>NC_133538.1:461986810-462710560 GCF_048544455.1 Silene latifolia | reverse complement strand
AGACGGTCGGTTCTTGTTGTTTTTCATGTCGTTGGATTCCTTGCGTCGAGGGTAAGCTTTTAACATAATTTTCATAATGTTTTGTTGGGATTGATTAAACCCTAATTTAGAGATTGGGGGTTTTATGAGTAGTAAGTGATTGGTAGTCTTTATGTGTTATGTGTTAGGAGGAGGATTCGTAGAAGAGGCGTTTTGATACTGTTTGTAGATACCGTCCTTACTTGTTGTGCTTCCAGGTAGGATTTCCTACTCAGTATTAGTCCCATAATGGGATATTGGTGATGTGCTGTAGTTAGTTGTTTGATATGATGATTGTGATTGTGATTGTGATTGTGATTGTGATTGTGATTGTGATTGTGATTGGTTTCTATGGCTCTCGAGATGCGTTCTCGGCTGAGTGGGGTCACTTGCGGGAGTGACTTCACGCCCTAGTTTCGCCCTTCGTGGAACCCGCCACGGAAGGGGATGTGCACATTAATGGGACAGGGTTATCGCTCGTACGATGAGCGGGGCTTAGGTGGGAACGGCTGCGGTCCCCCACTGGCAGGGCTGGTCCAGTGGATAGTCTGTATTGAGATGATGGGAGTTGGTGGTGTGTGTGTGTGTGTGCGACAGTTCAGCTGTCTGTTATCTTATTGTTGTTATCTATATTGATTGTGTGATTAGTACTGACCCCGGTGTTGTTTTGTAAACCTGCGGTGATCCATTCGGGGATGGTGAGCAGATATTGAGCAGGTATTGAGATGAGTACTTGGGATAGCGGATGCCACGACATGACGATAGGAGTCTTCCGTCGTAGCCTTAGTTTGTTTTACATTTCGATTAGAAAACAGTCATTTGAGAATCTTGTATCGTACTTTGGTTTGGTTTTGAGGATTGTATTTATTCATTAAACTATTTATAATAAATGTTGTTTCTGTTTTGTCTATTTGATTATCATACCTCGGGCGACCGAGATGGTGATGCCTTCATACCTGAGTGGTCCTGGTAAGGCACTTGGAGTATGGGGGTGTTACAAATGGTATCGAGCGACGATCCGAAACCCGTAACCAATGAATTTAATGAACATAGGGAGTCAATTAAAATGAACCCGGGGTAAAAGTTGTAGGAGCTAGTGCAAAGGCTTGGGAGACGTCCTAAAGTCGCGGGGGTCGCCCTACAACTTTGAACCGGTCACATGGGAAAGTGTTTGTCGAGTCATATGTGTGCTTGGTTAACTTGTTAACAATGTGATGAAGTGTGTGATTGTTGGATGTTGAAGGAGAAGTTGAGAATGTGAAAGAAAAGTAATATATGTGTAGACATGATGTTGGAATAACATGTTGGATGTTTACAATGTGGCTTTAATAGCATGATGAGTTGATCTTGTTGATAGTAGAATAGATGCGTAGCATATTTACTATGTTATCATGTGGTTTTATAAAGTTTAGCATGTTAGTGTACGACTAACATGCGGGTAGCTCTTACGAGTTAGTGATACTCGATCGAGTGGGGACCGACTCGATCGGGTGGGTTTTGGCGATTTTGAGTCCGAATCAAGTTTTGGGGCACTCGATCGAGTAACTAGGGGTACTCGATCGAGTAGGGGGTCACTCGATCGAGTAGCCTAGATACTCGATCGAGTAGGTAGGAGATCGAAGGTCCGTTTGGTTCGGAGTTTGGGTACTCGATCGAGCACGTGGGGCACTCGATCGAGTACCCGTTACTCGATCGAGTGTGTTTGGGGACTCGATCGAGTGGGTTCCGGGCATCGTGTTTTCGTGTTTTGAGGTTTAGTACGTGTGTTTATGTTTACCCTTTCTTATATAGCTTCAAGATGCCGCCCAAGAGAACTGCTTTGTACGCGAGAGCTGAGCTTATGACCACGGATGACATCGTTAAGATGTTAGAGCACCAGGATGCTCTTACTGAGACCCTGAAGAGAGTGAATGAGGACAAGGATAAGAGTAAGGAGAAGGAGGTTGATCATTCTAAAATCAGCCTCTATATTGCGAGGTTTAACCCGAAAGAGTACAAGGGGGTTGAGGAGCCTAATCTGCTTGATAGTTGGCTGAGAGAGATGGAGAACATCTTAGACTTGGTTCATTGTCCTGATGAGTTGAGGGTGGAACAGCTGCGTTTTATCCGAGGGAGGGAGGCAGCAGCAAGTGGTGGGATTCGGTGAAGGTGAGTGCTAAGGAGATATACACCAACCAAGGCTTACCCGCGATACCTTGGGGGAGTTTCGTAGGGTGTGAGGAAGGAGTTCGTGACGGAGCATGTGAGGAGTAAGTTGAGGGAAGAGTTTGATAAGTTTAAGATGACCGCCGAGATGTCGGTAGCCGAGTACTACGGGACAGTTCAATGAGAAGTCCAGGTATGCTGAGGATATGGGTTTGAGTGAGGAGAACCTGGCATTGAGGTTTGAGAGAGGGTTGACTACCAAGATTATGGATAAGTTACCCGTGGGAATCCTTACCGATGTTAAGGAAGTTTATGAGAGGGCTGGGAGAGCTGAGAGGTTGGTGGAGATGGCTCAGGAGAGGTCTGGTGGTGAGAAGAGGAAGTCGGAGAGCGAGGGTGGTGGCCAATCTAATTACAAGAAAGGCAACTACAATCAGTCTAAAGGATTTTCTTCTGGGGCTGGGTTTAGTGCTGGGACTTCCTTTGGGCGTGGCCGAGGGAGTGTGAGTAATAGTTGGGGAGTGACCTGCTTTGGTTGTGGTGGTGTAGGCCACAAGAGACATGAGTGCACGAGTGCACCGGGATCTGTTCAGAGACCTGCACAGAGCTTCGCGAGCAACAGACCAGCTGGATCATGGCCAAACCGGGGAGGTCAGAGCTACCAGAGTGGAGGCAACCGCAACGACGGTAATTCTTATCAGAAGACACCGATGAACAACAACAACAATCAAGGGTCGGGTGCTAAGCCGACCGCATCAGCCAGTACTGTCCAGGGAGGTGGGCAGAAGACCAGTGGCAAGCTATTCATGATGGAGAAGAAGGCAGCTGAGGAAGATGCGCACGTTATCACCGATACATTCCTTGTTAATGGTATTCCTACGTTTGTTTTGTTTGATTCGGGGGCTTCTCAGTCGTTTGTGTCTTCGAGTCATGTAAAACAGTTGGGTTTGAGAGTATATGAGTCTGTTAGTGAGCGAGTTTTCATACCTTCGGGTGAGTCTGTATCGTGTGGGAGGTTGTTTAGAGATGTATCTTTGATAGTTGGGCAACTCGATTTCCCTGTAGACTTGCTAGAGTTTCCTTTTAATGGTTTTGAGATGATAGTTGGGATGGATTGGTTAGGAAAGTATAAGGCTAAGATAGACTGTCATCAAAAGAAAGTGTCCCTAAGAGGTCCTAAGGGTGTTAGTGTGTCTTATCGTGGGTTTCTAGTCAAACCCAAAGTTAAGTGGATTGCAATTTATTACCTTGAAGTCGTATCTGAGGAAGGGATGTCCTTTGATCCTGTGCCATGTGAGAGATGACCGGATAGAGAGCCCGGCAGTTGATGAGATACCAGTGGTGGGGGAGTTTGCAGATGTTTTTCCAGAAGAGATTCCGGGGTTGCCACCGAAGAGGGAGATAGATTTCACCGTAGAGTTGAAGCCAGGGACGGGGCCAATCTCTAAGGCACCGTACCGTATGGGTCCTAAGGAGATGGAGGAACTTAGAAAGCAGTTGGATGATTTAATAGAGAAGGGATACATTAGACCAAGTGTATCGCCTTGGGGAGCACCAGTTCTTTTCGTGAAGAAGAAAGATGGGAGCTTGAGGCTGTGCATAGATTACGGGGAGTGTGGAGCCGAACCGTGTGACGATAAAGAACAAGTATCCTTTGCCAAGGATAGATGACCTGTTTGATCAGTTGAGTGGTGCAACAGTCTTTTCTAAGATTGATTTGAGGTCGGGGTACCATCAGGTGAAGATTAGAGAGGTGGACATACCGAAGACAACTTTCACGTCAAGGTATGGCCATTATGAGTATGTGGTGATGCCGTTTGGGTTGTCTAATGCGCCGATTTGTGTTTATGGATTTGATGAATAGAATCTTGAGGAGACAGTTCTTGGATCGGTTTGTGGTGGTGTTTATCGATGACATCCTGGTCTACTCTAAGACTAAGGAGGAGCATGAGGAGCATCTGAGGATCGTGTTGCAGACTTTGAGGGATCATGAGTTGTATGCTAAGCTGTCCAAGTGTGAGTTCTGGTTAGAGAAAGTTGCTTTTCTGGGGCATGTAATCTCTAAAGATGGGGTAGTTTGTGGATCCAGCGAAGATTGAAGCAAAGGATGACAAAGTGGGAAGCACCAAAGAATGTTCTTTGAGGTTAGAAGTTTCTTGGGTTTAGCCTGGATACTACGGACGGTTCGTGAAAGATTTCTCCAAGATAGCTAGACCGATGATAGCGTTGATGAGGAAAGAGAACAGGTTTCGTTGGGATGAGAGTTGTGAGACGGCGTTTCAAACCTTAAAGGAGCGTTTGACCACGCCTCCCGTCCTAGCATTGTCTGAAGGGAGCGAGAATTTCGAGGTTTATACAGATGCCTCGAAGAATGGGTTGGGATGTGTGTTGATGCAGAATGGTAAAGTGATTGCCTATGCTTCTAGGCAGTTGAAGCCTTATGAGGAGAACTACCCTACTCATGATCTGGAGTTGGGTGCAGTGGTGTTTGCTCTCAAGATTTGGAGACATTACCTTTATGGAGCAATCTTTAAGGTATTTTCTGATCACAAGAGCCTTAAGTATATCTTCACGCAGAAGGAGTTGAACATGAGACAGAGGAGGTGGATGGAGTTGATTGGCGACTACGACATGGAAATCATCTACCATGAAGGGAAGGCCAATGTTGTTCTTTGATGCTTTTAGTAGAAAGAGTGTACATTCCTTGTGTACGGACTCTATCTTTGATGAGGCCGAGGGATGAGGTAGCGAGCTTTGGGATACATATGATGCAGAAAGGAGATGCCATGGGTGATATGACAAAGACATCCGGAGTTTTATGATGATATTCGGGATAAGCAGGCTTTGGATCCTAAGATAGTGGAGTGGAGAGTGAAGTAGAAAAGGGCGGTGTCCGGTTTTCCATTCATACTGAGATGGTAGTTTGAGGTTTGATGGTAGGTGGTGTGTTCCGAATGATGAGGAGTTGAAAAAGACGATCATGACAGAAGCACATTGCACACCATATTCAGTTCATCCAGGTGGAGACAAGCTATACAAGGATTTGAAGAAAACGTTTTGGTGGCCTGGGATGAAGAAAGAGACAGCTGAGTTTGTGTCCCGTTGTTTGACATGCCAGAGAGTTAAAGGGGAACAGAGAAGACCACAAGGTAAGATTCAGTCTTTAGAGGTGCCTGAGTGGAAGTGGGAATCCATTTCCATGGATTTCATTGTGGGTCTGCCTAAGAGTCAACAAGGTAACAACATGATTTGGGTGATAGTGGATCGTCTGTCTAAGTCAGCTCACTTTGTTCCAATGAAAGACACATGGACTAAGGCACAATTGGCTATGGCCTATCAAAAGAATGTGCTTAAGTTACATGGAGTCCCTAAGGACATAGTGTCTGACAGAGATGCGAGGTTTATATCGAGGTTTTGGAAGGAGTTGAAGGAATCGTTGGGAACAACTTTGAAGATGAGTACAGCATTTCATCCTGCGACAGATGGGCAGACTGAGAGAACAATCAAGACTCTTGAGGATATGTTGCGAGCTTGTGTGATGGATTTTGGTGGTAGCTGGGAGCAAAGGCTGGATTTGATAGAGTTTTCTTACAACAACAGCTATCACACCAGTGTTGCTTAAGATCCTTTGGTCTAACCACGAGACCGAGGAAGCTACATGGGAGGCAGAGGATATCATGAAAGAGCGTTACCCTTTCCTTTTTTATCAGGTATGTATGGTTACGGGGACGTAACCTTGTTTCTTTTAGGGGGGTAGGAGATGATCGCGAGAGTTTTTAAGAGTTTTACACCCCTTTTATATATCTTTGTGTCGGTATGTGTGTCGGGATGAGTTGGGGTAGTATCATGCTTTACGTTGTGTTTTTGTTTGACTTTTGAGTCGGGAAGCTTATGGGAGTACCTTTGTTTAGTAGTGGTTTGAACTTCGGGGACGAAGTTCCTTTTAAGGAGGGAAGACTGTAATACTCCGTATTTATATGTCTTGGGGTACTCTATCGAGTAGCCTTTACTCTGTCGAGTATGGGCAAGTTGCGAAATAAAATAGTTTCGACTGTTGGGTACTCGATCGAGTAGCCGGGGTACTCGATCGAGTAAGGGGTACTCGATCGAGTACCTTGGGTACTCGATCGAGTGTCCGGTTTTACGGGGAGTTTTCTCGGGTTTTGTTAATTATGCGATTAAGGTATTTAAACATATTCGTCATTGTTTTAATTCACTTTTACAAAACCTAAAACCCCGTTTAAGAGAGAAAGCAACCACTTTGTCTTCCTAATCGCATTCTTAGCAATTCCGGAGTTCGACGGTCGGTTCTTGTTGTTTTTCGTGTCATTGGATTCCTTGCGTCGAGGGTAAGCTTTTAACATAATTTTCATAATGTTTTGTTGGGATTGATTAAACCCTAATTTAGAGATTGGGGGTTTTATGAGTAGTAAGTGATTGGTAGTCTTTATGTGTTATGTGTTAGGAGGAGGATTCGTAGAAGAGGCGTTTTGATACTGTTGTGTAGATACCGTCCGCTTGTTGTGCTTCCGGTAGGATTTCCTACTCGTATTAGTCCCATAATGGGATATTGGTGATGTCTTTGTAGTTAGTTGTTTGATATGATGATTGTGATTGTGATTGTGATTGTGATTGGTTTCTATGGCTCTCGAGATGCGTTCTCGGCCGAGTGGGGTCACTTGCGGGAGTGACTTCACGCCCTAGTTTCGCCCTTCGTGGAACCCGCCACGGAAGGGATGTGCACATTAATGGGACAGGGTTATCGCTCGTACGATGAGCGGGGCTTAGGTGGGAACGGCTGCGGTCCCCCATCGGCGGTGGTCCGGTCCAAAGGGATCAAGTATTGAGATGATGGGAGTTGGTGGGTGTGTGTGTGTGTGCGGCGGTTCATTCGGTATCTGTTATCTTATTGTTGTTATCTATATTGATTGTGTGATTAGTATCGACCCGGTGTTGTTTTGTAAACTGCGGTGATCCATTCGGGGATGGTGAGCAGATATTGAGCAGGTATTGAGATGAGTACCGGGATAGCCGGGATGCCAGGACATGACGATAGAAGTCTTCATTTGTAGCCTTAGTTTGTTTTACATTTCGATTAGAACAGTCATTTGAGAATCTTGTATCGTACTTTGGTTTGGTTTTGAGGATTGTATTTATTCATTAAACTATTTATAATAAATGTTGTTTCTGTTTTGTCTATTTGATTATCATACCTCGGGCGACCGAGATGGTGATGCCTTCATACCTGAGTGGTCCTGGTAAGGCACTTGGAGTATGGGGGTGTTACATCTCCCATTAGATAACGCATCAAGTATGGCTCTGTGGTCATCGTACAACCCATTGTAGAACTGGTTAGATATAAACCATGGGTCAAAACCATGATGAGGAATAGACCCCACCAATTTCTTGAATCGGGACCATGCCTCATATAAAGTCTCATCGGGAGCCTGCTTGAAATTGGTAATCTTGGCCGTCAACTGATTGGTGCGCTGTGGGGGGAAATATCTCTTGTAAAAGGCAAGAGCAAGAGACTCCCAATCTGTAACTCCTGCAGCTGTGCGGTCCAAATCAGTCAGCCAATCCCTGGCTGAGTCGGTCAAAGAGAAAGGAAACAAAACCTCCTTAATCTTGTCTTGAGTTACCCCCTTTGTGGCGGGGATAGTAGAACAGTAGTCTGTAAAGATCTCCATGTGCTTCCTCGGGTCTTCACCTGCCACACCTCTATAGATATTTCTTTCCACCAGATTGATATAGGAAGGACGGATGTCAAATGTATTCCCATCCTCAGTCTGGAGATTGAAACCCTTTGGAACTGAGGCTGCTTTAGGCACCGAGTGACTAGAAAGTTTTGGCTTCTTTACTTGTTGATCGGCAGAAATAGGAATGTCTTATACTAAAGACTGGTCTTCTGCGAAAAGAGAATGATGTAGCTCTGGCTCGAAAGTACTCAAGTCTTCCTTTCGTGATTTTCTCTGCAGACGGAGTCTATGCCTGAATAGTCTCTCTGGCTCTGAATCAGCTGAAACTAACTCAAACTTGTCTGACCTGGGCATAAACAACACTAAAAGAAAATAAATAAGAACTGCCTCAAGGAATAAAAATTCCCTGAGACGGATAAAATAAACGAAATAAAGACAGATAGGGCAATTGCCTCCTCGGCAACGGCGCCAAAATTTGATACGTCTGTCGTATACCTATAAAAAATAAACTAACTAAACTAACTACTTCCTCCATTCAACTCCACTCTACCTATTTCCATTTTCTACACTATTCACAAGTGCATATTCAATCTCGATTTTCTCTCAATACATAAGTGAAAATATATTCATGTGGGATCTTGTTTGATTTGTCTTTACGATTACATTAAAAATATCTAACTTTTATAATTTTTGCAAATACGTAGCTAACAATATTTACCGCGTAAAACACGCGTTAGCGAACGTGAAAAAGCTAAGTGGTAGAGTGGAGTTAAATGGAGGAAGTATATAGCTAGGGAAGTCAGGTCGATCTCCTCAGGGAGGCAAGATATCTGTAAAAGTCCGTCTATTTGGTCCCAAATGGGGGGTTGTTTAATTTGGTTTTCTAAATTAGAAGGTTTAAAGAAAAGAGAAGTAAAGACAAGAGCAGTAAAGGCAGGAAAATAGATTTAAACTATCAAATAGAGAAAGGTCATGTCAGGATTTTGGTTCACTACGGTAGTCCAGTGACTCAACTGTAAACAACTTAGACAAATTAATGCGAGACGGATATGGAAAGGTCCTTCCGGTCCACTTTCTATCCTAAAATACCACTAACTTAACTTCCGTCCTCGTCAGGGTAGTCTACTGTTTATAGCAGGCCTATTTAGTCCAATCTTCCGATCCAGGATTAATTTTAGCCAGATTAAAGGGATGACTCAGAAGCGTGCACTCAACTAAGTCGGTGAAAATACAGTTAAATTGCTATGGTGACAGAGTCTCACAATTAACTCATCTAAACTATTTACTACATCGTCACATTTCTACCGTAGATCCTCTAATCCCAACATGAATTAGATTTAGCTACTCATATCGCTATTAATACTATCAAGACTAACAGCAGATAAATAACCAGCATTCAACATATTAAAACGATAATCAAATTGCATAAAAGTAAATTAGGGCAAAGGAATAAACGAAGTAAAACAAGTAATCAAAGCAACGAAATAAAGATTATTATTAATAAAGGAGGAAGAGATTACAATCGTGCGAATCCGGCGTAAAGAACAATCAAATCTGAGCGAAATAATCCGAGAAATAAAGTTATAATAGAGAAGGAAAAGCAACGTAATGTGTTTACTGTGAAAACTAGAATGATAGATAAAAAGATAATCAATGACCTAGTTAACGCAAGTTTAAATAGAAAACAAACTAAGTCCCCCAACTAAAACACACTCACGGGCTAATTAAAGCCCACGCCAAGCTAAATCACTCGATCGAGTAGAATAAATCCACTCGATCGAGCAAAACTCAGGATAATCTACTCGATCGAGTAGAATAGTTACTCGATCGAGTAACTCTCTATTCAGCACTTCTGGATCGAGTAAATAATTACTCGATCGATCAACTGAGACCATAAAAACCACTCGATCGAGTGGTAAAACTACTCGATCGAGTCTTCTTCCTTCAAATCAGCCCACTCTCATCACCGACTGCCTCGTAAACCGTGCCTTCACGCATTCCAATGTAGTATCTCACTCCGGAAAATCCTGTCTCCTCTAAATGCCTGCAAAAAGGAGGAAAAGTGGTACGATTCCACTACTTTCGCGTTCATTTCTACTTAACGGACAAAACGAACAAAAGTAGCCAATTCGGGGCATAATACTATATAAACAGTACAAAAATGCATAGAAATACGTGCTAAAATAGGCTAAAAAGACTATACAATATGCACGTATCAAATCTCCCCAAACCGAACCTTTACTCGTCCTCGAGTAAACTAAAATGCAACTAATGGAACGGAAATGAAAACTCGGAGCTAGCTTAACTTGTCTACTTGAACCAATTTAATGCAACAAAATCGACGAGTTAGAGCTAAGCAAAATCAATACACAAACGAGTTATAAGTCGTTCAAAAATATAGCCAACCTATCAACCTTGCAAGACCAACAAAATCGGACTCTCTCGTGGTCACTCTTCTCTCATGAAGCAAAGGGTGAATGTTATATGTAAAAGAGAGAAGGAAAGACAGTCACTCACCTAACTGCGACCTACATAGCATGCATGCAACAAAAATGAAAGACAATTCAAGTACTAATGCACACACTCCAACTAATAATGTCCGTCACAGCCGAGGGCTTACAAATAATATGGGAATAGTGAGGTTCAGGTGAGAAAAGGCAAAACAAGTTATGGTAATGTGGAGGTAAAAGCGTCAAGATAGTTCCTAAACAGGACCATATAAGACCGTCTGAATCTCAACTGACTGAAAAATAGAATTCAAGTGCCCTTCATTTGGCACACAGCTCACTAAACTCAAACACAATCTCCTCAAAAATATGGAATAAGAATGGAGGAGTTAGACGGTCACAAACTTTCCTTTTTAACACCGTCTAAACGAATCAAATCAAACAAATCAAACCTTTTTTCTTTCTTTCTTTTTCTTTTCTTTCTGTTTTCACGTGATTCAACTTTTTTTTTTTCATTTTTTTCTTCTTCTTCACGTTTTCCACACTTTTTTTCTTTTTCAATTTTTTTTTCTTTTTCAATTTCTCCCTCCTCTATTTACACCAACTCCATACAAATAAATACGAGCCAAACTGCAGACGGAAAAATCATACCACAAAAGACATACTAAACTAGCTTGACTAGGCAGGCTCAGTTTGGGATGTAGCTAATGGGTAAAAAAGGCAAGTTTTGGCTTATGTGGGGCTAAATGGGTGAAAATTATAAGGAAAGGGGGAAAATTTGCAAGCACCTCCCTGCATGTGACACCAACCACAAACCCGAATGTGTGCATTTGACCAGAAATTGAATGTCATAAAAGTGCAAAAATGATGAACATGCTATGCAAGGAGTACTACTCTCAGTTCCTAATTAACTGGTCATGAATGTCACCAGTTATGGGCTCTAAAACTCAGAAATTATGGAGTAGTTTGCCAATTCATCAGGTCAAGTCTAAACAGACAGCTATATTTGAACAAAAACTCGTAGACTATGCGTATGACAAAGCTAATAACTATCAACAGAAGTGCATGGCTCAAGCGAAAATGACAAGTTATAGTGCAGTTTCATCATGGAAATCTACCGTTCCGACTCAACCTATATGCAAAAATAAACGTGAATATTTTTGAATTTTTGAAATTTTCTAATTTTTTTTGTTTTTGAATTTTTTTTAATGAAATAAATAAACAATGCAAGCTGAAATAAATAAACGTGAATGCAAAACAAATGCAAATGAGACTCAAAAGGATGCAATACCCTCCCCAAACCAAAACAGACAACGCCCCCGTTGTCCTCCAGCATACACCAGCAGATATATACATGGGAATGGGAATATACAATCAATAAAGAATAAAAACAATAAAATAAAAAAGGAGACAAAAATAAAAGTGTAAGATGTACATACAAAATATGAACTTCCCCAAACCAGCCAGAAAACTGGGGAAGTGAGTAGACCAGTAGCTACTCATCGTCCTCCTCATCACGGATATCCTCCACCGTGAACTCCGGATCCTCCTCCTCCTCTCTCCTCCTCCTCTTCTCAGCGCGAGCTCTCTCTGCTGCCACCTCCGGGTCCTCGTCCTTCTCCTCCTCCTCATCAGACTCCGGGTACCCCTCAGCTGGGTACCGGTAAAAGGAAGGGTGTGGCCAACCCTCTGGGATCGGACGGTGTCGCCTCAAGTTGTACTCGTACAGAGGGTGCAAGGTAAGAGCTAAGTCCCTCTCCATACGAACCTGTCTCTCTGCAATCTCAAGCAACAAACCGTCACGGCGCCCTTGGTCCATGACTGCGGACGCCACAAAGGGTGGTGGTAGTACGAAAGTGTCCGGAAAAACCGGCTGTGGCTGTGTCTGGTCAGCGGGTGCGGGAGTAGGAGTGGAAGTAGGGGTCGGGATGGGAGTAGCCGTGGAAGGCTGGACACTCCCAGAAGGTGTGGACCCCTCTCCAGTCTCAAGTCTACGCCGCTTCTTGGCGGCGGGTAATGTTGGAGGTGGTCAGAGTGGAAGGTGGTAGGCAGGCAGTGGTGGAAGTCGGGCGCCCCTAGCGACAGTAGGCAAAGGGGCTAGACGGGGGAGAGTGTCACAAGGTAAGTCCACAGATAAATAACCGTCTATCTTCCATGTCTGGTAGTCTGTGGTCACCCAATGCTGAGAGTGCATGGCATCCAAGCTCAAGTACCTCTCTCCCCGGAGGTACGGTAAGTCACGAGGCCATACGGGGTAGAAGGAACGGGCAAGAATGGTGGCTATGCCACCGCAGGCAATGGATCCCGTAAGCTTCAGCCCCTGGGCCTGGAGGTGCTGGGCGGTCAGATAAGTGATGTTGAGGGTAAAAGGACCCTCGTAGTCGATGTTCAGGTAACCGCCTAAGATGGAGATCTCATTGTTGTTGATGTTGTTTGGCTCCTTTCGGCCAAAAATGGTTCTCCCCATCAGTCTAAGAAAGTAACGGGCAGGGGGGAGGTGGACCTGTGCGAGCTTTCGCTCGGGAAAGGTGGTCTGGGCCAAAGTCCGCTAAAGCTGAACAATGACCCTCCTAGGGGCTGTAGCGTCGCCCGTAGAGGAGTGGCCAAGTCTCCCACCAAACTCCTCCAAAGTCATCGAAAAAGTCCGGTTGAACAACCGGAAAGACACGGAAGTACTAGTGGGGGCAGCGTCGTGTGCCCCGGAGGAGAAGGTAAAGGAGCTGAGGAACTCAATACTCGGCTCTAGAAAGGTACGGCCACTCATAGTAATGAGTCCGGCCATCCCCGTGCCCCGTAGAAGCTCACAAATTGACTCGTAGATGCCGAGTCTCTCAAGTGCCGGTTTATCTAAAAACCGGGTAGGTAAAAACTCACAGCCTAGGAGGTTATAAAACCTCTTACGATGTACACCGTTAATAAAAATTACCTGCGGGTAGTCTGGGTGAGAGTCGAGGGAGTTATCCCCACGAATAGTGACCAAGCCAGAAGGAGCAGCTGAAGTGGAAGTGTTGGGAGGTGGCGTAGAACGGGAACGTCCACGACCTCGGCCCCGGCCTCTATAACCCGAAGTAGAAGCCCGTCCAGTGACGGTGCGAGGGACTAGGGTCGCTTCTAAAGGCAACAGAATCGCAGTGAGTCCGCACATGTGTGCTCACCGTGGCCGGAGTAGAGGCTGTGGAGCGCCTTTGTGACCACCACCGACGAAGAAAGACTAGCGGCGGTGGTGGTGGTCAGAATCGAAGTGGCATTTAAACGGAGCTAGCAAATTCTAGCTGGCGAAAAAACAAGATCAGAGCGAGAGACTAAGAACACAGGGGCTGCGGTACTAACAGACGTGGAGGCGGTGGTAACAGCAGGGACCACCGTCTCAGGTAAGGGTGGACTAGAAGTCTAGCTAGTAGAAGACAGTGAGCTAGAATCCATCCTGTAAACCAAGGGCAGGGGAATTTGATAAGAAAGAGCATGAAAACAGCGTGATAATCAGCCTGAAAACAACAGGAAACTCCCCTAACCAGTCGAAAAATTCGACTTACAGTACAAAATTCCCAACTTTCCTCAAAAAATTCGAATAGAGACATATAAACAGCGATAGGGGATGGGGTAGCAAGCATTAACAGCAGCAACTAAACAACAATTGAAGTTGACTAAGCGAATGACAGCAGCAAAAACCAAGATTACAGTTGAAAATTTCGACTGTCCTGAACCCGTATCGCACATTTCTCGCAAAATTCGAATTAAGCATGTAAGAAACAATGAGGCATGGGAATTAAGCATCAAGTAGTGTAAATTAAACAAGGAAACGAAATTTAAGTTGAAAATTTCGACCCAAAACCGAAATCAAAGCCCTAATTCCTAATACACTTCATAAAGGGCATAATTAATGAAATTAAAATGCAATAAGGTGTAGGAATTACTTACTTGATGCTAGAGATGCTACAAAGAAGAATAAATCGACAAGAAATAATCAAATTAGGCGATTTTTAGATGAAAACCGCGGAACCCTAATCCTTCAATAAACCGAGTAAAGCAACGCGAATGAAGGGGAAAGTAGAGGGCTTTTGTCGATTAACTAACAATGAACACAATGTAGGTGACGGATTTGGTAAAAGGGCAAAAGCAATTGGGGATTTTGGGGTGTTTTAATCAAAAGTCAAAAAATTGGGAAAAAATGAATGAAGAATCAAAAGTAAAGGAGTTAAAGGAAACTCCCTGCATGTCGATTCCCATTTTACTTGATCGAGTGGTTTAGAACTGCTCGATCGAGCACTTTAATAATCCATCTACTCGATCGAGTAAAAATTTACTCGATCGAGAACTCCCATTCTCGCTTTACTCGATCGATGGTGTGGCGTTACTCAATCGAACGAAGAATCCACTCGATCGAGTACAAAAAGTACTCGATCGAGCTCTTTTTCTCGTGTAAGCTCCTGAATTCGTCTTTCTTCCTTTATATTTGCGTAAACTTCCCCAAACCTGCATAGAAACACTTGCAAAAATATCCCAAAATACCAAATACACAAAGTAACAGTCTATAGTCTCTATCTACGCTAAAAATTGTCTAAATTCTAATTGTCCTAATTAAAAGCAATAAAAGAAATTCAACAGAAATTCAAAAATTGTTTATACAAGTTGGTACACGGAGCATTTCCCCGCTCACTTCCCAAAGCAATTCAAGTAGCCCTCGGAGGGCTCCCCCGACCGGAGGACGTCACCTCAAAGAACATTGATCGTCCTCTTCGACTTCCATGAGCTTGAACTTGAATCATTCGGAGGAGAATAGTTCACATCCACATATGCTTGAACTTTTCTCACCCTTGCTCCTTTCTCACCTTTGTAACTGCATCGCTCCCAACTTGACTAACATTAATTGCACGCCCTTTGACAACTCCTTCATTGTTTTCATCCGTACTGCAAAGAAGGAAAAAGACAAACTTTCCTCCTTTTTGCTCTCAACCGAGGCGGAGGGGTAACAATAGAAGACAATGCTCCAAATTTTCATTTGGAGTGTCAATAATAGGTTCAATAGAAGAGAGGGCATTGCAAGGCTGAGCTTGCATGGGAGCCCTCGAACTTAGACCGATGGAATATCGGCTCCTCGTCCCCAACCCGAAAAGCCAATGTCTTGCCCCGACGTCTATTACTGCAGGCGGTAGATAAAAATGCTCTCCCCAAAATAATAGGGGTATGGGCATCTTCGGGGATGTCAAGTACAACGAATTCAACGGGAATAAAGAACCTCCCGATCTTAATAGGTACGTCTTCTATTACACCTAGTGGCCGTGATATGCTACGGGCGCCTATCTGGACAGTCATGTTGGTGCAATTAAACTTTGTCAAACCAAGTCTCTTAGCCAGAGACAACGGTAAGACACTCACGCTAGCGCCTAGATCGCATAACGCGTTATCAATAAAATGGGTACCGATAAGACACGGAATCGAAAAACTACCCGGGTCTGACTGTTTGGGAGGTAACTTATTCTGAACTAGGGCCGTCCCTACCTCAGTCAAGGCTACCGTCTCATTATCACTAATATGCCTCTTACGCGATAAAATTTCTTTATAAATTTAAGGTAAGAGGGTACCTGTGTCAGCAGTTCGACGAATGGTACAGTGACCTGCAAGCTTCTCAGGATCTCGGCAAATTTGCCAAATTGTTGATTAGCTTTAGTATTCTGGAGACGCCTCGGGAAGGGAAACGTGATGGGTATCTCGAGTCCCTTGTTTCCCTCTTCCAACGTGTCAGCCGGATCAAGCTATGTATCCTTTGGACGCTTATTTCCTCTCGAACGAGGTCTTTCAGGTGATTTCTCACTCAATCGAGCACTAGCAGGCTCTCGATCAAGCTGTCCATTATCGATACTACTCGATCGACCAAAAGTCCCATTCGATCGAGTAGTTTCTTCAACAGCATCACTCGATCGAGCAGTTGGCTTTTCCTGTTCACTCGATCGAGTAGAAATTCCACTCGATCGAGTACTTTCTTCAACATATCTACTCGATCGACCTCCAGAAACTAGTCGATCGAGTACTTTCTTAGTCGTCAGCTCAATTCCTTTGTGAACAACTTTGTTCATCGGCCTATTATTTCCTTCCTCGGGTCGATTTTAACACTTCAGGTCCCTCATATAAACGACCGCTTCTCAAATTAATTAAATTTACCGTCTTATGTGGGTTTTTCTCAGTTAGTGATGGTAAATGACCCGGTTTCCTTGCAGATTGGTTCGCGGCTAATTGTGCAACTTGAGTTTCAAGTGCCTTGATGGATGCATCTTTTTGTTGATCACTCAACTGCCACTGCTTTGTAAAAGATTGCAGCATAGTATTTAGCTCACCAATCTCACTCACCCCTCCAGAAGATGATGCTCCGTGATTGGGAGGAGGGAAGGAATAAGGCTTCTTAAAGCCTTGTTGATTCTTATGTAGAGGAAACATACGGGGCTGTCAAAAGTGCGGAGGAGGGTAGGATTGAGCACATTTTGACTAGTCCACCTCAAATTGGGATGGACTGCCCCTTGGTTGTTGTAATAGGAACCCCCTCCTTGCCTATATTGTTGAAAGGCAAGGACTTGTTCCTTCTCCATAAGACAGCCAACAGTAGTGTGACCATCATTGCTCCCACACCTCTCACATGTGATGGTCTCCCCTCTAGAAAGCACATGGACCGTCTGAGGCTCCCCAGCAGAATGTAACTCCAACTTGTCAAATCTAGCATTCATGGCTTCCAGCTGAGCCACAACCTGCTTATCGACTGCATGAACTGTTCTAATACCATCCCTCGGGTTTCCATACTCAGCACTGTGATTCGCCATCTCTTCAATAAGGGCCCATCCCTTATTATCGTTGGTATTTTCCTGGAATCTCCCATTAGATAACGCATCAAGTATGGCTCTGTGGTCATCGTACAACCCATTGTAGAACTGGTTAGATATAAACCATGGGTCAAAACCATGGTGAGGAATAGACCTCACGAATTTCTTGATTCGGGACCATGCCTCATATAAAGTCTCATCGGGAGCCTGCTTGAAATTGGTAATCTTGGCCGTCAGCTGATTGGTGCGCTGTGGGGGGAAATATCTCTTGTAAAAGGCAAGAGTAAGAGACTCCCAATCGGTAACTCCTACAGCTGTGCGGTCCAAATCAGTCAGCCACTCCCTGGCTGAGTCGGTCAAAGAGAAAGGAAACAAAACCTCCTTAATCTTGTCTTGAGATACCCCCTTTGTGCCGGGGATAGTAGAACAGTAGTCTGTAAAGATCTCCATGTGCTTCCTCGGGTCTTCACCTGCCACACCTCTATAGATATTTCTTTCCACCAGATTGATATAGGAAGGACGGATGTCAAATGTATTCCCATCCTCAGTCTGGAGATTGAAACCCTTTGGAACTGAGGCTGCTTTAGGTACCGAGTGACTAGAAAGTTTTGGCATCTTTACTTGTTGATCGGCAGAAATAGGAATGTCTTATACTAAAGACTGGTCTTCTGCGAAAAGAGAATGATGTAGCTCTGGCTCGAAAGTACTCAAGTCTTCCTTTCGTGATTTTCTCTGCAGACGGAGTCTATGCCTGGATAGTCTCTCTGGCTCTGAATCAGCTGAAACTAACTCAAACTTGTCTGACCTGGGCATAAACAACACTAAAAGAAAATAAATAAGAACTGCCTCAAGGAATAAAAATTCCCTGAGACGGATAAAATAAATGAAATAAAGACAGATAGGGCAATTGCCTCCCTGGCAACGGCACCAAAATTTGATACGTCTGTCGTATACCTATTAAAAATAAACTAACTAAACTACCTATATAGCTAGGGAAGTCAGGTCGATCTCCTCAGGGAGGCAAGATATCTGTAAAAATCCGTCTATTTGGTCCCAAATGGGGGGTTGTTTAATTTGGTTTTCTAAATTAGAAGGTTTAAAGAAAAGAGAAGTAAAGACAAGAGCAGTAAAGGCAGGAAAATAGATTTAAACTATCAAATAGAGAAAGGTCATGTCAGGATTTTGGTTCACTACGGTAGTCCAGTGACTCAACTGTAAACAACTTAGACAAATTAATGCGAGACGGATATGGAAAGGTCCTTCCGGTCCACTTTCTATCCTAAAATACCACTAACTTAACTTCCGTCCTCGTCAGGGTAGTCTACTGTTTATAGCAGGCCTATTTAGTCCAATCTTCCGATCCAGGATTAATTTTAGCCAGATTAAAGGGATGACTCAGAAGCGTGCACTCAACTAAGTCGGTGAAAATATAGTTAAATTGCTATGGTGACAGAGTCTCACAATTAACTCATCTAAACTATTTACTACATCGTCACATTTCTACCGTAGATCCCCTAATCCCAACATGAATTAGATTTAGCTACTCATATCGCTATTAATACTATCAAGACTAACAACAGATAAATAACCAGCATTCAACATATTAAAACGATAATCAAATTGCATAAAAGTAAATTAGGGCAAAGGAATAAACGAAGTAAAACAAGTAATCAAAGCAACGAAATAAAGATTATTATTAATAAAGGAGGAAGAGATTACAATCGTGCGAATCCGGCGTAAAGAACAATCAAATCCGAGCGAAATAATCCGAGAAATAAAGTTACAGTAGAGAAGGAAAAGCAACGTAATGTGTTTACTGTGAAAACTCGAATGATAGATAAAAAGATAATCAATGACCTAGTTAACGCAAGTTTAAATAGAAACCAAACTAAGCCCCCCAACTAAAACACACTCACGGGCTAATTAAAGCCCACGCCAAGCTAAATCACTCGATCGAGTAGAATAAATCCACTCGATCGAGCAAAACTCAGGATAATCTACTCGATCGAGTAGAATAGTTACTCGATCGAGTAACTCTCTATTCAGCACTTCTGGATCCAGTAAATAATTACTCGATCGATCAATTGAGACCATAAAAACCACTCGATCGAGTGGTAAAACTACTCGATCGAGTCTTCTCCCTTCAAATCAGCCCACTCTCGTCACCGACTGCCTCGTAAACCGTGCCTTCACGCATTCCAATGCAGTATCTCACTCCGGAAAATCCCGTCTCCTCTAAATGCATGCAAAAAGGACGAAAAGTGGTACGATTCCACTACTTTCGCGTTCATTTCTACAAAACGGACAAAACGAACCAAAGTAGCCAATTCGGGGCATAATACTATATAAACAATACAAAAATGCATAGAAATACGAGCTAAAATAGGCTAAAAAGACTATACAATATACACGTATCAAGCGTCCCGCTCGTGGTCGAGACAGGAAATATGACAAGGGTGACAAAGGCAAGGGGAAAATGGAAGAATAGCCTTAGTCATTTTATAATATTATTTATTATTTGAGTTGTAATAAATGGAGGGATTTTAGAATCCTAGCCTAGCATTTTAATTTCAGCATTTAAACTTATATGTATTTGGCGTATTATTATTATTTATGTAACAATGAATGAAAGATTTATTAGTTAAGATACATTCATAAATTTTCTTTATTTATTCTTGTCGAATTTCAAATGCAACATGCTAATGTCCTTCTATTTACATCTTGAAATGATGTGTTGTATCCTGTTAGGGATTGCCTACGTATTCATCAAAAAAAATGAAATCAAACACTGTGCGTAGTTCGGGAAAATGTAAAAGAATAAATGTTTGAAGCAAGAGCTTGTAATGAACTTAGAAAATAAGCATGTGCTTTACTTACTCCTAAAGAAGTGCAATTTAATTTATTTGATGATATGAGGATGTCAAAATGTCAAAACGCAAGAGCGAAATGTCATAAGCTTTTAGCGGGCCAGAGGCCGATTTTATTTCGTGTCGCATGAGTGGCACATGGGTCACGCGAGGCGCGTTTTATCTTATTTTTAAGGGTAGTACCGTTTCAATTGGTCTAGGTTGGTAGGGTTAGAAAACTCATTCCCGTCTAGGTCTGTGATCTTAACCGCACCCCCTGAACGTATGGACTTGACCAAAAATGGTCCTGCCCAATTAGGCTTAAATTCTCCTCGTGGATCGACAGGTAAGAGAGCCCTGACTGACTTGAGTACTAAATCTCCTTCCTTGATATTTCTGGGTTTGACCCGTTTATTAAAAGCTCATTTGATGCATGCCTGATATGTTTGCACATTATGTAATGCACGTAGCCTTCGTACGTCCAAGAGGACGAGTTCGTCATACCTATCCCTTTTCCAATCAGCTTCTAGAATTTGACTTTCGAGTATAATGCACAGAGATGGGATTTTTAGCTCCACTGGTTGTAAAGCTTCCATGCAGTAAGTCAAATAGAAGGGAGTAGCCCCAGTGGGCGTCCTAACTGACGTGCGATATCCCCATAATGCAAAGGGTATTTTGCTAGGCCAATCACGATAATTGTCGATCATTTTCTTAAGAATTGTGACGACATTTTTGATAGCTGCCTCCACCGTGCCATTAGTTTGAGGTCTGTATGACGAAGAATGGTGATGCTTGATCTTATATTTGGCTAGCAGCTGTGCAGCTTCGGCCTGAAAATGTGATCCATTTTCACTGATGATTTCATGTGGGCAACCATATCGACAGATGAGATTGGTTTGTATGAACTTTGTCACATGTTTGGCTGTAAGGCTGGTGTAAGATGCTGCTTCGACCCATTTAGTAAAATATTCGATGGCTACCAAAATGAAACAGTGGCCTCCTGTCCCAGCTGGAGTGATCTTATCGATGATGTCTATTCCCCAAGCAGAAAATGGCCAAGGAGATGTCATGGTTGTTTTGGCAGGGATTTTACTGAACAGAAACGTCCAGCCAGGGGAATTAAGAAGGGGTGATCTAACTCAAGTAGTTTGCCTGACTAATATTGCTAAGTAAATAAATAAGTAAAAAGTAAAGACACAAAGATTTTATACGTGGAAAAACCCTGGGAATAAGGGAAAAAACCACGGGCACCAAGCCAGGAGAGATTATTACTATGATTTTGATTAGCCTGACAGAGTATTTGTATATCAGGCGTGACAGGCTAAGGATATTGCTAAATTATGTTTTGAATACAAGAATGAGAGTGATAGTACGAGTATGCCAGTGTGTCCCCCTTATTTTTGTCTTCTCTTGTATTTATAATAGCCTTAGAAGCGGTTTTTCTAAGCTTGTTTAGGGTTTCCTGGTAAATAGGACTCGTGCTCTATTTACCCAGAAGTAGTTGATTGACCTCTTCAGCATTTCAGCCGTTGCTCTTGACCTTTTCTTCCATTATCTCCTTTTGAATAAGTCTTCTTTATTTATAAGGGCTTTACTTATATGGCCTGATTGTGCCTTCCCTGTCACATGTCCAGCTTTGATGGTGTTATCCTTATGCCTGACATAGTTTTCTTTCAGGCCAGGCCTGGTAGTTGCCTCCTGTGCTTCTCTCCTGCTTGGTGTCTGTCTATATACTCTCAGTGCATGACTTGAAGTACTTCCTGTTCAAGTCTTGGGTTTAAACATTTTCGGGTCTTTGTCAGGTCAGGCAGGATAATTCTGGGCCCAACAATTGCCCCTTATCTGCTTATTCCTTTATTGGGTCTGGCCAGGAATGAGGAGATAAAAATTTGGGCCAGGCAGAAATTGTGTAGGAATCTTTAACGGATTAGGAGTTATGTTTGGTTTAGCTTCTATAACGGCTATATTGCTATAAATAGGGTAGATTCACAAAACCCTAGGAGAGTCATGATTAAGCTCAACCACTTGTTTTCTTGCCTGTTTAATTTTGCGGCTATAAATACCTTGCTTTGTTTATTTTGCTTCCACATTCCAATCTTCTAATTTCTTCTTTCTCTTTCTAGAATTCTTTTCTGCAAAAAACCAATCTTCATCAAAAAATAAAATATGGCTGGAGGTAGGAGAAGGACGGCTGCTTCTAAGCCTCCTGCTGAGGTTGAGAAGGTTCCTGCTGAAGTTGAGAAGGTTCCTGCTGTTGTCGATGTCCCAGATATCATCCCTGAGGATGAAGTGGTGGAGGTGGTTGCTCCCCCAGAAATTTTATCCATGTCATATAAAGGGGTTGAATATACTCCTGTTAAGGCTTTGGCTGCTTCTTTCCACGAAGCTAATCAGTTGAAACCAACCTTTGAGCATTATCTGAAAGGTAGGGGTCTCATTCCTGTTGAAGCTGAGGTTTAGATCCCGAGAGTGGTCCCAGGGCTAATTGGGGTAGTCCAGCTGGTTCGTATTTTTGAATGGGCATTTAAGGGTGGATGTCGACTTCCCCTTTCTCCTTTTATGGCTGAAGTGATCAGGGCTATTAGGGTCCCTCCATTCCAACTCATGCCAATGGTTTGGAAAATTGTTCATTCAGTTGAGCAGTTATGTTCCAAACATAAGTTGGTTATCACCCTAGAAGATTTCAAGAATGTCTACCACTTGAAGAGTCATTCCACTGGCCGGTTCAACCTTCGAGTCAGATCAAAGATGGCTCACCTAATTACTAACTTTGATTCAGGGGATGATAAGGGATGGGCTCAGACTTATATGCTCATCAGGGCTGATTCTATTGCCCCTGACCTGGATTACCTTAATTATCCGGTTGTTGAAGGAGGTAATTTCTTTTTTGTATTGTATTTTGATTGAAGATGCTATATTTTGGGAAGTGTACTTACTTGCTTTTGTCTTTGTAGTAAATGACTGGGTGAATAATCCTGATGCTGAGGGGTCGGCTGATCGGATTGTAGCTTTTATGACGTTGCCTGAGGAGGAGAGGACATGGCCTGCCTGTCTGGGGCAAGCACCTATGCTTCGTTTCAAGAAGGATAAATTAAGTACTTATAAACCGGTGAAGAGTGCTAAAGCTCCAGGGGCTTCCTCGTCAGGGAGTAAGTTTTGTTTATTTTTATTTTGAAGATTTTTGTTTTGGACATGTGTTTATATTGCTGATGTACAGCCTCGTCGTGCAGCCACCAGGGCTTCTGCCAGGATAGCTAGTTTTGGTCTGTCCCTGCTGAAGCCAGGTGTTTCCCAAATCACAGGGGAGAAGTCTAAGAGTAGTGAGGCCACAGGGAGTGACAATGTTGTACAAATTCTGGAGCCTGTGCAGGAAGTACAGTTGGCATCCCCTGAGAAAGTTGTGGATGAGGGTGGTCGTCCTAAAAAGAGAAAAAAGGTAGATGAATCATCAGGAGGGGTTTATGAGGTTAGGGGGTTAGGGCTCGGTTGGATGAGGTTCAGTTTGCTAAGGAACAGATCCAGGCTCAAGCTTTTATTGTTGATGACCCTTATTACCAGGATGAGGTTCAGTTTGCTAAGGAACAGATCTCGTGCCTTGGCTGCCATGTATCGTACCAGGGATTATGCTGCCAACCTGATCACCATGCTTCAGGAGGTATTTTATTTTTGTCTAATTTTGTGTGGGTATTTAAGTGTTTTTTTTGTGTGGCTTAAACGGGTATGTTTTCTTTGCCAGAATGTCAATGATATGCTGAGGGGTGCCTGCCAATTGGATTCCGTCCACAACCTTAAAGATACCTTGGATTGGGAGATGTAGATTCTGAAGAAGGATGCTGCAAAGTTTAAGGCTGAATTGGAAGCGTCAATGGCTGAGAATCACTCTTTAAAGGAGGATAATGAGGCAGGAAAAGCTCGGTTGGTGGTGGAGTCTTCTAAGCTGAAATCTGCTCAGGATGCCCTGAAAGCTCTTCAGGCTAAATTTGATCTTTGTTCGGGGGAAGAGTTGAAGGCCGAGAAGCGGGCTATACAGAGCAAAGTGAAAGTAAATGAGGATCTGGCTGTTGAAAGGGATTTGGTGCAGGGAAGGTATAAGGATGCTGCTACTTATTTCTTTGGCAGGGGTCGTGTGGATGCTAAGAAGGAGCCTGTCGAGGTTAGGCCTTTTTGGAATCCTGACCAGGAGTTGGCCAATCTCAACACTACTTACCCTGAGCTTTGTAAACTGCACGCTGATGAGAAAGTGGACTCTCCACCATCCAAGGAGAAAAGTGGCGAAGCTGAGGAAGGGGGAGATGATGAAGGAGAAGAGGAAGAAGAAGAGGAGCCTGTTGATGAGGGGATCGATTCGCTCTGACTTCCAAGGCGGTGATTTATTTTTGTTTTGTCATGTTCTGGTTTGTTTGGTTTGGCCCATCCAGGGGGGATGTTCCCTGGATAAACAAGTTTTTTTTTGTTTTTGGTTTTTTGAAGCTTGTTTTGTCTTACCCCAGGAGGGATGTTTCCCTGGGAAATTTCATCATTTTGGAATAAATATATCATCTTCTTTTCCCTTGACTTCTTTGAATGGCTTGACTTGTACTTGTAATAATACATTTGACGTTTTTTGTTAGAATAATGCCTGTCAGGAGGGCTTATGGCCCTTATTCCGTTTTAAGGAAATGATGGCTCTGTTGCCTATCAGGAGGGCTTTTTTGAGAGAAGGGGGGTTGCGGTCGGGAGGGCTTATGGCCCTCACTGTCAGAGGTCTTATTTGGACAAGTAGTCCGGTCTATTTCACCATTGTACTTGTTTTTTATGTACTGAGCTCAGTTTAGTTTTTAGGTTGGGCAGGCATGTGCCAAATTTATTGTAGAGCATTTCAGGAATGCTTTTCAGATTGGGTGGAGTGGCCCTCAATCCTGAATATTTGTTTAAGCCTAAGTGCACTATGTAACTAATGAAAAGAAGGCGTAAAACAAGTTTTCAGGATTCAATATAATAGGATTTAAATAAGCAGACTAGGCAAAGCTAAAAATAACAGGCATGTTTTCAGGCAAATTGGCAGATAGCAGGAAGACATATTTTGTAGGGGATTTGCTATAAGATTCTAGTTAAACATATAAGGAGTTGATAGTTTTACCTGCTTCTGGTTTAGACATGAAATAACTTTAAGTGGGAAATGTTGAAATGTTCCAGGATCTGGGGATCATTTCTCCGTCCAAAGTTTACTGCCTATAAGCTTCTTGTCCTACTACTGAATCAATTAGGTATGGTCCTTCCCATGTGGGAGCTAGCTTGCCTGCATTTTTCTCTCTGGTGTTAGGGAAGACTTTAATTAGGACTAGGTCTCCTTCCTTGAATACCCTGATGTTGACATTCTTGTTGTAACTTCTTACTACTGTTTGTTGGTAGGAGGCTATCCTGACCTTGGCTGCATCCCTTAGTTCTTCAGTTAGGATCAGGTTATCTTGCAATAGTGGTCTATTTTCCTCTATGGTATTCAGCCGCTTCGGTGGTTGGTACATGAATTTCTCATTGGATTATCGCTTCTGACCATAGACCAAGGAATAGCGGGTCTGGCATGTGGTTGTTTTAGGTGTAGCTCTGTCAGCCCATAGGACTAAGGGGAGTTCTTCAGCCCATCTTCCTTTTCTCCTCTTTAACTTTTTCTTCAAAAACTAATTACTACGTTGTTACTGGATTCTGCCTGACCGTTGGCTTTTGGGTAGCCTGGTGTGGATGTGACCAGGTTAATATTCCATTGTGCACAGAAATTTGCTGTCCTCTTTCCCACAAATTATGTACCATTGTCACAGACAATTTCTGAAGGTATTCCATATCTACATATGATATTTCGTTTGATGAATGATATGACATCCTTATCTTTGACTTGCCCGTATAAATCGCTCTATCCATTTGGAAAAGTAATCGATCATTGCCAAAGATGAAAACTTTGTCCAGTGCTTGGGGTAATTTGCCTACTATATCCATGCCCCATTTCATGAATGGCCGGGGGTGAGATGGAGTGTAGTAGCTACGATGGTTGGTGGATATAAGGGGAGTGAATTTGTGAGGCTTCACATTTAGAGTCAGTATGCTATGCGATCGGCTCTCGTGGTTGGCCAAAACTAACCCGTCCGAGAACTTTATCGCCGGCTTCGCCACCTTTGTGATTTCCACAGTATCCATCATGTATATCTTCTATAACCTGTTTAGCTTCGTGTGGTTCCAGGCAATGCAGGGAAGGCCCAGCCTGTGACTTTTTAAACAATATGTTATTGATAATGGTGTAGGTAGAGGCTTTTTTTTTTATGACGAGGGGGTTGAGTCCCCCCGGGCCCTTGCATTTCCGCACCACCATATGGACCATGTAAGCCACCCCCTTAGGGGGCTGCAGTGGCCAAGTGATCATCGCCCCAGCTGGTAGTCGAACCCGGGACCTCTCAACTCCTGCATTTCTGCAAGCTTCAAGGTTTAACCCAGCTACCACTAGACTAACACCACTTGGTTTAGGTAGAGGCTTTCATTCTTAGGGCCCTCGCTTCGTTTTTATCATTAGGGAGTATCCCTTGTAAGAACTAATCATAGTATGGTTTGGTCCAAGAAGTTGTGTCCTCATGAATGGGACAAGTTTGATCAGGCCTTTCTATGGTTGGTTCCAACAGGTGGATAATGGGTATTTTATCAAACACAGTAGGGCTAAAGTTTGATTCCAGGCTAGCCAGGGCATCAGCCTGGGTATTTAGGTCCCTTAGTATTTGGTCAATGTCAAAGGAATTGAATTTTTTGCAAAGGTTTTTGGCATACTCTAAATAAAGTACCATTTTTGAATCCTTTGCTGCATATGTTCTTTTGACTTGATTGGAAATTAAGAGAGAGTCAGTTTTTACCTTGAGGTTTTATACACCAAGTTCTATGCATACCTTAAGTCCAGCTATTAGGGCTTCATGCTCAGCTTCATTGTTTTTAGCTTTAAATTCACAACTAATAGCCTGTGCAATTAGGTCTCCCCGTGGTGATTTCAATACTAGTACTATGCCAGTCCCTCTCATATTTGTTGCTCCATCTACATGTAGGGTCCATTCCTGGTCTGATTTATGGGTGTCTAGGTGGTTGACCTCTTTTATGAGGTCTGGTTCTAGGGTAGGACTGAATTCAGCTACGAAGTCTGCTAATGCCTGAGACTTAATTGATGTCCTAGGTTCAAAGGTTATGTCATAGGTGCTGATTTGTACTGACCATTTTGCCATTCTGCCTGTTAACTCAGGCTTTCTCAGGACATATTTGATAGGCAGGTTGGTTCTGACAATGATTGGGTGACTTTCAAAATAAGGTTAAAGTTTGGTACAAGATATGACTAAAGCAAGTACGTATTTTTCAAGTAGACCATACCTTGTTTCTGCATCTAGGAGACTCTTACTTACATAATAGACTGGATGCTATTGGTCGTCAATCTCCTTGGTCAGGACTCCACTTACTGCTGTCTCTGTGACAGATTAGTAGAGCGTCAGAGGTTCTCCTTTGTCTGGTTTGGCAAGTAGTGGAGGTGTAGTCAAGTATGCTTTAAGATCTTGGAAGGTTGCTTCATTTTCAGGCAACCATTTGAACGATTTTTTTTTTCCTGAGGAGGTCATAGAAAGACCTGCATCTTTCTGATGATCTGGATATGAATCTGTTCAGGGGTTACAACTCGTCCTGTCAGCTTATTAATGTCTTTGCCTGACTTGGGAAATTCTAATTCCAGTATAGCTTGTATTTGTTCTGGGCTGGCTTCTATTCCTCTTTTGGTTACCATGTATCCCAGAAATTTGCCTGAAGAAACTCCAAAATGGCATTTGGAAGGATTGAGCTTCATGTTGAACTTTTCCAGGATCTTGAAAGCTATTTCCAGATCCCTGACATGGTCTTCAACCTTTTTTGATTTGACCACCATGTCATCAATATAAACTTCTATTGTATCCCCTATTTGATCTTTGAACATCATATTGACCAGGCGTTGGTATGTTGCCCCTGCATTCTTGTGCCAAAGGGCATTCTTTGTGTAGCAAGATATGCCTCTTTCGTGATGAATGCGGTGTGTTCCTGGTCATATGGGTGCATCTTAATCTGGTTGAATCCACTTGAGGCATCCATAAATGTTAGGAGTTCATGTCCTGCTGTAGCATCTACCATTGCGTCTATGTGAGGGAGTGGAAATGGGTCTTTTGGGCAGGCCTTGTTTTGGTCTGTGTAGTCTACACAAACTCTCCATTTACCATTCTTTTTTTTGTATTACTACCACATTGGCTAGCCAGTCAGGGTACATGACTTCTCTTATCATCCCCATATCCAGTAGTTTTTCCACTTCATTAATAATAGCATTACGTTCAGAGGCAAACTTTCTTCTTTTTTGTTGCACAGGCTTATAAGATTTGTCAATATTTAGTGTATGTTTAATGATATTTGCATCTATACCAGTCATATCAAAATGAGACCAGGCAAAACATGAAAATTTATTTTTAAGAAAGCTTACTAATTCTGGTCTGATGTTGTCACGGACATTAGATCCTACCAGTACATGCCTGTCAGGATACTCATTGTCTAAAATTACTTGATCTGCCTCCATTTTGGTTTCTGCCATATAAGTTGTCCTGACAGGGTACTGTAATTGCTAGGCGAGAGACTTACCTACCTTGGAGGGTTTCAATGACTCAGTATAACATTCCTGGGCAGATTTTTGTTCACCTTTTATGGTTGCTACTCCCCATTCTGTTGGTATCTTGATGCATTGGGGGTAGGTGGAGGGTATGGCCCTCACATTGTGGATCCATGGTCTTCCTAGGATAGCGTTGTAGGAGGACAGGCAGTCCAGGACTCCAAATCTTTCGTATGAGGAGACTCCTTCCACATATGTTGGCAACTGTATTTCTCCTAGTGTATTGTTTGTTTCTCCACTGAATCCTACTAGGACATTAGACTTCTTTATGATTTGACTTTCATCAATCTTCATTGCTTTAAGGACATCAAGCATGATCAGGTTTACTAAGCCGCCTCCATCCACCAGGATTCTCAGGACACGTGCAGTTCCTATTTGCATGGTGATAACCAGGCTATCATGGTATAGATCAGGAATACCCTGCATATCAGTATCGTCAAAAGTAATTTAAGGTAAATTTCTAGGTTTAAAAGGAGATTTCATTTTTGACTCCCTGGTAATTTTCTTTGCAGCTGAACTGGTCAGGCCATAAATCTCAAATTCTCCATTGATGAATTTGACCTCATAGATGGGTGGTGCTGGGGGGCAGGTCACGTTGTTGCCTTTCTGGGTTCTTTCTTGTTCCATCATCTTCCCTGTTCTTTGTTGGCATCAGGTCTTTTAGATATCCCTTCTTTAGCAGGTAGGACACTTGCCTGCGTAATCCCAGGCATTCTTCTGTTGTGTGCCCGATATCCATGTGGAATTCGCACCATCTTGTAGTTTCCTTCCTTGAGTTGGGGTTATCTGACTTCTTTGGCCATTTGACAATGTCTTCCATATTGTCAAGTCTCTTGATTAGTCCTGCAATATCAAAATAGAAGTTATATTCTTGGATAGAGGGATAAGTATAGAAGTTACCTCGTTGTTCATGTGTGTAGTTGACTTCTGATCTGTTAGGTCTTGTGTAAAGAGATGGCCTGGAACTGCTCCCTCTGTGGTTGGATATTTTTCTGTTGACTTTGTCATATCCTGAATTATTTTCAGTGTTGTTTGCCTTGTAGCCTTTATCTTCTTCCAGCCGAATATAGCCTATGTCTAATGCCTGGACATCTTCAAAGGTATGACATGGCTTCATGGTCATTACATCGTAGAAGTCACTATCCAGGGGTAGCCCTTGCCTGAAAGCTTCCACGGCTGTTCCAACATCACATATGGGGATTGACACCTTTTCCTTATTGAATCTTGTCATGTAGGACCTAATTGATTCACCAGGCTTTTGCTTGATCGTATAAGTCTTTGGATCTCTTCTCAAGTTCCCCTTGGCAAACCGATGGTTGAAGGAGTTGACCGGTCGGCAAAGGACTTGATGTTTCCGTTTGGCAGGTTTATGTACCATTGCAGGGCAGGCCCATTCAGGGTTGTCCCAAACCCCTTGCACATGCAGACTTGTCGTAGTTCACTGGGAATAGATGCTGCCAACATCCTTTGCTTGTAATAGGCTACATGATTTTGTGGATCTGTGGTCCCATCATAGATTCTCATTTAGGGAACCACAAATTTCTTTTTTTTTTTTTTTTGGTAAAGGTAAGCTTCTCATTAAAATCAAAGGTTTCCCATACAATTACATAGTACTCATTTCATACATACTCATAAAAGTTAATGCTGTCTAATGTAGTCAATCCAAGTTAGAGCACTAGCATTTCTACTTTTGATCTGTAACTGCCCTACTCTCATTTTCACCTCATTTTTGACCCGTTGCAGAATGCAATCAGGTTTGCTGACAAAACCATCCACCCTGCTAACATTTCGTGCATTCCAAATATTGTACATTAAGCTGGCTAAAATCACTACTATGATCTTCTTTCTGCAAGCACTATGATATCGTAAATGTACCCACCACTGAATCACCTCTAGACATGGAAGCTCAATCAAACACCAATTAGCAACCAAACCTCTGCATCTTTGACTGAAAACACAGGAAAAGAAGAGATGCTCATGAGACACTTCCTGTAATCCACAATGAAAACACCTGTTACTCTGAATGATGTGCATCCTAACCAACCTATCCTGAGTTGTTAATCTCTGATGAGCAATCAACCAACACAAGAAAGACTGTTTAGGAATGATCCACTGATTTAGCACCCATGGATACCATGTCACCTTGTCCATATCTCGGTTTCAAAGAATCGATACCCTATCTCGATGTTATAATGCTCTACATCTGCTCTGAAAATGTGATCTTTAAGTAAGTGTTTAACCTGGCATATTTTACGCCAAGCCCAGCTACTGCCAACTCCTGGTTCATACTCATTCCAACTGGTATTTTTGATGTCGATGGCATGCACCCATTTGACCCAAAGATGGTCAGTCTTTTTGGCCACCCACCAAGCATATTTTCCTATGGTAGTAAGATTCCAGGCATGAAAGTCTCTTAGCCCTAGACCCCCTGATTTCTTGCTCTGCAAACTGTCTCCCAAGAAACCAGCATTGGACTCTCTTTGTTATCATTACCATACCATAAGAAAGATCTACATATAGCCTCCAGTTTGCCAATGACAGTTTTGGGAAGGATAAAAATCCTAGACCAATAACTGTGCAGGGAACTGAGCACTGCTTTTATCAAGACAAGCCGTCCAGCATAAGAAAGCTTCCTAGACCCCAGACTCCTGATCCTGTCAACAATCTTATCCACCAGGACATTGCAATCCATTACTGACAATCGTTTTTGGGAGACTGTCACCCCCAAGTATTTAAATGGAACAGTTCCTCTTTTCATACCAGTGGCTCTCTCAATTTCAGACACCATCTGGGCATCAATACCATTATAATAGAAGTTTGACTTGCTACAGTTCATGGATAGACCAGAAGATTTTGAGAACAGCTTAAAAGCTTGTAGCATCAACCCTACAGAGGCTCTATCCCCTTTGCAAAAGAGGATGAGATCATCAGCAAAGCACAAATGGGACAATTTAATTCTGTTGCAAAGTGGATGAAATTTGAATTTGTTGTGCTTTTGAGTCACTAAGAGAATTTTACTGAGATATTCTAGACAAAGAGTGAAAACCAGGGGGGACAGGGGATCCCCCTGTCTAAGTCCTCTTTTGCCTTTAAAATGTCCAAAACTTTCTCCATTAACAGACAAAGAGAAAGAGGGTGTGGTGAAGCATTTAACCAGGAGCTGGGTAAACTGATCAGGGAAACCAGTGGCTCTTAACATATCTTCTAAAAACGCCCATTCCACAGAGTCATAAGCCTTTTGTAAGTCCAGTTTCATAAAAATTCTGGGAGAGCAACTCTTTCTCTTGTACAATCTAACCAGGTCCTGACAAATCAGAATGTTCCATACACAAATTTCTTTGGTAGGTCTATTCTTCCTATTTCATACACAAAGGGTGAATCAGCATAACTTTCTGGATTTGCTTCCTCAATTGGGGTAGGGACTCCAAGGATCTTTTCAAATCTTTTATGGAGTTTTTGGATTTCCTGGAGCATGGCCATCATGATTTGTAATACCCCGTAGTTTAGTGAAGTTTATATAACTAATTTACGTAATTCGAATAATTGATTATGACAGTTACAATTAATAATTGTGAATAAGACGGAATGATATAATAAAATAATAGAATAATCGAGTAATGGGTCCGAATGGTAATTGAATATTAATAATAGTAATACGATAATAATAATAATAATAATAAGTATAATAATAATAGTAATTGTTTTTATAATAATAATAATATTTTTTATGAGACGGTAATTAAAAAAATAAAATAATAAAGAAAGACGGGATTGGAGTTGGGTCATGGGCTATAGGGCTTGGGTCGACTATGTATGTTGCGTAAATTAATAGAATGATTGCCGGGATCGAATAATTACTAATAATAATAATAGTAATAATAATAATAATATTATTTTATATTTCCTAATTGGTTCCTTATAACTTTAGCCTACCAATATAAAAGATGAAACCTCAAACAATGGTCCTTATTATTCATCAAATCTGAAAAGTAATATATAAAGAGAGAGGGAGAATAAGAAAGGGAAATAGCAAGGAATTTATCGTCTTTTGTCGTCAGAAGGTAATATTCTCAGGCCGTCTTATGTATATACTTTGCGATATTATAACTTGTAATCTAGACCACCATAGATCAGGCCGTAAGTACCGTTGTGACCGTGGATGACCAAGGATAACCGTTGACCTTATTTGACCACCATTGACCGACGTCAATGGGGGAAAATAGGCGGTTTTCATGGGGTGGTTACAAAGAGAGAAACGGGTCATTGATTGGGTAATTGAACCCCTGATCGTGACCATTGTTACCTGGGTTAGAGTTGGTTTGTTGTGGGGGGAGGATTCGACCACCTTGGTGGTGTCGTGGTGGTCGGAGATGGTGGTTTGCGGCGGCGGTTGCTGGAGAACGCGAAAACAGAGAAGATGTGGGTGTTTGTGTGTGATTGTCTTAAGACGAACACCGTGAACGGTGTACTTGCGACGAGTGTAAGAGGTAGCCACTTCTGTAACCACCATGTGTCATAGTAGACGATGGTGGTGGTGAGAGGTAGTGGGTCCATATGGGGTGGCCGGAATTCGCAGATTAAGGGGTGGTGTTGGTGATGTTGTTGTCGGGTTGAGTTAAGGAGTGTGACCCCAGTTGTGTCGACTTGTTCTTGACCATGGGAGATGGTGTGACCATTGGGTCCACCGTGAGTCAGAGGAGGACTACGGTGGTGGCCACAGGTGGCAGGGGTGGTTGTTTTTGGTGGATGTTGTGGTTTTTGTGAGTAATGGGTGTATGTTGAGTGTTTGTGTTTGGGGAGTTGTTTGTAGGGTAGTTAGGGCAGTGGGTGAGGCCGTGAGTGGAGGCTGGTGATGGTCGCGCTATTGTGGTAGTGTTGGTGGCAGTGGTGAGGTAGTGTCGATGGCCAGAGGTGGTGGTTGAGTTGTTGTGTGTCGGGTTTTCGGCGGTTGTGAAGGACGTATAAGTGCGGGTTACAAGGGGAGGTTTAACCGGTGTTGGGTGGTTGTCGGGATTGGTCATGGTGCTGGCTAGGGCGTGGAAGGTTTGGTGGTGCTGACGGTGGCTGCGGGGTGGCGTGATAGGTGGTTATAGGAGAGGGTTGTACACGACATTAAACGTGTATGGGTATTGACTTGTTTTACGTGGGTTTGGGTTTTGAGTATTGGTTGTGGGTTGACTTGTTTAATTTAAAAAAAAACGGGTTTTATTTGGGCGTTGACTCGGGTTTTGGGAAGTCGGGTTTTTTTTTTATAATGACTCTATATTAGTTGTATAATTAATTTATAACTAATGAAATAATTAGTTTGAGTTGTTTTAAGACGAGATTTAACTAATGGTTTGAGACGAGTTTTTAATGGTTAATTTACGTAGTAAATGGATTATTGTAATTAATGATCAATTGTTAAATAATTATACAAAAAATATAATTGAAGCAATTAAACTATAATTAACATAAATTACTTAAGGAATCAAATAATTGGTAATTATATTACATTATTATAATATTTTGATTAGGTGACGGTTGTGAAGAATTATAATCGGATCGGATTGCTTTATTTATTGGATTCGTTGAGCTACGTAATTGGAATTGCTTGCTTATCAGGTAGGGATAAATCTTACTCAACTTTTACTCGATAATGTTTATTGGATGATTTATATTAAAGTGAATTGATCATATGAGAATTGTGTTGGTTGATATCATTGAAATTTTTGGAAGGGAGTATTATATTGTATATGTTAGATTTGTTATGATGGAGTTACTGTTATTGCATCGGTTATTCAGTTTAATACTGGCAGACATCCCTTCGTGGTGATGTAGATTATTATTGAGGTTATATTGGCAGACGTCGTGTAAGAGCCTTCGGGTGACGTATTTCAGATTTATTCCGGCAGACGATATTTTATCGTATTTACTCGTGGCAGGCCCCAGATTGGTCTGCAGGCCATTTGGTGGATATTAATAGACTATATGTTGAGGCAGACATTACCTTTTGGTAATGTAGTGTGTGTTTACTCATCTTCGGGTTGAGGCTGCCTCGGCCAGGGATTGGCGGGATGATTAGTGTGCTAAGTAAAAGGATGGAGCACGTTGTCAGGGGGTTGTGCAAAGTAAAAAGGAAATTGGATTGTTATCGTATGTTTTTGTTGTTAGTATTTATTCCTACTCAACCTCGTGGTTGACTGTGTATTCGTGAACACCTGCGGTGAACTGTTTTATGGGGAGCAGATTTGACAGGTACTAAAGATTAGCTGACTTGGGAGCATTGGGATGAGAGCTTGACTTGGACCATAGTTGAAGTCTATATCACATAGAATAATTACATTACTTTATTTATTTCCGCTGCGAGATGTATTGTATTTTATATTAAGTTTTAGTTGGTAAGTTGTAATAAACATGTAATCATTAAGTTTTAATTTAAAGTACTTTGGTGAGTTGGACTTTGTTATTCACTACCTCGGAAAACCGAGATGGTAACGCTCTCATTTACTTGGGAATGTCTAGGTAAAGGCTCCCGACTAAATGGGTGTGTTACAAAGTGGTATCAGAGCTAAAGGATCCTCAAGCCTAACCAATAAATCTAAAAATGAATATAGGTTGTGTCAAATAAAATGAACGTGGGTAGAAACTATTAGGTGCCCTTTAAGGCTTGGGATGAACAGGGCCCCTCACACCAAACTTCTGGCCCTTCCAGTTTTGAACCGGTTACCTTGAGAGATATTACAGTGTGGGGAAATTTAAAATGAATATTGTTTGTTTTGTCTTGAAAGTTCTTGTTGACTTGTTTACATGTTGTTTTCATTTATGATTGCGGTTATGGGGGCGTGACCTTGTTTTACGGAGGAGGGATGTGATATGATTTCTTTTAAACATTGTTTTAAGCATATTGATATGAGGAAGTATGTGGGCATGTATGTGGAAGAAGTGAATATGATTAACCATGTGAAATATTAATTGTTGTGTGGAATTGTGAAGAATGCGATTTTGGTTGATTTCACAAGATTTTTACCCTTGATTGTTTTGGCTGCCATTTATCACCTGTTTAAAATTCTTATACGAGATTTTTATGTGTGATACTTTTGTGAGTTAAATTTCATATGCCACTGGTCTCATGTCCAAATAATATACGGTTTAGGAGTAATAAATATTTTAGTGGACAGTGGTCGAAATATTCCTGTACAATGATGTTTTCGCGCCATGTTTCCGTAAAATTTTGCAATTAAAAACTACCTGTCGATTTGGTGTAAATCCAACTTCATTGTTTAAAATATTGGTATATGTTTATAAATTAATAAGCCACGTTTCAAGGTAAATTTATGACAATTAATAGTGATTTTTACAAGTTGACCTAAGTTTCTTACAAGTTGCTGTAAAATTTCTGTTTCGACCAAATAATTTGTAAAATGCGTTATAAATTGACCTTATGAGTTTTTTAGTTGATTCTTTTTCTCATGGTTTACTAACTCTCTGTATTTTTTTTAAAAAGTATAAGTTATCAAGAAGTAATTACGTTATTATTTATCTATGATTTTTAGAATTTATAACATGTTATCCTAGCCTTGAGATGTATCAGTTTTTGTTTCTTATCTTTTGAACATTGATATTTTTATGGTGTAAATTATGTGAAATAGAATGACATGTCTAGTGATATGCGGAATGTGTTGCCCTAAACCTATCTACAGTATATAATTACATTAGTTGCATCCATGATTAAGTTAGACCTCGTTGGTAAGAAATAAACGCGCAAGTAATAAAAAGTAATTCAAAGATTGTTGTTATACATTTATCTATCAGTCAATGTAGTGTTAAAGGTAGTAGTTGTAGTTGTCTTATGTTGCAATGTGTATACATGTCTTGAGAGGTTACGATAAATGGGTTATTATTTCTGTTGTTGATATCTCAAACTTCGAGGACGAAGTTAATTCTTAGGGGGATAGAATGTGGTACTTCAAATGTTTTGAGTTTATTCTGTGACAAATTTTGATAAGTTTGATATGGTTGATAATAATAAAATGGTTAATTGTGTGCGATGGTAATAACTTGAAATGGTACTCGTTGTATTGATGGTTATTGAGTTTTGTAGCATTTCTGGGCGAACTTCGGGACGAAGTTCATTTTAAGGAGGAAAGACTGTAATACCCCGTATTTTAGGGAAGTTTATATAACTAATTTACGTAATTCGAATAATTGATTATGACGGTTATAATTAATAATTGTGAATAAGACGGAATGATATAATAAAATAATAGAATAATAGAGTAATGGGTCGGAATGGTAATTGGATATTAATAATAGTAATACGATAATAATAATAATAATAATAATAATAATAATAATAATAATAATAATAATAATAATAATAATAATAATAATAATAATAGTAATTGTATTTATAATAATAATATTTGTTATGAGACGGTAATTAAATAAATAAAATAATAAAGAAAGACGAGATTGGAGTTGGGTCATGTGCTATACGGCTTGGGTCGACTATTTATGTTGCGTAAATTAATAGAGTGATTGTCGGGATCGAATAATTACTAATAATAATAATAGTAATAATAATAATATTATTTTATTGGTGGAGCCTTTTCTACTCCTGATCAGATCTCTACTACTCTTCAACACACGATAAAGATCAGGCTCTCGGACAACTGTGATAGATACACGCAGAATTGGTTGGCAACTAAAAGCTAACGCCTGTGTTTTCCTTTGTACTCCTTTTGTATTGGTCATTTTGTGAGTCCATGATGGTCATTGGTTTTTTGTAAGATCCCTTCTCATTTTCTTTCCCTTTTTGGATGAATAAAATGAGTTTAACTTTCTTGCAAAAAAAAAAATAATAATATTATTTTATATTTCTTAATTGGTTCCTTATAACCTTAGCCTACCAATATAAAAGATGAAACCTCAAACAATGGTCCTTATTATTCATCAAATATGAAAAGTAATTTATAAAGAGAGAGGGAGAATAAGAAAGGGAAATAGCAAGGAATTTATCGTCTTTTGTCGTCAGAAGGTAATATTCTCAAGCCGTCTTATGTATATACTTTGCGATATTATAACTTGTAATCTAGATCACCATAGATCAGGCCGTAAGTACCGTTGTGACCGTGGATGACCAAGGATCACCGTTGACCTTATTTGACCACCATTGACCGACGGGAATGGGGGAAAACATGCGGTTTTCGTGGGGTGGTTACAAAGGGGGAAACGGGTAATTGATTGGGTAATTGAACCCCTAATCGTGACCATTGTTACCTGGGTTAGGGTTGGTTGGTTGTGGGGGGAGGATTCGACCACCTTGGTGGTGTCGTGGTGGTCGGAGATGGTGGTTTGCGGCGGCGGTTGCTGGAGAACGCGAAAACAGAGGAGATGTGGGTGTTTGTGTGTGATTGTCTTAAGACAAACACCGTGAACGGTGTACTTGCGACGAGTGTAAGAGGTACCCACTTCTGTAACTACCATGTGTCATAGTAGACGATGATGGTGGTGAGAGGTAGTGGGTCCATATGGGGTGGCCGGAATTCGCAGATTAAGGGATGGTGTTGGTGATGTTGTTGTCGGGTTGAGTTAAGGAGTGTGACCCCATTTATGTCGACTTGTCCTTGACCATGGGAGATGGTGTGACCATTGGGTCCACCGTGAGTCAGAGGAGGACTACGGTGGTGGCCATTGGTGGTTGTTTTTGGTGAATGTTGCGGTTTTTGTGAGTAATGGGTGTATGTTGAGTGTTTGTGTTTGGGGAGTTTTTTGTAGGGTAGTTAGGGTAGTGGGTGAGGCCGTGAGTGCAGGCTGGTGATGGTGGCGCTAGTGTGGTAGTGTTGGTGGCAGTGGTTAGGTAGTGTCGATGGCCAGAGGTGGTGGTTGAGTTGTGTGTCGGGTTTTCGGCGGTTGTGTAGGGCGTTTAAGTGCGGGTTACAGGGGGAGTTTTAACCGGTGTTGGGTGGTTGTCGGGATTGGTCGTGGTGCTGGCTAGGGCGTGGAAGGTTTGGTGGTGCTGACGGTGGCTGCGGGGTGGCGTGATAGGTGGTTATAGGAGAGGGTTGTACACGACATTAAACGTGTATAGGTATTGACTTGTTTTACCTGGGTTTGGGTTTTGAGTATTGGTTGTGGGTTGAATTGTTTAATTTAAAAAAAAAAACGGGTTTTATTTGGGCGTTGACTCGGGTTTTGGGAAGTCGGGTTTTTAATATAATGACTCTATATTAGTTGTGTAATTAATTTATAACTAATGAAATAATTAGTTTGGGTTGTTTTAAGACGAGATTTAACTAATGGTTTGAGACGAGTTTTTAATGGTTAATTTACGTAGTAAATGGATTATTGTAATTAATTATTAATTATTAAATAATTATACGGAAAATATAATTAAAGGAATTAAACTATAATTAACATAAATTATTTAAGGAATCAAATAATTGGTAATTATATTGCATTGTTATAATATTTTGATTAGGTGACGGTTGTGAAGAATTATAATCAGATCAGATTGCTTTATTTATTTGATTGTTTGAGCTACGTAATTGGAATTACTTGCTTATCAGGTAGGGATAAATCCTACTCAAATTTTACTCGATAATGTTTGTTGGATGATTTATATTAAAGTGAATTGATCATATGAGAATTGTGTTGGTTGATACCATTGAAATTGTTAGAAGGGAGAATTATATTGTATATGTTAGATTAGTTATGATAGAGTTACTGTTATTGCATCGGTTATTCAGTTTAATACTGGCAGACATCCCTTCGTGGTGATGTAGATTATTATTGAGGTTATGTTGGCAGACGTCGTGTAAGAGCCTTCGGGTGACGTATTTCAGATTTATTCTGGCAGACGATATTTTATCGTATTTACTCGAGGCAGGCCCCATATTGGTTTGCAGGCCATCTGGTGGATATTAATCAACTATATGTTGAGGTAGACATTACCTTTTGATAATGTAGTGTGTGTTTACTCACCTTCGGGTTGAGGCTGCCCCGGCCAGGGATTGGCGGGATGATTAGTGTGCTAAGTAAAAGGATAGAGCACGTTGTCAGGGGGTTGTGCAAAGTAAAAAGGAAATTGGATTGTTATCGTTTGTTTTTGTTGTTAGTATTTATTCCTACTCAACCTCGTGGTTGACTGTGTATTCGTGAACATCTGCGGTGAACCGTTTTATGGGGAGCAGATTTGACAGGTACTAAAGATTAGCTGACTTGGGAGCATTGGGATGAGAGCTTGACTTGGACCATAGTTGAAGTCTAGATCACATAGAATAATTACATTACTTTATTTATTTCCGCTGCGAGATGTATTGTATTTTATATTAACTTTTAGTAGGTAAGTTGTAATAAACATGTAATCATTAAGTTTTAATTTAAAGTACTTTGGTGAGTTGGACTTTTTTATTCATTACCTCCGGAAACCGAGATGGTAACGCTCTCATTTACTTGGGAATGTCTAGCTAAAGGCTGCTGACTCAATGGGGGTGTTACATGATTGTTGTATTGGTTTGATCTGGTGGGGTTTCTTCATTTTGGATTTCCTCTGAGTCTGTCTCTTCTCCTACTTTGGACCTTGGTGGAGTAGGAGTGCCAAAGTTGGAGAAATCAATGTTCCTGATGATTGAGGAGAATGGTGTGCAAGGTTGAACTTTCAACTTTGATCCTGAAGTTTTCTCTCCTAGCCTTAGTTTCATGTTGGATTCTGATTCCTTTAATTTTGCAACTTCAGCTTCAGCCTGGGCCATTTTCTATTTCAGTTGTTCCATTTCTAACAATTGTTGTTGGGCGGCAGCCAGTTGTTGTTCAATGCTATCTCATGTCATTTCTCAAGTTTTTGTGTTATTTGGTTTTTGGGTTTTGATTATTTTTGAGCTAGTTACCCCACGGTGGGCGCCAATTGTTTTGGCAGGGATTTTACTGAACAGAAACGTCCTGCCAGGGGAATTAAGAAGGGGTGATCTAACTCAAGTAGTTTGCCTGACTAATATTGCTAAGTAAATAAATAAGTAAAAAGTAAAGACACAAAGATTTTATACGTGGAAAACTCTGGGAATAAGGGGGAAAACCACGGGCACCAAGCCAGGAGAGATTATTACTATGATTTTGAGTAGCTTGATAGAGTATTTGTATATCAGGTATGACAGGCTAAGGATATTGCTAAATTATGTTTTGAATACAAGAATGAGAGTGATAATACGAGTATACCAGTGTGTCCCTCTTGTTTTTGTCTTCTCTTGTATTTATAATAGCCTTAGGGGTGGTTTTTCCAAGCTTGTTTAGGGTTTCCTGGTAAATAGGACTCGTTCCCTATTTACCCGAAAGTAGTTGATTGACCTCTTCAGCATTTCAGCCGTTGCTCTTGACCTTTTCTTCCATTATCTCCTTTTGAATAAGTCTTCTTTACTTATAAGGGCTTTATTTATATGGCCAGATCGTGCCTTCCCTGTCACCTGTCCAGCTTTGATGGTGTTATCCTTATGCATGACATGGTTTTCTTTCATGCCACGCTGGTAGTTGCCTGTCCCGTGCTTCTCTCCTGCTTGGTGCCTGTCTATATACTCTCAGTGCCTGACTTGAAGTACTTCCTGCTCAAGTCTTGCCTTTAAACGCTGCTTGGTCTTTGTCAGGTCAGGCAGGATAATTCTGGGCCCAACAATGGTATATAGCATTGAAGGAGGAACATGTTGTACATTCCCGAAGATCTGGCAGTTGTGATAGTGCCTAACATATTTGATGCAGTATGACTCCATTGTCGTCCAATAATACCCTAGACGCGAAATCTTCTTTGCCATCATAGTTCCACTCATGTGAGGACCGCGTTCTCGATCATGAACTTCTTCCATCACTTTCTGTGCCTGTGAATGATCAAGGCAATGCAAGACGACACCAAGAGGTGTTCTTTTGTACAACTCTCCCTGCATGAGGAGGTATTGAGAGACAAGTAGGCGTATTGCGCGTTGTCCCCTCTTATTCATATCTGGTGGGTATGTACCATTGAGCTTGAAATTGAGAATAGCTTGGAACCAAGGTTCTTCTGGGTTTTCTTCCTCATCTGTGAGGAAGTGTACATAGGCTGGCTCTGATCGCCGTTCAATGCACAAGGGCATTTCAACCATGTCGTATGGCATATTAATCAAGGATGCGAGTTTTGCAAGAACGTCCGCAAACTGATTTTCTTCGCGAGGTAGGTGTAGATAAGTAACCTGATCAAAGAATTGGGCGACTTGATCTATCCTAGCCTGATAGGGTGCTAGACTTTCACTTTGGATTTTCCAGGATCCAGTTATTTGGTTGATGATTATAGATGAGTCGTCGTGAACTCGAAGATGCTTGATGCCTAAACTCACTGCTGCTTGTAGACCAATGAGGCAAGCTTCATACTCTGCTGCATTATTTGTCACCTCGAAGTCGAGCTTGACAGAAAGTGGTGTATGCTCGCCTTCAGGAGAAACGAGAAATACTCATATTCCAAATCCTCTCAAATTAGATGCCCCATCAAAGTAAAGGTCCCAAGAATCCATACTGGTTTGTAGAATATCCTCATCTGGAAACGACCATGTGTCTATTGCTTGCGTATCGTTGATTAGATTGTCTGCGAAGAATTCGGCCACTGCATGACCCTTTATGGCTTTCAAGGGTATGTATTTGAGGTCAAACTATGAGAGTATTAAGGTCCATCTCGCTAAGCGTCCGTTGAGAACGGGTTTCTCAAAGAGGTATTTGACGGGATTCATTTTAGAATACACCTTGACAGAGTAGCTAAGCATGTAATGGCGTAGCTTCTTTGTTGCCTACACAAGAGTGAGGCATGTATTCTCGAGAGGTGTATACTTACACTCGTACTCTAAGAATTTCTTACTAAGGTAGTAGATAGCTCTCTCTTCCTTTCCAAGAGTTTGCGCGAGCATAGCCCCCATGGCTGTTTTGGTGGCTGTGAGATATAAACCATGAGGTTGATCTCGTTGGGGAGGCATTAGCACGGGTGGCTTTGCCAGTATTTCCTTTATTCTGTCAAATTCCTTTTGACAGTCTTCGTCCCATATGGTATGATCTGTTTTCTTGAGCTTTTTGAAGATAGGTTCACAGATCATGGTGATTTTCGATATGAATCGACTTATGTATTGGACCTTGCCCAAGAATCCTCTAACCTCCTTTTCTGTCTGGGGTTATGGCATTTCGATTAAGGCCTTGATCTTGGATGGATCAATTTCTATCCCCCTCTGGCTGACAACATATCCCAGAAGCTTGCCTGACGTTACTCCGAATGCACATTTCTGAGGATTGAGTCTCATGTTGTACTTGCGCAATCCGAGGAAGAATTTTTGAAGGTTATCGATGTGTCCTTTCCTATCCTTAGATTTGACGATCATATCATCCACGTACGCCTACACTTCTTTATGCATCATGTCATGTAGCAAAGTAGTTGCAGTGCGTTGGTATGTAGCCCCATCATTGATTAACCCGAATGGTATAACAGTATAACAGTATGTGCCCCACCGAGTGATGAAGGCTGTCTTGTGCTTAACTTCTACGGCCATTTTGATTTGGTTGTACCCTGCATACCCGTCCATGAAGGATAACAATGCGTGATCGGCTGTATTGTCTACCAATATGTCGATGTGTGGTAGAGGGAAGTCGTCTTTAGGACTCGCTTTGTTCAAGTCTCTGAAATCAACACAAACCCGGATTCGTCTATCCTTTTTGGGTACGGGGACTATGTTAGCCACCCACTCTGAATAATCGAAAACTTTGATGAATCCAGCTTTGAATTGTTTATCGACTTCTTCTTTAATCTTAAGAGCCCACTCTGTCCTCATCCGTCAAAGCTTCTGTTTTACAGGCTTGAAACCTGTCTTGATTGGAATGCGATGTTCTACAATATCCCTGTTGATCCCTGGCATGTCCTTGTAAGACCAAGCGAAGACGTCTTTGAACTCGTGTAGGAGGTCGATGAAATTGGCTCTTTCAGTTGGGTCTAGGGTCGCCCCTATCCTATGTTCTTGGGGTTCTAATTCTGTTCCTACGTAGATAGGTTAGGTGTTTTCTATAACAGGTGCCCCTTCCTTGGGTGAGACAGAGGAGAGTAGAATTTCGTGTGTAGGGGTGAAATCCGCAAATCATCTAGTATTTATTTGATTATATAGGGAGGTAATTCAATTGAGTCTGGGTCAGCATCATCCTCATTATCATCGTAAATAGAATTACATTCAGAATAACACAAGGAGTAAGCAGAATCATATTTATTCATATTAAAATTTGAAAACAGCTGAAACAAAGAAGCCATCTGCATGATGAGTCGATGTAGCGGTAAAGGGACGATTCTTTGGGCATTCCCAAGCCACTGTTACTAGGTGACGCTATGCTAGGAGAAACAGAGGGGTGGGGAGTGACGACAGGAGGAGACTCTCTAGCAACTTTTCTAGACTTAGGTTCTAACTCCGACTCTGACTCCTACTTTGACTCGAATTCATCGTCTTCGGGTTCTCCTTTGAACATCTCTCCTTCTCCAGTAGTGACCTTGAAGAGCTTTCCTTGATTGTTGGTCCATTTGATCGACTTTCTCCATCCTTTCTGTTGATTTGAGTTGAAGTCGGTGATCAGTGCTGTAGGGTTGAAATCATAGTCTTGGAGTATCATGGTAATGATCTCATCCTGTGCTGCCTTGACAAATCGATCCTCTCCAAACAGGAGGCTAACAGCCTATTTGTCGAGACAAGGTGTCTGGCGAGTTTTGACGGTAGGAACCGTTTCTGTAGGAATGAAGTAGCAATCGTGGAAGACCTCGATTCCAGCTAGATGAACGCCTTTGTATCTCCAAGGTTCGGGAAATGCATAAAAATTTTCACAGTCCCCTTCTCTGACGAAGTAGCCATTTAGTGTAGGGAGATAAGGTTGCATTTGGATTCCCTTATTCATGCGATTTCAAACTAGAGTAAGCATTTCAAGAGTTTCGGCTTTTGTGGGTTTGTACCCCAAGCCTAGTGGTATCTTTTGGGAGTCACATTCTTTAATAGGTGCAAAGGTACTCTCTCTGATAAGGTTTAACGACATTCCTGGGAAGTATCCCTTGGATTTGAGCATATGGTTGACCACTAAGTTGGAGTATGGATCGAAATATAAGGGAGACAGCTCACTCTCTATGAGGTTTATGATTTGAAACCCTCCAAGCTCATACACTGGATCTGCAATTACTTGGTTGCATGTCATTTTCTCTATCACGGCCTTGATAGGTGACGAAGTGATCGTCACTACCTTGCCATCTAGAGGGATCTTGATTTTCTGGTGTAAGGTGGATGTTACTATTTTGGAAGCGTGAATCCAGGGCCTACCCAAAAGTATATTGAAATATGCCTCGATGTCCACTATCTGAAAATTAACCTTTCGCTCGATTGGCCCAGTGGCCACAGTAAGGTTAACTAGCCCCACCACTTTACGTCGCGTTCCATCGTACGCCCGAACACCTTGGTTGGTAGGAGTCCAGTCTGATTCTTTCATGCCTAACTTGTATGCTATTTTTAGTGGTATGACATTGACTGCGGAGCCATCATCCACCAAAGTCATTGGTACATTTTTCTTCAAACATGTGACTGTGATGTATAGAGCAAGGTTATGAGCGACACCAAAGGGAGGCAAGTCCTCATCTGAGAAAGTAACTGGGTTACTTAGCTTGATTGAGTCTTGGAAGACTAGGTTGACGACGTTGTCAGGTGTAGCATTACGTGCTACGCTCAATTTGGCCAATGCTTGCAGTAAAGCCCGGCGATGAGGAAATGAACTTGCAACTAGTTTCGAGACTGAAAGATCAGCCGTTGTCTTTTGAAGTTGTTTCAATAAATGGTCAGGAGAAGTATCTTCACCATCGTTTGGTGTGATGACATTGGTATTTGTAGTAACTGGACCATTCGTTTGAGTGACATTTTGTTATGGACGCCCTGAGCGAGTTAGGTGGTCCACATCTTGATCTTCACTAGCCTTGACTAGAGGGTGTTATGTGAGGTAAACATCTTCATCGTCATCCTCTCAAACTCCATTGACGATACTGAGCTCTCTTAAGCTTATGATTTCAGCTTCTAGGCTGATTATTTGCTCGACTAGATCGTCGGTCACTGTGATCACTTCTTGTATTGTGGACTCTTGAGATAAGATTGGAACCATTGACCAGTTTTCCCTAGGTATAGTTCTTGGACTGTGTAGGGATGCCACTACAGCTTCTAGCTCTGAAACTTGTCTACTCACACTCTTTGCCCATGCGACAAAATTAGCGATAGTAGGGGAGATGGTGGAATAACTCTCCTCATTTTCTAGTGCATTGACCTCGTCTTTAGCTGGAGAAATGAGGTGCGAACAATCCAAGGTGGATTCCTCATCTATAATCATCAGACTTCCAAGAGGATTCTGAGTATTGTTAGGTTTACTTGTAGGAGGTATAGGCAGGCGCCCATCCTTAATCATATCCTGAATGGCATGCTTTAATTTGAAACACTTCTCTGTATCATGCCCTTTGCCTCTATGGTACTCGCAGTAGGCATTCTCATCCCAGAACTTAGACTTCTTCTCTAGGTTAGGTGTAGGTCCTATAGGTTGGAGCTTACCTTGTTTCATTAGTCTTTTTAGAGCGTTGGAGTATAAGTCACCAACGTTGGTGAACTTCCTCTGTGGGCCATTCTTCTTAGTAGACGATTCAACAATGTTGACCTCATCGGTCTTGCTAGTGGAGCCATAAGAACGACTCGTTGTGCCTTTATATCCGCGACCTACCGTTTTGGACAAGGGTCCTTTGCGGATGTTGTCCTCAATTCGTGTTCCAAATACAGTTAAGTCTTTGAAAGAATTTATGTTTTGGTATCTTAGGTGGTTCGCATAGATTAGCCTTAAGTTGTCCACGAACTTTTCAACAAGAGTAGCCTCGTCTGGGCGTTCGACGAGTTGTGTGCTAGTCTTTCTCCACCTACTTAGGAAGTCGGTGAATCCTTCTTTCTCATTTTGGGTAAGAACCTCTAGAGTACGCATATTGACTTGAATTTCAGCATTATCTGCATACTGTTTGGTGAACTCAATCCAAGTAGCAATTTTCTTGTGTTCCAAAGAGTAGAACTATTGCTTAGGAATAGTATCGAGAGATGAAGGAAAGATCCTTAGGAACATCTCTGGCTTGATGCCTTTGATAGACATATAATCTTTGAAGGCACGAATATGGTTCAACAGGTTTTCATGCCCCTTAAACTTCGGGATGTCAGTCATGTTGAAGTTAGTTGGAAGTTGAGAATTTACAGCCTCATACTTGCGATTGTTTTCCCTGTAGATGTCATCTCCCATGAGGTACATTAGTTGCTTCTCCAAATATTGGAGTCGCTTTTCAGCTTCAGTAGGACCTGGTGGAGGATTGACTTCTAGTTCTCCAACAAAGGGTGAAATATTATCGTGTATGACTATGTCGGGAATGGCATCCTCTGCAGGAGGAAGTCTGGCTTCTACAGCGACAATTCAGCCTTTAATGTCATTAAGGCGAGCACAAGCTTGGTCTTGGCTTGTTTGGAGACAAATGAGCGCAGTTAGGATTTGATCATTACCATTTACGGACGGCTGGGGTTGACCATTAACGCTTCCGGGACTAGTTCCCACCATTTTGGAACTGAGGATAAGAGATCGACGACGAATCAAAACACGATCGACCATTTTCGCACACTTACTTAAAAAAAGACTCGACTCGTGAAGTGGGCGTGTGCCACTGTGTCAAGTGAGGTTTGAAGATGCCAAATTTTGAAATGTTTGTCCTAGACAACTGTAGTGTAGTTGTAGGAGTGCTGACTCAAAGTGAGGTTTGAAAATGGGTTTGAGGCCCGAACTTTGACTCGACATTTGGACAGAGTTTCGGCTTATATTGCGCTATTTTAGGTCATTTTCGAAAATATTTAAATTTTAAAAAGGATTTTATTTTACAAAATTTCGTCATGGTTTTGTTTACAAAATGGTGATCACGTATATGGTACAAACATACATATGGGCATTATAACGGTATGCTGAGTGCATTTAAAGGGTTTTGGCTTAAAAGGTGGGTTGCCATACCAAGCAATCAAACCCTGGTCTGTGGAGAAGTCAATGCCAAACATGAGTAAGGTTAGTTCCTAGTCCATTTCCTCGAGTAATGAAAGCTCTTGATACAAACATGAGTATGTACCACGGTATGGTTGACGTCAATCGCTATCCATCTTTAGGTCCAGATAAGAATTTGGACTGTCCAGACGGGACGATTGGTCAAAAGGGTTGGGTTAAGCCTAGGAAGGCCGAATGAAACGACCTAAGAAGGTCGAGTAATGAAAACCAACTACTGTCTCGTATAAACTATTCCCTAACCTTGTTCAAGTTTCACCCTGGGTAACACGTAAGTGTATCATCCCCAGCGGAGTCGCCAAACTGTGGACATGGGCCACCCGTGCCGCGCACACCCGCACGTTGGTTTCGAGGCGGCGGCACTTCTCCCACGGAACCTTGGTTTTCCAAAGCACGTCATGGGCCGTTACCGATTTGTGAGGCATTAAAACCGGTGAAAGGTTGAATAAGCCTACATTGTGGAGTCGCCAACAATTTTTATGGAAAATTGGAACTATTCGAATACCTCGTGCCATTTCAAGACACAAAGTACTGACATAAACACTAAGAACTCGTTACCCTTAGCATTCTATGTCTAGAATGACTCTCGAAGATGCCAATGGACACGGATGTTTAGAGATAACTGGAGTAAGGGGTGAGGGTACATGTTAGGAAGCTCTTTAATCGAACACCTAATCCCGCCCGCCTCGATAGCGGCTTCTACTAATAATTAGGGAAGTTGTTCATATTTAATATGTCGTCGATGTATGCAAGCAATGCAACAAACAATAGATTAGTCCTAACATGTGAGATTAAACAAAGTCGGTTAACACGTGTTTTAGCAAATAATTGGGTCGAAGTTGGAAGTTAGATTAATTACATATGAAACATACAATATCAATCATATATAAATAATACTAAATAATAATTAAAATTATAAATATTACAATGATTACAAAGGTTATTTGATCTACGTCAAAAGCACGCTCAAAACGGGATTTTGAAGAGGAAAATAAAGAAAATAAAATTAGAAATAAAAGTAATAAAATATGTCAGATTAGGAGCGATAATACGATTAATAGTTTATTTAATAGGTAATTAGGAGCTACGTCAAAGCGAGAAAGAGTTCAGGGACAGAAACCAACCCAGAACAGGCGCAGCATCTGCTGCGTCCTCTGGACGAGGCGCGGCTCTTCCTGCGTCTGTTCTTGAGCTGGGCTCTATCTTTGAAGTCAGAACCGCGGATTGTTAATGTTCATTGGTAAATTTATGGTCGATTATTGATATTAGAACTCAAGTAGAGGTGGTTTAGCAGATTACATGCATCTGGAACCGTCATAAAACGAATTAAAGGTGAGAATCTACAGCGGTTTACATGATTATGCGACGAACTCGTGTCGGATTTAATAAGGGAACAAACTTGAACTTGAAAACGAAATTGGATCAAATAAATTGAAATCAAACAAATAAAATTATATACAAATGATGAATTCCAGAGACTTGATATGAACGAATCGAACCTCTAAAATCCGGGTTTGAATAAGATGACAAAAACCCGCAAATGTTGATTATAAGGGATTTAAGTCGATTTAAACTTTATAATTTGAAAGGATTAATTAAGACATGATTTATGTACTGATACGACCAAAAGAAATGAAGAAATAAGAAAAATAAGAAAGATTGCAGAAGGTCGAGGAAGAAGAAGAAGAGCAGAAGCAGTGGCAGCCTCAGGAAGAGGCGCAGCATTTGCTGCGATTCTTCGAAGAGGTGCAGCTGATGCTGCGTTTCTTCTTGACGTCAGACCTCCGCTGTTTTGTAAACACGGTTTTAAAAGATGGTTTTTAAGACGGTTTTGAATGTGCTTTTGATATAAATCTTACATTCGTGATACAAAATAAAAGTAAAATAAAGTAAAATAGGATTTACACCCTCAAACTTACATGTTTGACGAAATGAGATTGACTAAACTTATCGTTTTGTGATTGCTCGACTCGAATATGCATGGAAAGTGCCCTTGTTAAAGGATTTAAAAGATTGATTAGATTGCTTAAGTGGAGTTGGTCAAATTGGTCGGTCTATGCAATGTGACTGGGACTTAGAATGATTTGAGTTTACGTGGTCGATTGATCAAGCACGTAGGCATCGAAAGAAAATTCGTGGTCTAGAATGCAAAGAGAGAAGAGAAGGATGGACACTCGCGTGCCAAATATGGAGACCGAAGGTCTCTATTTATACTAAACACACGAAGGAGTTTAGAAATGACACGGATACGGAAACAAATCACGGAAATATTCTGGAAAGCGTGAAAAGAGGGCTGGGGAAGAGGTGCAGCAGCCACTGCGACCCTTGGAAGAGGCGCAGCACCTGCTACGTCATTTCCCCAGAGGTTTCCTCCTCAGCAAGAAAGATTTCCACGTTTTTTTATGGAATTTCGGTAGATATACACTTCCTTATTCCGTGAAACACAATATACGGAAGATATTTCCTTAAAAATATTAAATTTAATTAGGAATAAATATCCAGAGAATTCTAGAACACTCCGGAACATTCCGACTCGGCATTTAAACGGTTTCTTAGAAAATGAAGCGGTTTTTGATCCGGACTCCAAATGAACTCTAATTACCGTCAAAACGACCGTATCGGTGAGTAGATGATGACCATGAGATTGACTCGAGTTTTTGAGCTATCACTTGTCAATGAACTTTACGAACTGTCATAAAATCGCTCCGCGTATCAAACAGGCGGCCCAATCATCAGTGGGTGGTTGGCGCGAGGTGCATAAATGAGGTAACTACAATAACATGACCCGACACTGACCCGGTAATGACCCGACCTGATTTGCCACCCGTTAATGACCCGACCTGAAGATGACCCGACATGAACCGAACCCGTCACTGACCCGACATAAACCGAATCCGATATGACCCGACCCGTATTGACCCAACCTATAACCGACCCGAGTGACCTGATTGCCACCTCTAATTGCATTTAATACAAAGTTGAATGTTGGCAATTAATAAAATTAGATGTAAGGGCACATACCACAGACATGTCCTTTTTCTCTCTTTTTTTTGTGTTTTTTTTAAGATAAGAAAATTAGATTGATTCTCTTGGATATGAACAATCTATCTCATCCTTTCGAATGTGTGAGATAAGTTAAAGCCACCGGCTTTCAAACCACCTCGAAAGAGTTGGACATGAATGTCCAATAGAAGCCATAAAGTCAGCAACCTTAATGGTTTCACGGAAGCAATGTTTAATTATCACTTTATCGAAGAAATGAAGATCTAATTTCATATCCTTAATTATACTAGAAATTTCCGAAGGGACTTGCCAAGTACTGCGAATTGAGTTGATAACACATAAGTTATCACCTTCCACATTTATCTTTGAAATTTCTAAATATTTAGCTGTTAGAATACCTTCTTTTAAGGCGAGAGCTTCCGCAACAAGAATACTATTAGACCCACACATTTTTGCTCCTAACAACACGACTTTGCCATTATAATCTCTTATAGAGCATCCTAAAGCAGCTTTACTCCCATCAATCTTCGATCCGTCAAAATTTAGCTTTAGAAACCCTTCTCTAGGTTTCTCTCACAAAATTTCTTCTTTATTAATAGTGTTTCTAACTGACATGTCTTGATCAGGATTGTTGAGATCTTTGTGTCTAGTCTCATTCCACATCTTAATGCTATTATTAATAAGAGAGTATGTTTGCTGATATTAATATGAACATTATTAAAAATAATGTCATTTCTGTGAAACCATGCATTCCACCGGATAAAGATAATCTTAATGAACTCATCTTTTGGAACTGAGTCTTTGAGATAATTGAGTTTCATTATAAAACTTTGGTTTGCAATATTATCAAAGTTTGACAAAAAATTGTTAAAGCTAATAATATTCATGTTTTGGATAACAGAACCAATCAAGGAACATTTGTAAAAGAAATGATCTTTGTTTTCAATAGGATGGTTACATAAAGCACAATTAGGTGGGACATTGATATGACTTTTAAGAAGTCTACCTTTCGTTGGGAGACCGTCAACACAAGCTTTGCAAAGATAAAATATTAACTTTGGAGGAATATTTAATTTCCAAATCCAGTAAAATTCACATTGTAAATATTATTATCCACTAAATTGGATAGTGTACAAACATCTCATTGCTTCAAGGGTTATGAAATCTTTAACTAAAATATTAAGATCACGGTTAATATCATCATCAATAATGCTGGTAAGAGGATGTGAAAAAAATCAATTATCAAACCAAAATTTAATATTGCTACCATTACCTACCTGCCATCTTAGCCCTTTTTTGAACGGAGTCCGAACATTCATAAGTTTACGCCATTGCCAAAAAGAGGGTGACCTAGGCTTATGATCGAAGAGTGAACAATTTCTCAAGTATTTTTTAGTAATCACTTTGACCCATATACTTTCCTTCTCCATTAAGATTTTCCGTAGCACTTTCATTTGAAGAGCTTTGTTAGCTGGTTCAGAAGATTTAATTCCAAGACCACCAACCGACTTTGGTAAACAAACTTTATACCAACCAATAAAATTAGGGGAACGCTGGGAGGGATTCTTATTCCATAGAAAATTGTCTATTAATTTTATCTAATCTTTTATGGATCGTTGAAGGAAAGAGGAAGCTTTGCATTTGAAAGGTTCCTTTCGCGGCTAGGTTAGCATTGACAAGAACTAGCCTACTTGCTTGAGATAAAGAGTTCGCTTTCCATTTCCATAATTGGTTACAATAGATTGAATAATACTTTCGATTTTGCCTGCAAACAATGTACCTCTAATAATAGCGAATGGCTCTGCTCACTTGCACTTAAGTTCAGTAAGATTTCTTAGTCGACACCTATCTCATCCTTGCGGATTGCTTTTAAACCATCTTGAAAGAAATGGATATGTACAACAAATACAAAACCAGTGAGATAATCGATACTGCTTGAGGGGAAAACAAGTTTAATGTCATTTATAGTTGAGCATTTACAAAATTTTCAAAAGGCGGCTCAAAAGCTCCCAAGAGTCCTACCTATGACGAGGTACGATCCAGGGGTTGAATATGGACATCATCACCCACATTGTAAATCTTAACTAAAGAGCCGCTACAAAACTCTCCAAAAAGAAGCAGCTACCTACGAGATGCTTCTCGTTGTTCTCCTGAAGCTCCTAGCATGTTACTTAGAATGAACATGGGGAGTATGCTAGTGCTAATGAATAAATCATATCATCAAAACAAGAAGCAGTTAACATGGCTTCCTTCCGACTAGCTAGAAAAATTAGTCATGTAAAATGATTAGATATTCAAAGACAGATCTTCCAGACGTAAGTAGCCATACATGATCCCACGCATAAAGTCAGTACCCCTAGATTGAGTCAGGAAGATGCTGTTATTTCCAATCTTAAGTAATGAACTTGGTACCAGTATGCTGTACAAAATATACAATCCATGAACTCCATGTCTTGCTATTGCATTATCCCTTCCTATCAGCAGTGTTCTTGTTGGGATTAATTCCCTCCATTATGGAGTGATATGTTTCATGAGAAACATATGAGAATGAATTCTCTAACTCAAGGAAACTTACTTCATTAATCACTTGAACTAAATGTAAGATGTTATACATAGTTATTATGGCTTGAAGTTATAGCTTGTGATTAGCTATAAAAGAAGAGGATAGCTATGCAATTTGTATCCTCATATTCTCATTGTTATATTTATTTGAGTGATCAATAAAATTCCTAGTGCGACTATAGTGAGGACGTAGCCAAGTTGGTGAACCTCGTAAATATTGTGTCCTTGTTATTTTTCCGATTCTTATTATCTTTATTATTGTGTGAGTGGCTCATACCAAAATCCCTACAAACTGGTATCAGAGCCTGGTTGGGCGGGTGAGGGAAGAGTGATCCACTAATTAAAATTCACAATAATGGAAGGAGGTAAAATTTTGTTCGATAAATTCGATGGGAAAGATTTTGCTTTCTGGAAAATGCAAATAACGGATTATTTGTATTCAAAGAATCTACATCTTCCTTTGGAAGGCACTAAGCCAGATTCCATGGAAAAGGAAGAGTGGGAAAAATTGGACAGGCAAGCGCTAGGTGTGGTGAGATTAACGCTGGCACGTAATGTTGCATTCAATGTGATGAGTGCAAAGACGACATTGGACCTAATGAATGTCCTTGAAAATATGTATGAGACACCTTCAGCGACAAATAAGGTTTTCCTTATGCGTAGGTTGTTTGGTTTACAAATGCAAGAAGGCACCACAATGGCGGATCATATTAATGATTTTAATGTGATCACAAGACAACTTAGCTCCGTAAAAATTGATTTTGATGATGAGATAAAAGCATTAATTTTATTATCCTCGTTACCTAGTAGTTGGGATACTACAAAGTGATCGCGATTAGTAGTTCGCAAGGACAAGAGAAGCTCAAGTTTGAAATTGTACGTGATCTAATTCTAAGCGAGAGCATTCGCAAAATTGAATTAGGTGAGACGTCGGGAATTAATGGGAGCGGATTAATTGCTGAGAGTAGAGGAAATAAAAATTATAGAGGTGGTTATCGCGGGAAATCAAAGTCAACAACTAGAGGAGGTGCTACATGTTGGAATTGTGGCGAGAGTGGACATGTAAAATGGAATTGTCCAAATCCTAAGAAAAATGGACAGCGTAATCATGAGGATGGTAATGCGGCATTTATCATTTGTGGAGGATGAAGGTGATGTTTTGGCAGTGAGTGTCGAAGATCCGATAGAGTCTTGGGTATTGGACTCTGGTGTATCATTTCACGCTTCTCCAGATAAAAATTCCTTTCATAAATTTATTAATAGAAGGTGTGGTACTGCTTACTTGGCAAATGGTAAAGCGGTGCCGATTATGGGAAAAGGTGATGTTGAGATACGTACCCCAAATGGGGGTAGGTGGGAGCTAACGGATGTCATGTTCATCCCGAACTTGAAAAAGAAATTGATATCTGTGGGAAAGCTCGATGAAGCAGGCTACAAGGTTGTCTTTGAGAAAAGTTCCTGGAAAATAGTCAAGGAAGCTATGATTTTAGCTCGTGGGACTAAGAGTGGAACTTTGTACACCACTGCAGGGTGTAGTGACATGAGTAGTGTAAGAATCTTTGGAGGGATGAAGATTAAAATTGTTTCAAGGGATTTGTTGCGGGATCCGAAAACTATGCATAGTGAGCCTTACACTAAGTACCGTGGAAGTAAAGTCGGTGGCTTGAAGGCGGAAGGTGGTCCGAGAACGCACAAGGTGAAACTGACACGCTTAAATGTGTGTGAAAATTCAAGAAGTTCTAATAAGGCGAGAAAGGGTGCTTCGTTTAGGTGGGAGTGCACGCCCCGGAAAACGATGAGTGAAGCCCGACAAGTATGGTTGCCTTTGGGAACAAAGTTGAATGGTAAATGGTCAAGGATGGGTAGTACCTTGGCTGGGCTCTTGCATTTAGCATGAGCAAAGACATGGTCGCATTAGGTGAAGAAGTAAAGTTTGTGTTGCCTCCATAATTGTCGGGAGGTGGGAGATTGTTGGGATTAATTCCCTCCATTATGGAGTGATATGTTTCATGAGAAACATATGAGAATGAATTCTCTAACTCAAGGAAACTTACTTCATTAATCACTTGAACTAAATGTAAGATGTTATACATAGTTATTATGGCTTGAAGTTATAGCTTGTGATTAGGTATAAAAGAAGAGGATAGCTATGCAATTTCTATCCTCATATTCTCATTGTTATATTTATTTGAGTGATCAATAAAATTCCTAGTGCGACTATAGTGAGGACGTAGCCAAGTTGGTGAACCTCGTAAATATTGTGTCCTTGTTATTTTTCCGATTCTTATTATCTTTATTATTGTGTGAGTGGCTCATACCAAAATCCCTACAGTTCTAAAAACAGGAAGATATCTCAAGTCCGGGTTATTTACCCTAACCTGCGAATCATTTTATTAGTAGTGTCACACATTAATATGATATCAGTATGAATCAATCTTCTAGGACTAGGAGTATAAAAGACTACAGGCTAGGTAGGGTGGAGTGGTTACTGACTTGTAATTCAGCTTGAGCAGCCGAAGCAAGCGCAATTTGTAGAGTGTAAGTAGTATTAGGAGCTACTCATGTTAAGGGAAATATCTCTCCCATGTGGTTGGCTCGTAATTAAATCCACTCCTACAATCACGCGTTAATGCTTAATCATGACGACTTCAATAGAATTTGACTTTACCGTGAAAAGAGTTGAGAAGGACTCTGGGTGTACCTAAGCACATGAGCGAAGAACCAATCCTTACGAAAATCACTTACTCCTACTGTGTATATCAGATCTTGTTTGGGATACAGATCTGTGTAACGATCCCAAAAACCATATTGTCTGTATTTGTTCATCAACCATATGACTCAAACCCGTTAGCTCGATGAGGAATTGCATTGACAAGACAATTACGGGGATGCACTTACTTGTCCTGGTTATCTTTTACATAAAGTCAGTTTATGAGGTTTGGATATGGATCACGGATAAAGAACTCTGCTGCAGTGCGGTCAAGGACACCGATTTCCCACAATGTAGCCCCATTTCTTGGAGGCTTACACACCATATCCCGCATCTCTACCTTCTTCCCTGAATACTCAAACCCGTTATTGAAAAGTCGATCCAACCTTCATGTCAGTTGACTGTCGACAATAAGAAGTTGCGCAGACAAAGGTTCCATTACATTCATAGCACAGGGACAATGATTTTTTTTTTCTTTTTTTTTTTTTTTTTTTTTTTTTTTTTTTTTTTTTTTTTTGCGATTGTAAGTACGGAGTGGGGAAATCTGTAATTTCAGTCTATATATAGTAACAAACCTGGTGTGATGATAAGGTCTTGAGAAAACTTGAAGTCCTCTATGAAACCAGGAACCCAAGCAAAGAGGCTGTAGTTGTGATAAATTATTGACACAAGAGAAAAGGAAGAATTGTTATGTGATTGATTGATAAATATGCAGAGGTAATACATCACTTAAATACAAGAAAGCTAGGAATCTGTTCCCTAACTAAAGCCTATGAAAGGGGAAACTAAATATACAATACCCTAAATTAGTTTAGATATTATACACATAATATATACGATATGATACGGGAATATCGTTTAACACTCCCCCTCAAGTTGGAGCACTTGGCAAGCTAATGCCCAACTTGGATCGAAGAAACCGAAAAGCTTCACCTCCTAATGCCTTTGTAAAGATGTCGGCAATTTGGTCTTTACTTCATATATAGGAGGTCGAAATTGTCTTGTTCACAATGTGATGACGGATAAAGTGACAATCCACTTCGATATGCTTGGTGCGATCATGGAAAACGGGGTTTTTGGCAATACTTAAAGCGGACGTATTGTCGCAAAAAAACTCAACTGGTGACCGATGATCAATCCCAAGAGACGCAAGAAAGGATTTAATCAATCACCTCACTAGTAACCGCACCCAAAGCTCGGTACTCCGCCTCTGTGCTTGACTTGGCTACTGTCGTTTGTTTTCTCGCTTTCCAAGAAATTGGCGAGTTCCCCAGCTTCACAAAGTATCCGGTCAGAGACCTTCTTGTTAATGGACACCTATCATGATCGGAATCCGAGTATCCACGCAATAATAGATCACTATCTCGTCCTATCACAATTCCATTTCCCGGACTTCCTTTAATATATCTTATAGCTCTTAAGACGGCATCCAAATGTTCTTTTATTGGGGCATGAACAAACTCTGACAAAATATGAACTATATAGACCAAGTCGGGTCTTATAATGGTCAAATAAATGAGTCGTCCCACTAATCGTCGATACTTCATGGGATCACGCAATAATTCGCCTTCTGCCAAGGCCAGTTGATGATTTGGTTGTATCGATACATAAATTGGTCTTTCTCCTTCCAATCCTGCCTCTTTAATAATTTCTAACGCATATTTCTGTTGGCTAAGAAAAAAACCTTTGGAACCGGAAGCTACTTTAATTGCCAGAAAATATTTTAGCCTTCCAAGGTCTTTAATGCCAAAACTACGGTCAAGAAAAAGTTTGAGACGGTTGCTTGCTTCCTCGCTATCACTCACAATTGTCATATCATCCACATATACCAAAATCCCAATAAAAACTCCGTCTTTATTATAAGTAAATAGCAAGTAATCGGCCATAGATGGGATGAAACCATAGCTTGTTAATGAATCGGTCAATTTGGCAAACCAATTACGAGAAACTTGTTTAAGCCCATATAACGATTTCAACAATTTAAAAACCTTAGTTGATCCTCCTTTATCGAATCCCGGTGGCATCCTCATATATACTTCTTCATCTAGATTTCCGTGAAGAAATGCATTATTAACGTCTAATTGGGTAATAGACCACCCTTTCGACACTGCTACTGCTAATAGACAATGGACACTCTTCATTTTGGCCACCGGCGCAAAGGTTTCATGATAGTTAACCCCTTCGATCTGTGTATATCCTTGCGCTACAAGACGTGCCTTATAATGCTCGAGAGTCCCATCTGCCTTATACTTCACCTTGTAAACCCATCTACATCCAATGGGTCTCTTTCCCTTAGGAAGATCGACTATGGTCAATGTTCCATTAGCTTCTAGCGCATCAAACTCCTTTGCCATGGCCTGCTGCCACTCTTTCACTTTTGAGGCTTCACTATAATTCCGTGGTTCACGAATCTCGTCCACTTTTGCTAAATAGCTCCTGTAATTAACAGAGAAACAATCGGTAATGACATAATTAATCAAAGGATAATGGGTACCTTTCCTTTTGGATGTCGATTGAGCTGAGTGAGCGGTGTCTATGGGGTCTATAATTCGGGTTGATTTGTAGATGTAGTCTTTACGCCAATATGGCTCGAATTTCTGTCGAGCACCACGCTCCTCTGGTTTATCTATTACGACCTGCAATTCATTTTCCGCTCCACTTATTTCAGCATCCTGTGCCACACTTGGCTCTTCAACGTGACCTGTGTCGAAAATTTGTTCGACGTCACTGTGATTTTGGTGCGTGTCACCTGCTGTTTCTTCATTTTTAGGAGGAACTTCATAATTATCATGAGTCTCTTCCACGAAAATACCAGCCTCAAGTTCACTAGCGGGTTTGTCACCATTCAGTTTCGTGGGTTGTTCATCTGCAAAAGGAAAGACATTCTCATAAAATATTACATCTCTCGACTCAAAAATAACCTTTTTCTTTACGTCGTAAACTTTTCAACCCTTTTTGCTTGCCGGGTATCCCACGAAAACTCATCTCTTATCACGCTCATTGAATTTGTCTTTTGGCTTATCTTTATTGTGAGCATAGCAAATACATCCAAAAACTCTAATATTTTCATAGCTAGGTTGTTTTTCGTGTAAAATCTCGAAAGGAGTCAAACCTTCAAGTAATCAAGTTGGTGTTATATTTATCAAATATGCAGCGGTTAGAACACACTCCCCCCCCCCCAAAAATCAATAGGCAAGTTAGCTTGGAAACGAAGGGCTCTTGCTTTTTCTAAAATAGGCCTATGTTTCCGTTCCACCCTACCATTTTGTTGCGGGGTATCTATTTGACTAGTTTGAAAAATCATACCATGCTCAATGTAATAGTCTTTGATAGCATTGCTCAAAAATTCGGTCCTATTATCACTTTGCACTACTTTAACCTCCTTCCCAAATTGTGTTTTTGTCATTTGGCAAAAATTAATTAAAAGTTGGCTTACTTCTCCTCTATCACGCATTAATCGAACCCAAACATGTCTACTTCGGTCATCAACAATGGTGAGGAAATAATGTGCCCCTGACAAACTTTTCGCATGATAGGGTCCCCAAATATCACAATGTATTAAAGCAAAAATTTCCGCACTTCTCTTATTATTAGACTTAAAAACCGAACGTGTTTGTTTGGCCCGACAACATGGGTCACAAATATTATTAGAATTCAAAGATAAATTAAAGCCAACTAGATCGGAGAAAAGAGGTAAAATATTGTTAGATGGGTGTCCGAGTCTTTTGTGCCACAACGTAGAGTCGATGCTCGTTCTTGCTTGCGCAACCACATGTGCTCGTTCACCCTTAAAATAATAGACCCCATAACCGTGCTCACCCCCTCCAATCTTCATCCTCGTAGATTGGTCCTGTATAACACAATGATCATTATAAAAGGTCACGACATAATTATTCTCCGTAATTAATTGTTGTATCGAGATTAAATCACAAGTTAAAGACGGGACGTAGAGGACATCGTTGAGTGTAAAATTATCATTCAACACCACTTTATCATGTTCTTGTGCCACGATTTGTGAACCATCGGGTATGCTCACCGTAGATGCTTTGCCTCACCACACATTAACAAGCAAATCACGCCTTCCTATCATATGATGTGAGCAGCCACTATCGAGTAACCAATGAGTATTATTCATACCTGCGTTTCTCTGTTCACCATCTGTTTTATTCGTCAAAAGAGTTCGTAATTGAACGACTTCATCCGGAGTGAACCCTGCTGATTCGAGTCTGCTGGGTGTTTTATCACCAATAACGGTGGCTGCATGGGCCTGCTGATTCGAGCCTCCATTGCCTCTGCCTCCCTTTCCACGGCCACTGTTCCTGCCGCGACCACGGCCTCTTCCTTGGATGCCCAACTTTTCCCAGCACTTTTCCTCCGTATCCCATAGTTTATTGCAGTATGTGCATCGAATTAGACTAGTACTTTCGCCGTTTTTTGTGGAATCATCTATTTGTTTTGCAGCCATCACAGCATCTACTTGTTCTTCCTTTGCCTTGGTGACTGCACGATGCCGTTCTTCACAAAGAATTAAAGCATACGCACTCGTTAAAGCAGGAACTTCGTCCTCCATTAATAAGTTGGAGCGTATATTACCATAAAGAGCACCATCGAGTCCCATTAGAAATTGGTGAACCTTTTCTTCCTCTTGTTCCTTAAGCATAGCAGCCGCTGCTCCACAAGTACATTGTGGGACTTTACTGTAATTAGATAATTCATCCCAAAGTACCTTTAATTGAGTATAATACTCGACTACGGACTGGTTCTTCCCTTGTTTGTACTCGTTGAGATCACTTTTGAGTTGATGTACTTGGGGTGCATTGCCACTTGAATACCTATCTCGTAGTTCCTTCCAAATCTCCGCAACTGATTCGGAAAAGGCTATACTAGGATGAAGGTTTAGATGAATTGCATTCCGCAACCATGCTTTAACCATGGCGTTGCATTGTCGCCAAGCAACGGCCTCAAGAGTCTCTGCCTCTCCTTCCTTAATCACCGGTTCCTTCACGGTACCCTCGATGAAACTCAGTTTGTTTTTAGCATCAAGACCGTTTCGTACCGCATCCGCCCATAATTGATAATTATCCCCGTCAAAAATTATTTGAGACAAGGATAAATTTGGGCTCTCACTTGGATGAAGGTACAAAGGTGAGGAAGGTGGTATAAACTCATTCTTTTGATCGGATTTAATAAGGGTTCCTTCTCCCTGTGTCATTTTAATGACTTTCGTGGTGGAATGATTTTGTGATTTCAAAAAAAATGGAACCAGGATCAATTATATCGAAGCTCAGATGCCATGATAAATTATTGACATAAGAGAAAAGGAAGAATTGTTATGTGATTGATTGATAAATATGCAGTTGTAATACAACACTGATTGATTGATTAAACTTTAACTAATTAATTAATTGATTATGAACGTAATGAAATGACTGAAACGAAAGATGCAAAGACACACGATATTTGAAGTGGTTCAGCTTCACACGTCGAAGCCTACGTCCACTATTCTCGATTAATAATTTTAGTACCTTACTCCGGATTACAAAATTATCAACCCAACTCGTATAGTTAACTCTAACTATAACTCGATTTGAATATCACTAGATATTCAATTTGACTATCTTAAGTTACTAAGAAAGCACTTGATTGTTCTTCTAAGTGTTCACACAATTGAACGAGTAAGAAACAATATGAAGTACTATTATCTTATGACGTAACCTTTAAGAAAGATAAGCAATTTGAAGAGCACGACTTTTCGTAAATATTTTCTAAAACAAAACAATAAGACAATTAAGAATTAAACTCGAATATGTTTCGCAAAGTTTGTTGTATTTCGAAAAGCTTGGATAAATGAAGAATGATTAATTGTATTTATAGTAGAAGTGGGTACTAGGGTTTGCACGAAACCCTAGGATGCCGTGAGATAGGCGGCAAGGCTATAAGAGATAAATTTTTATCTCTTTCCTAATTTTAATCCAAGATATTATAGTTTAAGTAAATAAGATAAAAGTAAATCTTATTTAACAAGTAAAACTATATCTTTAAGATGTTAGGATAAGTAAACAAATCAAATCATATATTATAAAGATAGGGAAATATCTTAAATAAATATAAGCTAGATTTGATGAGATAGATTACTTAAACACAACCACCTCACACGCCCTACGGTTTGGTTTGCGGCTCACGGCTATTTGAAACCCTAGGCCCGTGTCCAATCTTGGATAAAACCTATCTCCTTGGATTAGGGTTAGATTCGATAGACTAGCAAACCCTAGGTAGCATGACGACCCATAAGTCGTTTTACTAACCAATAGGAACATGCAAGTTACCAATGATAATAACCCATAATTCAACTCTACCATATATAAAAGATTTCGAAATATGTTTAAAAGAATTTTATCCTTTGAAAAATGATTTTAAAACTATTAAAATCGTGCCTTTAAAATGCTACCTAAAGTTATAGTAGAAACAGCTATAACTTTAAGTTTGGTTAGTAAAGTTATAGGTGAAATAGCTATAACTTTACTTCCCAATACTCTTATCTTAAGATACCGTCATTAGATGAAGACCTATACTAACTAATCTTCTTGGAGATCTTCAGTAAAGGATCTTCTCTTTATCTTGACCAAAAGCTCTTCATCTTGAGCTTTGTTAAAGACTTGATCTAGCCTTTTGCTTGAATGATCATCATACTTGAAACTTGTTACGATTTGCTTATGATGCCTTAAGAACTTCTAATGTTATAGCTCAAGCTGCTATAACATGACTTGAATGACGCTTCACAAATCTTCAATGTTATAGCTAAGAGAGCTATAACATTACTTGCTAAGCTTGTAAACCTAAGTTAATCTAACAAAGACTAAACAAACAATTACAAGCAAGAGTATATAAAATAAAGCACACACTTGTCATTGTCAAAACTTAATCATATATCTATATGGTCCAACAAATTCCCCCTTTTTGATGATGACAAGTCTCTTAAGATTTGTGACTAAGTGTAAGTTCCCCCTCAACATAATACTATAAGAAGTCATAGACAGTTGAACGCAAGAACAATCACTTATATACAAAGTATAGCATCTAAGGACCTTAAGAGATTAAAGATTCCGACAAGGAGCAAGCTTAGGCAAATACTTAAGTCACGAAGATTTCTTCCCCTCTTGACATCATCGAAAAGACGAGAAAAGACATAAAACAACTAGAATAATATTAGTCGAGACACAATTTAAGCATGCAACGAGATATTAGAAAACGAGAAAGTAATCTACATTAACATGCCAAAATAGAAAATAAGCATACTACAAACCAAATTAGTCTAATTGCCAACTGGGCCGAATGAGAACAAGAGTTTTAAGCCAAATGGGCCGAATGAGAAGTAAGCCAAAATGGGCCGAATTAGACAATTATTCAAAATATAAAGTCTAACAAAAGAAAAGGTAAGGAAAAGAGGAGGACGGGTTCAAGGAATGTCACGTTTCACGACATTGGGGTTGACATAACCGGAACGGGTCCTAAACTCAAGAGAGTCAAGACGATCAAAGCATGAACGGACATGATTAGCTTGAGCCGTGAGACACCGCTCAAAATTAAGCACCTTCATTGACAAGGCTTGAGTAGCCTCGTACACAACCCGCATATCCTCATGCATAGCCTTCCCTTCCTTCCACAAAGCCCCACCTTGACTAGCCAAATTAGCTAACGAACTAGAATGACGAACACACTCCTTTGCCGCCCTAGCCGCATCCTTAGCCATAGCATCCACTCATGCTTCAAGCCCATGTAAATAAGACAAGACTTCACCATGATCCGAACCCTTCGAACCCGAAGCCTCACCCTTGTCTTTTCCCAAACCCGAGACCAACTCCACAACCAACTTATTTTGTGCATCCAATTTCTCACAAATACTTGCCATAAACACTTCCAATTTTTGTTCAATAACCGAGACCACATCAGATGATTTCTCCACCACATTCCCTTTTGACAAAAACACCAAGTCGGGTCCAATAGCACCAACTTTCATCAATTTAAGATGAGTCACACACATCTCATCTTTCACCCTTACACCATAACTAGAAATCCCAATCACCCCTTTTTGTTCCAAAAGCCGAGAGACCCACATGCCATAAGGCAAATCCAAAGTTGTATAAAATTTTTCCTCAGTAACACAAACACTAGTTTGAATGATTTTATGAAACACAAGACGAGGAAGACTAACTTTGGTTCCCTCGAGCCACCTAGACAACAACAACATCTCATAGCTAGACAACTTATCACGACCACCCCTTCTCGGAACAACCGTGTTCCAAATGAAATTAAGAAGGAATTTCAATTTTGGGGTAAACGGCCCCGCAAGCATGTTACTTGACCCCGTAGCATCAACATCAAACGACTTCTTAATTTTAAGCTTCTCTTCCTCCGTCACATCTCCCCATTCCGCACTCGGATTTATTTCGATCCCATCATCAGGGACCGAAAACAGAGTACAAAAATCGGCAAGGGAGATTTTGACTTCGGTATCATTCACCACCGCATGCAACACATTATTTTTGACAGAGACGGAAGAATAAAATTGGATTACCTCTATAGGATAAACCGGACCAACAAAGGAACAAACTTTCTTCCATTCTTGAAAATTCAAGAAATCCTTAAAGAATTGCAAAGCTTCGATTTTTCCATACCACTTTTCGGAATAGAGACGACCACCATGAATACCGTACCTCATAACATTGTTGACACGGGTTCTTTCATCCGCGGTGAGTCGAAGCGTATCAAGCCCCTTTGATGTTGCATTCGGCATATATTCCCGAAACATTGTCCTTTGGGGACCTTCTTGAGTAGCTACAACCTCAGTCTCTTCCAACGAATCTTCAAACCCCACGGCCTTCTTTTTCCCTTTATTCAACTTCCGTCTTTTCCCTTCTAAGTTAGGATCAACCCGATTATGATCGGGGTTATTTGGTTTTTGGTTTGATGAAGGTGAGGGAGTTTTGATAGGGACATAGGTTTTAGTGCATGAACGTTTGGAGGACCCGGTCCGAGTTGTGGACCGAGTTGAGGGCGAGTGAAAACGGGTTGAGGGAGGAGTCATGATGGTGAAAGGATTTTGGAGGTTGAGTGTGTAGAAAAGTCTAAAAAGTGATCTTTGGGTTTTGTGTTTGTGATGGTGATGGTGACGGTAGGAGGGAGTATTTATGGGAGTTGGAATCTTATTATGGTAAAGAGATTTAAGGGAAGTAGGATAGTGGAGGTGGCGTGTGGAGAGGAGTTAGGTAAATTTTTTTTTTTTTTTTTTATTAAAAGATTTACCAGAAGATAGACAAGTGGTTAGGGTAAAAGATATGGTAAGATATATAAGGATAAAGTAAGATATGGTAAGAGATAGACTTATGGAAATTTCGGTTTTGGCAGGAAATACGAGCAGTTGGTTACGACTCTTGGCTCATAATAAACTTAAAATATATATGACTAGAAAATGGAATATTCTCATAATATAATATAAAGTTGACATAAATAAAAGTGCAACTAAAAATACGGACACAGTCATACAATCTCGTCAAATCTAGTCCGTCATATAGAAAATAAAATTTTTGTGACAAGTTTAGTTGCCACCAATTAAACCAATTTCCAATCGTAAAATCTCAAAACGTTCTCTAGCCAATGCTTTGGTAAAAATGTCAGCCTATTGTTTTTCTGTACTACAAAATTCAAGTCTTATGTTGCCCTTATCTACATGATCCCGTAGAAAATGGTGTCTAATGTCTATATGCTTAGTTCGTGAGTGCTGTGCAGGATTTTTAGATATAATTATAGCACTTGTGTTGTCACATAAAATAGGTATACACCCTACATTAACACCGTAATCACATAGTTGTTGCTTAAGCCATAAAAGTTCAGAACATACCGATCCAAAGAAGAATGTATTGAAGCCAAAGAGAGATAATGCAACGGAATTTTGCTTCTTGGATCCCCACATGATGATACACGGTCCAACAAATGTGGCTATGCCGGAAGTACTTTTTCTGTCAAGTGAACATCCTGCATAATCTGCATCTGAATACCCTATTAGATCGAAATTACACTCAAGAGGATACCACAGATATAATTTAGATGTACCAATCAAATACTTCAAGATTCTCTTAACTGCAATCATATGCGATTCTTTAGGGCACGATTGAAATCGAGCACAAACGCATACACTAAACATAATATCCGGACGACTTTGAGTTAAATAAAGGAGTGAGCTAATCATACCTCGATAAGTTGTCTCATCGACAGACTTACCGTTTTCATCCAAAGTCAACTTCTTCTCAGTTCCCATAGGAGTTGGTTTAGAGTTAGAATTTTCCATACCGAATTTCTTGATTAGCTCCTTGATGTATTTTTGTTGGTGTATCATAATCCCTTCAGGAGTTTGTTGGATTTGGAGTCCAAGGAAGAACTTGAGTTCTCCCATCATGCTCATCTCGAATTCTGAGGTCATTAAATCTGAAAAATACTTGCATAGACGATTATTAGTTGAACCAAAAATAATATCGTCAACGTAAATTTGTACGACTAATAAATCGGAAACCTCGGTTTTCGGGGAATAGGGTTTTGTCGACAGATCCTCTTTTAAAACCACTTTCTAGAAGATATTTTGACAATCTGTCGTACCACGATCTCGGAGCTTGTTTCAAACCATACAAAGCTTTATCTAATTTGAAAACGTGGTTTTGAAACTTGCTATCGAGAAATCCTGGGGGTTGTTCAACAAAAACCTCCTCATTCAAATAGCCGTTAAGAAAAGTTGTTTTAACGTCCATTTGAAACAGTTTTATTCCTTTATGAGCAGCAAATGCTATTAACAATCTAATAGCCTCGAGTCCGCTACGGGAGCGAAGGTCTCATCGTTCTCAATTCCTTCTTGTTGATTATACCCTTGTACAACCAATCTAGCTTTGTTTTGAACAATAACTCCTGTATCGTCTAGCTTGTTTCTAAATACCCATCTTGTACCGATGACCGTTCGATCTTTAGGTCTTGGAACCAAATGCCACACTTTGTTTCGTTCAAACTGTTGAAGCTCTTCTTGCATTGCAACGATCCAATCTGGTTCGGCAAGTGCTTCTTTGATATTTGTTGGCTCAATGGTTTGAGAAAAGAGTAGAAAGAGCAAAAGTTGTTAAGTCTTCTCCGAGTTCGAACGCCTTCATTCAAACTTCCTAGGATGGTTTCCATCGGATGGGAATCCTTATATTTCCATTTCTTAGAAATACGAGGCACATCTTCATTTGAACTCGTCTCGCCTTTTTCGAATGATTGGGGTTCAAGCCTTGTTCCCCCGAATCCAAGTCCGGGGTTATAACGAGAATCATTATAACTTTGGACTTAGTTTGTTGATTAGAAGTTGAAGTTATAGCTTCATCAGTTATAACTTTATCCTTCAATTGCTTGGATTGAGAAGAGGTTTTAGTATCATCAACTAAACTCTCAGTACTCTTTCCTTTATCATTCGAAGGGGTTCCTTGTTCATCATTTGTGCCCTTAATTTCTTTATCTTCCTCATCCAATTAGGAAGTTCATCCCCTGGATAATCGGAAATCAGTTCGTTCAAATCTTCTTCTTCATCCTGTTGACTTTGTCAAACATATTATTCTCATCAAAAACAACATGAACACTTTCTTCGATGCATAAGGTTCTTTTATTAAAAACCTTATATGCTTTACTATGATTAGAATAACCGACAAATACCGCTTCGTCATCGGGATCGAATTTGCTTAATCTATTTTTGCCATTATTATGGACGAAACATTTACTCCCGAAGCAACGTAGATGTGATATGTTAGGTTTACGTCCCCTAAGAAGCTCATAAGGAGTCTTCTTGAGAATAGGTCTAATCAAAGCTCGATTATGAACATAGCATGCAGTACTAATAGCTTCAGCCCAAAAATTTCGAGGTAGGCCACTACACAATAACATCGTGTGTGCCATATCCTCCAATGTTCTATTCATACGTTCCACAACACCGTTTTGCTGTGGGGTTCGTGGTGCTGAGAAGTTATGCCCAACACCATTCTCCCTACAATATTGTATGAAAGCTTGATTATCAAATTCGGTGCCATGATCAGTACGAATGGAAATTAATTTTGATTTATACTTATTTTGGGCAAGTTTCATTAGAACTGCAAACTCCTCGAAAGTCTCATCTTTTGAGTTTAGAAAGATTGGCCAAACAAATCTAGAATAGTCATCAACTAGAACGAAGACATACCTGGATCCACCTCTACTTCTTACCTTCATTGGGCCACAAAGATCCATGTGCACGAGTTCTAGTGGTTCTTTGGTACTTACTATTCTCTTTGGTTTGAACGAAGATCTAACGTGCTTGCAACGGGCACAAGAATCACATAGAGTTTCTTGATCGAATTTGATTGATGGAAGTCCTTCAACCAGATCCCATTTCTTTAGCTTATTCAAGGTTGTTGAATTTATGTGAGCAAATCTTTTGTGCCAAAGGCACGGATCATCTGTCGTTACTTTCATGCATGTGAATGAATTAGTAGGAATGTTATTTAAGTCAATCATATAGACATTCCTTCTACGGTGTCCTTCAAGCACAACACTACTCGTTCCTTCAATTATTATTCGACAGGAATCTGAATGAAAAACAACTTTATTTCCTTTGTCGCATAATTGAGAGATACTGAGCAAGTTGTGTTTGAGACCACTAACAAGATAAACATCACTAATTGCATGAGAAGATGATATTCCAACTTTACCTACACCGATGATCTTACCCTTCTTGTTGTCACCAAATGTGACCTTACCTCCATCGAAGGGTTCAAGTGAAAGAAATAAGTTTATATCTCTAGTCATGTGCCTTGAGCATCCACTATCAAGGTACCATAGATTGTTTTCTTTCACCACAACCTGCAAAATGATTAGATACAGTTTTTAGGTACCCAAGCTAAGTTGGGTCCTTTGACGTTAGTCACTCTAAAAACTAGGTCTTTTCTAACCCAAACCCTTTTTATGACTTTACGTTTTGGAGGCGAATGGGTTTGTTTAGGAACCGTCTTGGGTTGAGTTATGGGTTCCTTATGTCGTGGTCTTTCAGGTTGTTTGGGGGGAGCTTTGGTTTTGAAGGGCTCAGGTGTTTGTTTTCATTTGGTAGCCTTCTTGAAATCGAAGCTCATATCGTAAAACCAACGATGATCATTGTTGCGTTTTCACCGGTACTTGGTTGAGATGGGGTATTGACGCTTTCCTCGAAGATAGTGTCGGATGCTTTGACAAAGTTAATCCCTTTTCTTAAATCCCGAGCATATTTGACACAATTTTCTTGAATATGTCCAAGTATGACCCAAAGTAATTGCAAATCAAGTATTCGGGTAAATTTGTATATTTTCTCCTTCTAAAGTCTCGTTCGGAAGGGGTTGATTTGCATTTAGAGTGATCTCTACGACCGTAGCACTCGTGTCCTAATCCCATTTTCATGTTATTATCTCGATTGCTCGTTAGGAAATTTAGAACACGTGTGCTACCTTCCCATTTCTCATGAACTTTTCTAGCATGCAAAAGTAATTCCTTTAGGGACTCTATTTCTTTGTTGCATTTGGAATGGTCTGACTCTACGACTTTGGGAGGATGAGTCTCTTCATAATTGTCACGAAAGTTCTGGAATCTATCATTAAGAACTCGTACCATCTCGGTATGCGTTCTTTTAGTATTTAAAAGAACAGTCTTAGATTCCTTTAATTCTTTGAGTTAGAGATTCAATCTCCTTCTTTTGATCCGAGATTACGGCCTCTCTAGCCGTAGCCTTGGACTCAAGAAGCTCTTTGACTTTCCTCAATTCCAATGTTATAGCTTCACCGGGTCGTAACTTTGGCTCGAAGATGCTTAATGTTGAGTTTTAGGTCCGAGGTTATAGCTTCATTAGCTAAAACTTTAGACTCAAGAACCTTTTTCTCAAGATTTGTCGAATCGAAGTTGTAGCTATATTGTAACTTTAGTTTGAGCTTTTTGGCCTTTGCCTTAAGGAGTTGATTCTCTTCAAAGAATATCGAGAATTTGTTCTTTCAAATCTTTCAATTCCATCTCTTGTTCGTGACACTTATCAAGAGATTGTTCAAAATATTCTATTAAAGCATTCTTAGAAAGTTTCTTGACACTCTTCTTAAGTTCAAGATAGCTTACCTCTTCTTCTTCTGAATCGGAATCTCTAGGAAGCGGCAGAGGAGTCCACACTATCTTTATCATCGTGCGAGAAGAGGTCAAGACCGCGTTGCTTAAGCATAGGTTAGCAACTTCTTCTTCTTCTTCTGATGCTTCGTCGTCCTCGGGGTCTAGATCTCCCCAGCAAGATGCTATCATCACTTGCTTGAATTCCCTTTTAGTCTTGTCACGTTTTGCTTTGTCCTTAATTTTCTCCCATGTGGGACAATCCTTAATCATATGACCAGATTCTCCACACTTGAAGCATCCTCTATTAGCAAACGTATTCTTTGACTCTGAAACTTTCTTATTAGAGAACTTATTATTATTATTATTGAACGATTTTGCTTGCTTATTTCTGAATATGCGTTTGTTGAACCGTTTAGCAAACAAGACCGTTTCGTCCTCTATTTCTACATCTTCTTCTTCCTTAGCAGAAGCTTGTAGAGCCATGCTCTTCTTATTACTGGACTCGGCCTCATCGTCATCCAGGACGAGTTCATGAGCCATAAGAGCACCAATGAGTTCTGCATAAGTGAGAGAAGTGAGATCTCTGACTTCTTCCATAACCGTGACCTTGGGACGCCATTTCTTGGTTAAACTCCTAAGTACTTTTCTAGCAATATCCTCGGAGTTCAAAGTTTTACCAAGATTTTTGAGCTCATTGACTATAGTAGAAATGCGTGCTGACATGCTATCAAGTGATTCATTATTTTCTATTCTAAAGAGTTCATATTTTTGAATCAGCAAATCAATGCGATATTTCCTTACAGCCGATGTTCCTTCATAGGCCAACTCAAGACCATCCCATATTTCCTTGGCCGAAGTGCAAGAAGAAAAACGATCGAATTCAGTCGATGTCATGCCGTTTTGTAACACGCTTATCGCTTTCGAATTTTTCTCAGCCTTCTTGTAATCAGCCTCAACATAGTCTTCTTCTTTTTTCTCATAGGTAGTGCCTTCTGAAGATGCGCCCAAAATTTTATGTGGTCCGTTCTTTATAATCGTCCAGCACTCCCAATCATGTCCTTTTATGTAGTGTGTCATCATGTTTTTCCAAAGTCCATAATTCTTCCCATCAAAGACGGGACACTTAAGATACTTGGAATCCATTTCACACGTGTAAGGCAAATGGAATAAAAATAAAATAAAAAGATAAAGAGATAGACGGATCTAGCCTCTTTGCGGTTAGGCAATCAAGAGCACGAGGCTCTGATACCAATTGAAGAGTCTATCACACCCGAAATACTCGAGGGGGGGGGGGGTGAATTGAGTATTTAAAAATTATGCCTACTTTTTATTTTATATCAAGGTAATTAATTACTTAAAGTTTAATTTATTGATTAAACTTTAACTAATTAATTAATTGATTATGAACGTAATGAAATGACTGAAACGAAAGATGCAAAGACACACGATATTTGAAGTGGTTCAGCTTCACACGTCGAAGCCTACGTCCACTATTCTCGATTAATAATTTTAGTACCTTACTCCGGATTACAAAATTATCAATCCAACTCGTATAGTTAACTCTAACTATAACTCGATTTGAATATCACTAGATATTCAATTTGACTATCTTAAGTTACTAAGAAAGCACTTGATTGTTCTTCTAAGTGTTCACACAATTGAACGAGTAAGAAACAATATGAAGTACTATTATCTTATGACGTAACCTTTAAGAAAGATAAGCAATTTGAAGAGCACGACTTTTCGTAAATATTTTCTAAAACAAAACAATAAGACAATTAAGAATTAAACTCGGATATGTTTCGCAAAGTTTGTTGTATTTCGAAAAGCTTGGATAAATGAAGAATGATCAATTGTATTTATAGTAGAAGTGGGCACTAGGGTTTGCACGAAACCCTAGGATGCCGTGAGATAGGCGGCAAGGCTATAAGAGATAAATTTTTATCTCTTTCCTAATTTTAATCCAAGATATTATAGTTTAAGTAAATAAGATAAAAGTAAATCTTATTTAACAAGTAAAACTATATCTTTAAGATGTTAGGATAAGTAAACAAATCAAATCATATATTATAAAGATAGGGAAATATCTTAAATAAATTTAAGCTAGATTTGATTAGATAGATTACTTAAACACAACCACCTCACACGCCCTAACAGTTTTGCTCACTCACGGTGAAACCCTAGGCCCGTGTCCAATCTTGGATAAAACCTATCTCCTTGGATTAGGGTTAGATTCGATAGACTAGCAAACCCTAGGTAGCATGACGACCCATAAGTCGTTTTACTAACCAATAGGAACATGCAAGTTACCAATGATAATAACCCATAATTCAACTCTACCATATGCAAAAGATTTCGAAATATGTTTAAAAGAATTTTATCCTTTGAAAAATGATTTTAAAACTATTAAAATCGTGCCTTTAAAATGCTACCTAAAGTTATAGTAGAAACAGCTATAACTTTAAGTTTGGTTAGTAAAGTTATAGGTGAAATAGTTATAACTTTACTTCCCAATACTCTTATCTTAAGATACCGTCATTAGATGAAGACCTATACTAACTAATCTTCTTGGAGATCTTCAGTAAAGGATCTTCTCTTTATCTTGACCAAAAGCTCTTCATCTTGAGCTTTGTTAAAGACTTGATCTAGCCTTTTGCTTGAATGATCATCATACTTGAAACTTGTTCTGATTGCTTATGATGCCTTAAGAACTTCTAATGTTATAGCTCAAGCTGCTATAACATGACTTGAATGACGCTTCACAAATCTTCAATGTTATAGCTAAGAGAGCTATAACATTACTTGCAAAGCTTGTAAACCTAAGTTAATCTAACAAAGACTAAACAAACAATTACAAGCAAGAGTATATAAAATAAAGCACACACTTGTCATTATCAAAACTTAATCATATATCTATATGGTCCAACAACGGACATCTTTAATCATGAATCTTCCTTGAGTATCGGCCTGACTCCAGAACTGATAACCCTACAAATGTCCGGAAAAGGGGAAAAAAACTCCTAGTTAGGCTATTTCTGTGGTCATCAATTGTTTGAACATAAGTGGGAGTAATACACTGTACACAGTAACACGCTTCAGATTCTTACGAACCTTGACTTGATGTTGCCATGAACCAACTTCTCCAGACGGAGCCAAACCAACCCAAGCTAAAGTCGCAGGCATTGCTACCTGATAACAATATGTAATCATGAACAATATATAGATTCAAGACATAGCATAGTATACGAGGTTGGACGAATGGTAATAATACCTGTGTATAAATCAAAGTGATTTAAGGACATACCTATCATCGACTAGCAATCTGCCCATAACCGATCCACGATCTTCAGCCTTTGGAAAATATATTGACCCTGGGAAATCGTAAGGCCACTTTTCGACTTCCTGCATCATCTGATTTATAGCAAGACAAATATTTATATTAAGCAATCTGATTTGCTCATCGGGGGATGGAAAGGATATGGTTTATATATTTATTTACCTGATTTTTTGCGCCTTCCCAGAGTGTACGAGGGTCTGCCTCACCAGGCATAGAATTTAAATGCACAAAGTATGGGCCAAAGGCCTTCTTCCATGGCTCTCCATCCCTGAAACTCATGCTCAAGTTCTTACCGATATAATGCTGTGAAACATCTGTTGAAAACAGTTGCTTAAGGAAATGTATAATATATTCCTACTGTAGTGTATTTTATATCATTGACTGTACATCAGGGAAATATAAGGCGGAATTATGAGGAGTTAAAAGCGAAGTGCATACAGCGAGTAGATTCGGACCATCATGAGCGGTAAGGTCTTGTTTATGAGAACCACCCATCCGAAATTCGTTACTAGGTGTTATTATCCAAACTCCAACGGGAGGATCAAAGGAGATCCACCAATGTACCTTATTATCCTTGTTTTCGGTCGAATATTGGTACTTATCGTCTACTTACAAGCGCACCATATATATGCTTTATTCACTGTCACAGTCTCACAGATATCAAAATGTAGCATAGAGGTAAGCAAGAGCAAGCAGCAGGGGAAAAACCTCTCCTTTGAGCTTCTGATTGGTAGGATTAGTCAAGAGAAGAGCTTCTTTAAAGGCCAATGGTCGACAAGATTCCCGGTCTTATGGTAATGGCATAATGCGCTGTATCCTGTCCGATATGGCCATGTATCGGAACCTAATCATTTTTCATATTTAGACACAGTGTCTTCCTTGAATGTAATTTCAAAAATATAACAGAGACCTTACTTGTGGTTTTCAAGCTTGTAAACAACCCGTATTTGATCAATCTGTAGAGACGGTCATCTGTTGGAGTATATAGCTAAAGAGTTAGTTACAGAGTTAGTGACGTGAGCGTGTCGTTGTACGCCCAAACAAAACACATTTATAAACAAGTAGTTAGTGGTAAGTCGAGGTCGATCCATGGGACGGTGTGCTTTGGGTTCTAAGTCTATCTATCTCAATTTATGCTAGTGTCACAATTTGTTTGGGTTTTTAGTTGTGTTCTAGACTAATGCAAGCAATAAAGTAAAACAAACAATGAACTAAGAAATGTAAACAAGTGACTAAAAGCACTAGGATGTCATGGGGTCATAGCGGATTCATGGTGTTGATCATACAAACATGTTTACAAAGTTGCAAGCAATTAATGTTGTAAAGGAACCGAGTTGGTTTATGTCTTACGGTTCTTAGGAAGGGTTGGGTCCCGGAGCCGAATAAATTAGATTGTACAACACCTACAAGTCGACTTACTTTCCCCCTAATCACTTCTATGCATGGTCTAACAAGACTCGAGTTGGTTTATATCTTACAAGTCAAGTTGAATAGATAAGAGATGGTTATAAATGCAAGGATTCATAGGCTTAGCATTTCATCAAACATAACATGTGCATAGGTTGACATCACAACAAGCAAGCAATTTAATTATGCAAACATATTAGATTAAGCATGCCTAATCCCGTGTTGGTTTCCCCTAATTGCCCACTAATCTTAGTTAAGAGACTACTCACTCATTATCATAGGAAACATGTCAACAAGGTTGTCAATCATATTAACAAGTATAAATATGATAAGATCTTAAGGAAATAAACAATAAAGAGTAAAGAGTAAAGGGATTATACCAAACTTGAGATGATGCAAATAATAAAGCAAAGAATAAAATAAGAGAACTTGATTGATTGATGAAGGGTTGTCAATCCTCCAATAATAACCCAATAATCTTCAATTACCCAAAAGTAACAAACTTGAACAATAATTAAAGAGAGATTAGTGTGAAATTTGTGGAAAGATTAAAGAGTAGTCTAATCTAATCTACTCCTAATCTATTCTAAGAGGATTTTGTAATGTGGAAGCCCCGTTTGATTATCATCAAAATGGGGTATTTATAGTAGTGCCTCATTAGGTTAACTAAGGCTAAACTAGTAATTAACAATTCTAAGTTCTAAGTAGGGAATCACAAGTATTTCGGAGAGATGGACATCTTTGCTGAAGACGCCAGGGTCCGCTCGTCCAAGAGGTAAGACGCTCGGATTGTTGCATGGAGGGACAAGCGGTTGAGGAGTCGGGACGCTCGGATTGCGGGCTCCTTGGACGAGCGTCTTAACTCCTTGGACGCTCGGATTCCTCTTTAGAATGCTTCCCTTCGCATACTACTTATCCTTGCAATGCTGGTCTTTAGTTCTTGCCCTTCCTTCAATACCCGCTCAACCAAGATCGTCAATGTCCTTCCAAATAGACTCAAGAGACGGGAATTTTCCGCCTAATTGTCTCCTTTCCTATAAATCTAACACAAAGCAATAGGAAAGCAAAATAGGAAGCATTTGACGGGTAAAATAGCTATGAGATGCTATAATAATATGCAAAATAGGTTCAAGTAGAGGACTAAATGTGCGCAAATATGAGTCACATCAGTTAGTTAAGCAATTGTAAAAGTTAGTTATTCTAAGAGTTTGTTACAAAGTTGGTTAGGGTTTTATTCAAGTTGTTGTATCTTGTCTATATAAGGCAAGTATCTCATCTATTGTAAGATACAACTCATTATTACAATATACCCGATTCTTCTCTTCTATTCAATTCCCCGTCTCTCTCTCTCTCTCTCTCTCTCTCTCTCTCTCTCTCTCTCTCTCTCTCTCCCTCTCTCCCTCTCTCTCTCTCTCTCTCTCTCTCTCTCTCTCTCTCTCTCTCTCTCTCTCTCTCTCTCTCTCTCTCTCTCTCTCTCTATCTATCTATCTATCTATCTATCTATCTAAGTCAATCAATCAATACATCAATCTTCTCTACAATCAATGATCATCATGTTCTATACATTACAACATGGTATCAGAGCAAGGTCATTAACTTGATCTTGTTCTGTTTACTAGTGTTTGCTTCCGCTTTATTCTTTTATTTGCATCTTCATCTTCTTCTTAGTATATCTTCATCTTTTAGTTACAATCTTCATACAAAAACACAAAATTTTCTTTTCTTTATAAACACAGATTCAATTACAATATGCCTGAAACAGAAAACAATGTTCCAACAATTGGGGTGGATGATCCTCATTACATCCATCCACTTGATGTTTCTGTTTCCAAGCTTGTTGCAACACAGTTTGATGGATCTGGTTTTTGAAACTGGAAGCGCTCAATGCTATTGGTCTCTCAGCCAAGAACAAACTCGGGTTTATAGATGGCAGCATCCCTCGTCCAGCGGCCACAGCAGCTACAGCAAGAAACTGGCAAAGGTGTAATGACATAATCTTTTCCTGGATCTTGAACTCACTTTCTCCTGAGATCAGTGATTGGATTCTTTACGATACCAGTGCAGAAGTTGCCTGGAAAGACTTGGAAGACAGGTTTGGGCAATCTAATGGAGGTCAACTCTATGGTGTTCATAAGAAATTGAATGATATCTCTCAGGGAACTGATGGTATAGTCACGTACTTTACCAAAATTAAGTCAATATGGGACAAGATTGATGGCATGGGGATGAATCTTCAATGCACCTGTGGATGTACTTGTGGTGCTAAAGTGAAACATCACAAATTTCAAGAAGATCATAAAGTTGTTCAATTCTTGATGGGTCTCAATGATTCTTATGGAGTCATAAGAGGAACCATATTAATGCAGAATCCACTGCCTAAACTTGCCGTGATTTACAACAATCTCTTGCAGGAAGAAAGAAAAAGGGGAATACACAATTCTGTTGGCATTCAGGTTGAATCAGCTGCCTTGTATGCAAGAAACATGAATTTCAGAAGCAACAACAATAATACTTGTGGAAACAACAATGGCAGCAACTTTGTAGCAAGGAACAATAATCTTCAGAATTCTGCTCCACCAAGAAACAGTTACCAGAATACTTTTCAAGGCAATCCTATGCAGAAAAATGGTTATCCTCAAGGGAATTTTCCCAGAAATGCTGGAAATCAAGCTAAGAATCAGGCATCTGATAAAGGTAAACCCTTGGTTGAAGAAAGGCCTTACCTCTTCTATAATTACTGTAAGAAGGGTGGCCATACTGTTGATAATTGTCGCTATCTTCAAAATCGCAACAGAAGGTTTGCTGGGAATGTTTTTAGGAATCAAGATAACATCATAGGGGCTTATACTGGAGGTTCCATGGTGCAGGGTAACAACAATAATAATATACAGTCTAATGTTGATCAGAATTCCACTCAGAACGCTAGTACATCAGGGAATAATACTTCTGGTTATACAACAAACAATAATTCTTCAGATCTTATATTTTCTGCAGCTAACTTTGCTGGTATGGACTCTGCTGTTCCTTTCAAATGTTCCTTTAATTTAAATGCTATTTTTAATAGTGTATCTGCATTCTCTGATGTTTGGATTCTTGATTCTGGTGCAAGTGATCATATTTGCTTTAATAAGAAGTCTTTTGCTTACATGAGACAAATTGATAGACCTTACTGATAGCGTTGTCAGGTACCAAAAATAAAAGGATTGTTTATTTAGCTTCCGAAATGACTTCACGCATCCCGTAACAGCAGTATTTCCGCTCAAAATCTACTCATCTTCCAAATGCATGAAAAACGGACGATAAAAGGCTTGATTCCATCACTTTCAGGTCCATTCCTGTAAATAAAGCAAAACAAACCAAAGTAGAATATTCGGGGCATTTCGTAGCATAAAACGACGAGAATAGCATAAAAATACGTGTGTAAAGAGGCAGAGACTATATAAAACGCACGTATCAAATCTCCCCAAACCAAACCTTTACTCGTCCTCGAGTAAACTAAATACAAACTAAATGGAACGGAAAAGAAAACTCAGAGCTAGCTACAAATGCCCACTTAAACCAATTTAATGCAAGCAAACTAATACTTATAGCAAAACAATCAAATGCAAACGAGTTATAAGACGTTTATAACAAAGCTGAACCGTCGACCTTGCAAGACCTTTAATGATGGACTCTCACGAGTCACTATTCTCTCATGAAGCAAAGGGTAAGCATATGAATGTAAGAGAGAAAGAAAATAGTCGCTCACCTAAACTACGACCCACATAAACATGCATGCAACTAATATGATAAACAATTCTAACTACCGTAGACACACATTCCAACCAAACAAGGTTCTGTCACAGCCGAGGGCTTACAAAAATATGGTAAAGTGAGGCAATGGGTAAGAAAAGGCAAAACATTTATGGGAGGCTTTGAGGTTACCCTGAAATTCCACTAGACTCACACATCTTGGGTAGAAACCAAGTTCTTATTTTAGAACTTAATTCTTAAAATTAAGAACAAACTTGTAGTTGCAATAGAAGAACTTTTTATTTTGAGTTCTTATTAACAACCCCAAAAATAACAACCACTATTGATATTGCTCTCAACGATTAACCACTTGTATTTTTGTCAAATTTATTGATGATTATTTTTTTGGTGCGCAAATTTATTGATGATTATGATAACTTTTGTCAATTAATGTCAATATTAACTACCCTTCAATTAACTATGGCGTTCCTCTTTGACTTTTCGAAGTCAACGTTTACGAACGTAAACATGTTGAGCAACTTTTTAAATGATTTAAAAATATTTGCATTTGTCATATAAAAATCTTTCACAAAATGTATTTTCAACTAAAAATAGGTATATGTAATTAATTGAATCAATTATGTCAACCATGAAGCGGTAGAAAACAAAATTGAATGAATTATGATACTCTAGTACTTCTAAAAGTGTAATTAGATAATCACAAACTTCTGTACCCATGTTATTTATAAATGTAATTCATATGTATCTACTTTATTATACGTAGTATTGTATATTTGGGTTGATTTTCTGTCTTATATATTTGGGTTGATTTTGTAATACCCCTCATCTCTGCGAGCCACAATCGAACAAGTGTGAGGGAGCACTCGATCGAGTGTCTCCTTACTCGATCGAGTGAGGTAAACACTCGATCGAGTGAGGGTGACCGAGTGAGATGGGGTGGCCAGGATCTGACTTGACCACACTCGGCCGAGTGGTTGGTGCACTCGATCGAGTGTTGGGTCCACTCGACCGAGTAAACTGGGTCCAGGTCTTATCTTTACGCGGGCCAGATTTTCTCGTGGGCTTTACTATATAAGGCTTATAATCAGATTTCCTTAATTTCTAAACCCTAATTCCTTCTCTCTAAACCTCTCCCATCTCTCTCTACAATTCCCCTGTCTCTAAATCCTAGATCTACAACTTTTGATGAAGAATTTGGAAGATTTATTCACATATTCTTGTTCCCCATCACCTTGTGAGTAACCTACTACCTTTATCCTTTTATTTTTGACACTTTCATTTAAGACTCCAAACTCTAGAATTTGGGGTTTTGTTATTTAGGTAGTTTAATTGGGGTTTTGGGAAATTAGGTAGTTGTAATAAGTAATTATATGTGTTATAATGTTGTAGGATATATTTGTGATAGATTTTACTTGGTAATTCGTAGGATGTGATTTCATAAGAGGATGAATTCTTGTGATTGATTGTGGTATTTGAAGATTTGCTATGAGGTAGGGTTTTTCCCTACTCGGTTCTCATTATTTACATATAATTGTTTGTGTCTTGTGTTGTGTAATCGAGTCGTGTTGGTCCTTGTGTTTGATTGTATTATTGATACATGTGGTATGTGGTTTTGTGGTTGTTGTGATAGTCGGGTGATGGTGTGTATGAGTTTGGCTTGTGTTGCGGTTACTCTTGAGATATGGTGTTTGGTGATCTAGTGAGGAGGTCTGGGAAACGACCTCACGGCCGAGTTCGCTCCTTGGAGGGTCCCTCACCTCCAAGGAGGATGTGCGCATTAATGGTTCGGGTTACCGGGTTCGTGTTGTAATGCGGACTCAGGTACTTCGTGTTGCGATGTAGTACCTCGGGCTGCGGTCCCGCCGGGGTTGGTGGCGATGTTGTGATGCCTTCACCGTGGATGTAATGAGACGGAGATGGATATGGCGTTGGGAGATGTGACAGTGTGATTGTGATACGAGTCATGAGGTCCGAGTGTCATGTCGTTGGTCATAGTATGTTGAGAGTCATGATTATATGTATTGTGAGACTAGCGGATGTGTGTCTGTGTAATTGTCACCTATTTTTTGAGTGGCCTGTGTTGATCCATATTTTATTTTCGGTCATATGGGAAGCACTGTATGACAGGCTTGCATATGCATACGAGCGGGTTTTGGGCCGAGCACGGACGAGATGGAGTTTAGTTGAGTCATCGCATTAGAGATGACGTAGATCACATTAGAGTCATGTGTTGTATTATTGAGATTTATAATTGTATAGTTCTTTTTTAATGACATTTAAATTGTAACTAGTAATAAATGTTTCTTTATTATAGTTTTGATGCACTACCTCGGGCTACCAAGATGGTGACAGTCCTAATTACTTTGGCCGGGTAATTGGAGGTGTCAGATTTTGAATAAATATACGCTCAAAATTGAATAGTTTTTGTGAGGGTAAATGCTTTAAGTTTTCTTTTACGATAGGAGTATCCCTCTTAAGTTAGAAAACGGGTCATATAGCATAGATAAGACAAGCAAAATACCTAAGTATTAGCAAACTATGCAAGTAGGATGATATTGAACCGTTTGTCTTTTTTATTTTTGTGAGGGGTGTTTTAATAAAAGGCAAACATATTATTAAAACGGAGGGAGTATATCCGTCTTTAAGACATACTAATTAAAAAGAGGGCCTAAATATACTTGGGAAAATAAAAGAGAATCCTCGAATCTTATTTTAGAACGTCTTGATCATGGATATGCTTCACAAGACTGGCATCTCACTTATCCTGAAGCTCATATTCAAAATCTCTTCATCTTTTTGTCGGACCATGCTCCTATTATACTAGATCTATCTGCCCGCTTCAAGAAACCAAAAAGGCCATACCGAGTGGATATTTGGTGTCATTACCGGGCTGCCTCAAAATGTATTGCTCTCATACTTCGCAAGGTTATTGATAATATTATCGGCCAAAATCAAAACGCGTTTATTCCTGGCCGACTCATCAGTGATAGCGGTTTTCTTGAACATGAAATTCTTTCTTACATTAACCAGAGACGGAGTGTTACTCGTTGTTTTGGAGCGCTCAAACTTGATATGAATAAAGCTTTTGACAGAGCCTGGCCATTTTTATTCCATGTTCTTAAGCTTTTTGGTTTTCCAAAAAAATTCCGAAAGCTTATTAAAACTTGTGTCAGAGCCGTCTCTTTACAGGTGCTTATCAACGGTACTCCTTCAGTTCGGTTTTTTCCTCAATGTGGACTGCGTCAGGGTGATCCTATTTCACCTTACCTTTTTATTCACTGCATGGAAATCCTTTCTCTTATGATTATTAAGGAGGAATCAAAAGGGAATATTGAAGGTATCAAACTTTCAAGATATAGCCCAGCCATTTCTCATTTATTATACGCTGACGATGCTCTTCTGTGCTTCCGCTTATCTTCGTCTAGCTGTGAATCCTTAAGACATATCTTGGTCTCCTTCAGTGCTATATCAGGCCAAATGATTAACCATCAGAAATCCTATATTAAGTTTAGTCCCAACACACCTGATGATTTCAGATACCATATTACAAATCTTTTAAAAGTTTCCTCACAACAGAATTTTGGTGTTTACCTGGGTGTTCCAATTGATATCGGGATAAGGAAAACCGGAGCTTTTCAGTTTCTATTAGATAAGATCTCAACAAAAATTCTATCTTGGGGTGTTGCTAATTTTTCCCAACTTTCTAAGCTGCTGCTTATAAACTCTATTCTCATTGCATCAGTTGCACATGTGGCCTCTATCCTTCCGGCCCCTCTTCAGGTTACCACGAAAATAAACTACTTAATCGATCTTTTTTGGTGGAAACACTCTAAAAACAAGCGTGCCCTGTCGGAAATATCGGTATACTTCATCAAGAAATTCGGATTATAACGAAATTATAATTATGAAATTACGAGTCATAAACGAAATTGCATAAACAAAAGTATAGAGATTAGATTTAACCTTTGGTCCTAGCAATTAGGCCTAAGAACAAATATCGAGATCGATATTCTCCTAATTGTTACACCCAAAATGCTTCAAGAAATGCCTTTCTTTTGCTAGAAAAGAACCCTAATTTCACTAATTATTTTTAAGGTTTTGATGAGATTTTTTCTGGAAAAAAAATAAAGTGAGAAAAATTATCTCCTTCTCTCTCCTTATAACCGTCCAACAAGAGGAGAAAAGAGAGGAAGATTTTTTCTTCTCTTTTTTTTTTATTTCAAACCGAGAATCCCCCCAAAAATAAGGAGAAAATATCTTCTTATTTTAGGTTGGTTTTATATTGTATAAAATGTGTATATTTATCAAATGTCATTTATGTCGTCACGTATTTAATATGTCCACACACAACAGTTTGTAGTCGATTTATTAATACCGGTTTGTCAACATTTATTATGACAATGTCGTATAATATATACTTTAACTATAAATATCGCATATTTAATATTTACTAATTAAATATAACCGTTTACGTTTAGTTACCAATTAACATCTTAATTCGTTTAAGCTAACATTATATACATTAATTAAATATGACAGTTTATATTCAATTTACGAATTAACAATTAATTCTTCTAAGCTAATATTATTTAATTGTATTAAATAATCGTCTCATCATCACATTGACTAACTTTTTAGTCAAATACATGGACTAACCTTTTAGTCATATAAGGCATCAATGTGATTACATTTTCATATATTCACATCTCTCAAACACATCCTTTAGGTGTGACTTTTAGGGACCAGTTGATCACCGCCATCAGTATGATAATAATGTCAAACTTCTAGCAAGCCAACCGTTATTAGTAAACGTTAATCAACTGATAAAATACTAAGTATACCCTGTGAACCTTGAAGAGATTTATACATGTTATCACACTAACTGTGGAGGACACTAGCTCCAACAATCTCCCACTTGTCCTCACAAGTGTATGTGCTATAACCGATTCTCATATCCTTAATTTCTCCCCCTCAATGTAAAACAATTTGCAAAATCCGTATTCACAAAGGTCGTATTTTACAAGTGATCAATATCAAGAGTGGTTTTCCCGACTAGAGAGTAACTTAACTGATAAACGAATCATCATTCGAGCATGGCCATGCATTTCCGTTACAACTCCTCGAGTGGCCCTGAGAAATGACTAAACGTGATAAAGGTTGGATATTTTCTTCAACTCAAATCCTGCAGATATAAGCACAGTATGAAATGACCCAGTAAAAATCTGCTTAGCCTCCTGTTACGGTTGACCATGAGATAGACAAAAGAATCGACTCTAGGAACACAATGGACGTCCAATCCACGACCTGGCACCGAATGTTTTTAAACATTTAGGACTCCATTACGTTGTCACAATGTCCTACGAGGTATCGTTATAACTCGCATCTGTGATCGATCCGCCAACCGTTTGACTTATGGCTCAATGAACCCACCATCAATCAACTTCACAATATAATAGCCAGAGTTATCAGCTCATGTAGGCGATTACGGACCAAAACAAATATAATGTAATTCAGTTCACTTTGTGGCGTTCAATGTTGTCGTACAATCCACATGAAAAACAAAATATGAAATAATACGATGAAGTTATAAATAGCATATGAAAAGAAAAAGTATCAAATTCATAAGCAATTAGTACAACTCAGGAACACGTTTAATTCCCATGGAAATTACGTGCCCTTCATGCTTATCATATTTCAATGGTTTAGTGAGAGGGTCCGGGATGTTGTCATTCGAAGCAATCTTGTCAATCACTATCTCCTCTTGCTCCACGTAATCACGGATCAGGTGAGCCTTCCGATGTACATGTCTAGACTTGTTGCTAGACTTAGGCTCCTTGGCCTGGAAGATGGCACCTCTATTGTCACAATAGATGGTGATTGGGTCATTCGAACTAGGAACTATGGATAATCCTTGTAAGAATTGACGAATCCATATAGCTTCCTTTGCTGCTTCTGAAGTGGCATAGTACTCGGATTCAGTAGTAGAATCTGCTACAACTTCCTATTTGGAAATTTTCCAGCTGACCACAACACCATTAAGAGTAAAGACGAATCCAGACTGAGATTTCGAATCATCTCAATCCGTTTGGAAGCTAGCATCTGCGTAAACGATTGCACATAGATTAGTATCTCCTCCATAAGTCAATACCCAATCCTTAGTCCTCTGTAGGTACTTGAGGATGGTTTTAACAGCCATCCAGTGTGTTTCACCTGGATTGCCTTGGTACCGACTTTTCATACTCAATGCATATGCCACGTCTGGATGTGTGCATATCATGGCATACATGATTGATCCTATGGCTGATGCATAAGGAACACGACTCATGCGTTTAACCCCTTCAGGTGTCTTAGGTGACTGAGATTTGCTTAAATGTATCCCAGACGTCATTGGAAGGTTCCCCTTCTTGGAGTTGGTCATGCTGAACCTTTCAAGAATCTTATCTAAATAAGACTCCTGACTCAGTGATAAAATCCGTCGTAATCTATCTCAAAAGATACGGATTCCCAATATGCGTTGTGCCTCACCCAGATCTTTCATCTGGAAATGGTTCTTCAACCATCCTTTTACCGAAGATAAGAGAGGAATGTCATTCCCAATCAAGAGTATGTCATCGACATACAATATCAAGAAAACAATCTTGCTCCCACTCGACTTGACATATAAGCATGGTTCCTCGACCGATCGAGTGAAACCATACTCTTTTATCACCTGGTCGAAACGATGATTCCAACTCCGAGAAGCTTGCTTAAGTCCATAAATGGAACATTTAAGCTTGCACACTTTCTTAGGATTTTCAGGATCTATGAAACCTTCGGGTTGTACCATGTACAATTCCTCCTCCAAATAACCGTTTAAAAAGGCGGTTTTCACATCCATCTGCCAAATTTCATAGTCATGAAAAGCGGCAATCGCTAAGATTATTCGAATGGAACGCAGCATAACTACGGGTGCAAAAATTTCATCATAATACAATCCGTGCACTTGAGTGAAACCTTTTGCCACTAGTCGTGCCTTATAGGTATCTGGTTGCCCCTCTACAGAATGCTTTATTTTGTAAAGCCATTTGCACTGAAGAGGTCGTACCTTGTTAGGTAAATAAACAAGATCCCATACGTCATTCTCATACATGGAGTTCATCTCGGATCGCATGGCTTCAAGCCATAGCTTAGAGTCAGAACAGGTCATGGCACCTTTATTGGTAGCGGGTTCATTACTCTCTAGGAGCAAAACGTCATTTTCCTCGACCATACCAATGTATCTGTCTGGAGGATTAGTGACTCTACCTGACCTCCTAGGTTCCTGAGGAATATTAACCGTATCATTAGTTGAAGGAACAACTTCCTCCATCTGTTCCTCGGTTGTTGGTTCTTGAATCTCCGACAGCTCGAAGGTTCTATTACTTGACTTGTTCTCGAGAAATTCTTTCTCTAAGAACTTTGCACTAGCCGAAACAAAAACTCGATGTTCGGTAGGCGAATAGAAGTAATGACCAAACATTCCTTTTGGATAACCAATAAGGTATGTCTTGACCGATCATGGGCCGAGCTTATCTTCGTGTCTCCACTTGACATAAGCCTCGCAGCCCCAAACCCGAATAAAGGACAAGTTAGGACCGTTCCCTTCTATATTTCATACGGAGTCTTGTCGACAGCTTTAGACGGACTTCGGTTAAGTATAAGAGCAGCTGACAAAAGAGCAAAGCCCCATAATGAATCAGGTACTACAGTGTGACTCATCATGGATCGAACCATATCAAGTAGTGTTCGATTTCTCCGTTCGGACACACCATTTAATTGAGGTGTTCCAGGTGAAGTTAACTGTAAAACTATTCCACAGTTTTTAAGGTGCTGATCAAACTCATTTGAAAGATATTCGCCACCACGATCTGAACGGAGTGCTTTAACCTTTCTACCCAGTTGGTTCTCAACCTTAATCTGGTATTCTTTGAATTTTTCAAAAGACTCACTTTTATGCTCCATTAATTAGACATATCCGTATCTACTCAAATAATCCGTGAAAGTGATAAAATATCTATAGCCGTCTCTTGCGGTGATTGACATAGGTCCACATACATCAGTATGTATGAGTCCTAATAGGTCATTAGCGCGCATTCCAACACCTTTGAAGGAAATTCGAGTCATTTTGCGGATAAGACATGATTCACACGTGCCAAACGATGAGAAATCAAATGTGGAGATAGTCCCACTCTCAATGAGTTTCTTTACACGTTTTTCATTTATGTGTCCCATTCGACAATGCCATAGATAAGTTTGATCTTTGTCACCAATCTTTAATTTCTTATTATTCACATGTAATATCTCTGTGGTTTGATCTAAGATATAAATTCCATTCATGGAAACTGCTTTGCCATAAACCATTTCATTAAAAGAGAAAATACAGCTATTGTCCTTTATTGAAAATGAAAAACCGTCTTTATCAAGTACGGAAACAGAAATAATATTCTTAGATAAATTGGGTACATAGTAACAGTTATATAAATATAACTCAAAACCACTAGGGAGCAACTGTTGCTCCATTCCCGACTCGCAGGTCCACATCACCCTTTGCGAGGGGTGTGATGTTTTTCAGGCCCTGCAAATGATTACACAGATGAGAACCACAACCAGTATCAAGGACCCAAGTTCCGAAACTTTCATGGTTAATCTCAATCATATGAATATAAGATGACATACAACCAGGAGTGACGCGGCCTGCTTTTATGTCCTCACGGTACACGGGACATTTCCTCCTCTAATGCCCAGTCTTGTCACAATGGTGGCACTCAACGTTACCGTCCTTGCTCTTTGCCTTGCCTTGTGAGCCACTAGCCTCACCAGGCCCGCTCTTACCGTTTCCTGACTTCTTAAACTTTGGCTTTCCTACTGTTAGGTTGCCGTGAGCTTTGCCCTTACCCTTATTCTTGTTGGAAATCATGAGAACATCTTGCTTCATGCTCCCACTCAATTTCATATCCTTCTCGGTCTGTACGAGAAGTGAGTGTAGCTCATGAGGACTTATCTTCATGTCATTCATGTAGTAATTTGCCCTGAAGAGGGCAAAACCATAATGAAGTGAATGAAGCATACGGTCAATGACTATGCTCTCACTGATTTTGCAATCAAGTGCCTCCAGTTTCTTGACATTCTCAATCATGTTAAGAATGTGTGGGCTAACCGGTTGGCCCTTCTGGTGTTTCGCATCAAAGAAGCGACATGTATGCTCATAACTAACGATTCTCGGTGCTTTTGAGAACTCATTAGTGAGCGTGGTGAAAATCTTGTTTGCACCTTGGGCAATGAAGCGTCTTTGCAAATTGGTTTCCATTGCAAAAATGAGTACGTTCTTTATCGTTCCCGCTTCCATGACGAAATCACTATAAGCAAGTGACTCGTTAGCTCTTGCATTGGGGCCTGGATTTGGCGGTATTGGCTCAGTTAAGTACTTGAGCTTACCGTCAGCAATGGCAGCATTCCGTAATGATGCTTCCCAGTCCGCAAATTTGGACCCGTCAGTCTTCAGTCGTGTGGACTGATTCATGTGGTCCATGAAAGTTTTGAGCCAGGTCTCGCGTGCAAGTGTGGCACTTGGCATAGGGATATCATTATTTCCAGCCATTTGTTATAAGCAGTATTATCAATATAACACGAATTCTACACTGTGAAAAGAAGAAGAAAAATATAATAAGCATACTCATCGTTATGATTTAAGTCTAATGCAAAACTGTTATAATGCGAAGACTCAAGCATTTATACAATTGACCTCCCTTAAGAATTATATAAGTGATCCCAATACTCAATTATCTGTAAATTGATAAGCCAACCTCTTGGCTAATTCTACTATTGGAATTCTTGGTTGATAAATTTCTGTAAATTCTATCTATAGTCCATCATAATCACGAGAAACTCTTCGGATTATAATGTTGAGGTAAAATAAGTCAACACAAACTACTTACCCAACGTAGAAGGGGTCAGATGGAGAGTAATGTCATATATGCCTACCGACGAAGAAGGGATTCATAGTTGTTTGCCCTTATAAAGACTAGTCTCAATTTTAGTTTTAGAGGAAGATCCCATCAACTTTATTTTAATTCATTTTAAGTGAACTAATATCTAGCATGCGAGAATGAATAAACTAAGATGATGGCTTAAAATAGTGTGACATCTTTATGTCCATGATAACTAACATTCAAACTATATGAGTCAATTTTCATGCATATAACTAGGTGGTTTGGTTTAGGCGGAATATGATGCACTAACTATCATGCGAGGAAAAGCAATAAGAATGGAAAAACGTAAAACAAAAATAAAGTCCTAGTGTGGCCTATCTACCAAAATGAACATAAATACAACTTTGGAATCCTTCCTAGGACCCGAGAAGCTTGTCTTGATGTTCCATCTTGGTCCATGTAGCGGGAGTGAGCAATCCAATCTCCATCTTTAGTCTTCTCAAAATTACAATTAATAAATTACAAAATAAACCTATTTACATTCTAATTTCAAAACCATAATACTAAAGAAAACCAAACGAGATTCGAGATCTCAAAATTACATCAAGACTATGTTTCCATCATTACGAAAACATAATCAACTAAGGCCACACTAGGTAATACATAAATTACAACCGACTGCAAAAATACGTAAATAAACCATTCAACAATTCATACAACTAAATAAAAATGCATCAACTATAAATTAACCATTCAAGACATAATTCCTTAATTATGTAGAGTAATTTATCCAAACCACCTATTTTAAAATGATCAAAATTATGTGACAATTCCTCAATTACTCACAACAATTCCAATCTTAATTCACATTAACTTATAATATGAATTAATCTAACATTATTTTAAACCTCTTTAAAATAATTTGTGTATCTAAAATTTGTTAACTTTTTCACAACAAACAATCATACATTATAAATTTAATGTATAATTATTATTGGCCAAAAACAAACATAAAAACCGAATTTATTTTCTCTCTCGGCATTGTGCCCTAAAAAAAACAAAAAAAACAGTTTTTTTTTCTTCTCTCTTTTCTCGGCATTTAGCCCTAAAACAAAAAAAAATAGTTTTTTTTTTTTTTTTATTGCTTTTCACGAAAAAAACTTTTATGTGAACAATTTGTTTAATGTTGTTATTATAACAAGATTGGCATAATCATCAATGTTTAATTTAAACATAGATCCAAACTAGATGATTCAATTTAACGTCTTAAAAAGAATATCCAAATTATGATTAAAACGATCATCACAATTGATTTGAACATTATTAAATTAACTTGTATGCCAAAACTATATAGCAAAAACAAATGAACATCAACAATCAAAACGATTTCCATTTACATTTTAATTTAATTTTTATTAAATCAAAACATCTACAAATTTATCATATTATCATCTTAACATATTAAAACAACAATATTAATAAATCAAAATGGAAATAAGGCATCAAAAACAAAAAAAAATTGTCTCGGCAAAAAAAAAAATTAATTTGGCCGAAACCTTTTTTTTTTCTCGAAATTTTGTTAAATACATTTATGAAAATCATATAAAATAATTTTGTGGCCTATGCTCTGATACCACTTGTGGGAAATATCGGTATACTTCATCAAAAAATTCGGATTATAACAAAATTATAATTATGAAATTACAAGTCGTAAACGAAATTACATAAACAAAAGTATAAAGATTAGATTTAACCTTTGGTCCTAGCAATTAGGCCAAAGAACAAATATCGAGATCGATATTCTCCTAATTGTTTCACCCAAAATGCTCCAAGAAATGCCTTTCTTTTGCTAGAAAAGAACCCTAATTTCACTAATTATTTTTAGGGTTTTGATGAGAGTTTTTGTGGAAAAAAAATCAAGTGAGAAAAATTATCTCCCTCTCTCCTTATAACCGTCCAACAAGAGGAGAAAAGAGAGGAAGATTTTTTCTTCACTTTTTTTTTATTCCAAACCGAGAATCCCCCCAAAAATAAGGAGAAAATATCTTCTTATTTTAGGTTGGTTTTATATTGTATAAAATGTGTATATTTATCAAATGTCATTTATGTCGTCACGTATTTAATAAGTCCACACACAATAGTTTGTAGTCGATTTATTAATACCGGTCTGTCAACATTTATTATGACAATGTCGTATAATATATACTTTAACTATAAATATCGCATATTTATAATTTACTAATTAAATATAACCGTTTACGTTTAGTTACGAATTAACATCTTAATTCGTTTAAGCTAACATTATGTACATTAATTAAATATGACAGTTTATATTCAATTTACGAATTAACAATTAATCCGTCTCAGCTGATATTATTTAATTGTATTAAATAATCGTCTCATCATCACATTGACTAACTTTTTAGTCAAATACATGGACTAACCTTTTAGTCATATAAGGCATCAATGTGATTACATTATTATATAATCACATCTCTCAAACACATCCTTTAGGTGTGACTTTTAGGGACCAGTTGATCACCGCCATCAGTATGATAATAACGTCAAACTTCTAGCAAGCCAACCTTTATTAGTAAACGTTAATCAACTGATAAAATACTAAGTATATCCTGTGAACCTTGAAGAGATTTATACATGTTATCACACTAACTGTGGAGGACACTAGCTCCAACATGCCCAGCATTGGTTGTCTCCGGATATTTTGCAGCCGCCAAAGTCGGAGGGGGGTCTTGGTATTAAAAATGCCCGTATTTTTTAGCCAAGCTTTGTTATCCAAGATATTTGATGTGACCATAATTGGCGCATATTTAGCCCCCGAATTAGCCTTGTTTCCATGCTTTTTAGTGCTTATTTGGGTCATTTCTTATCTTTAGTTCTTTGTTTTGCATATTCTTTGAGATTTTGATCCCTTGGTAGGAAAGGAGTAAGAATCTTGCATTTTCATGGGAAAACGAGACTAAATTGATCGAATTCAATGACCAAGCATCAAGGAGAGACAAGATTAGAAGGCCTTTGTACATATCATAGTAGAAGAGCAATGTTGAGGAAAGATCCTTGAGTCCCCAAGGAAATCCCCAAGGAATTTATGAAGAAAAGGGAAGAAAAGAAGAAGTTACTATGCTGACTGACAATCCGAGCGGATTGCCAACAATCTGCCCGTCCAGCCTCTACATAATCCGAGCGTCCCGTGCCTGAATCCGCTCGGATTCCCCCTCAACAATCCGTCCGGATTCCTCAGAATTCGCTCGGATTCCACCGCCCAAATCCGTCCGTCCCGACCTTATTCCGCCCGGATTTCTTCACAGCACGGATTGTCTTCTTCAAGCTACGAAAAGAGAAGCCCTTCTCTCAGAAAATACCGGGTCCTCCTTGCTCAACTTAAAAAGTGTAATTACTAGTTTAGCCCTTAGTTAACCCTAATGCATCCTCCCTAAATTTTCACTATAAATACCCCATTAGGCTAATTATAGGAGCATGTTCTTCTTATCAATAATTAGTGTAGTTAATATCAATCAAACCTCTCTTCAATATTGTAATCAAGTATTAATCAAGTTTTAATCCAAGTTTTAGTTCTTTAATCTCTCTTTTGTTCATCCTTTATTTTGGGTAATTGAAGATTATTTGGGTTATTATTGGGAGATTGACAACCTCTCAATCTAGCATTCAAGTACTTCTATTATTCTTGCTTTATTATTGGAATCATTAGTAGGTATAATCTCTTAATCCCTTTTTAATTATTGTTAATTACTTTCATTTATTCATCATGTTTCATATTGTTGGTATGATTGACAACCTTGCTAGCATGATCAACAAGATAATGAGTGAGTAGTCTCTTAGCTAGGGTTAATGGGTGATTAGGGGAAACCAACATGGGGAATGATTCATGCTTAAATTAATATGCTTTCATGTTTTATTTGCTTGCTTGTTTTGATCTCAACTCATGCACATGTTATATTTGATGAAATTCTAAGCCTATGAATCCTTGCATTTACTATCATCTCCTATCTTTTCAATGAGACTTGTAAGACATAACCCAACTCGAGTCTCATTAGACCATGCATGTTGTTGAGTAGGGAAGATTAAGTCGACTTGTAGGTGTTGTACAATCTAATCGATTCGGCTCCGGGACCCAAACTTTCCTAGGATTGTAAGATATAACCCAACTCAATCCATCACAACAATAATTGCTTGCTTATAATTTGAGAACATGTTTGTATGATCATATCCCATGATTCCCCTATGACCCCATGACACCCTAGTGCCTTTAATCAATTGTTTACACCCCTTTAATTCATCTTGCTTGTTTATTTTCATTGTTATTCTAGTTTAGTAACCTTCTACATCAACCCAATTTGTGACACCCCTTAGACACCACTAGTTACAATAGAAATCTCATTTCAACTCCCGTCCCTTGGGATCCGACCTTTACTTGCCTCTTTACTAATTGTAGAGTTGCTTGTTAAGCTATAAATTGTGTTTTGATTCGACCGTGACCAACGACCACATCTTAATTTGTGAACACTTAGCGGGATCGCATCAAAAATGGCGCCGTTGCCGGGAACGGTGTTTGTTTGACTTAGATTTCCTTTTTGTTATTAGTTGTGTCTTTCTTCGCCTTGAGGAAGTAAAACTCTTCAAGGTTTGTTCTAATTGTTTTTGAGTTGTTTGATATTTTGCATGTCTAGAAGGTTACAAGGTGATTTTTTACCTTTTGACCGTGAAATCGAAAGAACCTTGACGAACAATAGGAGACTTGTTAGGAGGAATTTGAGAGGTGTTGGTGAAGTTGTTCAACCCACTAGTGAGTTTGTCAACCCTTTCGCAATAGAAGGAGAAGAAAACCCATTACACAATACCCCACAAAATCCACCTACAATGCCAAAATTCTCGTCACACTCCGTACCCACAGAGGAGAATCTACCAAATGGTACTCCTACACCGCAACATCTCACCGGAAATTTTATTGCCAAGTCCGCCTTCATCCAACTAGTTGAGAGGAGCCAATTTGGGGGGATGCCTAGTGAGGACCCTCATTCTCATATGGAAACCTTTTGCGATTATTGTGATGCTATCTCTCAAACGGGCGTGACTCAAGACCAAATTAGATGGGTCTTATTTCCTTTTTCCTTAATCGGCACCGCAAAGCAATGGTTGAAGGGCCTTGATAAGGCCACCCTTGGAATAGATTCTTGGAAGAAGTTAGCTCTAGCTTTCTACAAAAAATTCTACCCACCGGAAAAGACCAACATGCTAAGAGCTCAAATTACGGGTTTTAAGCAAAGGGATGAAGAATCTTTGTATGAAGCTTGGGAGCGGTTTAAAGGTATTTTTCGCTCATGTCCTCACCATGGACTTAGCGAATGGTTTTTGGTACAACAAATTTGGAATGGTTTATATGAAGATTCTAGGAACATTCTCAATATGGGATCAAATGGAATGTTCACCGAAGTTGATGACAATCAAACATGGAACAAGATTGAGGAAATGGCGGTCCATAACTCACAATATAGTAGACCTCGCAAGGCTACTAGAGGAGGAAAGCATGAAGTTGACTCCGTTACTCAATTGGGTGCTCAACTTAGTGCTCACATTGACACAATCAACTTGAAGTTTGAACAAGCTATGGCTAGACTTGAGGAAAACTCAAAATCATCGAAGCATCATGTTAATGCCATGACGGCATCCTCATCAATCCCAAGTGGGATATGTGAGAATTGTGGAACTTTGGGACATGACCAAGGTGAATGTAGGGGAACAAATGAACAAGTGAATGCTTTCCAAGCATACAAGAGTGGTACCCCTTATTCCAACTTTTACAATGAAAACACCAAGTTCCATCCAAATCTATCATACAAAAGCCAAAATGTTCAAAACCCTCAAACAACATACACTCCACCACCCATGAGAAACCAAAATCAAAGACCCTTTTACAATCAAAACCAAGGTTACCAAAATCAAAATCCATACAATCACCAAAATGACCAAGGTTTTGATGTCCAAAAAGCGGTCCTCCAAATGCAAAAGAACCAACAAGAATTTTTCACTCAAATGCAAAAAGATAGCCAAGAAAAGGAAACCACCATCAACAATATTCTAGCTCACACCAAGATGTTGGAAACACAATTGACTCAACTAGCATCTTCAAGCTCACAAAGACAAAAGGGGCAATTACCACCTCAAAGTAACCCCCCTAGACATGAAACGGTTAGTGCCATTCACTTGAGAAGTGGTACAAGGTATGAAGCACCGAATAAGCAAGTTGAGGATGAAGTTGTGGAAGCTAGTGAAAAGGAAGAAATTGTGCAAAACTCCAAAGATGGAGAATCATCAAAAGAAGAAAGTTCAAAGAAAAATGAAGACAAGGCCAAAGAGAAGGAGCCCATTGTGATTAGACTTCCTTTTCCAAGTCGTCAAGCCAAGCCCAAATTTGATGATCAACTTGGAAAATTCATGGAAATTGTGAAGAATTTAGAAGTCTCAATTCCTTTCATGGAATTAATCAATCACGTTCCGGCCTATGCGAAGTACATGAAAGATATCCTCACAAAGAAGAAGTCGATCCGGAAACTTGAGACTATCGCCTTCACTAAGGTGAGTAGTGCAATACTTCAAGGGAGTTCACCTCCAAAGTTAAAGGATCCGGGAAGCTTCTCAATACCGTGTACCATTGGCGACACGACGATCAACAAAGCCTTATGTGATCTAGGGGCTAGTGTGAGTGTTATGCCGTACTCGGTGAGTAAAACGTTGGGGATGGGAGAGCTTAAATGCACCAACATCACACTCCAAATGGCCGATAGATCGACGAAGACACCGTTAGGGATATGGGAAGATGTCCTCGTGCGAATTGGGAAGTTTTTCATCCCGGTGGACTTTGTCATTGTTGATATGGAGGAAGATTCCAACATTCCAATCATCCTAGGAGGACCTTTCCTACACACCGCCGGTGCGGTGATTGATGTGAAACATGGAGAGCTCACCCTAAAAGTGGGAGATGAAAGCATAACTTTTAATCTTGACAAAACCATGAGAGCTCCTCGTTTGCATGAACCATGTTTCATGATTGATCATTATAGCCGAAAAGATGAAAGGAAGAAATCGGAACTCCAATGGAAGAAGAAAGTTGAAGATGCTCCATTCAAAGAGCAAGTGAATAGTGACAAGGAGAGCTTGCAAAGCTCATCAAAATCAACCAAGGAAGAAGAGGATGGCCTCATTGGCCAAGAGAAGAAATTGGGAGAGTTGTCTCCATCTAAGCAAGAGATTTTCAATGATCAACTCAATGAAGTTTGTGGTCTTTGGGACGACGAATTTGAAGGGATTTTTAATCCCTACATTGGACATGCCATCGATCATGATCAACAACAAGGGCCACGGTCTATTGAGGACCTCTACCATGATAATGAACAAGCTTTTGATTACTTCTTCAAGGTGTTGAGCAACATCAACAACACCTTGAACATGCCCCCTTGACATCTCATCAAGAATGAGAGTTTGGTGGAGTCCTCCCTAAACCACCACTTGTAAATATTTCTAACTCCCTAACTTACATTTCAATTCTTGTATTGCATTTTTGTCATCTTTGGATTTTTAGTTACTTTGATCAAAATAATTGTCATGTAAGAGAGAAGTGAGGGAGGGACTAACAATTTCAATTGATGTGTAGTGCTTTACCTTAGTGTGGGGATGGCAATTGCCTAGGCTATCCATGCCTTAGTAGTGCCCCCACAATGAAGAACACAAGACTTGAAGAAAGAACGGAAGAATGATAAAGGGAATGCGCTGTGCACGGGTGGAACTGAATCCGTGTACACAGGGGAAGAATCCGAGCGGATTCCCAAGAATCCGCCCGTCTTATGCAATCCGAGCGTCCTGCGGAAAAGACGCCCGTCTTGAACTGCGCTGAATTTTGAACATTCTTGACTGTTAAAGAATCCGAGCGGATTCCTGAGAATCCGCCCGTCTCGAAAAATCCGTCCGTCCAGGAGAAAAGACGTCCGTCTTTGCAGCTGAGGAAAACAAGCAAATTTCTCTGGATAGAAATCCGTCCGTCCTTGAGCAAATCCGCTCGTCCCGTGTTCAGCAAATCCGAGTGGATTGTACCAAATCCGCCCATCTTTAGGCGAGTTTTTGCAAAGGTAGAAGAAGCAGAATCCGCACGGATTGATCCTAATCCGCACGGATTGGCCCTGCAGTTTTGAAAATTTCGGCTTCTTTATAACCCCTCCCACCTTCATTCATTCATTCATTCATTCATAAACACTACCCACAACATCAAAACCCTCATCCTCTCCATCATAAAAACAAAAACCCTCAACAACATTCACCAAAATCAAATCAAACCATCCTTCAAACAACAAATCAATCACTCCATCTTCAACAAAAATCAAAACCAAGAACAAAATCTTCAACCTTTGAGTCGATTTTTGTTTTCATAAAGGCAAAGCCTTTCACCTTCAAATCGATTTGGGCATACTACAAATTGAAGATTTTTCATTCTTTTCTTGGTTAGTTCATCAATGGCAAGGACTAAGGGTGCAACAAAGGCAACAAAGGCACCAAAGGCTAAGGCACTCTCACAAAGGCAAAAGGCTCTTCAAACAAAGAAAGCTTTGGCTATGGTGGTGGCAACACCAAACTTGGAAGTGCAACAACAACAACAACCTTCTATGGGACCATCAACATCTTCTACTCCGGTAATTAATCAACTTTTGCATTATCCGGAGGTAACTTTTATTTCCGATACCCATAGAAATACCTTTGTCAAGTTTGCTATGAAATCTATTCAATCCACCAAATTCATATGTGAAGATACCTTGGAAAAATTGGGTGTTCTTGAACAAACAAAAGCCTTTTTCAAAGCCATGGGGTTGAAGAAATTGTTTGAAACAAAGGAATTGACATACCCCTCCCTTGTCTTGGAATTTTTAAGTTCTTTGAAAGTCACCAAAGTTAAGAATAGAGAAAATCTCGAGTTCGTCTAGCTAATGTTAGTAGACGCATTACCTTTACGGAATTAGGTGAAATTTTGGGTCTTAGTGATGAATCGAGTTATCTTAAGCATTATGGAAAGTATGACCCCGAGCCTCTTTGGGAGGCAATCTCCGGAAAGAAATTTGAGGATTTTCATGCATGTCGTGCTCTTTTGGTCCATCATCCGGGCATAAGAGTATGGCACAAGGTTGTGGGAAATACCATAATTGCTAGGAAAGACACCAATCATTTCACAAGACTTGATTTTATTCTCCTTGAATCGGCTTTGAATATCGGAAGAATTCATACCAAGCCTTACAATTCTTTGAGGCTCTTGGTAGAAAGATGGCTTAATGTTGATAATGGGAAGAAGGGCACGACCGTTATTGTCAATGGCGGCCTAGTCACGATCCTAGCTAAGCACTTTGATCCTAATTTCAATAAGGATAAGAAGTACAAAGCAAAGGAAGGTGGCCATCTTATTGATATGCATATTATGATTCACAAGTTCAAGTGGGTTGCTCAAAACCCCCTTGACACTAAGTATGGATGGCTAACTAGTGAAGCTAGATCGTTCACCTTGCCCTCGAAGATTTGTCGCCTAAGCGTCCACTGGACCAATTATCTACTTCCCCTTTCCGAAGAAGCCGAGTATATCATTCAACAACAAAAGGGTGATCTAGAAACCCCCTCCTCTTCCATTGTCATACCACCTTACCCCTTTAAGTATGAAGAGTTCAAACCGGAAGGAATTGAAATTGGGAAAGACTATGTGACTCTTCTCATGCAAGCAATGCACAAGCAAGCCTATGAAGATCGGAAAAATGCTTATTTGGCTCAATATCCACCCCTCCTACATCTAGCTAGGCAAGGACTCCTTGATCCATCTTGTCCTTTGCCTAGTTGGGCGGATAGGGAAGTCTTATTTTCGGGTGCATCTAGGGACGTGGTGGGAGACAATGAGGTTGTTGGAAATGATGAAGAAGTTGATGATAATATTGAGGAAGAAGCAAGTGAAGAAGAAAGGGATGGTGAAGATGACGAAGATAAAGATGAGGAAGAAAGTGAAGAAGCAAATGACAAGGAAAGTGGCAATGTGACCACTTCTCATGAGGGAAGTGGTGATGATGATAGCATGATGGAAGACTAGCAAGCCTTGGAGACTCCTACTCTCCCATGGTTTGTCTATATCTCTTTGTATTTTATTTCATTTTGATCATTGTTGGTTTAGTCCTAGCAACATCAAAGGACTCACACCTCGGTACCATTGAGGTGTTCTTATTTTATTGTTCCCATTTGTAAAATCCAAAATGACAAATTAGTTTCATGCATAGCATAGTGTGTGCATGAACTATACCCATCCTTTGACATTAGCAATAGTGTCTCACTCGGTTTGGGGAAGTTAATGCATACGCAACGGGAGGTAATCTAAATTATCCTCTCCGTCATAACAAAAAAACCATGCATCATGTAGTATAGCTTAGTGTAGATTGCATTTAGTATAGAAATCATGCATCATCTTTGCATAATTTCCATCATTTTGGCCATTGAGGACAATGCCCATATTAGTGTGGGGATGGGAATTCTAACATTTAACTCTTATTCAAAAACCCATAAAAATTGAAAAATTTCAAAAATTATAAAAATTGAAAAAATTGAAAACCCAAAAACAAGTTCATTTCCTTTGTATATATTGTCTTGTATATATATTGTGTTTGTTTTATCCTTGGTCACATTGATTGACTACGCCACATCCGAGACATGAGGATATTGAAGACCGCATGGTATGATCTTTCCAATCTCCTTTTTCCTCTTTATGTTAATGACTATGTGGCTTTATTTTGATTGATGCGGTATAACAATGTGAATTTAGGACTTGTATTTAGTTTATATGGCATATTAGTTGGTAGAATCATATGCATTAGGATGTTTATATGCTAGTTGCATCATGGCATGTAGTTGCATGTTAGAAAAAATTTTGCGAAACCGTCTATTTGGGAAGCTTGACAAATGTATATAGGCCCTAGTAGATGCTTTTTCTTCTTAAGACTTTGCTTGTTAGAATACTTGTAAAACACCCTAGGATGTGTCATGCTAGTATCCTTTGACCCATGGTTTAAGGCCGAGTCAAGAGTACCTTGTGGTGTGATAACTCCTTGGCTACCGTTTATTCCAAGGTGACCCTTGAAACCATGCACCCATACATCCATCATCCATGTTCTACCATACATTTTGTCAACAAAAGGGAATGGGCACAAAAAGAAATCAATTTGAGTTCAATGAAATGAAAAGTGAAAGAAAGTTTGCAAAAATGCATCAAAAGAAAAGAGGAGCAAAAATAGAACTCCTAAGCTTCAAATACAAGGCACCCTCGTTACTAATTGGGGTGACTTTGAAAATGTTCAAAAAGAAATGCAAAAAGGTTGTCAAGTATTGAAATGCCAAAAATCAAAAAGAAATGGCAAAGAAAGTGTTCTCAAATGTCAAATGCCACAAGAAATTGGGGGGAAAAACAAAAACAAAAGCAAACTCCCAAAGTGAAACTCAAATATCTATTGATCCCTTTATCCATCATATCCATTTTTGTGCATGGTAGAGAGGGGACGACCCTTCTTCTTGTCTAGGCAAGAGGGGGAATTCCGCGATCCTCCAGTGTTTCTAACACCATAGGGAGTCTACTCTTGACAAAAGCATTTAACGATTGAGGACAAAGGTACCCTAGCTTGACACAACTTGGAGGTGATTTATTGGTATCCTTCTAGGCTTAGTAGTTTGAACAAATTGCATCTATGAAGGATTGTGTACCCTTGAATTGCTTCCCTTATAGATAATTTCCGCCACTTAGATGAGGAAAGTGGCTATTCTTTTTGTAGATGCATCCATTATGTGTTTTTGTGTGCTTAATGTTTGGATGTGTCGCCATTTTGGCAAGACCCACCTTGCCTTGCAAGAAGGCATCCTACCTCATGGTTGTCTTGTTGTGAGTTGAAGGGGCGGAGTGAGACCCGCTAATTGTCTCATATCGGCTATATTATTAGGATAGGTTAGTATTGGTCCTAGTCTTTGTCACCTCTTTACTCGGGACGAGCAAAGGTTCGGTTTGGGGATATTTGATGTGACCATAATTGGCGCATATTTAGCCCCCGAATTAGCCTTGTTTCCATGCTTTTTAGTGCTTATTTGGGTCATTTCTTATCTTTAGTTCTTTGTTTTGCATATTCTTTGAGATTTTGATCCCTTGGTAGGAAAGGAGTAAGAATCTTGAATTTTCATGGCAAAACGAGACTAAATTGATCGAATTCAATGACCAAGCATCAAGGAGAGACAAGATTAGAAGGCCTTTGTACATATCATAGTAGAAGAGCAATGTTGAGGAAAGATCCTTGAGTCCCCAAGGAAATCCCCAAGGAATTTATGAAGAAAAGGGAAGAAAAGAAGAAGTTACTATGCTGACTGACAATCCGAGCGGATGGCCAACAATCCGCCCGTCCAGCCTCTACATAATCCGAGCGTCCCGTGCCTGAATCCGCTCGGATTCCCCCTCAACAATCCGTCCGGATTCCTCAGAATCCGCTCGGATTCCACCGCCCAAATCCGTCCGTCCCGACCTTATTCCGCCCGGATTTCTTCACAGCACGGATTGTCTTCTTCAAGCTACGAAAAGAGAAGCCTTTCTCTCAGAAAATACCGGGTCCTCCTTGCTCAACTTAAAAAGTGTAATTACTAGTTTAGCCCTTAGTTAACCCTAATGCATCCTCCCTAAATTTTCACTATAAATACCCCATTAGGCTAATTAGAGGAGCATGTTCTTCTTATCAATAATTAGTGTAGTTAATATCAATCAAACCTCTCTTCAATATTGTAATCAAGTATTAATCAAGTTTTAATCCAAGTTTTAGTTCTTTAATCTCTCTTTTGTTCATCCTTTATTTTGGGTAAATGAAGATTATTTGGGTTATTATTGGGAGATTGACAACCTCTCAATCTAGCATTCAAGTACTTCTATTATTCTTGCTTTATTATTGGAATCATTAGTAGGTATAATCTCTTAATACCTTTTTAATTATTGTTAATTACTTTCATTTATTTATCATGTTTCATATTGTTGGTATGATTGACAACCTTGCTAGCATGATCAACATGATAATGAGTGAGTAGTCTCTTAGCTAGGGTTAATGGGTGATTAGGGGAAACCAACATGGGGAATGATTCATGCTTAAATTAATATGCTTTCATGTTTTATTTGCTTGCTTGTTTTGATCTCAACTCATGCACATGTTATATTTGATGAAATGCTAAGCCTATGAATCCTTGCATTTACTATCATCTCTTATCTTTTCAATGAGACTTGTAAGACATAACCCAACTCGAGTCTCATTAGACCATGCATGTTGTTGAGTAGGGAAGATTAAGTCGACTTGTAGGTGTTGTACAATCTAATCGATTCGGCTCCGGGACCCAAACTTTCCTAGGATTGTAAGATATAACCCAACTCAATCCATCACAACAATAATTGCTTGCTTATAATTTGAGAACATGTTTGTATGATTATATCCCATGATTCCCCTATGACCCCATGACACCCTAGTGCCTTTAATCAATTGTTTACACCCCTTTAATTCATCTTGCTTGTTTATTTTCATTGTTATTCTAGTTTAGTAACCTTCTACATCAACCCAATTTGTGACACCCCTTAGACACCACTAGTTACAATAGAAATCTCATTTCAACTCCCGTCCCTTGGGATCCGACCTTTACTTGCCTCTTTACTAATTGTAGAGTTGCTTGTTAAGCTATAAATTGTGTTTTGATTCGACCGTGACCAACGACCACATCTTAATTTGTGAACACTTAGCGGGATCGCATCAATATTCTGGCACTGCCATCATCAGTATTCCTCCCTTATTTCTTCTGTCCTACGAGCAAAATACCATAAAGACTTTCCTATACCGGAAAAAGTTTCAAAATACTCGGCTGCGTCTTTCGCATGGAAAGGTGTTATTAAATATTCTTATCTTCTTCAGGATGGTTTTGCTTGGAATTTTGGTAACGGAAACTCGATTAATATCCGGAATGAGACTTGGATTCTTGGTACAAAGCCGTGTCTTAAGTCTACGTTTCAAACACACACTATCAGTTTTGCAGACCTTATTCTTCCTTCGTCTCAGTGGAATAAGCAGAACGTTTTTAAGTTTTTTGACTCGGTCACCGCTAGAAATATTTGTTCACAAGAACTTCCACCTGAACCTGTGGACGACTTCATTTATTGGAAATTCACTGAAGACGGAAGATACTCATCTAGTTCTGGTTACTCGTTCCTTCTACACAACTGCTCAACCTCTCCTGCCTCTCAACATTCACGTGCTAAAAGAGAATTTAACTGGTCTTTGATTTGGCGCCTTCCATTTCAAACACATATTAAGCTTTTTCTATGGAAGATTGCTCATGGTATCTTACCTACTGCTGATGTTTTAATTCGCAGAGGTATGCTTGTTACTCCAAACTGTTCTTTTTGTCTTAAAGACCCTGAAACTTTAGGTCACTTGTTCCGTGACTGTCCTTTTGTCAAACGCATTTGGGCTGCCAGTCTTCTTGGAATTCGTGCAGAAGTAAGCTCTCATACCTCTTTTTCCGACTGGTTTCAATTTTTCCTGAGCTATCTCACTCGCTTTTCAGACGGTAATGCCTTCCTACTTTTGCAATTTCCTCTTACATTGTTTGCAATATGGAAGCATCGGAATATTGTGATTTTCAGGGAGAATTGTGTGTTGTCCTGCCGAGATTTTTTCCGAGTCTGCTTTTCTGTCCCAGCAACAACGTCATTTCACTTCTCGCTCAAAAGCCTACGATCATTCTGCTTGTTTATCTGAAGTTGTTACCCCTGTTTTCTCTAGTCCACAACACTTTGCTTATTACTTTAGGATGGAGGTGGTTTTTCACAAGAAAACTTTGATTGGTTCGTTTAAAGTTTTCTGTAACGACCACATCACACACGAGGTTCTACAATGCTTTTGCTCTTCCCATCTTCAAATCAGCATTTTAGCTCTGATTGAGGCTATGACTTTTGCCTCTAATTTCAGACTCCAAGACGTACTTTTCCAAACCAGTAGCATCCAACTTCTTCGTCTGATGCAAGACTGCAACAAGTCGTCTGCTCCAGTTTCTTTGTCTAATAGCTTTAGCCGTATCAAGTTTTTTCTAAGTTGTAATGTCACTTGGGTTTGTAATGGATTCTTGTAGCTACTCTTTCTATTTCTATATATATAGTACACTGTTGTCTAAAAAAAAAAAATTAAAATGAGGGACAGACGTTTCGTGAGGTAACTTCAAGCCGGACCGGAGAGTGTCCGAATTGCGATTCCGCGGGAGCTTCACTTTGCGTCTGGTTGCCATGTTACATCACATCGTATTAGCTCAATTTAATAGGGTTGCCACGCAACGAGCAGTAATAATCACATTCCATTATATTTGCAAACAGTGCGTCTTGCTTCAGACGCATATTTCTCGTCTGAAATAAGACGGGTAACATATTGTCATTTTATAATAAAATGTTGTTATTTTCTGATAACATGTTACCATTATTTTTCAAAATCATTTTCAGGGTAAAAAGCGACACCTCAAGTGATAACATTTTATGGATTAAATGGTTATATTCTCTTAAAAAATGGCAACATTTTGTCGGTCTTATTTTAGACGGGAAAACAACCCGTCTGAAATAAGAATTTGTGATTTGCAAATTACTTTTATCTTTATATGCATACAAGTATACAAATATAATAAAACTAGTTTTATACCCGTGTAGTAAATACACGGGCCGTAATAACAGCATATCATTAGATATATGAGCATATAAATGAGCGTGATTAAGTGTTGAATGGCGTGACAACTAGGGCGTGGCAATTAATAATACTAGTTTTAAACCCGTGCAAAAAAATGCACGGGTCATGATAACATGCGCTATTATTGGACACAGGACTCAGGAGCATATAAATGAGTGTTACTAAATGTGAATGTCCTGATAATATAAGTAAGTCTATAATTGAAAATTCGACATACGTATAATTTAATTAACTTTTTTCATTTTGATGAGATAATACGATTTTCATCATTAAAGTACATGTAATTTAGAAAAAAAGGACGGTTTTAGCAATAAATGAACAACTTTTTTACAAAAGTGCACTGTCTCACCGTATGAGACCGTCTTACACTATAATTTATGATATATAAATACATAAATCTGTTGGAATATGTGTCCTCCGACACTAATGCGATCACGACTGTTGATCATGATGATCACATGTTTAAATCTCATTATAAAGATTACAATTGGGAAGTAATATTTTTACTGTCAACTGATCATCATATATCGGTAATGATTGGCTGACTAGAGTTTGACATTACTGTCGTGTGACGGTGGTGATCAGTTGATCCCCTAGGTCATACCTAAAGGATAACACTCTTAATTGATCATTTAATTAATCGTATAATATTACGAGTTAATTAAATTACTTGAAAATTGACGGACGATTTTGGAAGTAAAATTTACGTATCACATTGAAATTGATTAAAATGAGATACGGTGTGAGTAGTCGAATTGTATCATTACTCAGATGAAATTATTGTTTAAGGAAACAATTAAATTTGAATGAATTATTATAAATACAAATTGTTGTGATTTATAATTGGTAAAATATTTTGGCACAAGTAATTATGAATTACTAAGTCGATTTTTGCATGTGACGTATTTTTAATAATAATACGTTGATTTTTAATATGTTAAAAATGCACAACAAATTTATGCAACATATGACATGTGACATATTGACAATTGACAAAGATAAAATGCAATCCATTTTATCTCCATTTGGCCGAAATAGTGGGAGGATTTAACATATATTTTATGTTGATTAAAGTTAATGGAAAACATGATTATGTAAACCTATTGCTAGCCATCCACACCTACATATTCTTGTGAAGGTAACCATGAGCATGCATTGACTCTATTTTTCCTCCACTCCCACCGGTTTTGGGAAGAGAAATCCATGAGATTTTTCTTCTTATTTTTGCCTAATATTCACTTAAAAATAACTAGTGATATTATTCATTCATATCATCTAAAAACAAGAGTTTTAAAAAGAGAAAATTTTCCTCTATCATTCCTCTCTCAACCGGTTTTGGGTGAGATAACCAAATATTTTTTGGGTCAATTTTTCTTTACAAAATTAATATTATCTAGTATACATTATATTAATTTTATTAAGAGTGTGTCTTGGGTATAAATCCTTGGGAGATATTCTACACTTGGGTTTTTGTTCATCCAAAAGGAAAGCTCAAGAACAAAAGAGAAGGAGATCTCTTTTGTGCCCACATGAACCGAAATTCCAATGTAAGGATTAATTCTTCTTTACTTTGTTAAATAGTTTGCATGCATAAGATCACTTGTTAATTTTATGACAAACTAAAATGGAACATATATGAATATGTTAGTATATATATCTACTTTTCCTTCAATTGGTATCAGAGCCATGGTTGTTTGCATGCAAATCGGTTAAAAGTTTTTCCGAGTTATAAAGATTAACATATAAAACTTGTAAAATTTGTGTTATTATGATATATCACGAAATTAATTCATGCATATTAAAATTTCTGGTCCTAAAATGTTTTAGGATATTTTGGTTAATTTACGGATTTATATTGTTCATATTATACAATAATGGCATTTAAATATGATTTTATGAGTAAAAATGTCATTTTCGGTCTAAAATTAGCTATACTTCGAATTTTCCAGTAATTTTTGGATATGTTGTCACATATATTATTTTGAGATAACCGGTAAAGTTTCATAATTTTTGGACATGTTATGCTCGAAAAATGGATTTTTCATTATTAAATTCGAATTTAGATGAAAAATAGGATAATATGAAATAAATTTAGAATCTGGTAATAAAAATTTTGTATGTTGTCACATGTAATTTTACAAGATGTGTGTAAAATAATGGGTTATAGTGAAGTCTTTTTGCATGATTTATGGATTTTTGAAGAAAAATGGAATGAATAGTGACTTAATTAATGAAAAAACTTAATAAAACATACTCTATGACTAAAGAAAAACATCATATGTAGCATTTTATTATATTTTTCAGATCTAAAATTGAAAAGTTAATGTATATAATTTTTCACATGTTTTTATGATTATATTGGTTAAAACCGATAAACCGCAACATTGTTTTTCCGGATAAATTTCGAAATTTTTAACCTAAGTTTTTTGAACATTATGAGTGTCATGGTATTTTTCCAGAATGTTCATGAGTTTAAATTTCAAATTTCAAATTTATTTGAAATTTTTGTGATTTATTTGAAGTTTATAGCTTATTTTTATAATTTTAAGTCCATTAATGAACAATTTTTATAAATATGAGTTAATTATGGTCAAATTATTAGTGAAGACTAAATTTTGAGTCCTAAGAGGTTAGGGTAATTAACTTATGCATAAATATGAATTTATGTAATTTTTGTGATTATAAAATGTTGAAATCACGCAAATCCGTAAAAACCAAGTAATATACGATATTGGCTAATTAAAGGCGATTTAGCATTAAAATTGGGCATGTTCATACATATTATAATGCTGCATTTTCTTTATGATTGTCATAATTTAATTTATGTAATTTTTGAATTATGTAATTTTACTTAGTATGGCCTTAGTTTTTAATTGGTATTTCCCGAAATGTATGGGAATATCGATTCGGTTGTAATTTTTATTGTGATCTCGTATCACCGTCTTGTAATTTAATAAATTTATTTTATTTTATCTTAGTTAAAAATGTATAATAGGAAATTATGTAATTTGCTATGTAATTTAATTTATCTCGGAGTTCCCAAAGACGGATTTCTTCAAGATGGCGATACATAAAGACGGTGTTACCTCGAGATGCATGCCACAACTGAAGTTCAAGGGACCAATGGAGTTGGTTTCCGAATATGTAATAGTTAAATAGTTTTTCTATTTTAGGAAAGGCCATACTAGGATTTATTTTATGCTTGCATTTTATTTTATGTCACATGCATCGCTAAATCGCCATAACTAAAACATGCATCTTCTTTTATCGAGTTTATCGACCCTGTCAATTAAAATTATCGTAGTTCACCGCTTTAGTTCAATTAAAACGTGATAGATAATAAATTGACATGACCTCTCGCTAAAACAATTAATTGAGACATAGCCTTACCAAATAGTAGAAACCATGAAAACCTATTTCGCGAGGGAGTGCACTCGGCCCTACCGGGGTACAAAACTTGTTACGTAGGGGAAGTGGGTGATAAATGTCTATCCACCAAATTCATGTTGATAAGGGATGAATCGGCCCTACCGTGCCCAAGTTGATGTGGATTTGGATCATGGACACATTTATTCGAAATTTGGATTGAACTCAACAAAAGTTTTTGATAAGGGATGTATCGGCCACACCGTGCCCTTGTCGGATGTGTTTTGGGCTAAAGATAATTTTTAATGTAATATTATCGACCAAGAGTTCTAAAAGTAGAATCGATTAAACGTTAATCCACCGAATTATATTGATAAAGGATGTATCGGCCCTACCGTGCCTAAGTCGATATGAATTTGGTTCTTGGAATCATTTATTATAATTGGGTAGAGGTCACTATATAAATGTTCATATCTTGTTAATTTGCAAGTATGATTTAAAAAGACAAATGTTAATATTTCCTTTTCCTCCATATTTGTAGTTCATTACAATGAATCCATCAAATGCTACCGCACCGATAACTATTGAGTCTTACCACAATGTTTTTGACGACGTTTGCTCCAACAATGATTTCGACACTACTAGAGAACTTCATTTTGGGATAGGTTCGGATGGAAACCTTAACTTCATCACTTCTTCTAAACCACCTACTACTACTAGACCTCGTATGAGTTCGTCTCAGGAAGACTACCTCATACAATCTATAGGGTCTTTGTCTCTGGAAGATAAAGATGCCAAAACTAGTGGGAGCTCAAGCAATCAAGTTCTTGCTTCAAAGGGCAAAAGGTTCAAGAAGAAGGGAAAGAAAATCAAAAACTTCAAGCAAGTTGATGATGAGTGCCATTATTGCTATGACATGGGACATTGGCTTAGGAATTGTCCCGTATATTTGCGAAATATAAGGGAAGGAATCATCACTCCAAAAGGTAAAATTCCTAAGGAAATTTATGTTATTGATATAAATTATACTTCCACTACGACATGGGTACTAGATATCGGTTGTGGTTCTCACCTTTGTAATCATTTACAGGGTTTAAGAGACGTGAAGAGGCTTAGCAAGGGAGATGTGGATCTACGCCTTGGAAATGGAGCTCGGGTAGCGGCCGAATCCAAAGGAACTTATGTTTTAGCTTTGCCTAATGGATTTGAGTTGTATTTACATAATTGTTTTTATGTGCCTACACTCTCTAAAAACATTATTTCAATCGCCATGCTAGACATGGACGGTTTTTGTTTTGTCATTAAGAACAATCGTTGTACTATTTCTAGGAACGACTTGGTTATAGGCCAAGCTTCCTCTATCAATGGCATTTACATTTTAGAGACCTCAAATCCGACTAATGATATCTATAACATTCAATCAAAGAAACTCAAATCAAGTGACCCAAGTGAAGCGTTCATTTGGCATTGTCGATTAGTTCACATAAACGAGAATCGCATCAAAAGATTAATTTCGACTAATGTGATTACACCATTTGATTATCAATCATATGGTACATGCGAATATTGCCTACTTGGCAAAATGACTCGTAATCCTTTTAGTGGTAAAGGGACACGAGCTAGTGAACTATTAGGACTCATACACACCGATGTATGTGGACCAATGAGTATCACCGCTCGTGGAAATTATGACTACTTTATAACTTTCACCGACGACTTGAGTAGACATGGGTATGTCTATTTAATGAAGCATAAGAGTGAAGCGTTTGAGAAATTCAAAGAATTTCAAAATGAAGTAGAGAACCAATTGAACAAAAGGATTAAGGCACTACGATCCGATCGTGGTGGAGAATATCTTAGCCTTGAATTTGATTCACACTTGAAAGGTTGTGGTATTATATCACAACTTACTCCACCCAGAACACCACAACTCAATGGTGTTGGCGAAAGGAGGAATCGAACCCTACTTAATATGGTTCGATCCATGATGAGTCAAACCGAGTTACCGAACTCGTTTTGGGGATTTGCGATTCAAACCGCAATTCGATCTTTGAACAATAGTCCCACAAAGTCCACCGAAAAGACTCCATGTGAGATGTGGACGGGAAGGATCCCTAATATATCCTATATGAAGATTTGGGGATGTTATGCTTACTTCAAGACTAAGAACGACAACAAGCTTGCCCCAAGATCCGAAAAATGCATCTTTGTAGGTTACCCCTCGACCTCTCGAGGATACTACTTCTACAAACCTCAAGATAACAAATTGTTTGTGTCTTGCGAGGCTGTCATCTTAGAAAGAGAATTTATTTCTAAGAGACAGAGTGGGAGAAATTTTGAACTTGACGAAGTTCAAGAGCCACAAACCGAGGTAGAGACGCAAGAAGAAGTTCCTTCGTCGTCTAACGCGGTTGTACCTCCTCCACTAAGAAGGACGGGTCGAGTAATTCGCCATCCCGATCGATATGTGGGACTTATCGAGGAAGATGGAACACTCGATGTGTTGCTTATGGAAAGTGACGAGCCCGCCACCTACAAGGCCGCAATCTCTAGTCCAAATTCCTCCTTATGGCTTGAAGCCATGAAGTCCGAAATGGATTCTATGCATGAAAACCAAGTTTGGGACTTGGTATATTTGCCTAAAGGGGCAAGACCCCTTCAATGCAAATGGATATTCAAAGTAAAAAATGGCATAGAAGGACATGATGATGTCTACAAAGCTAAGCTAGTGGCAAAAGGATTTACCCAAGTCCAAGGTCTCCATTATGATGAGACCTTCGCCCCCGTAGCCATGCTAAGATCCATACGGATTTTGTTAGCGATTGCCGCATTTCATGATTATGAAATATGGCAAATGGATGTCAAAACCGCTTTTCTAAATGGGCATTTAGAAGAGGAGGTGTACATGATACAACCCGAAGGTTTTGTTGATTCTAAAAATCCTAACAAAGTGTGCAAGCTTAAGAGATCCATTTATGGTCTTAAGCAATCATCTAGAAGTTGGAATCATCGATTCAATCATGTTATAAAGGAAAATGGTTTCACTCGAAGTATTGAGGAACCATGTTTATACATGAAATTTAGTGGGAGCAATGTTGTGTTCCTAATCTTGTATGTCGATGACATACTACTCATTGGAAATGATATTCCAATGTTGTCTTCTGTTAAGAAGTGGTTAGGTAACCACTTCTAAATGAAGGATTTAGGAGAGGCACAACGCATATTAGGTATCTGGATCCATAGAGATAGATCCAAGAGGGTATTGGCACTAAGTCAAGAGTCTTATGTTGATAAGATTCTTCGACGGTTCAGCATGGACAAATCCAAAAGGGGTTTGGTACCTATGGTAACCGGGACGATATTGAGCAAGACTCAATCTCCCTTCGAACCCCATGATGTTGAACGCATGAAGTTGATCCCTTATGCTTCCGCTGTTGGATCAATCATGTATGCCATGATATGCACACGTCCTGATGTCTCGTATGCCTTGAGCATGACGAGTAGATATCAAGGAAATCCAGGTGAGAGTCACTGGATAGCCGTCAAGAACATCCTTAAGTACTTGAGAAGAACTAAGGATTCTATCCTAGTGTTTGGAGGAGATACTGAGTTACGTGTTAATGGATACATGGACTCAAGTTTTCAAAGAGATAGAGATGACTTGAAATCACAAGCTGGTTTCGTTTTTATGCTCAATGGTGGTGCCGTAAGCTGGAGAAGCTTCAAGGAAGCTGTAACCACGGATTCTACAACGGAGGCTGAGTACCTTGCAGCATCAGAAGCTGCTAAGGAAGCTGTTTGGATTAAGCAATTCACGGAAGGTCTAAAAGTAGTACCTACTACCAATGATCCCATCACTCTCTATTGTGATAATAGTGGGACGATCTTCCAAGCTAAGGAGCCGAAGTCTAGTAATAGATCTAGACATGTACTTAGAAAATATCATGTAATAAGAGATTTCATTGAGAGAAAGGAAATTGCGATTTGTAAGGTTGGGACGGATGACAAAATAGCCGATCCGCTCACCAAGCCTTTATCGCAGGCTAAGCATGATGAACATGTTACGTCCATGGGACTTAAACGTGTACCAAGTTTTTGTTAGATTTTGAAATGAAATAAAAGTGTTGTTTTTGTTCATGTTCACAATCACATTTGTCTTTTATCTTCAATTTATACATTGTTACATCCAAACGGGTTGTAATGACAATTGAACCCCGTTAAAGTGAACACGGATTAACATAGTATTTGCCCATAGTCACTTGTATGAGGTGACGTCTCGAAGTGACTAGAGTGTGATGCGATTGATGGCAAATTCAAATGCCATAGAGTCATGTGAGATGACTAATCGATCACATAGGCAGACTGTTAGGAACATTTTGTCGGGCCTTATGACCGCTTATAGAGTTCTGGCAATTTATATAGGCTGGTCGTGGCGAGAGCTACTATAGTATTCTAATGAGTCGATTATTTTGACTAAAGACTATTCGCCTAAGATGGCACAGTTTCAGATTAACTTTGATTTGTGGTACTACGACCTTCGTAAATGGGGTCAAATGGGCACATTTTGGGTTATGATGGCTGTGGCTAATTGAAGGGAATGAGTGCGATAGGAATTGTCCACCCCTAGTCAGGGTTATAACAATATCTCAGGGCCACTTGAGGAGTAATGAACTGGAAATGCGTGGCCACGCTCGGAAAGTATCTATGATAGATAAGTCCGGTCAATCAGTTATTCTCCAGATCGAGGAAACCACTCTCGATATGATCACTTGCAAGTACGACCTGAGAGACACCTTGCATTGAGTGGGAGATAGTAATAGGACAAGAGAATTGGTGACGCACACTTGTCGAGGACAAGTGGGAGATTGTTAGAATATGTGTCCTCCGACAATAATGCGATCACGACTGTTGATCATGATGATCACATGTTTAAATCTCATTATAAAGAATACAATTGGGAAGTAATATTTTTACTGTCAACTGATCAACATATATCGGTAATGATTGAGTGACTAGAGTTTGACATTACTGTCGTGTGACGGTGGTGATCAGTTGATCCCCTAGGTCATACCTAAAGGATAACACTCTTAATTGATCATTTAATTAATCGTATAATGTTACGAGTTAATTAAATTACTTGAAAATTGACGGACGATTTTGGAAGTAAAATTTACGTATCACATTGAAATTGATTAAAATGAGATACGGTCTGAGTAATCGAATTGTATCATTACTCAGATGAAATTATTGTTTAAGGAAACAATTAAATTTGAATGAATTATTATAAATACAAATTGTTCTGATTTATAATTGGTAAAATATTTTGGCACAAGTAATTATGAATTACTAAGTCGATTTTTGCATGTGACGTATTTTTAATAATAATACGTTGATTTTTAATATGTTAAAAATGCACAACAAATTTATGCAACATATGACATGTGACATATTGACAATTGACAAAGATAAAATGGAATCCATTTTATCTCCATTTGGCCGAAATAGTGGGAGGATTTAACATATATTTTATGTTGATTAAAGTTAATGGAAAACATGATTATGTAAACCTATTGCTAGCCATGCACACCTACATATTCTTGTGAAGGTAACCATGAGCATGCATTGGCTCTATTTTTCCTCCACTCCCACCGGTTTTGGGAAGAGAAATCCATGAGATTTTTCTTCTTATTTTTGCCTAATATTCACTTAAAAATAACTAGTGATATTATTCATTCATATCATCTAAAAACAAGAGTTTTAGAAAGAGAAAAATTTCCTCTATCATTCCTCTCTCAACCGATTTTGGGTGAGATAACCAAATATTTTTTGGGTCAATTTTTCTTTACAAAATTATTATTATCTACTATACATTATATTAATTTTATTAAGAGTGTGTCTTGGGTATAAATCCTTGGGAGAGATCCTACACTTGGGTCTTTGTTCATCCAAAAGGAAAGCTCAAGAACAAAAGAGAAGGAGATCTCTTTTGTGCCCACATGAACCGAAATTCCAATGTAAGGATTAATTCTTCTTTACTTTGTTAAATAGTTTGCATGCATAAGATTACTTGTTAATTTTATGATAAATTAAAATGGAACATATATGAATATGTTAGTATATAGATCTACTTTTCCTTCAAAATCAACTCTTTCTAAGAATTTACCCTACTTCATATTACCTATACCCCGCAACCGCCCTCTTCCTCTCACAATTACTAACCGACTTTTCATCTTGCTTCTTTTCTTTGACTATCTCCATCTCAAAAATTATCCATCCTAATGTTATCCCATTACTACTTATAATGTTAATCGGCCTTTGTTCTTTAATTAGCCTAATTGTACACATTTGTCCACTACTTCACAACATTCCACATCCCTTTTCCCTCCCCAATCACTCCGCCTCCACAGTAGCATAAGACGGTTACTACTCATCCAACATTTCATATCAATCGCACCTATTTTCCATTTCACTGTATTAGAACACGATTCTAGCATGATCAATGCGAATAATCATATATTTGCGTTGTTGTGCCTCGAAATTTGTAGATCTATTGCTAATTATATCTGGGTCTCCATAATTTTTGAAAAGCTAATTTCAAAAGAGGCGGTGTATTATTTTATGTTAAAATTTTAATTTTTAACTATATTTTCACACTTTAATCATTATTATATCTCTAAAATGATTTGTAATAGGCTTGTTCATGTCCTACCTACTATAATCAGTGATACTCAGAGTGCCTTTATTAAAGGCAGGGACATTGTTGATAACATTTTAATTTGCCATGACCTGGTGAGGCTGTATAATAGGAAAGCCTATTCCCCTAGATGCATCATGAAAGTGGATCTTAAAAAAGCCTATGAATCTATTGAGTGGGGTTTTGTAGAACATATGTTATATGATCTGAGGTTTCCTGATAAGATGGTTAAGTGGATCATGGTGTGCATCTCTACTCCATGGTTCACTATGTCTGTAAATGGTAATACTTTTGGTTACTTTCAAGGGAAAAGAGGCATTAGACAGGGGGATCCTATCTTTCCTCTGATTTTTACAATATGTATGGAGTATTTGAGTAGAGTTCTCACTGAGGTGACTTAGAGTATGGAGTTCAACTATCATCCTCTCTGCAGACCTTTAAAGTTAACTCACTTAAGCTTTGCTGATGACCTTCTATTGTTCTGTAGAGGGGATAAGATGTCTATTATTATTATACTCAGGGCATTTGCAACTTTCTCTTCAGCTTTTGGCCTTGATATGAATTGTGACAAGTCTGACATTAACTTTAATGGGGTCCCTCAGGATGTGATAACTAGTATTTTACATATGTCTGGTTTTAAATTAGATACTTTTCCCTTTAGATACCTTGGTGTTCCCATATCTTACAAGAGAATGGCTATAGGGGATTGTACCAGGTTTATTCAGAAAGTGGTTTGTAGAATAAGGGGATGGGGGGCAAGGAAATTGAGCTATGCAGGGAGGTTGATCCTTGTTCAGGCTGTCCTTTCTCATTTACACTCTTTTTGGGCCAGAATTTATGTCATTCCTGCTACTATCTGATCGAGGCCATTTCGTGTTCACAATTAAGCATATGTGGTCGTTGGTCAATGGTCGATACAAAACACAATTTATACTCCACAAACAACTCTACAATTAGTAAAGAGGCAAGTAAAGGTCGGATCCCAAGGGACGGGTATTGAAATGAGAATTCTATTGTAACTAGTAGTGTCTAGGGGTGTCACAAATTGAGTTGGTGTAGAAGGTCACTAAACTAAAATAGCAATGAAAATAAACTAGCAAGATGAATAGAATAAGGGGTGTAAACAATTGATTAAAGGCACTAGGGTGTTATGGGTTCATAGGGAAATCATGGGATATGATCATACAAACATGTTCTCAAATTATAAGGAAGCAATTATTGTTGTGATGGATTGAGTTGGGTTATATCTTACAATCCTAGAAAGTTTGGGTCCCGGAGCCGAATCGATTAGATTGTACAACACCTACAAGTCGACTTAATCTTTCCTACTCAACACATGCATGGTCTAACAAGACTCGAGTTGGGTTATGTCTTACAAGTCAAGTTGAAAAGATAGAAGATGATAGTAAATGCAAGGATTCATAGGCTTAGCATTTCATCAAATATAACATGTGCATGTATTAAGATCAAAACAAGCAAGCAAATAAGATATGAAAGCATATTGATTTAAGCATGAATCATTCCCCATGTTGGTTTCCCCTAATCACCCATTAAACCCTAGCTAAGAGACTACTCACTCATTATCATGTTGATCATGCTAGAAAGGTTGTCAATCATACTAACATAATGAAATATGATGAATAAATGAAAGTAATTAACAATAATTAAAAAAGGATTAAGAGATTATACCTACTAATGATTCCAATAATAAAGCAAGAATAATAGAAGTACTTGAATCCTAGATTTACAGGTTGTCAATCTCCCAATAATAACCCAAATAATCTTCAATTACCCAAAATAAAGGAAGAACAAGAGAGAGATTAAAGAACTAAAACTTGGATTAAAACTTGATTAATACTTGATTACAATATTGAAGAGAGATTTGATTGATATTAACTACACTAATTATTGATAAGAAGAACATGCTCCTCTAATTAGCCTAATGGGGTATTTATAGTGAAAATTAGGGAGGATGCATTAGGGTTAACTAAGGGCTAAACTAGTAATTACACTTTTTAAGTTGAGCAAGGAGGACCCGGTATTTTTCGAGAGAAGGGCTTCTCTTTTCGTAGCTTGAAGAATGAAATCCGTCTTGTCATCGAAATCCGTGCGGATTAGAGTCGGGACGGCCGGATTTGGGCTGGGCAATCCGAGCGGATTCAGGAGAGGGACGCTCGGATTGTTGAGGGGGAATCCGAGCGGATTCCAAGGAGGGACGCTCGGATTGTTGAGGCTGGACGGACGGATTGTCTGCAATCCGTTCGGATTGTTGGTCAGCGTCAATTCTTCTTCTTTTCTTCCCTTTTCTTCATAAATTCCTTGGGGATTTCCTTGGGGACGCAAGGATCCTTTCTCAACATTGCTCTTCTACTATAATATGTACAAAGGCCTTCTAGTCTTGTCTCTTCTTGATGCTTGGTCATTGAATACAATCAATTTAGCCTCGTTTTGCCATGAAAATGCAAGATTCTTACTCCTTTCCTACCAAGGGATCAAAATCTCAAAGAATATGCAAAACAAAGAACTAAAGATAAGAAATGACCCAAATAGGCACTAAAAAGCATGGAAACAATGGTAATTCGGGGGCTAAATATGCGCCAATTATGGTCACATCAAATATCCCCAAACCGAACCTTTGCTCGTCCCGAGTAAAGAGGTGACAAAGACTAGGACCAAAATTAACCTATCCTAATAATAATAGCCGATATGAGACAATTAGCGGGTCTCACTCCGCCCCTTCAACTCACAACAAGACAACCATGAGGTAGGATGCCTTCTTGCAAGGCAAGGTGGGTCTTGCCAAAATGGCGACACATCCAAACATTAAAGCACATAAAATCGCATAATGGATGCATCTACAAAAAGAATAGCCACTTTCCTCATCTAAGTGGCGGAAATTATCTACAGGGGAAGCAATTCAAGGGTACACAATCCTTCATAGATGCAATTTGTTCAAACTACTAAGCCTAGAAGGATACCAATAAATCACCTCCAAGTTGTGTCAAGCTAGGGTACCTTTGTCCTCAATCGTTAAATGCTTTTGTCAAGAGTAGACTCCCTATGGTGTTAGAAACACTGGAGGATCGCGGAATTCCCCCTCTTGCCTAGACAAGAAGAAGGGTCGTCCCCTCTCTACCATGCACAAAAATGGATACGATGGATAAAGGGATCAATAGATATTTGAGTTTCATTTTGGGAGTTTGCTTTTGTTTTTGTTTTTTTTCCCCCCCAATTTCATTTGGCATTTGACATTTGAGAACACTTTCTTGCCATTTCTTTATGATTTTTGGCTTTTCAATACTTGAGAACTTTTTTGCATTTCTTTTTTTGAACATTTTCAAAGTCACCCCAATTAGTAACGAGGGTGCCTTGTATTTGAAGCTTAGGAGTTCTATTTTTGCTCCTCTTTTCATTTGATGCATTTTTGCAAACTTTCTTTCACTTTCCATTTCATTGAACTCAAATTGATTTCTTTTTGTGCCCATTCCCTTTGATGACAAAAATGTGGTAGAACATGGATGAATGATAGATGTATGCATGGTTTCAAGGGTCACCTTGGAATAAACGGTAGCCAAGGAGTTATCACACCACAAGGTACTCTTGACTAGGCCTTAAACCATGGGTCAAAGGATACTAGCATGACACATCCTAGGGTGTTTTACAAGCATTCTAACAAGCAAAGTCTTAAGAATAAAAAGCATCTACTAGGGCCTATATATACTTGTCAAGCTTCCCAAATAGACGGTTTCGCAAAATTTTTCTAACATGCAACTACATGCCATGATGCAACTAACATATACACATCCTAATGCAAATGATTCTACCAACTAATATGCCATATAAACTAAATGCAATCCTAAATTCACATTGTTTTTACCGCATCAATCAAAATAAAGCCACATAGTCATTAACATAAAGAGGAAAAAGGAGATTGGAAAGATCATACCATGCGGTCTTCAATATCCTCATGTCTCGGATGTGGCGTAGTCAATCAAAGTGAACAAGGATAAACAAACACAATATATACAAAGGAAATGAACTTGGTTTTGGTTTTTCAATTTTTATGATTTTTGAAATTTTTCAATTTTTATGGGTTTTTTGAATAAAAGTTAAGTGTTAGAATTCCCATCCCCACACTAATATGGGCATTGTCCTCAATGGCCAAAATGATGGAAATTATGCAAAGATGATGCATGATTTCTATACTAAATGCAATTCTACACTAAGCTATACTACATGATGCATGGTTTTTGTTATGACGGAGAGGATAATTTAGATTACCTCCCGTTGTGTATGCATTAACTTCCCCAAACCAAATAAGACACTATTGCTAATGTCAAGGATGGGTATAGTTCATGCACACACTGTGCTATGCATGAAACTAGATTGTTATTTTGGATTTTACAAATGGGAACAATAAAGAACACCTCAATGGTACCGAGGTGTGAGTCCTTTGATGTTGCTAGGACTAAACCAACAATGATCAAAATGAAATAAAATACAAAGAGATATAGACAAACCATGGGAGTGTAGGAGTCTCCAAGGCTAGTCTTCCATCATGCTATCATCATCATCACTTCCCTCATGAGAAGTGGTCACATTGCCACTTTCCTTGGCACTTTCTTCTTCACTTTATTCATTATCTTGCTCATCATCATCTTCACCATCTCTTTCTCCATCTCCACTTGCTTCTTCCTCAATATTATCATCAATTTCTTCACCATTTCCAACAACCTCATTGTCTTCCACCACGTCCCTAGATGCACCCGGAAACAAGGCTTCTTTATCCGCCCAACTAGGCAAAGGACAAGATGGATCAAGGAGTCCTTGCCTAGCTAAATGTAAGAGGGGAGGATATTGAGCCAAATAAGCATTCTTCCGATATTCATAAGCTTGCTTGTGCATGGCTTGCATAAGAAGAGTGACATAGTCTTTCCCAATTTCAACTCCTTGCGGTTTGAACTCTTCATACACAAAGGGGTAAGGCGGTATAACAATGGAAGAGGAGGGAGTTTCATGATCACCCTTTTGTTGTTGAATGATGTACTCGGCTTCTTCGGATAGGGGAAGTAGATAGTTGGTCCGGTGGACACTTAGACGACAAATCTTTGCGGGTAAAGTGAATGATCGAGCCTCACTAGTAAGCCATCCACACTTGGTGTCAAGGGGTTTTTGAGCAACCCACTTGAACTTGTTAATCATGATAGGCATATCAATAAGATGGCCACCTTCCTTTGCCTTGTACTTGCTATCCTTATTGAAATTAGGATCAAAGTGCTTGGCTAGGACCGTGACTAGGCCGCCATTAACAATAACGGTTGTACCCTTCTTCCCACTATCAACATGGAGCCATCTATCAACCAATAGCCTCAAAGAATTGAAAGGCTTGGTATGGATTCTTCCGATATTCAAAGCCGATTCAAGGAGAATAAAATCAAGTCTTGTGAAATGATTGGTGTCTTTCCTAGCAATTATGGTATTTCCCACAACTTTGTGCCATACTCTTATGCCCGGATGATGGACCAAAAGAGCACGACAAGCATGAAAATCATCAAATTTCTTCCCGGAGATTGCCTCCCAAAGAGGCTCGGGGTCATACTTTCCATAATGCTTAAAATATCTCGATTCATCGCTAAGACCCAAAATTTCACCCAATTCCTTAAAGGTAATGCGTCTACTAATGTTAGCTAGACGAAACTCAAGATTTTCCCTATTCTCAACTTTGGTGACTTTTAAAGAACTTAAGAATTCCAAGACAAGGGAAGGGTATGTCAATTCCTTTGTTTCAAACAATTTCTTCAAACCCATGGCATTGAAAAAGGCTTTTGTTTGTTCAAGAACACCCAATTTCTCCAAAGCATCTTTACATATGAATTTGGTGGATTGAATTGATTTCATAGCAAACTTGGCAAATGTCTTTCTATGGGTATCGGAAATAAAAGTTACCTCCGGATAATGCAAGAGTTGATCGACACGGAGTAGAAGGTGATGCTCCCATAGAAGTTTGTTGTTGTTGTTGTTGCACTTCCAAATTTGGTGTTGATACCACCATTGCCAAAGCTTTCTTTGTTTGGAGAGCTTTTTGCCTTTGAGAGAGAGCCTTTGCCTTTGGTGCCTTTGTTGCACCCTTTGTCCTTGCCATTTGATGAACTAACCAAGAAAAGAATCAAAAATCTTCAATTTGTAGAATGCCCAAATCGATTTGAAGGTGAAAGGCTTTGCCTTTATGAAAACAAAAATCGACTCAAAGGTTGAAGATTTTGTTCTTGGTTTTGATTTTTATTGAAGATGGAGTGATTGATTTGTTGTTTGAAGGATGGTTTGATTTGATTTTGGTGGATTTTGTTGAGGGTTTTTGTTTTTGTGATGGAGAGGATGAGGGTTTTGATGTTTAGGGTAGTGTTTATGAATGAATGATTGAAGGAATGAAGGTGGGAGGGTATTTAAAAGAGTCGAAATTTTCGAAAACGCAGGGGCAATCCGTGCGGATTCTCGCAGCCTTCAAAATTTTCGAAGCTCGCCTAAAGACGGGCGGATTCTGGGGAATCCGCTCGGATTCTTCTGTGTAGGGACGGGCGGATTTGCGCAGACGGACGGATTTCAGTCCGAGAAATTTCTTTGTTTTCTTCATTTGCAAAGGCAGGCGTCTTGTTCACAAGACGGACGGATTTCGTGAGACGGGCGTCTTCCCGTAAATCCGCTCGGATTCTTCAACAGATCAAGAAATTTTCAATTTCAGCTCAGCTCAGACGGGCGTCTTTGGTCGGGACGCTCGGATTGTTGAAGACGGGCGGATTTTCGGGTGAATACGCTCGGATTTCGGTCCTTTGTACCCGAATTCACTTCATTCGTGCACAATGCATTTCCCTTTACCATTCTTCCATTCTTCTTCATTTCTTGTGTTCTTCATTGTGGGGGCACTACTAAGGCATGAATAGCCTAGGCAATTCCCATCCCCACACTAAGGTAAAGCACTACACATCAATTGAAATCGTTAGTCCCTCCCTCACTTCTCTCTTACATGACAATTATTTTGATCAAAGTAAATAAAAATCCAAAAATGACAAAAAAAAATGCAATACAAGAATTGAAATGTAAGTTAGGGAGTTAGAAATATTTACAAGTGGTGGTTTAGGGAGGAGTCCACCAAACTCTCATTCTTGATGAGATGTCAAGGGGGCATGTTCAAGGTGTTGTTGATGTTGCTCAACACCTTAAAGAAGTAATCAAAAGCTTGTTCATTGTTATGGTAGAGGTCCTCAATAGACCGTGGCCCTTGTTGTTGATCATGATCGATGGCATGCCCAATGTAGGGATTAAAGATCCCTTCAAATTCGTCGTCCCAAAGACCACAAACTTCATTGAGTTGATCATTGAAAATCTCTTGCTTAGATGGAGACAACTCTCCCAATTTCTTTTCTTGGCCAATGAGGCCATCTTCTTCTTCCTTGGTTGATTTTGATGAGCTTTGCAAGCTCTCCTTGTTACAATTCACTTGCTCTTTGAATGGAGCATCTTCAATTTTCTTCCTCCATTGGAGTTCCGATTTCTTCCTTTCATCTTTTCGGCTATAATGATCAATCATGAAACATGGCTCATGCAAACGAGGAGCTCTCATGGTCTTGTCAAGATTAAAATTTATGCTTTCATCTCCCACTTCTAGAGTGAGCTCTCCATGTTTCACATCAATCACCGCACCCGCGGTGTGTAGGAAAGGTCTTCCTAAGATGATTGGAATGTTGGAATCTTCCTCCATATCAACAATGACAAAGTCCACCGGGATGAAAAACTTCCCACCCGCACGGGGACATCTTCCCATATCCCTAATGGTGTCTTCGTCGATCTATCGGCCATTTGAAGTGTGATATTGGTGCATTTAAGCTCTCCCATTCCCAACCTTTTACTCACCGAGTACGGCATGACACTCACACTAGCCCCTAGATCACATAAGGCTTTGTTGATCGTCGTGTCGCCAATGGTACACGGTATTGAGAAGCTTCCCGGATCCTTTAACTTTGGAGGTGAACTCCCTTGAAGTATTGCACTACTCACCTTAGTGAAGGCGATAGTCTCAAGTTTACGGATCGACTTCTTCTTTGTGAGGATATCTTTCATGTACTTTGCATAGGCCGGTACGTGATTGATTAATTCCGTGAAAGGAATTGAGACTTCTAAGTTCTTCACAATCTCCATGAACTTTCCAAGTTGATCATCAAATTTGGGCTTGGCTTGACGACTTGGAAAAGGAAGTCTAATCACAATGGGCTCCTTTTCTTTGGCTTTGTCTTCATTTTTCTTTGAACTTTCTTCTTTTGATGATTCCCCTTCTTTGGGGCTTTGCACAATTTCTTCCTTTTCACTAGCTTTCACAACTTCATCCTCAACTTGCTCCTTCGGTGCTTCATATCTTGTACCACTTCTCAAGTGAATGGCACTAACCGTTTCATGTCTAGGGGGATTACTTTGAGGTGGTAATTGCCCCTTTTGTCTTTGTGAGCTTGAAGATGCTAGTTGAGTCAATTGTGTTTCCAACATCTTGGTATGAGCTAGAATGTTATTGATGGTGGTGTCTTTTGCTTGGCTATCTTTTTGCATTTGAGTGAAAAATTCTTGTTGATTCTTTTGCATTTGGAGGACCGCTTTTTGGACATCAAAACCTTGGTCATTTTGGTGATTGTATGGATTTTGATTTTGGTAACCTTGGTTTTGATTGTAAAAGGGTCTTTGATTTTGGTTCCTCATGGGTGGTGGAGTGTATGTTGTTTGAGGGTTTTGAACATTTTGGCTTTTGTATGAGAGATTTGGATGGAACTTGGTGTTTTCATTGTAAAAATTTGAATAAGGGGTACCACTTTTGTAAGCTTGGAAAGCATTAACTTGTTCGGTTGTTCCCCTACACTCACTTGGGTCATGTCCCAAAGTTCCACAATTCTCACATATCCCACTTGGGATTGATGAGGATGCCGTCATGGCATTGACATGATGCTTTGATGTTTTTGAGTTTTCCTCAAGTCTAGCCATAGCTTGTTCAAACTTCAAGTTGATTGTGTCAATGTGAGCACTAAGTTGAGCACCCAATTGAGTAACGGAGTCCACTTCATGCTTTCCTCCTCTAGTAGCCTTGCGAGGTCTACTATATTGTGAATTATGGACCGCCATTTCCTCAATCTTGTTCCATGTTTGATTGTCATCAACTTCGGTGAACATTCCATTTGATCCCATATTGAGAATGTTCCTAGAATCTTCATATAAACCATTTCAAAATTGTTGCACTAAAAACCATTCGCTAAGTCCATGGTGAGGACATGAGCGACAAATACCTTTGAACCGCTCCCAAGCTTCATACAAAGATTCTTCATCCCTTTGCTTAAAACCCGTAATTTGAGCTCTTAGCATGTTAGTCTTTTCCGGTGGGTAGAATTTTTTGTAGAAAGCTAGAGCTAACTTCTTCCAAGAATCTATTCCAAGGGTGGCCTTATCAAGGCCCTTCAACCATTGCTTTGCGGTGCCGATTAACGAAAAAGGAAATAAGATCCATCTTATTTGGTCTTGAGTCACGCCCGTTTGAGAGATAGCATCACAATAATCGCAAAAGGTTTCCATATGAGAATGAGGGTCCTCACTAGGCATTCCCCCGAATTGGTTCCTCTCAACTAGTTGGATGAAGGCGGACTTGGCAATAAAATTACCGGTGAGATGTTGCGGTGTAGGAGTACCATTTGGTAGATTCTCCTCGGTGGGTATAGAGTGTGACGAGAATTTAGGCATTGTAGGTGGATTTTGTGGGATATTGTGTAATGGGTTTTCTTCTCCTTCTATTGCGAAAGGATTGACAAACTCACTAGTGGGTTGAACAACTTCACCAACACCTCTCAAATTCCTCCTAACAAGTCTCCTATTATTCGTCAAGGTTCTTTCGATTTCACGGTCAAAAGGTAACAAATCACCTTGTGACCTTCTAGACATGCAAAATATCAAACAACTCGAAAACAATTAGAACAAGCCTTGAGGAGTTTTACTTCCCGAAGGTGAAAAAGACACAACTAATAACAATAAAAGAAATCTTGAATCAATTAAACACCGTCCCCGGCAACGGCGCCATTTTTGATCGAGGCCATTTCGTGTTCACAATTAAGCATATGTGGTCGTTGGTCAATGGTCGATACAAAACACAATTTATACTCCACAAACAACTCTACAATTAGTAAAGAGGCAAGTAAAGGTCGGATCCCAAGGGACGGGTATTGAAATGAGAATTCTATTGTAACTAGTAGTGTCTAGGGGTGTCACAAATTGAGTTGGTGTAGAAGGTCACTAAACTAAAATAGCAATGAAAATAAACTAGCAAGATGAATAGAATAAGGGGTGTAAACAATTGATTAAAGGCACTAGGGTGTTATGGGTTCATAGGGAAATCATGGGATATGATCATACAAACATGTTCTCAAATTATAAGCAAGCAATTATTGTTGTGATGGATTGAGTTGGGTTATATCTTACAATCCTAGGAAAGTTTGGGTCCCGGAGCCGAATCGATTAGATTGTACAACACCTACAAGTCGACTTAATCTTTCCTACTCAACACATGCATGGTCTAACAAGACTCGAGTTGGGTTATGTCTTACAAGTCAAGTTGAAAAGATAGAAGATGATAGTAAATGCAAGGATTCATAGGCTTAGCATTTCATCAAATATAACATGTGCATGTATTAAGATCAAAACAAGCAAGCAAATAAGATATGAAAGCATATTGATTTAAGCATGAATCATTCCCCATGTTGGTTTCCCTAATCACCCATTAAACCCTAGCTAAGAGACTACTCACTCATTATCATGTTGATCATGCTAGAAAGGTTGTCAATCATACTAACATAATGAAACATGATGAATAAATGAAAGTAATTAACAATAATTAAAAAAGGATTAAGAGATTATACCTACTAATGATTCCAATAATAAAGCAAGAATAATAGAAGTACTTGAATCCTAGATTGAGAGGTTGTCAATCTCCCAATAATAACCCAAATAATCTTCAATTACCCAAAATAAAGGAAGAACAAGAGAGAGATTAAAGAACTAAAACTTGGATTAAAACTTGATTAATACTTGATTACAATATTGAAGAGAGATTTGATTGATATTAACTACACTAATTATTGATAAGAAGAACATGCTCCTCTAATTAGCCTAATGGGGTATTTATAGTGAAAATTAGGGAGGATGCATTAGGGTTAACTAAGGGCTAAACTAGTAATTACACTTTTAAGTTGAGCAAGGAGGACCCGGTATTTTTCGAGAGAAGGGCTTCTTTTCGTAGCTTGAAGAATGAAATCCGTCTTTGTCATGAAATCCGTGCGGATTAGAGTCGGGACGGCCGGATTTGGGTGGTGCAATCCGAGCGGATTCGGGAGAGGGACGCTCGGATTGTTGAGGGGGAATCCGAGCGGATTCCAAGGAGGGACGCTCGGATTGTTGAGGCTGGACGGACGGATTGTCTGCAATCCGTTCGGATTGTTGGTCGCCAATTCTTCTTCTTTTCTTCCCTTTTCTTCATAAATTCCTTGGGGATTTCCTTGGGGACGCAAGGATCCTTTCTCAACATTGCTCTTCTACTATAATATGTACAAAGGCCTTCTAGTCTTGTCTCTTCTTGATGCTTGGTCATTGAATACAATCAATTTAGCCTCGTTTTGCCATGAAAATGCAAGATTCTTACTCCTTTCCTACCAAGGGATCAAAATCTCAAAGAATATGCAAAACAAAGAACTAAAGATAAGAAATGACCCAAATAGGCACTAAAAAGCATGGAAACAATGGTAATTCGGGGGCTAAATATGCGCCAATTATGGTCACATCATTGTCCTTGATAGTATTGCTGGCATATGTAGGAATTATCTCTGGGCAGGGTCTGATCAGTACCTCAGGACCCCATCTGTTTCTTGGGAGAAAATTTGTAAGGAGAAGAAACATGGGGGACTAGGGATTGTTGATTGTCGTACCTGGAATTTAGCCATAATTGGTAAATTTGTTTGGTGGCTGGCTGAGAAGTCTGATCATCTATGGATCAGATGGGTCAACCATATTTATATCAAAGGTAAGCAATGGATGGAGTATACACCTTCTATTAATTCCAGTTGGACGTGGAGAAAAATCTGTCAGGTTAAGGAGTTACTGAAACCTGGGTTTACACCGGCTCCCATGGTCCATACTCTGTTTCAGCTGGCTACATTTGGTTGAAGGGTGATCAAGTAAATGTTCCTTGGTATCCTTTGGTATGGAGCAGACTGATTATTCCAAAGCACTCCTTCATTGGATGGTTAGCTGTCCAGGGAAGACTGTATACCAAAGACAGGATGCTCTCGTTTGGTCTAAGTACTAATGGCCTTTGTGAATTCTGCTTGGACACACAGGAAACTCATGAGCATATTTTCTATCAATGTGAGTACAGTTTGAGATGTTGGAAATTGCTCCAGCAATGGCTGGGCATGGCTCTACCAGTCCACAATCTGGTTAATTGGTGTATCAGTTGGAGATGCAGGTCCCTTCTTCAAAAACAGGTTGTTATGGCTTCTATCGTGGCTGTGATCTATCATTTATGGTATGCAAGGAATGTTTGCAGGTTGGAAGCCAGGATAGAAGCTCCTTGGTCAATTGTTCAGAGAATCAAGGAGGAAATTTGTGCATGGTGTAGATGCAAACCATGGGCATTTGAACTGTCGCAGGCCACTGTCCAAGTCTAGATGTATTTTGTTATGCTTGCTTAATTTTGTAGTGGTGATCAGTGTAAAACTCTGGCTTGATAAGCCTTAATTTAATATATCTTTTCACATTTCACCAAAAAAAATATATATCTTTTTTCTTGTTTTAGTATATTTTCACTACTTTGTTATACTCTTTATTGTAGATCTGATGCTCTTGTTAGTATTAAATCATCCCTGTATTTGTGTTCCAAGAAAATATTCTTTTTTTTTTTTAATTTACATACTCCGTATGTTTTTAAGACTTTTTCCTTTTTAGCATTTTTTATATTTTTTTTTTTTCTATATTAATGAGGTACTTTAGTATTTTTTTTCAATTTAAATATACTTTCTTTTTGGACTACTATTTAAATTATTTTCCATAATTATTTTCTAATGATTATTGTGTTTGTGTATAAACCATAGTTAAATTATTTTGATTTCAACAAAAATTTCATTCTTTTTAATTTTTTTTCCTTTAAAATATTTCTGGTATTTTATATTTTAAATAAAGAATGGCTTATATACGCAATTTTATTTTTTTTGCTGGTTATTAAATATTTGATCATTTAGAAAAATAAAATAATTATTTTAATTATTTTTTTAATAATTTAATTAATGACAAAAATCTGATCAATCATAAATACTCCATTCGTCTCAGTCATTTGTTATATATTGTATTTAAAACAAAGACTAAGAAAATGCAAGTGGATGTCTAACAAAGCAATATAATGTTAATATTTCATCCACTTGCACACTACCTTTTACACATGAAACTTACCAAAAATAGAAATAGATAATAATATAGTAAAGACAAATAGATAACAAATGATAATAGATAACAAATGACCGGGATGGAAGGAGTATCATATAGTAAAGACAAATTAACTTGATTGATATTTTTTTTTTGTTGAAGCAACTTGATTATTTTCTACTACGTATAATGTTCAATGAATATTTGTTTTAGAAAAAATGAAAGTAAAAGCTTCTGAAGAAAAGGAACTATCCAGTTTGTATTAATTTTCTATACAATTTTCCATTTATTTTATCTTTAGTGTAAGATTGAATGTGTTTAATTTTTTTTATCATAAGTTTTTTAACATATGAATATGAATATATGATTAAGATTAATCTAAATATAAATTGAGTTGATGAGAGGAGATGAGAGGAGAGGAGATGAGAGAGAGTAATTAAATGTTGTATAAATCATGGGGGGTCCCATATGCACCCAATTCTCTCAAATCAATCAGCCAAATAAGAAGCCAAAGAAAAACCCAACTTTTATACTATGTAGATTAGTATTAGTATTAGTATTAGTATTAGTATTAGTATTAGTGAGTCATATACGGATTATTTTTAATTTTGGGATGTTCAGATTAGAAATTGGTAATTTGTTCTTTTTGTTTGTTCATTTTGTATAAGTAATATTTATAGTATATGATTTTGTATTAAATTTAGAATACTGAAAAGATAAGAGTGTAATCATGAAATGAACTAATTAAATATAATATGAACATGACGGACCCTACATTTGGAAAAAAAATTTTGCCTTTCTTAATTCCCTATAAAGAAGGAGCCAGAGTCCTAAATGTCTCTCCTTTTATATTTTGTAAAAATATGAAATTCGAGTTATCTCATTTAAATAATTGACTATTATGGACTATGGAGTTAAAAGAGCTACAAGGATAGGACAATATTAGGAATGCAAGAATTCGAACTTAAAACATACGTAGTATTGTACAATGTATCTCCATCTTATACGTTACGTAAGACCTCTTCAATATAAATTGTACGGATCATGATTGATCAATATTGTCTAATGTAACCGATATACAAGTAAAATGTTTTCTTATCGCACTAAATAATTAATGTTTGTCGATTGAAAATACTCCTTGTCAACGCAGAAGAAAAAATTAATTAATGTTTGCAAAATTGAAACACTTACTAGGGTATCCCATGATAACCTCCAACAAAGTGTATGTGGGGACTTTTTTTTTTTTTTTTTTTGACAACGATGTACTATCATAAATAAAAAACGAGACTACAAAGGTACTATTACATACAAACAAATTACGGTGCAAACGAAGGGGCAGTAGTAGAAACCCCTAAACTAATACAACCCCAACTAATATTACAAACATACTCAGTAAGAGTAAAAAGACGATGCTTCTTACGCGGGGATGGTAAAAGGTGTCGAACTGGATTGGACATTCCTTTTTCCTTTTAGAGCTCACGAGCATCTCCAAAGTTGTAAATCTGCAAAAACAGTAGAACCTCTAACCATTACCGACTATTTATCCTTGAATTTAGCGTGATCACCACTCATACAAAAGCGGCTACATTTCCTACTTAAGTGCGTCTTCACGGCTGAGAAAATAAACGGACTCTGATTTGACATGTGATTAGAACCGTTCCTCCCAAACGGCTTCAAATGAGTGCTAGATACCAATGAAACATCTGAAACCTCAACGATGGGATCAACATTCTTCTCGGTCCACAAACGCAGTCTCTTAACTTCATGAGGATGATCCGAGAAGTCCATGGATGTAGAATGTTTCACGGGAAAAGGGAAAGAACTGGGAACTAATGCTTCCCAAGAAGAGTTTTCCCTGGGAGTTCCCGTTAAGGGAGAAGTTTTAGCGAAGAGGAGGTGAACTACCAAAGAGGCCTCAAATTTTGGATGGAAAAATTGCAGCTTACTTCCTAGAATCAAATTCTCGTAATCATTGGATTAGAGAAACAAATTTTTATGGGCTTGGTTTTTGTTAGAGAAGGAGTATTTGGTAGAGCCTGGGGTAAAGGTACTCGAGGGGTTACAATCGCTCTCAACTGGCGAAGAAGGGTAAGTCTCACAAATGGTGGCAGAATCTATAACCATGTCTAAAATATTATTACTTTCAGTTTGAGCACCAGTTATCTCCGTACTCAACACCTCAGTGCTACTACAACCAACAACGTACAATTTCTTACCTTTCCTATTCTTGCTAAGGGGGTCAAATTTCATAGTATTCAATGACGATGAAAGAACTCTGCTAGCACAACCTTTATTTTGTTCACAAATTCCAGCCGTAGCAACATCATTTGACAACACCCTGGCTTCTTGATTTTCCAGCGAAGAAATAGGCCGTTTCCCTTCTCTAACGTCAGTAGCTTCAAAAGAATCATCCACCACTCGTTTACCATTTAGATTAAAAACATATAACTTTTTAACTTCACCCAGCACTCGAAGAATATCCTTATTCCGAGGCTCCACCGAGACCGCCTCCTCCAAAGTGGAACGTGCCTCCGATAGCCTATTCAAACTTCTAAGAGCGATAGCTTTACGAAAGAGAGCCTTAGCATGTCGAGGAAAATAATTCAACACCATAGAACATAGAATTAATGCCCACTCAAAAGCTCGAAACTTAATAGCACAAGCAGCTAAACTTAAACACAAAGAAACTGCTAGGCTTGAAAGAGAGTTTAATTGAAGATCAGGCACATCCTTCGGAACAACACTCAAGAGGCAACATACATTATCATAACAGGCACTCGTCTCAACAAACTAATTTTGTCTAAAAAGATCATTACCTAAGTCGTTGAAGGCTTGAATTTTAGAAAGGGAGGAAGCATCTAAGTGGGTAAAAACACGATTCAAGTTATCATTGTCTTCCGATCCGACACAACCATGGACATAACTAAAGAGCTCAAGAAATTTGGCACAAGAAGAATGATTCATGGGTTGCTATTTGAAAAAGGTAAGAAGGCAGCAATTAAAAACAACAGGAGGATCACGGTGAGATCAAACAAGTATTAAAAACCAAGGCAATACTATTAATGGCAAACAAACAGTAAACTAAATTAACCATCCACAACTCAGAGAAAATTAAGAAAAAATAAATAAAACCATATCACCGATTTCAAAGAGGCAACAGGAGATCGAGATAAGGTATCAGCCAACCGCCACCATAACATAACTTGGGCAGTCAACCACCAAAAACTTTTAACTAGAAAAGGGATAAAAGATAAGGTCGAATAATGGAAGCACCGGGACGGATTCAGGGGGCCCGGGTGGGTACGTGCCCACCATAAAAAGAAGGCGTTTCCTCCTAATTCAACGACAATCCTTGAACAAAATATTAAAAGCTCTCTTCAACTCTTCCTGTAATACTACGGTTTTATGTGCTGTTGGGTACTCTATCGAGTAAGGCTTACTCTGTCAAGTAAGTGTGTTTTGGCATTCTGGACAGTGGTCTGTCTGTTGGGTACTCGATCGAGTAGGGGCCACTCGATCGAATACCTCACTTACTCGATCGAGTACGTCGGTTCTTACGGGTTTTTGGCCGGGTTTTGATAGCAACGCGAGATTGGTATATACTTCTCCGTACCATACAATTCGTAACATGGTAAAAAATGGAGTTTTTAAGAAAAGAGGGTAAAAGAAGGGGTAAAGAGGGAATAAAATAGGCAGGGTATGTAATTGTGGGTTTAATTGTGAGTTGTAGGTGGGGTATGTAGTGGCATTTTATGTAAATATCAAATGGGTATAAAGATAATTTAGTAATGTTATGGGCCAAATAAGGAATGTTACCATTGGTGTGGTACGGCCGTATTAGGTAAGTGTTACCATTGGTCTTGTACGGAGGGAGTACAGGATTTTTATCAGTTTCTTTTAGTTTTTACCCTATTCTAAATATTTTACACAAGAGATCAAGTTACGTAGCTTTTCTGTCTCACATTGCTATCAAATTCAAAGGGCTAGTGTTGTCGGATTCCAGAGTTCTTTACACCTTTGTGACCGTCGCATTGTGGATAAGATCCTAGTACAGTTTTTATGTTGTTTCGTTAACTTTGGTTTAAACCCTAATTGGATAATTTGGAGGTTTTTGGAGTATTTTTGGTATTAGGTTGTGATTGTATGATTGTATGTTGATAGGAGATGATTTCGTAAAGGAGCGTTTTTGATCTGTTGTTGTGTCGATTGTGGTGATTGCATTTCTAAGTAGGGTTTCCTACTCAGTTATTGTTTACATGAATATGAGATAGTTGATTGGTTGTTGATTGTTGGTTAATGGCATTTGTCTATATCGTAATTGAATTGGTATTGTTGATGTTGTAGTTGGTTGTTGTTGTTTGTCTGTGGTTCGCTAGGTGCGCCCTCGGCTGAGTGGAGTCACTTACGGGAGTGGCTTCACGCCCTTAATTTGCCCCTTATGAAACCCGCCACAAGAGGAGATGTGCACATTAAGGAACATGGGTTTGCGCTCGGTAAAGATGAGCGGGGCTTAGATGGGAACGGCTGTGGTACCCCACTAGAGGTGTGGATTACTGGTTGCGGCCGTAATATGGAAGGACTAGAACTTCAAGCTAGTCAGGTGATTGGTGATGTGACGCTGTTGGAGAACCGTGTGTATTGTTGTTGTTGTATTATCTTATATTGTGTATGAAGTAACTAACCCCGTTTAATTGTTTTAAAAACTGTGGTGATCCATTCGGGGATGGTAAGCAGTTATTATGTAATACTACGGTTTTCTAAGTCTGTTACTCGGCCGAGTAATGCGTCGTGTGTTTCTGGTCAGGCTACTGACCAGGAATACTCGGCCGAGTATGGTAATACTCGACCGAGTAGGGGATACTCGGCCGAATATACTCTATCCTCGACCGAGTGTCCGGTCTGACGGTGATTATTTCCGCGGCTTGGTTTAGAGAGGATTAGAGTTATAAAACGGGATTTACAGTTTTATAATTACTTTTTACCAAAACCTAAGCCTTCAAACGTAACTCTAATCATCTCTAATCTCTCTCAAGTTCGTGGATTACTTGTGAGTCTTGCTCAATCCTCTCTTGCGTCGATTATGTCGGTAAGCCACTACTCCTACGTGCTTTATCAGTTTGCCTTTAGGGTTTTCCCTAGCTTTGTGATTTGGGGGAAAGGGATTTTGTGCATGATTGTGATTGGATTGTATGATTATTGTTAGGTAAGGATTTCGTAGAGGAGTCGTTCTAGCTTTCTTGATTGACTTGTATCGGTTTACTGCTAAGGTAGGGTTTCTCTACTCAGTTAACTGTATAATTGATTTAAGATGCATTGTTGTGATTAATTGATTTGATTAATATTGTTGATTGATTGTTGTTGGTGGATTGGAGTATGGGATGTTGGAGTTGAGATGGTTGATGATGTTTGTGAGGTGCGTCCTCGGCTAAGTGGAGTCACTTGCGGGAGTGGCTTCACGCCCTTGATTCGCCCTTTGTGGAACCCGCCACAAGAGGGGATGTGCACATTAATGAACATGGGTTATCGCTCGTGTGATGAGCGGGGCTTAGGTGGACAAGGCTGCGGTCCCCTACTGGCACGGCTACACACTTTAGTGTGTAGTCAGTTACGAGATGTGATTGGGAGTTGGAGATTGGTTATGGAATAGCTGTTTTATCTTTATTGTATCTTGTCTTATTTTGATTATGTTGTGAACTTACCCCGTTGTTGTTTTGTAAATCTGTGGTGATCAATTCGGGGATGGTGAGCAGATTGGGATAGGTGATGGTGGTCTTTAGCAATGGGGACGAGATGGGGAGTCATCACTTCGAGTCTAGCTTCCGCCATTACGAGTTTAGCTGCTTAAGACTTCAGTTGTTTTGAGTATTAGTAAACACTTGTTTTGTTTTGGTTGTGAAACTATGTAAACTTTAACTTATATCTTTAATAAATATTGTGGAATGGTTTATTTTGATATACTATCGTCAGGCAACCGAGATGGTAACATCCTCTCATGCTAGGGTGGTCCTTGGTAAGGCACCTTGGTATGTGGAGGTGTTACAAAGTGGTATCAGAGCGTTGATTCTGGAACCTAAAACCAATGAATCTAATGAACATAGGGAGTCTAAATAAAATGAACTCGGGGATAGTTGTTGGGAGCTACCGCAAAGACTTGGGAGACGTCTCGAAGTCGCATTGAGGCCCTTATAATTTCTAGCCGGTCAACATGGGGGTGTCTTGGGAGTTGTTATGTGTTTGGAGTAACGTGTGTGGTACTTGTAGCTGTTGGTTTTGTGAATTTTTGGATGAAAAGAGAAAGTGAATTGTGTAGTTGAACATGATAGACTTTGAGCATGTTATGTGATTTATAACTTGGCTTTCAAAAGGGTAGTGAGATATTGTATATAAAATTGCATGTTTAAGTATGTTATCGTAAGTTTATAGCTCGTTTTTGGCATGCCTCGGCCGAGCAGGGCGGGTACTCGACCGAGTAACCAAGCACTCGACCGAGTGTTGGTTGATGTGTACGTAGCAGTAGCTACTGGTTGTGATCACTCGGCCGAGTAATAAGCATACTCGACAGAGTGAGGCATACTCGACCGAGTGACTATCACACTCGACGGAGTACGTTTTCTGTGTTTTTGAGGTTCGGTACTGGAGTGGAATACTCGGCCGAGTAGTAGCGTTACTCGACAGAGTAGTCCATAGTCGACCGAGTATTTCACCGTACTCGGCCGAGTACTTCTTTGGCGGAGGGTTTTGTTTATTTCTGAGCCGTAGGCTATGTGCTTACGTTTTCATGCTTTATAAGCTCAAAATGCCGCCAATGAAGTCAGCAACATACATCCAAGCCACTGAGATGATTGTGGATGAGGTCGCCCGTATGATTGAGCAGCAAGATGCGCTCATGGAGGCTCTCAAGAACGTGGGTAAGGGAGGTGAGAAAACGGTGGACGCAACCCATCTAATCACCATCATTGATCGCTTAAACCCCTCGACTTATGAGGGAACTGGTGAGCCTAAGCAGCTCGATAATTGGCACCGCGAGATGGAGAATCTTCTTGAGATTGTGAGGTGTCCGGCGGAGATGGCGGTAGAATAGGTGGCGTACTACCTAAGAGGAGAGGCTGGGTTTTGGTGGCAGAATGCAAAAGAGGATCCCATAGTATACTATAAGGACCAGGGATACGATGCTATACCGTGGGCAGGTCTCAAGAGCGTTATGAGGGAGCATTTTGTGCCGGACCACATCCGTCACAAGCTGAGGGCTGAGTTTGATTCATTCACCATGGCTGATGATATGACTGTCACGGAGTACTATCACCGGTTCCTAGAGTTGTCACGTTATATAGAGGATATGCAGTTGGGTCAGCGAGGTGTTGTACAATCTAATCGATTCGGCTCTGGGACCCAACTCTTCCTAAGAACCGTAAGATATAAACCAACTCGGTTCCTCCACAACATTAATTGCTTGCAACTTTGTAAACATGTTTGTATGATCAACACCATGAATCCCCTATGCCCCATGATATCCTAGCACTTTTAATCACTTGTTTAAATCCTTCCTTTTATTGCTTGTTTTACTTTATTGCTTTTATTAGTCTAGAACACAACTACAAACCCAAATCAATTGTGACACTAGCATAAATTGAGATATATAGACTTAGAACCCAAAGCACACCGTCCCATGGATCGACCTCGACTTAACCACTAACTAGTTGTTTGTTGAGAATTATAAATGTGTTTGATTGGATGTGTGACGACCAACTCTTGTCCTATCAAAATGGCGCCGTTGCCGGGGATGGTGCTATGTGATTAAGTTCTTACTTGTTTGTCTATTTTGATTTTGCTTTCACCTTGAGGAACTTGTTCCTCAAGGATTGTTCTTACCATTTTTGTGTAGTTTCCATGCTTTTAGTTGTTTCCTTGTCTTAGCTATGATGGCTCAAGACTTGACATATGGAGTATGTGGCGGATCTTTTTAGTATGACTATGGGTATGGGGAGTTTGAGAAGCAAGTCAATGAAAGAAATGTAGATTCATATACATACTAACATACTCATATATGTCGAAATTAATTTGTCATAAAATTAAATGTGGATTTTATGCATGCAAACAAGATAAAAATAGAGGAGAAATCATGTCCTTACATTAAAGATTTCGGTTATATTGGGCACAAGAGAGATCACCTTTCTCTCTTGTTCTTGAGCTTTCCCTTATGGAAGAACAAAGATCCAAGTGTAGGATCTCTCCCTAAGCTTTATACCCAAGGCTTTCTCTTAATTTAATTAATATTACAAGAACTAGTATAATATTAATTAGGTAGAAAATTGAACCAAAATATTTATAAAACACTTGTATGTTTCGGTTTTTGGGGAGGAAGAAGATGGGAGTTTATATCTCTCTAAAACTCTTATTTTAGATTGTGAAAAGAATGAATGATACACACATAACATTATAGTGTATATGTAAAAATAAGAGGAAAAACCAAGTGGTTTTTCCTCTCTAAAAAACCGGCCAAGAGGAGGTGGAGAGGAGCCAATGCATGGACTCATTTGTCTTCACAATGCACCATAGGGTTGCATGGCTAGATTAATAGGTAATCATTGTGTTTACCATTAACTTAATAAAACACAATATTATCCTAATCCACCTCCTTATTTCGGCATAATGGGATAATATGGAATCCATATTATTTTTGTCAATTGTCAATATGTCACATGTCTTATGTCACATAAATTTGTTATGTAATTTTTAACATATTAAAAATCGACGTATTAATAAGAATACGTCACATACAAAAATCGACTTAGTAATTTCACAATTACTTGTGCCAAAATATTTTACCAATTTATAAATCACAACAGATTGTATTTATAATAATTCATTCAATTTTGATTGTTTCTTTAAACAATAATTTCATCCGAGTAATGATACAATTCAATTACTCAGACCGTATCTCATTTAATCACATTTCAATTTGATACGTAAATTTTTCTTCCAAAAATCGTCCGTCAATTTTCAAGTAATTTAATTAACTCGTAACATTATACGATTAATTAAATAATCAATTAAGAGTGTTGCCCTATAGGTATGACCTAGGGGGTCAACTGATCACCACCGTCACACGACAGTAATGTCAAACTCTAGTCAGCCAATCATTACCGATATATGTTGACCAGTTGACAGTAACAATATTACTTCCCAATTGTATTCTATATAATGAGACTTAAACATGTGATCATCATGATCAACAGTCGTGATCGCATTATTGTCGGAGGACACATATTCCAACAATCTCCCACTTGTCCTCGACAAGTGTGCATCACCAATTCTCTTGTCCTATTACTATCTCCCACTCAATGCAAGGTGTCTTTCAGGTCGTACTTGCAAGTGATCATATCAAGAGTGGTTTCCTCGATCTGGAGAATAACTGATTGACCGGACTTATCTATCATAGATACTTTCCGAGCGTGGCCACGCATTTCCAGTTCATTACTCCTCGAGTGGCCCTGAGATATTGTTATAACCCTGATTAGGGATGGACAATTCCTATCGCACTCATTCCTTTCGACTAGCCACAGCCATCATAACCCAAAATATGCCCATTTGACCCCATTTACGACGGTCGTAGTAACACAAATCAAAGTTAATCTGAAACTGTGCCATCTTAGGAGAATAGTCTTTAGTCAAAAGAATCGACTCATTTGAATACTATAGTAGCTCTCGCCACGACCAGGCTATATAAATTTGCCAGAACTCTATAAGCGGTCATTAGGCCCGACAAAATGTTCCTAACAGTCTGCCTATGTGATCGACTAGTCATCTCACATGACTTTATGGCACTTGAACTTGCCATCAATCGCATCACACTCTAGTCACTTCGAGACGTCACCTCATATAAGTAACTATGGGCAAAAACAATGTTAATCCATGGTCACTTTAACGGGGTTCAATTGTCTCTACAACCCGTTTGGATATAACAATGTACAAGGTGAGTTATTAATAACTCAAACGACAAATGTCGACATCACACTCGGGTAGTCAATATCATATTACAACCTTGTGATGTATATCATCAGTGTAAACACTTATTGATTGCAACAAAAGTTTAACATCCCATGTGTCCATGTGTTCAAACTTCTTACACTTGCAATTTCCTTCACATTCATGTTCTCTCTCATAGCATGAATCTTACCAAGTACACATCAAGGTTCCCGACCTTGGTTTCGGTTCTTTAATCTTGAAAGAACTTTCTTATCGACTATCACATAGCGAACGAATTTGTGATGAATGATATAACTTGTACTGATCAAGTACTCCATCCACACACAATGCACTAGGTATATGTTTTGTAGAATCTTGTAACAATTGACAAGATTATTTAGCTTAGCACTTCTCACAAGTCCTAGCTTGACTAGGAGAGATTGATTTTTGAATAACCTCTTATTCAACCAAGCATTTTTCCAAAACTTCTCATTTATCTTTCTAGGCTTGAAAGAATTTGGGATTCCCATAAATCCTCATATGTGCTCGGATTTTCTACAATATGTGCAACCTCTTAACACACAATGGAACATACCGTCAAACACTGAAATCGCTCATCGGATTCTACTTGAGAATTCATGACGTTTCTATTATGGCTCACAAATCAATCATCATGCTCTTATGCATATGATTTATAATTGGACATGTACATGATTATTCTAATGGCGGAAACATTAGTTACAAATAATCATGAGATCAACCATTCATAGATTCAATGAACGACCATGACTGCTAATGGCAATTCCATTTTCATCTACATGAATAACCTATGTTAATGTTGATACGATGTGCATCTCTTAATACTAACCCAACATCCCTTGATGTAATTGGATTCATCATAGTCCATTTTCATCCAGAATTGAAAACTCAAAAGCTTCTTTATGAAAGAAGGTATTAGCTCGTCATTCTTTAATGAGTAATGAGTTTTATACATTCAAGGATGATAGCTCCCACTAAATTCCATGTCTTCACATGAGAATTTCCTAACTCCCACTCAATTCTACATATTTGGAAATTGACTTCTCAATCGAAACTCTTATTGAGAATTGAAATATAAATTGCATTGCCAAGTTATTAGGATAAAACCATATATGTTCCCATCATATCCTTTCAAAATACCTATTTTGAAGAGGTCTCATCTTAACCTTACGGAAAGAGATTTTAAATCTCCAACACACTCATGTCATAATGATGTGTAGTAATGTCATTATTCAAATATAAACAATATCTAGAATACGTCCTTCACAATTACCCTTTTGGAAGGAGGTTTAACCATTTCATAGGGAGGTTAAGCAATGACATTTGCGTGGTTAAAACTTTGGCCATTGAAGATATCGGTATATCAATCTTTGCAACTCGATCATAACTAGTATGTTACTTTGATTCATTTAGGCTCTTAAGTAAATCTCAAGGTTGAAACTATTGGTCAAATATTTTATAAACTAAGTCAAAAACTTGTTAAGACTTTACATTAGTCATTTTTCTTCCAAAACTTTCTTTTGGTCTCCTCGTGTAGTTATCTTGAGAATAATCTCTTATGATAACTGTACTTGGTCTCTTTAGTCATATCGAACTAACTTGAGACCATAGATCTCATCTATTCGGCATACTATGTAAATAGATATACCTTCATTCAAATCATTTTCTCTTGCGAAGATCTTCACTTACACAAGTACACAATTTTATCTTGTCTTGTGTGTTGTGTCCTCATATTTCTCCCACTCTATCTTTAGAATAAATACACTATATATTCAAAGATAGCATATGAGACACAAATTAATGATGTTGAAGTATAAGGAAAACTATCTCATAGATAGACTAATAGTTATTGATATCATATGTGGACTTGGTGATTGACATTCCTTTATGAGAGTTCATAGACTCAAAATCGCTTTATAAATGATCATACACAAGCCTTAAGCATGTGGACATATAATGAAACCCGTCATTATAGATGATCATACACATACCCGTCATTAGATCACTTTAAGTGACTAATGTTATGTTTCAAAGTGAAAGCATTTAAAGATGAATTTTTAGAACATAAAAGGATAAATGATAAAACGGGTGACTTGGGTTGCAAACCAAGTCACCATCATCCAAAATACAAACCATTATCCAAAATACCTTTCCATGTCGAACACGGAAACTTAAAGTTCTAAAAATCCAAAACACAACTTAAAATAAGACAATGAAAAGCAAAGCTCCATAAAAGCTATCCTTAGCTTCTCCATGGTTTCTCATGCTTGCTTTTCCTTTCCTTTGTCTTTGCTTGGTGGAGGCCCTATTTACAATAAAATGGGAGATACATTATCACAACTTTGCATCATATTACCATAGTTGAATTTGAAACATAAAAGAAGGATAGTCATTTACCTACTAGAGTGATCTTTCCAGCTTTGATATCACCAAGGTATTTGGAACAATTTCTTTTCCAATGTCCCATGCCATTACAATAATGGCACTTATCAAGAGGACCCTTCTTGACTTTGGAGGTGCTAGCTTCACAAGACTTAGCTTTGGTGAATGTGGGAGCTTGCTTCTTGCCCTTTCTCCCATTCTTCTTGAACTTCCCCTTACTCTTAGTGCTTATATTAAGCACATCCTTGGGAGGGTTCACATTTAACCCCATGTCCCTCTCGGCTTGCACAAGTAACTTGTGCAACTCCTCAAGAGACACGTCCTTGTCTTGCATGTTAAAATTCACCCGGAATTGCACATATGCCTTGACTTTGGACAAGGAGTGTAGAATCCTATCTACGATGAGTTCTTTGGGGATTTCAACCTTTTGAATTTTCAAGGTCTCGACAAGCTCCATGAGTTTGAGCACATGAGGGCTAACCTTTTGGCCCTCTTTGAAGTCGAGATCAAAGAATGCCGCGGCCGCCTCATATTGGACGATCCGCGGAGTTTGTGAAAACATGGTCACAAGTTTGGAGTAAATCTCATTAGCATTGCCCATTTTAAAGGCTCTCCTTTGGAGGTCCGCCTCCATCGCAAATATTAAGACATTTTTCATTGCGGCGGACTCCTTTTGGTAAGCCTCATATGCTTCCCTAGTGGCCGCGGTGGACCTAGTGGAGGGTTCGGGTGGAGAGGCCTCGGTAAGGTAACGAAGCTTGTCGTCACCTTCGGCGGCTAATTTGAGTTGGGCATCCCATTCGGAGAAATTTGACCCATTATTTTCAAGTTTACATCGATCCATAAAGGATCGGAGCCAAGACGAACTAGCGAGTGGTGTAGCATTAGGAGTTGGTGTTGCCATTTGTTATGAAAAAGAAGTGGTCTACAAAACAAAAATATATAAGGAGTAAAACAAATGTCGTTTTAATAATACTTGTAAAATGTATGATTTAAACAAGTTTTATGCATTTTTCTAGTGACCTCTACCCAACTAGATAAATGATTCCAAGACCCAAATTCATATTGACTTAGGCACGGTATGGCCGATGAAACCTTTATCAATATAACTCGGTGGATTAACGTTTTAATCGATTCTACTTTTAGAACTCTTGGTCGATAAAATTACTCTAATATTTATCTATAGCCCGGAACACATGCAACTACGGTCGTGAATACTTCCGTTAAGCTCAATCCAAATTTCAAATAAATGTGTCCATGATCCAAGTCCACATCAACTTGGGCACGGTATGGCCGATGAAACCCTCATTAACATGAACTCGGTGGATTAACATTCATCACCCACTTCCCCTACGTAATAAGGTTTGTACCCCGGTAGGGCCGAGTGCACTCCCTCGTGAAATAGGTTTTCATGGTTTCTACTATTTGGTAAGGCTATGTCTCAATTGTTTGTTTTAGCGAGAGGTCATGTCAATTTATTATCTATCACGTTTTAAGTGAACTAAAGCGGTGAACTACGATAATTCGAATTGACACGGTCGATAAACTCGATAAAATAAGGATGCATGTTTTAGTTATGGCGATTTAGCGATGCATGCGACATAAAATAAAATGCAAGCATAAAGATAAATAAATCCTAGTATGGCCTTTCCTAAAATAGAAAAACTATTTAACTATTACATATTCGGAAACCAACTCCATTGGTCCCTTGAACTTCGGTTGTGGCACGCATCTCGAGGTAACACCGTCTTTATGTATCGCCATTCTTGAAGAAATCCGTCTTTTGGAACTCCGGAATGAATAAAATTACATAACAAATTACATAATTTCCTATTATACATTTGTAACTAAAATAAAATAAATCTATTAAATTACAAAACGGTGATACGAGATCACAATAAAAATTACAACCGAATCGGTATTCCCATACATTTCGGGAAATACCAATTAAAATCTAAGGCCATACTAAGTAAAATTACATAATTCAAAATTACATAAATTAAAATTATGACAATCATAAAGAAAATGCAGCATTATAATATGTATGAACATGCTCAATTTTAATGCTAAATCGCCTTTAAATAGCCAATATCGTATATTACTCGGTTTTTACGGATTTGCGTGATTTCAACATTTTATAATCACAAAAATACATAAACTCATATTTATGCATAAGTTAATTACCCTAACCTCTTAGGACTCAAAATTTAGTCTTCACTAATAATTTGACCATAAATAACCCATATTTACAAAATTGTTCATAAATGGACCAAAAATTACAAAAATAAGCTATTAAACTTCAAATAAATCACAAAATTTCAAATAAATTTGAAATTTGAAATTTAAACTCATGAACATTCTGGAAAAATTCCATGACACTCATAATGTTCAAAATCTTAGGTTAAAAATTTCGAAAATTTACCGGAAAAACAATGTTGCGGTTTATCGATTTTTTAATAAAATAATCATAAAAACATGGAAAAATTATTTTCATTAACTTTTCAATTTTAGATCTGAAAAAGATAATAAAATGCAACATTAGACGTTTTTCCTAAGTCATAGATTATGTTTTATTAATTTTCCACTAATAATGTCACTATTTATGCTATTTTTCTTCAAAAATCCATAAATCATGCAAAAAGACTTATTTATAGCCAATTATTTTACACACATCTTGTAAAATTGCATGTGACAACATATTAATTTTCTATGACCAGATTAGAAATTTAACTCATATTAACCTATTTTTCACCTAAATCCGAATTTAATAATGAAAAATTCATTTTTCGAGCATAACAAGTCCAAAAATTATGAAACTTTACAGGTTATCTCAAAATAATATATGTGACAACATATCCAAAAACCAACTGAAAATTTGAAGTATAGCTAATTTTAGACCAAAAATGACATTTTTACTCATAAAATCACATTTAAATGCCATTATTGTAAATTATGAACAATAAAAATCCGAAAAATTAACCAAAATATCCTAAAACATTTTAGGACCATAAATATTAACATGCATGGATTAATTTCGTGATATCTCATAATAACACAAATTTTACAAGTTTTATTTGTTATTCTTATAACTCGGAAAAACTTTTAACCGATTTGCATGCAAACAACCGTGGCTCTTGATACCGATTGAAAGAAATGTAGATTCATATACATACTAACATACTCATATATGTCGAAATTAATTTGTCATAAAATTAAATGTGGATTTTATGCATGCAAACAAGATAAAAATAGAGGAGAAATCATGTCCTTACATTGAAAATTTCGGTTATATTGGGCACAAGAGAGATCACCTTTCTCTCTTGTTCTTGAGCTTTCCCTTATGGAAGAACAAAGATCCAAGTGTAGGATCTCTCCCTAAGTTTTATACCCAAGGCTTTCTCTTAATTTAATTAATATTACAAGAACTAGTATAATATTAATTAGGTAGAAAATTGAACCAAAATATTTATAAAACACTTGTATGTTTCGGTTTTTGGGGAGGAAGAAGATGGGAGTTTTTATCTCTTTAAAACTCTTATTTTAGATTGTGAAAAGAATGAATGATACACACATAACATTATAGTGTATATGTAAAAATAAGAGGAAAAACCAAGTGGTTTTTCCTCTCTAAAAAAACCGCCAAGAGGAGGTGGAGAGGAGCCAATGCATGGACTCATTTGTCTTCACAATGCACCATAGGGTTGCATGGCTAGATTAATAGGTAATCATTGTGTTTACCATTAACTTAATAAAACACAATATTATCCTAATCCACCTCCTTATTTCGGCACAATGGGATAATATGGAATCCATATTATTTTTGTCAATTGTCAATATGTCACATGTCTTATGTCACATAAATTTGTTATGTAATTTTTAACATATTAAAAATCAACGTATTAATAAGAATACGTCACATACAAAAATCGACTTAGTAATTTCACAATTACTTGTGCCAAAATATTTTACCAATTTATAAATCACAACAGATTGTATTTATAATAATTCATTCAATTTTGATTGTTTCTTTAAACAATAATTTCATCCGAATAATGATACAATTCAATTACTCAGACCGTATCTCATTTAATCACATTTCAATTTGATACGTAAATTTTTCTTCCAAAAATCGTCCGTCAATTTTCAAGTAATTTAATTAACTCGTAACATTATACGATTAATTAAATAATCAATTAAGAGTGTTGCCCTATAGGTATGACCTAGGGGGTCAACTGATCACCACCTTCGCACGACAGTAATGTCAAACTCTAGTCAGCCAACCATTACCGATATATGTTGACCAGTTGACAGTAACAATATTACTTCCCAATTGTAATCTATATAATGAGACTTAAACATGTGATCATCATGATCAACAGTCGTGATCGCATTATTGTCGGAGGACACATATTCCAACAGTCAACACAAACCTACCTTATTATTCATACAATGGAAATCCTAACTACTACCCCAAATTTTCCCACCAAAATCACCACATCCAATATCCACAACAACTACCCACCCAATACCCACTTCATAATGAATTTCAATTGCCACAATACAATCACTTTCACACATACCCACAACAAGAAGATGAACCCATTCAAAATATGATTCTCCAAATGATGGGAGATTAACAAAACTTCTTCAAACAAATGATAAAGGAGAGCCAAAAGAGAGACAATGTTCTTCAAGGCATTGTTACCCAAGGTGAGGAGTTGGAGATTCAAATTGCCCAAATGAAAGAATCTCAAGAAACCAGCCCCCGCCATTCTTTGGACATTGACCATGAATGTGAATTTGAAGTAGTAACCTTTGATATGGAAAATGAGAAGTGGGAAGAGCCAACCTCTTTGAGCTCTTGTGAATATGAAATTGTGATGTTCGATGAAGAAGGCATGAGGTTGAGTAAGCCAAATACTCTTAGCCTTTGTGAGTATGAGGGTTTGTCTTTTGATGTGAACTTCGAGATGTTGAAGAAAGAGTTGAATGAAGCACCCATCTATGATTCTTATGAAGATAGCTATGGTGATAAAATTGTGCTTTGCAAAAACTCATGGGGGTGAGGAAACGGGAGTGTATGAGGTTGCTCTCCTTGAGGAGCCCATCCTTGAAATATTTAAGATATCTTATCATGAAGAAGAATGTTCCTTCCTTATCGCCCATGAAGACTACTTTACACCCACTATGGAACCTATGATTGTTGACGACGACATGGTGGATCTACTCCAAAAGGTCAAGACATCATACAAAGGATACTTGGTGGAAAAGCTCAAAAAGAAACATGCACATGAAGCCACTTGTGGAAATTTGGCACCCACAACATCAGTTGCTAAGATATCCGGTCATCAATGTTATGAGGGTCCTCCTTCTACTCTTGAAGGAGTGATAAATTTAAATGTTATCATCATCACCAAAGTGGAAGAAAAAGGTAGTGAGTGGAAGTCTCCGGACAACCAAGAACCATACTTCCTACCTTACGCTAACAAGAATCATGGGCTAATCGGTTTGAAGCATCGCAAGTATTCGAGTGCCAAGAAAAGGAAGAAGACAAGAATGAATGACAAACTTCCTTGGCCAAGCTTCATCGCAAAGTTAAGCAAACTATACATATGCCTATTTAGAGCTTGTTCACAAGCTTTCGATCTCCTTCTAAGAGCCTTGAGCTCTATGGACAAGAATTTCTACAATTTGAACTAGTTTGGTGGAGTCCTATCTCAAACCACCATTTGTAAGATATTTCTTGAACCTTTGCCTCGTATAATATTGTACATTTTACCACCTTTATTTATAATTTCTTGCATGAGAGTAGTGAGAGAGAGTTTCCTTACATTTTTATTGAGCAAAATTTCAGAAAAAGATAAGGAGGAATGACAAAAGGGTACAAGGCTACGATCTTCAAAAGAAAAGAAAGAAAAAAATTTTGAAAAGCAGCGAGGGACGCTCGTCCCGAGGGCAGGACGCTCGTCCTCAGGGTACTGTTAAGCGCTGACATGAAATCCGAGCGTATTATGCAGGAAGACGCTCATCCAGAAAAAGACGCCCGTATTATCAGTTGGACGCTTGTCCTGTAGGACACCTGAAGAAAATTTTTGCACCAGGCCTGAATCCGAGCGGATTCGGAAAAAGAGGCTCGTCTCAGTTCAGCCGCCCGTCCCAAGCTCGGTACGCTCGTCTTTTCTCTATGCCAGCTGAAGCAAGATCCCTGGAATGAAATTCGAGCGGATTTTTGTTAGGACGCTCGGACCAACTCCAACAAGACGCTCGTTTCGACCATAAAGACGCTCGGATTCCTACACTCACCTCGACTAATCCGCCCGAGCCCAACCCTCAGCCGCTCGTCCCACCCCTCTTTTCTATTAAAACACCCCCATCATCCCTCATTTCCTCATCTTATCTAAACCTAATCCACTCATCTTCATCTCCAAACACTCCCTTCACAACGAAAACCAACTAAACCTTAACTTTCCCAAATAAAAAATGATGAATCTCAAGGGAAAAGCCAAAAAGCTTGTTGAAGGCGCTATCAAGAAACGCAAGGGCTCATCTTCTTAATACCCTCAACAAATGATGGTACCAAGAAACTTCCATCCCGTGATAAGAGGAGGAGTGGAGCAACTTGAGTACTTTCCAGAGGTACTCTTCGCATCTGATGGCCACCGTGCTATGTTCATCAAGTTCCTAGGTAAGCATTACGAACCGACGCAGTTTATTGACACTAGGGTGTTAGAAATCCTAGGTATAAGGTACCAAACCAAAATGTTCTTTGATGGTTTGGGGATTGGGAAATTATTCCATGCCCATGAAGAGACGTACCTTAGCCTTACCTTGGAATTTTTGAGTAGTCTTCGTATTGTTTCGAACACAAGGAACAATGTTGGTATGGAGTTCCGGTTGTGCAACCTTGACCATACCCTATCACTTGACTAATTTGCTCAAATTTTTGGTCTTATTATATTAACAAACAACATCAACAAACCCTCCAACTTTGATGTGGACCTAGTTTGGATGGCTATTTCCGGGAGGGATTTCATTCACCAAAAACAATGCTACACCTTTGCTATTCAACACCCGGTGATTCGGATCACCGAAGGTTTCGTAGCCGGCACCATTAATGGGAGATATGAGCAAGATAGGTGCACTCTCCTGGACTTGACATTCCTTGAGTCCTATCTAAATGTTCGGGGGACAAGGAGGTACAACTTCAATACCCCCTTGAGATGCTCACGAGATTCTATGATTTCTCTCAAGGGAACTCCCAGCTTAAGACCTTCGTGATGGGAGGTCTAATTACTATCTTGGCAAACTACCTTTGTCCCGGGTTCAACACCCATGGGACTTGTACACCTCTTGAGGGTAGTACTTTTATTGATGAGGACGCCGTCTTCAACCACCACCGGTGGTGTGCCTACACTCAAAATGGGAGTGTAGAATGGTTCACAAAAGGGTGTTCCTCTATTAGTCTTTCGGAGTGGAATATACCCGGTACCGACCCAAGGTTGAGCCCGTATTCACCTAGGCAGAGCTACCTTCTCGACATCCAAATCCACGCCAACCCCCCTCAAAGAGAAGAAGTACCCCGCCAACCTCCACAACCTCGTGGGATACTGGCAAGGCCCATTACCCCGCCGTCCTATGTGCCTATCCCACCATATCCTACTCCTCATACGCTATTCACACCACAGATCCCCAATGCTTCGGATATGCATGACTTGATGAACCTTATGAAGAAGGTTGATCTCAAAGTACACGATGAGCGGGTCGATAACTACATGGCCCTTTATCCTCAGTACTACCAAATGGCACAACAAGGGTATATCGACCTAATGGCCCTCGACCATATTGGGCTCAACCACATCTTTTGTTCCCTAATCAAGGGAACCAAGCCGGGAACTTTGATGGTCAAGGTGGAGGATACTCTGGTCAAGGAGGAGGGTATGACCAAGGAGGAAGTTCTAGTAGGTATGGCTACCACCAAGATGATGATGAAGAGTGAGAAATGCCTACCTCACCACCTCCATTTGGATGATACTCTTCTCTCCCTCTCTCTTTTGTATAGTGCATTGCATTTAGTTTAGCATTTAGCTTGCATTCGTATTATATTTCATATTGCATTTACATTAGTTAGTTCATATAGTATAGTTACACTATAATATATCTCACATGATTCATGTAGATAGTTGCATATAGACTAGAATTCATGCATAATCACTAATGACCAATCCTATTCTTTTCTACACTAGAAATAGTGCTTAAATCGGTTTGGGGAGGTTTGATCATAGGTGACCATAGTTTACTAGAAATCATACATCATTTAGTGTAATGTAGATTTCATTCATTTGTTATATATGTCATATAGAATTTCATTTAGTTAGAGCATGCATTCATTCATATCATATCATTGCATTTGTACTTCAATTTTTTTTTTAACAAAAAAAAAAATTCCAAAAACATGTTTTTCTTTTTCATTTCTACTCCTACATGTACATTGAGGACAATGTCCAAAATAAAGTGGAGGATGGGAATTTATATTCCAAAAATGCATAAAAATTGAAAATTTTTGAAAAATCCCAAAAATATGTTCTTTAATTTCATAAGAACAAAAACCATAAAAATTTGAAAAAATGCAAAAACCCAAAAACATGTTCATTCCTTTATAGTGTAGAATTGTATATATTGTATATACTCGTTTGTGTACTTGTTCATCCTTGTTCACATTGATTGATCCGAGACATGAGGATATTGAAGACCGCATGGTATGATCTTTCCAATCTCCTTTTTCCTCTTTATGTTAATGACTATGTGGCTTTATTTTGATTGATTCGGTAAAAACAATGTGAATTTAGGATTGCATTTAGATTATTTGGCATATTAGTTGGTGGAAGCATATGCATTAGGATGTATATATGTTAGTTGCATCATGGCATATAGTTGCATTTAGGAAAAATTCTTGTGAAACCATCTATTTGGGAAGCTTGACAAGTGTATATAGGCCCTAATAGATGCTTTTTCTTCTTAAAACTTTGCTTGTTAGAATACTTGTAAAAACACCCTATGATGTGTCATGCTAGTATCCTTTTATCCATGGATTAAGGCCTAGTCAAGAGTACCTTGTGGTGTGATAACTCCTTGGCTACCGTTTATTTCAAGATGACCCTTGAAACCATGCAACCATCATTCATCCATGTTCTACCATACATCTTATCATCAAAGGGAATGGGCACAAAAAGTATTCAAATTTGAGTTCAAGAAATGAAATGAAAAGTCAAAAAGTTTGCAAATTGAATCAAAAGAAAAGAGGAGTAACAAAAAATAAAAACTCCTATGCTTCAAATATAAGGCACCCTCGTTACTAATTGGGGTGACTTTGAAAATGTTCAAAAGAAAATGCAAAAAGTTGAAAAGTTGTCAAGTATTGAAAAGCCAAACATCAAAAGAAATGGCAAAAAGAAAGTGTTCTCAAATGTCAAATGCCACAAGAAATTGGGGGGAAAAACAACAACAAAAAGCAAACTCCAAAATGTAATTCAATTACTATTAATCCCTTTATCCATCGTATCCATTTTTGTGCATAGTAGAGAGGGGACGACCCTTCTTCTTGTCTAGGTAAGAAGGGGAATTCCGCGATCCTCCAGTGTTTCTAACACCATAGGGAGTCTATTCTTAACAAAAAGCATTTAACGATTGAGGACAAAGGTACCCTAGCTTGACACAACTTGGAGGTGATTTATTGGTATCCTTCTAGGCTTAGTAGTTTGAAGAAACCATATATATGGAGTGTGTACCCTTGAATTGCTTCCCCTTTAGATAATTTCTGCCACTTAGATGAGGAAAGTGGCTATTCTTTTGTAGATGCATTCATTACTCGATTTTGCGTGCTTTAATGCTTGGATGTGTCGCCATTTTGGCAAGCCCTACCTTGCCTTGCAAGAAGACATCCTCCCTCACGGTTGTCTTGTTGTGAGTTGAAGGGGCGGAATGAAACCCACTAATTGTCTCATATCGGTCATATTATTAGGATAGTATAAATAAAAGGTCTGGTTTTAGTCACCTGTTTACTCGGGACGAGTAAAGGTTCGGTTTGGGGATATTTGATGTGACTCATATTTGTGCACATTTAGTCCCCTAATTAAGCCTATTTTGCATACTATTATAATATTCCTTAGCCATTTTGACCGTCAAATGCTTTCTATTTTGCTTTCCTAATGCATTTCATATGTTTTGTAGGAAAGGAGACAATTAGGCGGAAATTCCCGTCTCTTAAGCTTATTTGGAAGGACATTGACGATCTTGGTAGAACGAGTGTAGAAGAAGAGGACAAGAACTAAAGACCAATGTTTCAAGAATAAGAAGTATACGAGAGGAAGCATTCTGAACAACAATCCAGGCGTCCAACGAAGGAAGCCGCTCGTCCAAGTACCCCATAATCCGAGCGTCCCGGCCTTCGGCCGCTCGTCCTACCTGCCTAAAATCCGAGCGTCCCACCCTTGTATACGAGCGTCCCTCAGCGTCTTCAGCAAGGATGCACATCTCTCCGAAATACTTGCATTTCCCTACTTAGAACTTAGAATTGTTAATTACTAATTTAGCCTTAGTTAACCTAATGAGGCACTACTATAAATACCCCATTTTGATGACAATCAAAGGGGGCTTCCACATTAGAAATTCCTCTTAGATTAGATTAGGAGTAGACTAGAATAGATTACTCTTTAATCTTTCCACAAATCACACATTAATCTCTCCTTAATTATTGTTCAAGTTTATTACTTTTGGGTAATTGAAGATTATTGGGTCATTATTGGAGAACTGACAACTCTCCATCAATCATCAAGTACTTCTATTATTCTTTGCATTATTATTTTGGAATCTCCATAGGTATAATTCTCTTAATCCTTGTTTTAATTATTGTTAATCTTTCTTACTTGTTCATCATGTTTTGCCTTGTTAATATGATTGACAACTTTGTTAGCATGTTAAACTTGATAATGAGTGAGTAGTCTCTTAGCTAGGATTAGTGGGTAATTAGGGGAAACAAACATTGGACTAATCATGCTTAATCTAATATGTTTTCACAATTAAATTGCTTGCTTGTTGTGATGTCAACCTATGCATATGTTATGTTTGATGAAATGCTAAGCCTATGAATCCTTGCATTTTTACCCATCTCTTATCTACTCAACTTGACTTGTAAGATATAAACTAACTCGAGTCTTGTTAGACCATGCATAGAAGTTGAATAGGAGGAAAGTAAGTCGACTTGTAGGTGTTGTACAATCTAATCGATTCGGCTCCGAGACCCAACTTTTCCTAAGAACCGTAAGATATAAACCAACTCGGTTCCTCCACAACATTAATTGCTTGCAACTTTGTAAACATGTTTGTATGATCAACACCATGAATCCCCTATGACCCCATGATATCCTAGCACTTTTAATCACTTGTTTACATCCTTCCTTTTATTGCTTGTTTTACTTTATTGCTTTTATTAGTCTAGAACACAACTACAAACCCAAATCAATTGTGACACTAGCATAAATTGAGATAGACAGACTTAGAACCCAAAGCACACCGTCCCATGGATCGACCTCGACTTAACCACTAACTAGTTGTTTGTTGAGAATTATAATTGTCTTTGATTGGATGTGTGACGACCAACTCTTGTCCTATCACTAATATAGCTAGGGAAGTCGGGTCGATCTCCAGAGGGAGGCAAGATATCTGTTAAAGGTCCGTCTATTTAGTAACAAATGGGGGTTTGAATTTGGTTTTCTAAACTAAAAAGGCTTAAGGGAAAGAGTAGTAAAGAAAGAGCAGTAAAAGCAAGAAAATATGAATAAGAGTGATCAATAAAGAGGGAATATGTCTAGATTATTTACTGTGAGACGGATGTTGAAAGGTCCTTCCGGTCCACTTTCTATCCTAGATTTCCACTAACTTAACTTCCGTCCTCATTAGAGTAGTCTACTGTTCATAGCAGGTCTATTTAGTCCAACCTTCCGATCCAGGAATAAATTTAACCAAATTAAAGGGTAACTTAGAAGCGTGCACTCAACTAAGTCAGTATTATAATTAAATTGCCATGGGTACAGATTCTCACAAATAAGTCATCTAGCCTATTCGCTACATCGTAACATTTCTACCATAGATCCCCTAATCCCAACATGAATGAATTTAGCTACTCATGCAATTAATGTTGTCAAGATTAATAATAATGAAATAACTAATAGTAAACATAATGAAATAATAATGAAATTGCATAAATAAAACTTAGGGCAGAAATTAAGAGAATAAAACAAGAGAATTAAAGCAAACAAAGGAAAGATTAAGATTAAAAGGAGGAAAAGATTATAATAGCAAGAATTACGGCGTAAAGAACAACAAGATCCGAGCAAAAATAATCCCAAAAGCAAAGTTACAGTGAAGAGTTTAAGGGAAAGATTAAGAGAAGAGAAGGTGGCGTAATACAAATGTTAAGTAGTGTAAAACGTAATTAAAACCTAATTATTGAAAGCTTAAATAGAAAAACTAAGTCCATTAACTAAATAAGCAACACGGACTAATTAAAGCCCGTAAAGACTTAAAACCTCTCGATCGAGTGGTTTGAGACAACTCGATCGAGGACTTCAGCAAGTAAACCACTCGATCGACCAAAAATGTTACTCGATCGAGTAAACCTGATATCCAGCATTTCGACCGAGTACAATAAAGTACTCGATCGACCTCCTCAGTACGTGAAACCACTCGATCGACCAAGAAAACCATTCGATCGAGGGTTCTTCCTCCAAAATCAGCTTCAACTCGTTGCCGACTACTTCATTGACCATTCCTTCACGCATCCCAATGCGGTGCTCTCGCTCTAAAGTTCCCGTCTCCTCAAAATGCATGCAAAACAGGACGAAAGGGGTACGATTCCACTACTTTCAGGTTCATTCCTATAAAACAGACCAAACAAACCAAAGTAGCCATTTCGGGGCATAATGCAATACAAAAGAGTACAAAAGTACATAGAAATACGTGCAAAAATAGGCTAAAAAGACTATATAAAATGCACGTATCAAATATCCCCAAACCGAACCTTTACTCGTCCTCGAGTAAACTAAATGCAAACTAATGGAACAAAAATGATAACTCAGAGCTAGCTATAACTTGTCTACTTGAACCAATTTAATGCAAAAAAATCAACAGTTACAGCTACAACAGTCAATACGCAAACGAGTTATAAGTTGTTCAGAAATAAAGCTGACCTATCGACCTTGCAAGACCAACAAAATCGGACTCTCACGTGGTCACTCTTCTCTCATGAAGCAAAGGGTGAAGTATTATGTAAAAGAGAGAAAGAGAAATAGTCACTCACCTAAACTGCGACCTACATAGCATGCATGCAACAAAAATGAAAGACGATTCAAGTACTAATGCACACATTCCAACCAAAAATGTCCGTCACAGCCGAGGGCTTACAAATAGTATAGGAAAGTGAGTTTAAGATGAGAAAAGGCAAAACAGATTTATGGAAATGTGGAGGTAAAAGCTCCAAGCTAGTTCCTAAATAGGACCATACAAGACCGTCCGAATCTTACTGACTGAAAAAGTACAAGCGCCCTTCATTTGGCACACAACTCACCATCCAAATACACCATCTCCTCAAAAACATATGAATAAGAACAAGGAGTGAGACGGTCACAAACTTCCCTTTTTTAAGACCGTCTTAATTAAACAAACAATACAAATCAAATAAATTCTCCAAACTTTTTCTTTCTTTTTCTCTGATCACACGTGAATCACTACTCTTTCTTTTTTTTCATTTTTTTTCTTTCTTCGCGTTTTTCTTTCCTTTTCTTTTCAATTTCTTTTTTTTTCTCCCTTCCTTCATTTTCACCAACTCCAATCAATATATACGGGCCAAACTCGCAGACGGAAAAACATACCACAAAAGACATACTAAACTAGCTTGACTAGGCAGGCTCAGTTTTGGATGTAGCTAATGGGTCAAAAAGGCTAAATTTGGCTTAAGGGGAGTTAAATGGGTGAAAAATGTAAGAAAAGGAAAAATTTTCAAGCACCTCCCTGCATGTGACACCGACCACAAACCCGAATGTATGCATTTGACAAGAAATGGAATGTCATAAAAGTGCAAAAATGATGAACATGCTATGCAAGAAGTACTACTCTAAATTTCTATGTAAACCGGTCATGAATGTCACCAATTATAAGGCTCTATATCTCAGAAATTGTAAGTAGGTTGCCAATTTATCAGGCCAAGTCTAAACAGTCAGCTATATTTGAACAAAAACTCGTAGATTATGCGTAAGACTCAGCTAATAACCGTCAATAAAAGTGCAAGGCTCAAGTAAAATGACAAGTTGAAGTGCAATATCATCACGGAAATCAACCGTTCCGACTCAACCTATATGCGAAAATAAACGTGAATATTTTATTAATTTTTCTGAAATTTTTCTGATTTTTTTGGATTTTATGATTTAAATAAATGCAATGCAAGCTGAAAATAGAAACGTGAATGCAAAACAAATGCAAACTCAAAGGATGCATTACCCTCCCCAAAACAAAACGGACAACGCCCTCGTTGTCCTCCAGCATACACTAGCAGATATATACAGAGGAACGGGAATATACAACCAATAAATGAATGAAAGCAATAAAATAAAAAGGATAAAAAAGAAAATAGAAGAGCAAGAATATACATACAAAACACGAACTTCCCCAAACCAGCCTGAAAAATGGGGAAGTGAGTAGACCAGTAGCTACTCGTCAGCCTCATCTGTCACGTTCTCCACCATCACCGTGAAGTCCGGGTCCTCCTCTTGCTCTCTCCTCCTCTTCTACTCAGCTTGAGCTCTCGTTGTCGCCGCTGCTGTGTCCTCCTCCTTCTCCTCACTAGATGACTCAGGGTACCCCTCAGCTGGGTACCGCTAGAAGGACGGGTGTGGCCAACCCTCTGGAATGGGACGGTGTCGCCTCATGTGATACTCGTACAGAGGGAAAAAAGTAAGAGCTATGTCCCTCTCCATACGAGGCTATCGCTCTGCAATCTCAAGCAACAAACCGTCACGGCGCCCTTGGTCCATGACCGCAAACGCCTCAAAGGCTGGAGGAGAAACAAAATTAGCCGGAAGAACCGGCTGTGCCTGGTCGGGCGCAAGAGTAGGAGTAGGAGTAGGGATCAGGGTAGGAGTGGCCGTGGAAGTCTAGCCACCAGTATTAGGTGTGGATCCCTCTCCAGTCTTAGGTCGACGCCGCTTCCTAGAAGCGGGCAAGGTAGTAGGTGGTCGGAGCGGTAGGTGGTAGATGGGTAACGGTGGTGGTAAAATACCCCGTGCGACAGTGGGCAAGGGGACGAGACAAGAAAGGGTGGTGCAAGGAAGGTCCTCGGACAAGGAACCACTAATCTTCCACGTCCGGTAGTCAGAAGTCAGCCATGTCATGGACAACATAGATGCTCGGTCCAGGAACCTATCTCTCGGTATGTACGGTAAGTCACGAGGTAAAGCAGGGAGGAGAGAACGAGCAAGGAAGGTGGCTATGCCACCACAGACAATGGTGCCCGTGGTCTTCTCCCCCTAAGACTGGAAGTACTGGGCGGTCAGGTAAGCAATGTTGAGGGCAAAGGGGCCCTCGCTGTCAATGTTCAAGTACCCACCCAGAATAGAAAGCTCGGTCTTAGTCATGTTATTTGGCTCCCTACGGCCAAAAATAGTACTTCCCATCAGTCGCAAGAAGTAATGGGCAGGGGGAAGGTGGACCTGAGCGAGACGTCGCTCCTCGTAGGGAGTCTGTGCCAAAGTCCGCCAAAGCTGACGGATGACTTTCCTAGGGGCGGCAGTGGCGCCCGTAAAGGAAACTCCAAGTCGAGTACCAAACTCCTTTAATGTCATAAAAAAAGTCCGGTTGAACAACCAGAAAAACACAGAAGCACAAGTAGGGGCAGCATCGTATGCCCCAGAGGAGAAGGTAAAGAAGCTGAAGAACTCAAGGGTCAGCTCCCTGAAGGTGTAGGCACTCATGTTCACAAGTCCAGCCATCCCCGTACCCCTCAAAATCTCACACACCGGCTCATAGATAGCAAGCCTCTCAAGTGACGAACGGCATAAAAAGCGAGTTGGGAGAAAGTCACAGTCTACTAAAGCATAAAATCTAATGCGATGAATACCGTTAACAAAAATTACCTCGGGGTAGTCGGGGTGCGAGTCGAGGGAGTTGTCCCCTCGGATGGTAACACGGATAGCAGAACGGCCAGTAGCAAATGTAGCTCCTGCACGACCCCGACCTCTCGAACTCGAAGTAGAAGCCCGTCCTCCGACGGAGCAAGGTACTAGAGCCGCCCGGTAAGCAGCTGTGACTGCGGGTGACCACGCAGCATGAGTGGTCACCGTACCTGAAGTACTAGCTGTAGCTGCAAGAGAAGAAGCAGCAGAGACCGAAACCGACACAGAGGAAGAAGGGCTAGCAGCAGTGCTAGCAAAGGCAGAGGTTGTGATAGAGGTGGAAGCTGAGACGAGGCTAGCAGCAGTGCTAGCTGCAGTAACAACAGTACCAGCCGACGTAACAAGGAACACAGGAGCAGTGGCAGTAGTACTAACGGAAGTGGAGAAGGTGGTGACAGCAGGGACCTACGTCTCAGTCAAGGACGGACTAACAGGTGAACTGGAAGAGGGCATTGAGCTACTATCCATCCTAATCAAGTAAGTAAGGGGAAACGATAATCAATTAATAATAAATAGCAGAAATTCCCTAAATTAGTCGAAATTGTCGACTGAACAAACCCTAATTCCCAATTTTTACCACAAAAATTTGAAGCACACATGTAAACAGCAAGGAGGTAAAGGGAAAACAATCATCAAATGAAGCAATTTAAACAATAAACTCCAATTTCAGTTGAAAATTTTGACTAGCATAAACCCTAATTCATCATTACCCTAATTGATTAAAGCATTAAACAACAAGAGGGTAGAAGGTATGCTTACTTGATGATTGAAACCTACAATAGAAGCAATTAATCGACAAAAACGATGCAAAGAAGGCGATTTTTCGAACCCAAAAACCACAAACCCTGAGTCCTCAATTGACCGCAAAAACGAACAATAATCAAAGGGAAAATAAGGGGGAAATGTCGAGTAATTTGCAAAGAACAAATTGTAGGTGATTGATTTGGCAATGGTCAAGAAATTAGAGAGGACTTGGGGGATTTGATATGAGAAAGACGAAAAATGAAGAAATAAGGAATAAAGGATGAAAATAGGGATTTTAAGAGTGAGTTCCTGCGCGGGATTTTCAATTTAACTCGATCAAGTGATTTGAAATCACTCGATCGAGGAGTTTCAGCATCAGTTCACTTGATCAAGTAAAAAGTACTCGATAGAGAACTCCCTCTTTTTGCCTTTTCGATCGAATATATGTAAAGTCCTCGATCGAACCTTTCCCTGCAAATTCCTCTCGATCGAGTACAAAGACTGCTCGATCGAGGGCTTCTCCTCGTATAAGTCCTTAAGATGCGTTAAAACTTCCCAAAACCTGCATAAAAACAATCGCAAACATATCCTAATATACAGAATCACAAAAATAGTAGTTTATAGTCTTTCTAACTATGCTAAAAATGCCTAAATTCTAATAGTCCTAATAAATGCAATAAAGAAATTCAACGGAAATTTAAAAATAGGTTTTAAAAATTGTTACACGGGGCATTTCCCCGCTCATTTCTCAAGACAATTCAGTAGCCCCACGGAGGGTTTCTGACTGGAGGACGTCCCTTCGGCATCATTAACTGTCCTCTTCATTCTCCATGAGCTTGAATTTGAACCAGTAGGAGGAGAATAATTGACGTCTACGTACGCACGAACCTTTCTCGTCCCTTTTTCCTTCTCACCAGCCTTGACGTTGTCATCCCCAATTTGATTGATTTTAATTGCACAATGACCCTTAACAGCTCCTACATCTTTTTCATCCGTACCTGCTACAAGGAAAACAGACGAATTCTCCTCCTTTGTGCTCTCAGTCTGAGGCGGAGGGGTCACAATAGCAGCACAAAATTCCAAATTTTCATCTGGAGTGTCAATATGAGGGTTAGTAGAGGAAAGGGCATTGCAAGGTTGGGCTTGCATGGGAGCCCCTGCGAGACTTAGACTGATGGAAAATTAATTCCTCGTCTCCTACCTGAAATGTTAGTGTCTTACCCCCGAGATCTATCACTGCACGAGCAGTGAATAAAAATTGTCTCCCTAAAATAATAGGGGTGTGAGTGTCCTCGGGTATGTCAAGCACTACAAAGTCAACGGGAATAAAGAATCTCCCGATCTTAACAGGTATGTCCTCAATGACACCTAACGGCCGTGATATACTACGGTCGGCCATCTGTACATTCATGTTCATTCAATTAAATTTAGTCAAACCAAGTCTCTTAGCAAGAGACAAAGGTAAGACGCTCACGCTAGCACCAAGATCGCATAGCGCGTTATCAATCAAACGGGTACCTATGTGACATGGAATTGAGAAACTACCCGGGTCTGACTGTTTAGGAGGTAACTTATTTTGAACTACGGCAGTCCCTACCTCGGTCAAAGCTACCGTCTCATGATCATTAATATGCCTCTTACGTGATAAAATTTCTTTCATAAATTTTAAATAAGAGGGTACCTGTGTCAGGAATTCGGCGAATGAAACAGTCACCTACAAGCTTTTCAAGAGCTTGGGAAATTTACCGAATTGTTGATTGGCCTTTGTGTTCTGTAATCGCCTCGGGAAGGGCACGGTAATAGGTATCTCGAGCCCTTTGTTTCTTTCTTCCCACGTATCAGCTGGATCAAGCTCCTTATCACTCGATCGAGACTTTTTGCCTCTCGATCGAATTCTTTCTGGTGACATATCACTCGATCAAGCACTAGCAGGCTCTCGATCGAGGTCTCTAGTATCAGCAGTGTTCGATCGAGCAAAAATACCACTCGATCGAACGGTTTCCTCAACAATCTCACTCGATCGACCGGTTTGGACCTCTTGATTGACCTCTTCGTTATCCTGTTCACTCAATCGAGTAAGAATTCCACTCGATCGAGTCCTTTCTTCATCAATTTTACTCGATCGACCCCCAGAAACCATTCGATCGAGTATCTTCTTCGTGGTTAAGTCGTTTTCAGCAACAAACGACTGATCATCGTCATTTACCTCATTCCTCGGGTTTGACATACTCCTGTCAACAGGTAATTTTGGTCCTTCATATGAATGACCGCTTCTCAAATTAATTAAATTCACCGTCTCATGTGGGTTCTTCTTTGATTGAGACGAAAAATGACCCTGTTTCCTCGTGGACTGGTTCGCGGCTAACTAAGCAACTTGTGTTTCAAGTGACTTGATGGATGCTTCTTTCTGTTTGTCACTTAACTGCCATTGCTTTGTCAATGGCTGCAACATCGACTTAAGCTCACCTAGATCACTTGCCCCACCTGAAGATGATGCACCTTGATTGGGAGGAGGAAAGGAAGAAGGCTTTTGAAAGCCTCGTTGAGCCTTATGAGGAAGGACATATGGTTGCTGCTGGTATGGTGGAGGAGTGGGATTGAGCACATTTTGACTTGTCCACCTCAAATTGGGATGGACTGCCCCTTAGTTGTTATAATAAGAACCCCCTCTTGCCTGTATTGTTGAAAAGCAAGGACCTATTCTTTCTCCATGAGACAGTCAATAGCAGTATGACCGTCATCTCCTCCACATCTCTCACAAATAACAGTTTCCTATCTAGTTAGCAAATGAACCGTCTGTGGCTCCCCATCATTTTGCAGCTCAAATCTATCAAACCTAGCATTCATGGATTCCAGCTGAGCCACAACTGCCTTGTCAATTGAATGGACTATTCGAATACCATCCCTTGGGCTCCCATATTCAGCACAATGGGTCGCCATCTCCTCAATAATGGCCCATACCTTGTCATCATCCGTATTCTTTTGAAATATTCCGTTGGATGAGGCATCAAGTATGGCTCTGTGGTCATCGTATAACCCATTGTAAAACTGATTGGACATAAACCACGGATCAAAACCATGGTGAGGAAGAGACCTCACCAACCTCTTGAACCGACACCAAGTTTCATACAAAGTCTCATCGGGTGCCTGCTTGAAACTAGTAATCTTTGCCCTCAGCTGATTAGTGCGCTGTGAAGGGAAATATCTTTTATAGAAGGCAAGTGCGAGAGTTTTCCAGTTGGTGATACCAGCAACTGCACGGTCCAAATCGGTCAACCACTCACGGGCCGAGTCAGTCAGTGAAAAAGGATATAGCACCTCCTTTATCTTGTCTTGAGTTACTCCCTTTGTAGCGGGAATAGTAGAGTAGTAATCAGTAAAGACCTCCATATGCTTCCTTGGGTCTTCACCCGCCACACCCCTATACAGATTTCTCTCCACCAGATTTATCTAAGATGGCCTGATATAAAAGGTGTTGTCGTCCTCAGTCTGGAGGTTGAAACCCTTGGGAATAGAAGATGCTTTAGGCTCCGAATGACTTGCAATGTTCGGCATCTTTACTGGTTGGTTAGTAAAAATGAGATTGTCTTCTTCTAAAGACTGGTTTTCTGCAAATAGAAAATGCTGTAGCTCGGGCTCGAAAGTACTCAACTCTTCCTTTTGAAGTTCTCTTTGCATACGGAGTCTATGCCTATACAGTCTCTCTGGCTCAGGATCAGCTGAAACTAACTCCGATCTGTTTGACCTGGGCATACACAACACTGAAAGAGATAAATGAGAGCTGTATCAAGGAATTAAAAATTCCCTGAGACGGATAAAAATAAACGAGAACGAAAACAGATAGGGCTAATGCCTCCCCGGCAACGGCGCCAAAATTTGACAGGCTAGTCGTGTACCTACCAAAAATAACCAACTGGCACTAACTAATATATCTAGGGAAGTCGGGTCGATCTCCACAGGGAGGCCAGATATCTGTTAAAGGTCCGTCTATTTGGTCACAAATGGGGGTTGGAATTTGGTTTTCTAAACTAAAAAGGCTTAAGGGAAAGAGTAGTAAAGAAAGAGCAGTAAAAGCAAGAAAATATGAATAAGAGTGATCAATAAAGAGGGAACATGTCGGGATTTTGGTTCACTATGGTAGTCTAATGACTCAACTGCAAATAGTCTAGATAATTTACTGTGAGACGGATGTTAAAAGGTCCTTCCGGTCCACTTTCTATACTAGATTTTCTCTAACTTAACTTCCGTCCTCATTAGGGTAGTCTATTGTTCTTAGCAGGTTTATTTAGGCCAATCTTCTGATCCAGGAAAAAATTTAACTAGATTAAAGGGTAACTTAGAAGCGTGCACTCAACTAAGTTGGTACTATAATTAAATTGCCATGGGTTCATATTCTCACAAATACGTCATCTAGCCTATTCGCTACATCATAACATTTCTACCATAGATCCCCTAAGCCCAACATGAATGAATTTAGCTACTCATGCTATTAATGTTGTCAAGATTAAAAATAATGAAATAACTAATAGTAAACATAATGAAATTGCATAAATAAAACTTAGGGCAGAAATTAAGAGAATAAAACAAGAGAATTAAAGCAAACAAAGGGAAGATTAAGATTAAAAGGAAAAAAATTACAATAGCAAGAATTCCGGCGTAAAGAACAACAAGATCCGAGCAAAAATAATCCCAAAAGCAAAGTTATAGTGAAGAGTTTAAGGGAAAGAATAAGAGAAGAGAAGGTGGAGTAATACAAATGTTAAGTAGGGTAAAACGTAATTAAAACCTAATTATTGAAAGCTTAAATAGAAAAACTAAGTCCATTAACATAATAAGCAACACGGGCTAATTAAAGCCCGTAAAGACTCAAAACCTCTCGATCGAGTGGTTTGAGACAACTCGATCGAGGACTTCAGCAAGTAAACCACTCGATCGACCAAAAATGTTACTCGGCCGAGTTAACCTGATATCCAGCATTTCGATCGAGTACAATAAAGTACTCGATCGACCTCCTGAGTACGTGAAACCACTCGATCGACCAAGAAAACCATTCGATCGAGGGTTCTTCCTCCAAAATCAACTTCAATTCGTTGCCGACTGCTTCGTTGACCATTCCTTCACGCATCCCAATGAAGTGCTCTCGCTCTAAAGTTTCCGTCTCCTCAAAATGCATGCAAAACAGGACGAAAGAGGTATGATTCCACTACTTTCAGGTTCATTCCTATAAAACAGACAAAAGGAATCAAAGTAGCCATTTCGGGGTATAATTCAATACAAAACAGTACAAAAGTACATAGAAATACATGCAAAAATAGGCTAAAAAGACTATATAAAATGCACATATCACTTACCTGCTTCAACTGTGACGGAGTGGGTCACAAGAGGCATGATTATACCAGCGCCGGAGTTGGAGGAGGCTTTCTGGGGACTTATTAAGGCAACTTTTCTCAGGCTCTGAGCCAGAGTTTTGCTAGCAACCAGCCATCTGGGTCGCGGGGTAATCGTGGAGGGCAGATCAACAACAATGGCGGCTTCAACCGCAATAAAGGAGGGTCCTATCAGCGCCAGAACAACATTGTGACTAAGAACTCGGCAGCTAAGCCGACTACTTCTAATACCATGACCCGGGGTGGAGATCAGAAAAGCAGTGGGAAGCTCTTTATGATGGGCGAACAGGAGGCAGAGAACGATGCTTATGTGGTTACCGGTACCTTTCTCGTTCATAATACACCGTTTTTCGTTTTGTTTGATTCAGGGGCAACCCATTCTTTTGTGTCTAGGGGTCATGTCTTAACTATAGGTTTGGGAGAGTTTGAACTTGTAAAAGACAGTGTGTTTAGACCTTCTGGGGAGTCGGTGTCTTGTTCTAAGTTGTATAGAGATGTGTCTATGTAGGAAGGGGAGGTAGTCTTACCAGTCAACTTGTTAGAGTTTCCTATGAATGAGTTTGAGGTCATCGTCGGGATGGACTGGTTGGGCATGTATGATGCTAAGATAGATTGCAGATAAAAGAAAGTGTCCTTAAAGGGTCCCAAGGGTGTCAGGGTATCATATAAGGGGTTTGTTGTGAGACCAAAGTGTAAGTTTATCGCTGTGATGACTTTAAAGTCATGTCTAAGGAAGAAGTGTCCCTTTATTCTTTGCCAAGTGAGAGATATACGTGTGGAGGAGCCATCAGCGTCTGACATACCTGTGGTTTGGGAGTTTAGTGATGTTTTCCTAGATGAGATACCAGTGTTACCACCTAAGAGAGATATCGACTTCAGTGTTGAGCTCAAACCGGGGACGGGTCCTATATCTAAAGCACTATACCGTATGGGACCTAAAGAGTTGGAAGAGTTGAAAAAGCAGCTGAATGACCTGTTAGACAAAGGGTATATCCGGCCTAGTGTATCACCGTGGGGAGAACCAGTGTTATTTGTGAAAAAGAAAGATGGGAGCGTGAGGTTATGCATCGGCTATAGGAAGCTGAATCATGTCACGGTGAAGAACAGTTATCCTTTGCCAAGGATTGATGATATTTTTGACTAGCTGAGTGACGCAGGAGTGTTTTCTAAGATCGATTTGAGGTCGGGCTACCATCAGTTGAGGATAGCAGATGAGGATATTCCTAAGACAGCCTTTCGGTCATGTTATGGTCACTATGAGTACGTAGTGATGCCTTTTGGGTTGACGAATGCACCAGCAGTTTTCATGGATCTTATTAACCGGATTTTTAACCCGTTCTTAGATAGGTTTGTGGTAGTCTTCATTGATGACATCTTGGTCTACTCTAAGACCAAAGAGGAACATGAAGAACATCTGAGGTTAGTTTTGTAGACCTTGCAAGATAACCAGTTATATGCCAAGTTATCTAAGTGCGAGTTTTGGTTAGAGAAAGTTGAATTTCTGTGTCATTTGATATCCAAAGAGGGTGTGTTAGTGGACCCTAGCATGATTGAGGCAGTGACTAAGTGGGAATCACCAAAGAATGTTGCTGAGATTCGGAGTTTCTTGGGGTTAGCTGGCTACTACAGGAGGTTCGTGAAAGACTTTTCTAAGGTTGCGAGGCCTATGAAAGCGTTGATGCGAAAAGAGACCATAGTTTATTGTCCAAACCTTAAAGGAGCGTCTGACCACAGCTCCTATACTAGATCTACCTGAGGGAAGTGAGAACTTTGAAGTATACATCGATGCTTCAAAGAATGGTTTAGGTTGTGTTTTGATGCAGAATGGGAAGGTTATAGCTTATGCCTCGAGGCAGCTGAAGCCGTATGAGGAGAACTATCCTACTCATGATTTTGAGCTGGATGTAGTTGTTTTTGCTCTTAAGATTTTGAGGCAGTACCTTTATGGGGCAACCTTTAAGGTATTTTCAGATCATAAGAGTGAAGTATATCTACACTCAGAAGGAGTTGAACATGCGACAGAGGCGATGGATGGAGTTGATTGGGGACTATGCATGGAGATCATCAATCACGAGGGTAAGGCCAATGTTGTGGCAGATGCTTTGAGTAGGAAGAGTCTTCATTCGCTATGTACAACTATGTCTTTGTTGAAGCTGAGAGATGAGATGTCCAAGATGGGGATTCATATGATTCGAAAAAGGGATGCCACCGGGGACTTGGCGATTGAAACGAACTTGTATGATGATATAAAGAGTAAACAAGAGCTTGATCCAAAGATTCAAGAATGGAAGTCAAGGGTAGAGAGTGTCACGGTTTTGAGGTTTTCTATTCACACAGATGGGAGTGTTCATTTTGATGGGAGATGGTGTGTTCCTAGTGATGCAGATTTAAGAAGGGTGATCATGACGGAGGCTCATTGCACTCCTTATTCAGTTCACCCAGAGGGTGACATGCTTTATAAAGACATAAAGAAAACGTTTTGGTGGCCTAACATGAAGAAGGATTTGGCCGAGTTCGTGGCTAAGTGTCTAACTTGCCAGAGAGTAAAGGGTGAGCAATGAAGACCCCAAGGTAAGATTCAGCCACTTGAGGTACCAGAGTGGAAGTGGGAGTCGATCTCAATGATTTTCTTCGTGGGGTTACTAAGGACTCAGCAAGGTAACAATATGATTTTGGTGATTGTCGATCGTTTAACAAAGTTAGCTCACTTCATTCTGATGAAGGATACTTGGACCAAGATATAGCTAGCTTTGGGTTATAGGAAGTATGTGGTTTGGTTACATGGCGTGCCATAGGATATAGTGTCGGATCAAGATGCGAGGTTCCTATCACGATTTTGGCAAGAGTTGCAGGATTTGATGGGAACGACCTTAAAGACGAGTACATCTTTTCATCCGGCGACAGATGGTCAGACTGAGAGGGCTATCAAGACTTTGGAGGACATGTTTAGGGCTTGTGCCATGGAGTTTGGTGGGAGTTGGAAAGATAGGCTGGACTTGATCGAGTTTTCATATAACAACAGCTATCACACCAGCATTGGAATGGCACCGTTTGAGGCTTTGTACGGCAGGAAGTGTAGGAGTCCGGTATGTTGGGGCGATAGTGCTGAGACTGTGGTTTTTGGACCACAGATGGTGCAGGATATGATTGAGCAAGTTCATTTGATTCGTCAAAAGATGAAAGTAGCGAAGGATCGCCAAAAGAGTTATGCATATTTGCACCATAGGTACCCTGAGTTCGCAGTAGGTGACAAGGTCCTTTTGAAAGTGTCACCTATGCAAGGGGTGATGAGGTTTGGCAAGAAAGGAAGTTGAGTCATAAGTTTATCGACCCGTATATGATCTTAGGCTGTATAGGTGAAGTAGCCTACCGGCTAGATTTACCACCATCGTTGGATTGAGTCCACAACGTGTTTCATGTTTCGCAACTCCGGAAGTATGTGAGTGACCCATCACATGTGCTTGAGGTTTAGAACATAGAACTTGACGAGTCTCTAACTTGTGCAGAGGTTCCTAAGGAGATCTTAGTCCGAAAAGTGCACAAGACAAGGAACGTTGAGACCGTCTTACTAAAGGTACTTTGGTCTAATCACAATGTGGAAGAAGCCACATGGGAACCAGAGGAGTCAATGAGAGAGCGTTTTCCTCCCCTATTCGATCAGGTATGTTTGGTTACGGGGACTTAAACATTGTCTTTGAAGGGGTTAGGAGATGGTCGCATGCTTGTTTTGGGTTAGTTTGGGTTTCCATAGCTATGTTTTTGTCATCTTTTGAGTTTGAGTTGGGTGTTTTGTCATATATAGTGAGAGTTATTTGGTACTTGGAGAAGTTGTAGTTGTTGTGTTGAGAAGTTGTGTGGTGGTTGTTGGTTTTGTTTTCAGTATAGTATGAACTTTGGGGATGAAGTTCTTTTTAAGGAGGGAAGACTGGTTTACTACGGTTTTCTAAGTCTGTTACTCGGTCGAATATCGCTTACTCGACCGAGTAATGCGTCGTGTGTTTCTGGTCAGGCTACTGTCCAGGAATACTTGGCCGAGTATGGTAATACTCGACCGAGTAGGGGATACTCGGCCGAGTATACTCTATAATCGACCGAGTATCTGGTCTAACGGTGATTATTTCAGCGGTTTGATTTAGAGAGGATTAGAGATAAAACGGGATTTACAGTTTCATAATTACTTTTTTACCAAAACCTAAACCTTCAAACGTAACTCTAATCATCTCTAATCTCTCTTAAGTTCGTGGATTGCTTGTGAGTCTTGTTCATTCCTCTCTTGCGTCGATTGTGTCGGTAAACCACTAGTCCTATGAGTTTTGTTAGTTTGTCTTTAGGGTCTACCCTAGTTTTTTGATTTGGGGAAAAAAGGGATTTTGTGCCTGATTGTGATTGGATTGTATGATTATTTTTAGGTAGAGATTTCGTAGAGAAGCCGTTCTAGCTTTCTTGATTGACTCGTATCGAATTTTGTGCTAAGGTAGGGTTTCCCTACTCATTTGACTGTATAATTGATTTAAGATGCATTGTTGTGATTAATTGATATGATTAATATTGTTGATTGATTGTTGTTGGTGGATTGGAGTATGGGGTGTTGGAGTTGAGATGGTTGATGATGTCTTGGTTTTGGAACTATGTAAACTTTAACTTATATACTTTAATAAATATTGTGAAATGATTTCTTTTGATATACTATCCTTGGGCAACCGAGATGGTAAAAGTCTCTCATGCTAGGGTGGTCCTTGGTAAGGCACCATGGTATGTCGGGGTGTTACATATTAAGCAGATACGATTTGGATGCGCGAAGGATAGATGGGCATGTGTCATCACGAGTCTATTAGAAGTCTTCCGCTGTGTTATTGAACATTTCATTTACTTTAGTTGGTTTTTTGGATTTGGAACAGTTGTATCTTACTTTACAGTTTTTGGAGGTTGATTTATTCACTTAAACTATTTACTTAAAGTACGTTCTTTTATGGTCTATTTGATATTCATTGCCTCGGATAACTGAAATGGTAGCACTCTCATGCATTAGGTGGTCTTGGTAAGGTAACATGGTGTATGGGGGTGTTACAAAGTGGTATCAGAGAAAGGATTTTGGAACCTGTAACTAATGAATCTAATGAACTTAGAGAGTCAAACTAAAATGAACCCGGGTAGGAGTTGTTAGGAGCTAATACAAAGACTTGGGAGACGTCCTAAAGTCGCGAACTCACCCTACAACTTTGAACCGGTCACTATGGGGTGTCATGGGATTTCTATGTGTTTACCAACGTCTATATGAATATGATGAATGGATGATATGTGATTGGATGGAGGATGTTGTGGAAAAAGGTGAAGGTAATATCTATGATAATGTGATTGTGGCGAAGTATGTTGTATGATGAAATGATTTATTATGTGGCAATAATAGTAACATGTGAATAGAAGATATTGAGTTGTATACATATGTTTTATTGTTGCGAAAAGTTATATAGTTAAAGGCATGCAGGTAGTTAGAAACGTCAGCATGACTCGATCAAGTGGGCTGAGCTCGATTGAGTGGGTATATGACAACGTTCGACAGTAGCTTCTGTTTTGTGTGACTTGATCGAGTAAGGGGAGTACTCGATTGAGCGGGGGCTATTAGATCGAGTACGTGTGTGAATCGATCGAGTGTGTTTTATGTCAGTTCTGGTCATGTTCTGGAGTTGGGAACCTCGATCGAGTAAGTGGGCAACTTGATCGAGTGACCTCTACTGGATCGAGTGGGTGTGGTGACTCGATCGAGTCGGTGCTGTGCAGGTCGTATATGCTTTGAGCCGTAGGCTATGTGCTTACGTTTATCTCTCCTCTTAATAGCTCAAAGATGTGCCGCCAAAGAGGCATGCCATGTATGCTAGGGCTCAGGAGATGAGTGTTGATGAGATTTCCAAGATGCTTGAGCATCTAGATGCGCTTACCGAGGCCCTTAAGAGGTTTGGGAAAGATAAAGATACCGGGGTAGACTTTGCCAAGATGAGCACTACGATATCCCACTTCAAACCAAAAGAATATATGAGTACTGGTGCGCCAATTTTGCTCGACAATTGGCATAGGGAGATGGAGAATATCTTGGGAGTGGTTCATTGTCCCGAGGATTTTAAGATGGAATAAGTTGCGTTCTACCTGAGAGATGCTGCGGAGGAATGGTGGGACAAGGTGAGGGAGAGTGAGAGTGCCCTAGGTCTTTATCTGAAGCAGGGTAAGTCAGCTATACCTTGGGTTAAGTTCAAGAGAGCGATGAGGAGGGAGTTTATTCCGGAGCACGTTCGCAGTAAGTTGAGGAAGGAGTTTGATTCTTTCAAGATGACCTCGGATATGAAGGTGGCTGAGTACTATAATAAGTTTAATGAGAAATCGAGATATGCTGAGGACATAAGGCTGAGTCAGGAGAACTTAACACTGCAGTTTGAGAAGGGGTTGACCTATCAGATCATGGAGAAGCTACTGGCTGGGGTCCTTAATGATGTTAAGGAAGTATATGAGAGGGCAGGACGAGCTGAGCGGTTGGTCGAGATGGCCAAAGAAAACAAAGAGAGAGGTCCCGAAAAGAGAAAGGCTGATAGTGAGGGTGGTGGTCAGTCTAGCTACAAGAGGGGTAATCATAATCAGGCAAGGGCTTACTCATCAGGATTGGGTTTCAGTGGTGGGGCTTCTTATGGTTGTGGTCGTGGTGGTAGCAGCAGTTGGAGTATCTCTTGCTTTAACTATGGCGGTATGGGCCAAAAGAGGCATGAGTGTACGAGTGCTGGGGGCAGAGGTTTTCAGAGACCATCGCAGGGGAGCTTTTTGCAGGATCCGACACAGAGCTATGCTAGCAACCGACCGGCTGGGTCATGGAATAATCAAGGGGGGCATGGTAAAAACAACGGTGGGTCCAACCGCAATAGCGGTAATTTTTATCAGAAACCAGCGGCTAACAACAATCAGGGGTTAGCTGCCAAGCCATCTACTTCAGCTAGTACAGTACAAGGAGATGGATAGACGACCACTGGCAAGTTGTTTATGATGGACAAGAAAGCTGTTGAGGATAATGCACACATGATCACTAGTACCTTTCTTGTTAATGATGTTTCTACCTTTTCTTTGTTTGGTTCAGGGGCGTCACACTCTTTTGTATCGTCGAGTTATGCTAAGCTTTTGGGATTGAGAGAGTTTGAGTCTGTAAAAGATGAGGTTTTTATACCGTCGGGTGGGTCAGTGTCTTCTGGGAGGTTGTATAAAGGTGTGTTCATGATAATTGGGCAAGTTGATCTTCCAGTGGATTTGTTAGAATTTCTTATGGATGGTTTTGAGATGATAGTTGGTATGGATTGGTTGGGTAAGTACAAGGGTAGAATAGATTGTCACCAAAATAAAGTCTCTTTGAGAGGTCCTAAGAAAGTTAGTGTGTCTTATCGTGGGTTTGTTGTCAAACCCAAAGTCAAAGTGATAGCAGCGGTGACCTTGAAGTCTTACCTGAGGAAGGAGTGTCCTTTGATTCTATGCCATGTGAAATATCACAGTATGGTGGAGCCGACAGCAGATGAGATACCAGTGGTGGGGGAGTTTCCATATGCTTGAGGTTGTGTATTGACTACAGAGAGCTTAACAGTGTTACAGTGAACAACAACTATCCTTTGCCAAGGATATATGATCAGTTTGACCAGTTGAGTGGGGCCAGAGTCTTTTCAAAGATTGATATGAGATTAGGGTACCATCAAGTGAGGATTCGGGATGAACACATACCAAAGATAACTTTTCGATCGAGGTATGGTCACTATGAGTATGTGGTGATGCCGTTTGGGTTGTCTAAGGCGCCGACAGTGTTATGGATTTGATGAACCGGATCTTCAGTCATTTCTTGGATCGGTTCATAGTGGTGTTCATAGATGATATCTTAGTCTATTCTAACACTAAGGAGGAGCACGAGTAGCATTTGAGGTTGGTGTTACAAACTCTACGCGACAACCAGCTGTATGCAAAGTTGTCTAAGTGTGAGTTCTGGCTACAATTTATGGGTCATGTGATTTCTAAAGAGGGTGTATCTGTGGATCCTAGCCAGATAGAGGCTGTAGCTATGTGGGAAGCACCAAAGAATGTGGCCGAGATCAGGAGTTTCTTGGGTTTGGCAGGGTACTATCGACGGTTCGTGAAAGAATTTTCAAAGATCGCCAGACCTATGACTGCGTTGATGTGGAAAGAGAACAGGTTTCGATGGGATGAAAGTTGTGAGACGGCGTTCCAAACATTAAAGGAGCGTTTGACCATAGCTCCAGTCTTAGCTTTACTTGAAGAGTGTGAGAACTTTGAGGTGTATACAGTTGCTTCAAAGGACGGGTTGGGTTGTGTGTTGATGCAGAACGGGAAAGTTATTGCCTATGCTTCTAGGCAATTGAAGACTTATGAGAACTATCCAACGCATGATCAAGAGTTGGGTGCAGTTGTGTTTGCTCTCAAGATTTGGAGGCACTATCTTTATGGGGCAACCTTTAAGATGTTTTCTGATCACAAGAGTCTAAATTACATCTTTACTCAAAAGGAGATGAACATGAGACAGAGAAAGTGGATGGAGCTTATTGAGGATTATGACATGGATATCATATACCATGAAGGGAAGGCAAACGTAGTTGCTAATGCGTTGAGCAGGAAGAGTGTGCAATCTCTATGCACAGCTATGTCTTTGATGAGGTTGAGAGATGAGGTGGGTAAGATGGGGATACATGTGATTCAAAAAGAGGATGATAGAGGATACTTGACAGTGGAGCCGGATCTTTATGATGATATTCGCAGGAAGCAGACTCTTGATTCTAAGATTCAGGAGTAGAGAGCTGGATTAGAGAAAGGGACAGTGTCTCGGTTCTCTATTCATTCTGATTGGAGTGTTCGGTTTGATAGGAAATGGTGTGTACCTAAGGATGATGAGTTGAAAAAGGTAATCATGACAGAGGCTCATTGCACACCGTATTCAGTGCATCCTGGTGGTGACAAGCTTTATAGAGATCTGAAGAAGACTTTTCTGGTGGCCAGGGATGAAAAGGGAGACAACTGAGTTTGTGGCTAGATGTTTGACATGTCAAAGTCAAAGGTGAGCTGCGAAGACCACAAGGTAAGATTCAGTGTCTTGAGTTACCTGAGTGGAAATGGGAGTCTATCTCTATGGATTTCATAGTGGGTTTACCGAGGAACCAGCAAGGTAATAATATGATATGGGTTATAGTTGACTGTTTGACTAAGTCAGCTCACTTTATTCCAATGAAAGATGCATGGAGTAAGGTGCAGCTGGCTAATGGCTATAGGAAGCATGTGGTGAGGTTACATGGGGTGCCAAAAGACATTATGTTAGATCGGGATGCGAGGTTCATTTCTCGGTTTTGGCAAGAGTTGCAGGAGATGATGGGAACTACCTTGAAGATGAGTACTGCAATTCATCCTGCAATAGATGGACAGAAAGAGAGAACTATCAAGACTTTGAAAGGTATGTTGAGGGCTTGTGTGATGGAGTTTTGTGGTAGTTGGGAATATAGGTTTGATTTGATCGAGTTTTCTTACAACAACAGCTACCATACGAGTATTGGCATGAGTCCGTTTGAAGCTTTGTATGGGAGGAGGTGTAGGAGTCCAATCTGCTGGGATGATAGAGCTGAGGCAGTGGTTTTAGGATCACAGATGGTACAGGAGATGATAGAACAAGTGAAGGGTGATTAGGCAAAAGATGAAAGCGGCCCAGGATCGACAAAAGAGCTATGCGGACTTACATCATCGGGACATCGAGTTTCAGGTTGAGAATAAGGTTCGTTTGAAAGTGTCACCTATGCGTGGGGTTATGCGGTTTGGTAAGAAAGGGAAGTTAAGCCAAAAGTTCATTGGACCGTATGATATTTTGGACCGTGTAGGAGAGGTTGCTTACCGATTAGCTTTGCCAGCAGCTTTGGATTGTGTACATAATGTGTTCCATGTGTCTCAGTTACGGAAGTATGTAAGTGATCCTTCCCATGTGTTAGAGGTGGAGAACATTGAGTTGGATAATTCCTTATCTTATCTGGAGGTGCCAAAACAGATTCTTGATCGCAAGGTTCGCAAAACTAGGTCCAGGGAAACGGTGTTGCTTAAGGTTTTATGGTCTAATCACGATGTTGAGGAAGCGACTTGGGAGGCGGAAGAGGTTATGAAGGAGCGGTATCCGTCTCTTTTTTATCAGGTATGTGTGGTTACGGGGACGTAACCATGTTTCTTTTAGGGGGGTAGGAGATGATCGCATAAGATTTTTGTATGGATTTATGTTGGTTTTGGTACAGTTAGTGGTTATTTTGAGTTGGTATGAGTTGTGGTTGGGTTTTGTTTTTGAATTTTTAAGTTGTGGTTGGGTTTTGTTTTTGAGTTTTTGTTGCTTTGTTTTGTCGTAGTTGAGTTAGTATGTTTGGTTTTGAGTATGGGTTTGAACTTCGGGGACGAAGTTCATTTTTAAGGAGGGAAGACTGTAATACTATGGTTTTATATGCTGTTGGGTACTCTATCGAGTAAGGCTTACTCTGTCGAGTAAGTGTGTTTTGGCATTCTGGACAGTGTTCTGTCTGTTGGGTACACGATCGAGTAGGGGCCACTCGATCGAGTACCTCACTTACTCGATCGAGTTCGTCGGTACTTACGGGTTTTTGGTCGGGTTTTGATAGCAACGCGAGATTGGTATATAAAGGATTTTTATAAGTTTATTTTTACTTTTTACCCTATTCTAAATATTTTGCACAAGAGATCAAGTTACGTAGCTTTTCTCTCTCACATAGCTATCAAATCCAAAGGGCTAGTGTTGTCGGATTTCAGGGTTCTTTATACCGTTGAGACCGTCGCATTGTCGGTAAGATCCTAGTACAGCTTTTATGTTGTTTTGTTAACTTTGTGTTGTTTTGTTAACTTTGGTTTAAACCTTAATTGGGTAATTTGAGGATTTTGGGAGTATTGTTGGTATTAGGTATTGATTGCATGATTGTATGTTGATAGGAAGTGATTTCGTAGTGGAGCGTTTCCGATCTGCTGTTATGTCTATTGTGGTGATTACATTTCCAGGAAGGGTTTCCTACTCAATTATTGTTTACATGAATATGAGATAGTTGATTGGTTGTTGATTTTTGGTTAATGGCATTTTTCTATATCGAAATTGAATTGGTATTGTTGATGTTGTAGTTGGTTGTTGTTGTTTGCCTATGGTTCGCGAGGTGCGCCCTCGGCTGAGTGGAGTCACTTGCGGGAGTAGCTTCACGCCCTTTATTCGCCCCTTGTGGAACCCGCCACAAGAGGGGATGTACACATTAAGGAACATGGGTTTGCGCTCGGTAAAGATGAGTGGGGCTTAGGTGGGAATGGCTGCGGTCCCCCATTGGCGGTGTGGATTACTGGTTGCGGCCGTAATCTAGTAGGACTAGACCTTCAGGCTAGTCAGGTGATTGGTGATGTGACGGTGTTAGAGAACTATGTGTATTGTTGTTGTTGTTGTTGTTGTTGTTGTATTATCTTATATTGTGTATGCAGTAACTAACCCCGTTTAATTGTTTTAAAAACCGTTGTGATCCATTCGGGGATGTTGAGAAGTTATTGAGCATGTATGATGATACGGTCGTTTTGTACCAAAAATAAATACCTAAGTTACTACTAACAGAAGTCAGCGGTAAGTAGGGTCGATCTCCACAGGGAGGCTAAGTTGCTATCTATCTGTTTAATTCGGTCTGTCAGGGTGTCACAGAAATGGGGGTTGAATTGATTGTAAACTAACTAAACTACTGAAACTAGAGGCAAGAGAAGGGAAATAAGGAGATTAAAAATAAGAGAAAGGAAGTATGCTAGGAGTCGGTCTACCGTGGCAGCTATCAGATCTTATACTATCGGGAATACTGAGGCGATTAAACTATTGATAAGAAGAGCTATGGTCGTCACCTTTCGGTCCTTAAACCGCCCTAGAGCGTAAACAGCTTAACTTTCGCCCTCACTGCAATACCCTATTGTAATTAAGCAAGCCTTCCCTTCCAATCTTTCGATCTAGGTCGGGGTTAACTATATTTATGGTCTCCTGCATGCATTCATTCGACCGGATAACAATTAAATTGCCTAATACAATTCCTACCGCAAGTCTAACCTATTCAAGTCAGTTAAAACATCGCTACCACGGCTTCCCTAATCCTAACATACTAGGGGGATTTAGCTAGACATGGAGTAAATAAGAACAATAAATAAAGAGGGAGGGGGAATAATAAACATTAAATAAAAAGAGAGAAAGGAGAGAAGAAATTACTGATATAAATGATCCGGAAAACAAAGTAGAACAAAAGTAACAGTGTATGTGAAAAATGATAAGAGAGCCGAGCAAGAAGAGAGTGTGTGCAGCAACGTGTAGTCTTAGATTTATTTATAGCCTAAAAAGAAGTAAAACCTAATCTAAACTTAACGTGAATGGAGGCCCAGTAGCTTGTAATTGCTCGATCGAACAGTAAAGTCACTCGATCGAACAGTTCCTGCGTCTGTTTACTCGATCGACAAAAAGAAACTGCTCGATCGAACAGTAAGCCACTCGATCGAACAGTTCTTCCGTCTGTTTACTCGATCGACCAAAAGAAACTGCTCGATCGAGTGGTTCCTGGTTCCAGCTCGTGTTGGTCTTGTAATTTTGTCTTTGACTTGTCCTTTTAGCTCCCGAAATAGCTTCACGCATCCCAAGACAGCTATATTTCCCGCTCCAAATTATCTCTTCCTCCAAATGCATGCAAAATGGACGGCAAATGGCTTGATTTCACTACTTTATGGTCCATTCCTGCAATTAAGACAAAATAACCCAAAGTAGCACATTCGGGGCATTTCGTAGCATAAAACCACGATAAAAGCATAGAAATACGTGCATAAAATAGGCTAAAAAGACTATATAAAGTGCACGTATCATATGATTTGGATGCGCGAGGGATAGCTGGGCATGTGTAATCACGAGTCTATTAGAAGTCTTCCGCTGTGTTATCGAACATTTCATTTACTTTAGTTGGTTTTTGGATTTGGAACAGTTGTATCTTACTTTACAGTTTTTGGAGGTTGATGTATTCACTTAAACTATTTACTTAAAGTACGTTCTTTTATGTTCTATTTGATATTCATTGCCTCGGGTAACCGAGATGGTAGCACTCTCATTCATTACACTTCCTCTCTATCTCCCCTGTTAAAAGTTCCTCCAATATTCACCATAAATAAACTCCAATAGTCACCAGCGACGCTTCACGGCTTCACTCTTCAGCATCCGGCATCCATCCTCAAGGCCACCGTCAGAATTTCGGAATATTCTGTGAAGTAAATATAACCCCCAATTCTCCAAACCCTAATTTCGGAATTTCCCCAATGATGCGTGTATTCTATGTAAGGTTTTTACCCTATATTTACACGTATTTCTATGTTATTTATGTGGCATCTAGCTACAAATGTCCCCCGAATAGTCCACTTTGGTTTGTCTCATATTATTTGCAAGTATGAGCCGGAAAGGAGCAAAATCGAGCCTGAACCTGTCCCAATTGCATGCATTTTGGAGAAAGAAGAATTGGAGCTTGGAATCTATCACTTAGAGATGCGTGAAGTGGATTCAGAAGGTGTTTTGAGTTCATCCACGCTAACACAGCTCGATCGACTAAGTTGGCTGCCGAAAACTGGTCGATCGAATGCTTTTTCCTGCTGAAGATTCTCGATCGTGTAACTACTGTACTCGATCGCGAAGGGCGTTTTCTAGGTTCTTCGATCGAGTACTTATTGTCCTCGGTCGAGTTGTTTGATCTTGATTTTACTCGATTGAGTGGTTTCATTCTACTCGATCGAGTAGTTTCTGCTGTGAGGATATTTTTACGCAAGGATATTTTATTTTCCATCTTTGAATAAATAGGACGACGGCAGTAGAACAAGACATCTCTTCTTTTATCTATGACTTTTGGATCTGAAACTTTCATCTCTCATTATTAATCTCTATTCTTGAGACCTAGAACTGGGCACTTTCGGAACTTGTTGTATTCGGTATTTTCGTTCTTCAATTTCGATCTTTATTCAATTGCACTTAATTCTTTTTTACCATCTACTCCTTCTTCTACTGTAATTGTTGTTTCTATTAGTAATTAGAATGTTCAATTTAATTGTCTTTTTTATTATTGTTAATTTCCTAAATCTCTTAAGGCGTAACTAATCTTCTATGCTAGGACATAGGGGAGCCATGGTAATTAGGGAGATCATGAATAGGTGATTAGGGCTTGGTACAAATTGGGTCTGTGTTGTTAATCATTGCATTTAACAGTGATTACTTGCTTGAGTCGACGCATTTAGCTAATTGATTTGTTACATCATGACCTAGATTGAAAGATTGGAAGCGGTAAGACTTGCAATGAACATTAGGGCATTCTAATGAGGGTGAAAGCTAAGTTAGTAATGTTTTAGGGCGAATAGCGGACCGAGAGGACCTTTTTCATTACCCTGCAGACCGAGTTTATGCTGACCTATAACCCTAGATTGGACTCCTAGAAAACCATAGTGAACCGACTGTCCTAGCTATTTCTCTATATTTGTTAACTTCCTTAAAGTTTAGTCCTTGCTTCCTCTTTTCTCTCCACCCTTATATCTTCGTAGTTTAGAACCAAAATAATCAAAACTCCAAGAAACGGTTACTTAGACAGACTTAGTTAGCATACAAAATTCTCATCTCCCTGTGGATTCGATACCGGGCTGCCTCTGCTACAATTTATAGCAACCGGTTGGTTTTGTTTTTTATAGGGTTGCGACAGCCGTGTCAAATTTTGGCGCCGTTTCCGGGGAGACAGTGTTATTTTGTTTGCTTTATATTAAGTTTGTCTTTGCCTCAAGGAATTTATTCCTTGAAGCAGTTCTCATCTTTTTCCACTAGTTGTGTTATGATAGGTCATATAGGTCCTACCTAGACAGGATTCGTGGAGAAAGACCATCAAAGGGAAGGCTTGAGTACCTTTGAGTCTTCTACCAAGATGTCTGACATCTCCGAGCATTTGGAAGTTATCAAGGCAAGTTTTGACAAGCTGGAGAGTAGACGATCTTTGGGGAGTCCACCTAAGCTCCATACTATGGCGCAATGGGTGGCTTACTGTGGAAGATGTGGTGCTGCGGGGCACGATGCTATTGTTTGTATGGCGGAGAATGATCAAGTCTATGCTTATCACCAACATAGACAAGGTAACTATTTCTATGGTCACCCGAGTCGGGTATACCCAGCCTTTACCTTTCCTATGCCGTAGCAAGCCTATGTGCCACCATATCAAGCTCAACAACAAGCTCCTCTCCTAAACAATATTGAACTGGTTGAGATAAAATCCTTGGTACAGTCGCTTGAACTTCATTTTCATGAAAGGGAGCGGGTCTTTGATACTTTTGTCATTACACTTGGGAACCATTTAGCTCAAGTGGCGACCGAGCAAGATCTTATCAGTCTGAGGCGGAACATACTGTTCATACCAGAAGCGGTCCCTCCTATGAAGGACTTGATGTACCTATTGCTATTATTGACGACTATGATTCAGATGATGATTTCGCTGTGCAAACTGACATGTTTTTCGAAGACACAAGTGCTGCCACACTTGAGAAACTCCAATCAACCATCCTTATGTACTCGTTCGAACATTACATCCGCAGAAGACATCGTTCGAGTGGAAAATGGTGCTCGATCGACACTTTGCACGAGGAACAACTCGATCGAGAACTTATGATTGATCGATCGACCCGTTTTCACAAGAAAAGCTCTCGATCGAGTGCTATTTGTTGGAGTATGTGTCCTCGACAATAATGCGATCACATGTTTTAATCTCATGATAAGAATACATGAGGGAAAGTTATACTTTATTGTCAACTGATCCACATTTATCGGTAATGGTTGGCTAACTAGAGTTTGACATTACTGTCGTGTGACGGTGGTGACCAGTTGATCCCTTAAGGTCATACCTATAGAGTAACACTCTTAATTGATAAATTAATTAATTGTATGATGATACAAGTTAATTAATCCTTTAAATTAGATGATGTTTTTGTTATTGTTTATGAAACAATTATAATTAGAATGAATAATGTATTATAATCACAAGGAGTTGTGAATTATAATAATATGGTCCATTTTAAGTATAAGTAATCATGTATTGCTATTTGTATTATTTCTTTTTATGTAAAGAATTTTAATAAGTTAAAATTGCATTAGATTGTCACATGTCTAGTAACATGTCACATATTACAATTGACAAATATTAGAAACTTAATATGGATCCATTTTATCTATATGGAAACCGGTTTTCCATAATAAGAGGGAACAATTGTGGGACAATGAGTGTGCATGCTTATTTGTGATAGGCTCTTTGTTTTTCCTTGTGAAGAGAAATTGAGGGAAAATATGAGCACCCATAGGGCACTCTTCCCCTCAACCCCACGGCACTCCTCTCTCCCCTAAACAAAATGAGATTTGTTTTCTCATTGATTCATTCATTCAAATGCTCTAATGATTTTAGTTCTCTATAATTATTTTTGAGAGAGAAAGAAAATAAAAACATCATTTTAAAATACTAATATTAAGATCTAATTACTAGTAGTAGTAATAATTCATATTAGTAAAATTTAAAGGGACATCTACTAATTTCTAGTAATAAAATTAGTAAATTTATTGAGAGGGATTACCTTGATACAATCCTTAAGGAGTAGATCTTTCAATTGGATCTAAGGGTTTTTGGGGCATTTGTTTTTTCTTAAAGAAGACTAATTTGGTAGGAAGCCAATTAGTATAAACCCATTCGGCCACCATTGTAAGAATGATTAATTCTTCTATTTTATTGAATTTGTTTTGCATGCATAAGATCTTATATTAGTTTTATGACTAAACTAAATCACTTAATTTTTAGAGATGTCTAATAAGAGCTAAATGAATCTTTCAATTGGTATCAGAGCAAGAGTTGTTGCATGCAAAATTGGCTTTGTTTTTCCGAGTTAATAAGTTAACATATAAAACTAAAAATTTGTGATTTATGAAGATAAATTCCACGAAAATTTTACATCTTAAACATTCTGGTCCTAAATTGATTTTAGATCATTTTGATGATTTATGGTAATTTATAGCTCTTTAAAATGATTATTTGCATTTTTATTACATTTTGTTGAATAAAATGACAATTAAAATGCTAAAAATAGTTAGACTATGATTCTGACCTTGGAATTTTTACACGACCTCGCATGCATATTTTAAAAGTTGTATGTAAAATTTCATATAAAATGGTTTTATATAGCATGATTTATGATTTTTACATGTTAAAAGTCGATTAAATAAAAGTATTTATGTTAAAAATGGTTAGACTTTGTTCATACCCATGAAAATTTAATATGTTATCGCATGTAATATTTACACACTGTATGTAAATTTTTAGATCAAATGATTTAATTTTGCATGATTTACGATTTTTAGATGTAAAAATCGAATAAATAGTGACTATTTTGGCAAAAATAGCTAAAGTAAATTTTATGGCATGAAAATTTTTCCCAGTGTTGTATATATGATATGAACTTCAGATCTAAAGTTGCATGTTAATTTTCGTATTATTTTAATGGTTATTAATTTTTATGGGATATAAATTGATAAATAGCAACTTTAATAGTCATTAAAATAAAAATTCGACTTTTGCGCTAAAAATTTGTCATTTACAGGTTCAAGAAACTTATTTAAAATATTCAAAATTTTTAATTTTGATTTATTACATAATTTTATGTTTAATTTTGAATTAAAGGGTTAAAATTATGTTTTAATACGATTTATTTGTGAAATAAATTAAGATAATCTAGGGGCAAATTTTATTAAAGTTTTGGGATGTTGGAAATTTTCTAGAATATACAAAATTATGATTTTGAAATTTTCGAATTTTTATGACTTAGTTGGGAATTATTTCTTTATTATTATGAATAATAGATGTTTAAAGAGCAATAATAAAATATCAAGTTAAATTATTGTCAAATATTTAGTGAAGACTAAATGTTTGAGTTCTAAGATAGTTGGGGTAATTAAATTGGACATAGATGTGATTTATGTAATATTTTGTGATTTTAATAAGTTAATTGTCACAATAATCCATAAAACCGGACCATATATACGATATTAGTTTAAATAGGGCGATTTGGCACACAAAATGGCATGTTTTGTACATATATTAATGCTTCATTTTTAGTATGATTGTCATATTTTATTTTATGTAATTTTGAATTATGTAATTTGTACTTAGTATGGCCGTAGTTTTAATTGGTATTTCCCGAAATGAATGGGGATATCGATTCGGTTGTAATTAATGTGATCTCGTATCAATTTTATTTTATTTAGTTTTGTTTTTATTTTATATTATATAAAGTATAAAAGCTATGTAATTTATTTCTTCCGGAGTTCCTTGAAGACGGTGCCATTCGAGAAGGCGATCCAACAAAGACCGTGTTGCCTTGGATTGCGTGCCAAATGAAGTTAAAGAGACCAAGGAGTTGGTTTCCGAATTTGTAAATAGTTTATTTGATTTACTATTTTAGGAAGGCCATACTAGGATTTTATCTTTATGCTTTGCATTTGTTTTATATGTTTGCATGCATAGCCAAATCGTCATTACTACACATGCATATCTTTTTATCGAGTCATCGACCGCGTCAATTAAAATTATCGTAGTATTGCTTTAGTTCACTTAAAACATGATATATAATAAATTGACAAGACCTCTCACTAAATAATAATTGAGAATTAGCTTTACCAAATAGTAGAAACCATGAATCCCAATTTCATAAGGAAGTAGGCTCAGCTCACCGGGGTGCTAAACTTGTTACGTAGGGTAAGTGGGTAACATCGAAATTTGGATTGAGCTCAATGGAAGTATTCATGACCGTAGTCTCATGTGTTCTGGGCTAAGGATAAATATTAGAGTAATTTTATCGACCGAGAGTTCTAGAAGTAGAATCGATTAAAGTGTTAATCCACCGAGTTATATTGATAAGGGATGAATCGGCTCACCATGCCCGAGTTAATATGAATTTGGATCTCGGGATCATTTATAATAGTTGGGTGGAGGTCTCTATATAAATGTTTAAAACTTGTTTAAAAATGTTTGCAAGTATGATTAAATGACAAATGTTAATATTTCCTTTACCTCCATGTTTGTAGTTTATATATCGTAATGGATCCTACTAATACAACAACACCTATTACCATTGGGTCTTGTCATAACTTATTTGACGATATATGCTCCAACAACAATCTCGATACTACTAGCGAGCTTCGTTTTGGGATCGGTTCCGATGGAAACCTTAATTTCATTACTTCCACCATACCTCCTACTATGACTAGATATTTTGTGAATTTGTCTCGAGAAGACCATCTCGCTAAATCCATGAGATCCTTATCTTTGGAATAAAGGGATGTCGAACCTAGTGGGAGTCCTAGCAAGCAAGCTCTTGCAACTAAAGGAAAGTGGTTCAAAAGGAAGGGAAAGAAAGGTAGAAGATTCAACAATGGAAACAAGATGGCTAGTAGGACTACCAAAGGAGCCAAAGTTGATGATGAATGCCATTATTGTCATGGCATGGGACATTGGATGAGGAATTGCCCCATATATTTTGGAAATATTAGGGATGGACTTGTTATTCCACTCGGTAAAATTTCTTCTGAAATTTATGTTATTGATGTAAATTTTAATTCCACCAGAACGTGGGTATTAGATACCGGTTGCGGCTCTCACCAGTGTAATCATTTACAGGGGCTAAGAAACGTGGAAAAGCTGAGCAAGGGCAATGTTGATCTCCGTCTTGGGAATGGAGCTAGGGTAGCTGCCACATCCAAGGAAACATAGGTGATTATTTTAGCAAATGGATTTGAGTTGTATTTGCATAATTGTTTTTATGTACCTTCTCTTTCTAAGAACATTATTTCAATTGCTATGTTAGACATAGAGGGTTTTAATTTTGCCATTAAAAACAATTGTTGTATTATTTCAAGAAATGACTTGGTCATAGGCCGAAGCTCTTCTATTAATGGCATTTATGTTCTAGAAACTTCTAATCCAATTAAAGACATATATAATATACAATAGAAGAAACTCAAATCAAGTGATCAAAATGAATCGTACATTTGGCATTGTCGATTGGGTCATATCAACGAGAATCGCATCAAAAGATTAGTTTCCACTAATGTCATTAAACCATTTGATTTTCAATCATATGGTATATGCGAATCTTGCCTCCTAGGCAAAATGACTCGTAATCCTTTTAGTGGTAAAGGGACTTGAGCTAGTGAACTACAGGGACTTATACATACCGATGTATGTGGACCAATGACCATCACCGCTAGGGGAAATTATGACTACTTCATAAGCTTCACCGATGATTTAAGTAGATATGGGTATATCTACTTAATGAAGTACAAGAGTGAAGCTCTTGGGAATTTTAAAGAATTTCAAAATGAAGTAGAAAACCAATTGAACAAGAAGATAAAGGCACTACGATCCAATCGCGGTGGAGAGTATCTTAGTAATGAATTTGATTCACACTTGAAAGGTTGTGGCATCATTTCACAACTCACTCTGCCCGGTACACCACAACTTAATGGTGTTGCCGAAAGGAGAAATCGAACCCTACTAGATATGGTTCCATCCATGATGAGTCAAACCGAGTTACCCGACTCGTTTTGGAGATTTGCAATCCAAACCGCAATCAAATCATTGAATAATAGTCCGACAAAGGCAACCGAAAAGACTCCATATGAGGTGTGGAAAGGAAGGGTTCCTAATATATCCTATATGAAGATTTGGGGATGTAATGCTTACGTCAAGGCAAAGACCGACAACAAGCTAGCCCCACGATACAAAAAATGCATCTTTGTAGGTTACCCCATTACCTCCCGAGGATATTACTTCTACAAACCTCATGAAAACAAAGTGTTCGTGCCTAGTGACGCTGTCTTCTTAGAAAGTGAGTTTATTTCTAAGAGACAGAGTGGGAGAAATTTTTAACTTGACGAAGTTCAAGAGCCACAAACCGAAGTATAGATGCAAGAAGACATTCCTTCGTCGTCTAATTCTGTTGTTGTTCCTCAACCGAGGAGGTTGGGTTGAGTTTCTCGCCATCCTGATAGATATGTTGGACTTATCCAAGAGGATGGGAGTCTTGATGTGTTGCTTCTAGAAAGTGACGAACTCGCCACCTACAAAGCTGCAACTCTAGTCCCAATTCAGCTTTATGGCTTGAAGCCATGAAATCCGAAACGAGTTCTATGCATGAAAATCAAGTCTGGAACTTGGTGGATTTACCTGAAGGGGCAAGACCTCTTCAGTGCAAATGGATCTTCAAAGTAAAGAATGGCATAGAAGGACATGATGATGTCTACAAGGCTAGGCTAGTGGCAAAAGGTTTTAGTCAAGTTCATGGTCTTCACTATGACGAAACCTTTGCCCCCGTTGCTATGCTAAGATCAATTCGGATACTGTTAGCGATCGCCGTATTTCATGACTATGAAATATGGCAAATGAATGTCAAGACCGCTTTTCTAAATGGGCATTTAGAAAAGGAGGTGTACATGATACAACCCGAAGGTTTTGTGGATCCTAAAAATCCTAACAAAGTATGCAAGCTTAAGAGATCCATTTATTGTCTTAAGCAAGCATCAAGAAGTTGGAACCATCGATTTAATCATGTCATAAAAGAAAATGGCTTTACTCGAAGTGTTGAGGAACCATGTTTATACATGAAGTTCAGTGGGAGCAATGTTGTGTTCCTAATATTATATGTGGATGACATACTACTTATTGGAAATGACATTCCTATGTTGTCTTCCGTCAAGGAGTGGCTAGGAAATTATTTCCAAATGAAGGATTTAGGAGAAACACAACGCATATTAGGTATCCGGATCTATAGAAATAGACCCAAAAGTATATTGGCATTAAGTCAAGAATCTTATATTGATAAGATTCTTCGACGCTTCAACATGGACCAGTCTAAGAGAGGCTTAATTCCTATGGGTAGTGGGATATTTTTGAGCAAGTCTCAATCACCCTCCGAACCCGAAGATGTTGAACGCATGAAGTTGATTCCCTATGCTTCCGCTGTTGGATCAATCATATATGCCATGATATGCACTCGTCCCGATGTCTCATATGCCTTGAGCATGACAAGTAGATATCAAGAGAATCTAGGTGAGAGTCACTGGATAGCTGCTAAAAACATCCTCAAGTACTTGCGAAGGACTAAGGATTCTATCTTAATGTTTGGAGGAGATTCCGAGCTATGTGTTAAGGGTTACACAGACTCGAGCTTTCAAACAGATAGAGATGACATGAAATCACAAGGTGGATTTGTGTACATGCTCAATGGTGGTGCCGTCAGCTGAAGAAGCTTCAAGGAAGCTGTAATTGCAGATTCTACTACGGAGGCTGAGTACGTTGCAGCATCAGAAGCTGCCAAGGAAGCTGTATGGATTAGGTAATTCGTGGAAGGACTAAAAGTAGTTCCTACCGCCAAAGATCCCATTACTCTCTATTGTGACAACAATGGAACAATCTTCCAAGCTAGAGAGCCAAAGTCTAGTAATAGATCTAGACATGTACTCAGAAAATTTCATATTATTAGAGATTTTATTGAAAGAAAGGAAATTGCGATTTGTATGGTTGGGACGGATGATAACTTAGCTGATCCGCTCACCAAGCCTTTATCGCAGGCTAAACACGATGGACATGTTATATCCATGGGGCTTAAACGTATGCCCAGTTTGTACTAGACTATTTGATATGAAATAAAATTTTGTTTTATTTGTTCATATAGAATAATCGCATTTGTCTTTTAAATTTTAATTTTTTTTAATTACTTTGTCATATCTAAATGGGTTGTTAAGACAATTTTAAACCCCATTAAAGTGAACGAGATTGACATAGTAATCGCCCATAGTTACTTATATGAGGTGACATCTCGAAGTAACTAGAGTGTGATGTGATTGATGGCAAGTTCAAGTGCCATACAGTCATAAGAGATGACTAGTCGATCATATAGGCAGACTGTATGGGACACTCTGTCGGGCTTATGACCGCTTATAGAGTTCTGGCAATTTTTATAGCCTGATCATGGCGAGAGCTACTATGGTATTCTTATGAGTCGATTCTTTGACTAATGACTGTTCACCTAAGATGGCATAGTATCAGAGTGACTTTGATTTATGTCCGGCGACCTGCGTAATTTGGGTCTAATGGGCATGTTTTGGGTCATGATGAGCTGTGGCTAATCGAAGGGAAGAGTGCAACAGGAATTGTCCATCCCTGTCAGGGTTATCTTATATCTCAAGGCCACTCGAGGAGTAATGAACTGAAAATGCGTGGCCACGCTCGGAAGGTATCTACGGTAGATGATTCCGGTCAGACAGTTATTCTCCAGATCGAGGAAACCACTCATGATATTTGAATGTAAGTACGACATGCAAGACACCTTGCATTGAGGGGGAGATAGTAATAGGATAAGAGAATTGGTGACGCACACTTGACTCGGACAAGTGGGAGATTGTTGGAGTATGTGTCCTCGACAATAATGCGATCACATGTTTAAATCTCATGATAAGAATACGTGAGGGAAAGTTACACTTTATTGTCAACTGATCCACATTTATCGGTAATGGTTGGCTGAATAGAGTTTGACATTACTGTCGTGTGACAGTGGTGATCAGTTGATCCCTTAAGGTTATACCTATAGGGTAACACTCTTAATTGATAAATTAATTAATCGGATAATTCACGTGGTACCCCTGAAAGTGGCCAACTTTGCACAAAATACCCAAATTTTTGATCTGAACAGCTTAACGAGGCCATAACTCGTGTTTACGAACTCATAAAGTGAAGATTTTTTTTTCAAATCGATCATCTTTCCGAGTACTACGATTTGAAAAAAAGTTTGACGAGTTTGGAACTCGTGACCAAGAGATATGCTCACTCAAAGTTTGTTCAGTCGAAAAAACTTTGACACACAATAACTCCTAGTAGCGGAATCCAAATGCGACAATTTTTTTTTTCAAATTGTAGTTCTCGGAAAGATTAAGCGATTTGGAACAAAATTCGTCCCTTTTGGAACGCGTAAACACGAGTTATGACCTCTTTAAGATTTTCGGATCAAAAATTTGGGTATTTCGTGCAAAGCGCCAAACCTTAGGGGTACCGCGTGAATTATCCGTTAATTAATTGTATGATGATACAAGTTAATTAATCCTTTAAATTAGATGATATTTTTGTTATTCTTTATGAAACAATTATAATTAGAATGAATAATGTATTATAATCACAAGGAGTTATGAATTATAATATGATATGATGGTCCATTTTAAGTATAAGTAATCATGTATTGCTATTGCTATTTGTATTATTTATTTTTATGTAAAGAATTTTAATAAGTTAAAATTGCATTACATTGTCACATGTCTAGTAACATGTCACATATTACAATTGACAAATATTACAAACTTAAAATGGATCCATTTTATCTATATGGAAACCGGTTTTCCATAATAAGAGGGAACAATTGTGAGACAATGTGTGTGCATGCTTATTTGTGATAGGCTCTTTGTTTTTCCTTGTGAAGAGAAATTGAGGGAAAATATGAGCACCCATAGGGCACTCTTCCCCTCAACCCCACGGCACCCCTCTCTCCCCTAAACAAAATGAGATTTGTTTTCTCATCGATTCATTCATTCAAATGCTCTAATTATTTTAGTTCTCTATAATTATTTTTGAGAGATAAAGAAAATAAAAACATCATTCTAAAATACTAATATTAAGATCAATTTACTAGTAGTAGTAATAATTCAAATTAGTAAAATTTAAAGGAACATCTACTAATTTCTAGTAATAAAATTAGTTAATGTATTGAAGGGAGTACCTTAGTACAATCCTTAAGGAGTAGATCTTGCAATTGAATCTAAGAGTTTTTGGGGCATTCGGTTTTTCTTAAAGAAGACTAATTTGGTAGGAGGCCAATTTGTATAAACACATTCGGCCAGCATTGTAAGAATGATTAATTCTTCTATTTCATTGAATTTGTTTTACATGCATAAGATCTTATATTTGTTTTATGACTAAACTAAATCACTTAGTTATTAGAGATGTCTAATAAGAGCTAAATGAATCTTTCACTATTTGTGCTAGATCGAATACAATGGCCACGGAGAGCAATGCTATGACATCTGGGTTCATTTCGGATGACGATGTGAAAGAAGACAATGGTTATGGTGAATCTCCCATTTGGAAAGCCGAGCTGGATGCTTTGGAGGCTGCAATTTATGGGATAGAACCCATAAAGGAGGGGAACGAGAAGGTAGATGAGTCAGTGAATGCTCCTAGCACGGTAGAGGTAATATACTCTTTTGTCAGTAATTCCGATGTTAGGAGTAGTCGATCTCCCGACCAATTTGAGGTAGTTAACGATAACTTCATGATTGTTGGTATGGCGGATAGTAAACTGCCTCATGTGACCTCTGCTTTATGTTTTGATGCTCCGCCCCCTCCCGGTTGGACAAACAATTCAATAATATTTCACCCTACTTGTTATCGGAAATTTGTTACGTTGAGACGGTACTTTAGATTGCGTTTATATGCTCCTTTTGTATAATGGTGCTACTTATGCATTTGTGTAGCACATGCGCAGACTTATGATCGATTGCTAAGAGCTTTGAGTTGCTTTGATTATGACCAACTGGATTAGTTGAGATGAAGAAAAAACGATGTCGTGCGGGACCTATCTGAAACCAGCGATTACCGGGAGGCAACCCGGATTTTTAATCCTCGTTGTATTTGGATTTTTGAGACATTTTAGTTGGTAGCATGTGTTTTGTGTGATTTAGATGTTAGTTTTGCAAATGATAGACTAAATGTTTAAGCTTGTTTTGTTAGTTCCACGGGCTGTTTGTTGCGTCTTCGCAGGAATCTCACGTGGACTTCTCGATCGAGCACTTTATGTTCTCGATCGAACACTTTTTCTGCCCAATCTACTCGATCGAACACCCCCATTTCTCAATTGAGTACTACCAAATGCCGACATCTCGATTGAGAGCCTCATTCCTTCGATCGAGCATTTTCGCAAGCCTAATCCACTCGATCGAATGCCATTAACCTCGATCGAGTACTGCTGCTTTGACCCCTGTCTTGCGATGTGGCTATGGAACTGTTTACGACCCCCTTGTTGTTGGCTGGTTTAGGGAGGTTGTTATTTTGGGTCATCTTGTAAGTTTTCCGAGCTTACACTCTTCTATTATCTTCAGTTTGCATTTCCTTTCCCTATTTTTGGGTACAATGAGGGCATTGTACGGTTTTGTTTGGTGAGGGTATGCATCCATATCTGTGTCTGGATGTTGTTTTTATTACATTTCAGTTTGCACATTTATTTTCGCATGCACTGTTGTTTTATTCCAAAATCTCATAAAAAATTCAAAAATTCCACGTTAAATTTTGCATATATAGGTTGAGTCGGAATGTTGAGACTTCTGTGCTACTTTGAGTCCTTTACCTTACCTTTCACATATTTAACATTTTTAGTGGGATAGTCATTTGCATAATCTACGAGTTTTTGTTTAAACTCAACTGAAAAAATAGACTTGACTCTAATATTAGCAAGCTACATATACATTCTAAGATTTAGAGCTTGATAAACTGGTGACATTCATGACCAGTTTCATTTAGGATGTGAGTAGTACTCTCTATAAGACATGTAACATTAATTTTCACCAACATGACGCTCTTTTCTCGGTACTTATATGCATACGGTTTGCGGCGGTGACACATGTGGAGAGGTAACTTACAACCCTACTTTCATGACTACCCATAAACTTCACATTAGCCAAATTTGCTTTTTGATCCCCTAACTACACCTAAAATTTAACCTGCCCTGTCAAACTAGTTAAGTATTTTTCTGTGGGTATGCTATTATCCATGTCAATTTGGCTCGCTTTGAAAGATTTGAAGTTGGTAGTATGAATGAAAAAGAAGAAAAGTGAAATGAAAGATTGAAAAAATGTGAAAGGAGAAAGTTGAAAGAAGGCAAAAGAAGACAAAAAAAAAAGAATCATTTGAAAAAGTTGATGCTTTGACTCCCATGCTTATCATTATTTTTCATGGGGAGTCTCTTAAAAGTGAGAGTGATATTTTGACACAATGGCACGATTGTACGTTCTGAATATTGGTTGATGAAGCGGAATGAGTTTTGTATTTAGTTACGGTTGTACTAGCTTGGCTTTACCTCCACTTATCCAAATTTATTTTGCCCCTTCTTACCCAATTACCTCAGCTCACATTATATGTAAGTCCTCGGCATGTGACTTGGTCCTGATTGGTTGGAATGCATATATACGGTTATTAGAAATCGGTTTTATGTTAGATTGCATGCATGTTCTTATAGGTCGAGTTAGGTGAGCATCTTTACTTCTTTCTATCTCATACAATTATACTCACCTTAAGCTTGAAATGTGTGATGAGTGACCCGTGAGAGTCCGATATATATTAATCTTGCAAGGTTGACGGTTAGTGGTTTCAAACATTGATCTAACTCGTTTGCTTTTGACTTATTGCCATTTTATTGATATGTTGCATAAAATTGGTTTTGGTGGACGATTTATAGCTGGTGAGTTTGCCTCGTTCTACTAGTTGTTCCTAGTTCCATTTATAGTTTTCTTGGGGGCAAGTAAAGGTTTTGTTTGGGGATGTTTGATGCGTGTATTCTATATAAGGTTTTTACCCTATGTTTACACGCATTTCTATGTTATTTATGTGGCATCTAGCTACAAATGTCCCCCGAATAATCCACTTTGGTTTGTCTTGTATTATTTGCAGGTATGAGCCAGAAACGAGCAAAATCGAGCCTGAACCTGTCCCAATTGCATGCATTTAGGAGAAAGAAGAATCGGAGCTTTGAATCTGTCACTTAAAGATGCGTGAAGTGGCTTCGGATGGTGTTTTGAGTTCATCCACGCTAACACATCTCGATCGACTAAGTTGGCTGCTGAAAACTGGTCGATCGAATGCTTTTTCCTACTAGAGATTCTCGATCGAGTAACTACTGTACTCGATCGAGAAGGGCGTTTTCTAGGTTCTTCGATCGAGTACTTATTGTCCTCGATCGAATTATTTGATCTTTATTTTACTCGATCGAGTGGTTTCATTCTACTCAATTTAGTAGTTTCTTCCGTGAGGATATTTTTACCCAAGGATATTTTAAATTCCATCTTAGAATAAATAGGAAGACGGCAGTAGAACAAGACATCTCTTCTTTTATCTCTGACTTTTGGATCTGAAACTTTCATCTCTCATTATTATTCTCTATTCTTGAGACCTAGAACTAGGCACTTTTGGAACTCGTTGTATTCGATATTTTCGTTCTTCATTTTCGATCTTTATTCTATTGCACTTAATTCTTATTTATCATCTCTTCCTTCTTCTACATTAATTGTTGTTTCTATTAGTAAGTGGAATGTTCAATTTAATTGTCTCTTTTATTGTTGTTAATTTCCCAAATCTCTTTATGCGTAACTAATCTTCTATGCTAGGACATAGGGGAGCCATGGAAATTAGGGAGATCATGAATAGGTGATTAGGGCTTTGTACAAATTGGGTCTGTGTTGTTAATCATTGCATTTAATAGCGATTAGTTGCTTGAGTCGACGCATTTGGCTTATTGATTTGGTACATCTTGACCTATATCGAAAGATTGGAAGCGGTAAGACTTGCAATGAACATTAGGGCATTCTAATGAGGGTGAAAGCTAAGTTAGTAATGTTTTAGGGCGAATAGCGAACCAAGAGGACCTTTTTCATTACCCTACAGACCGAGTTTATGCTGACCTATAACCCTAGATTGGACTCCTAGAAAACCATGGTGAACCGACTGTCCTATCTATTTATCTCTATTTGTCAATTTCCTTAAAGTTTAGTCCTTGCTTCCTCTCTTCTATTCTTCATCTTAAAGTCTTGAACAAATTTGTGTCACAAAGTGTTGAACACCCTGGTTTATGTGTTGAACACCCGGAGCACCCTTCATCATCTAGCTCATTTTTGTTAAATTCTAGCTATTTCTCTCTATTTGTCAATTTCCTTAAAGTTTAGCCCTAGAAAACCATGGTGATCGAAGCTAGAGGAAAATATTACTTTTTCATACATCAAAAGACATCAATAATGGAAAAACTTGACAAAGTAAGTAGCAATACTAAGGCTATTTATAAGGCTCGCTTGACATATTCACTCCAATATATGTTTGAAGTATCTTTTGAAACAAGGTCTAGCATTCCAAGGTCACGATGAAAGTGCAACTTCAAACAATAAGGAAAATTTTTCTTGAACTTTTAGAATGGCTTGCTGGAAAAAGGTGAAAATATTGCTAAAATTGTTCTAAGTAGTGCTCCGGGTAATCACCAAGCGACCGCTTGTTCTATTCAGAAAGACCTTATCAAATGTTGTGGCAAAGAAACTACTAGACTAATTGTTGAAGATCTTGATAATGATTTATTTGCGATATTAGCCGACGAGTCTAGTGATGTATCGCATAAAGAGCAATTGGCCATTTGTTTGAGTTATCTTGATAAGGAGAGATATGTAGCCGAACGATTCCTTAGTATTGTGAAAGTTGATGATACATCTAGTATGACACTTTTGGCCACGATAAAAAAAACTACTTGCTAATCATTCATTGAGTATGTCAAATATTCGTGGTCAAGGGTATGACGGAGCAAGTAATATGAGAGGTGCGTTGAATGGTATCAGAAACTTGATAATGAGGAAAGACCCTTGTGCCTATTCTGTCCATTGCTTTGCTCACCAACTTCAGCTAACCCTTGTAGCAGTTGCAAAATAAAATTGTGAGTGTGCGAAACTTTTTATGCATCTTGGTATTGTGCTTAATTTTATTGCATCATCTTGTATGAGGTTGATGATGCTAAAAAAAAGTTCAAGCCGGAAAAGTGTTAAAAGCACTAGACTTGGGCGAAATTGAAACTGGCAGAGGGTTAAATCAAGAAATTGGGTTAAGTAGGCCGGGTGATACTCGATGGAGTTCTCATTTCAATTCAATCTTGAGTCTTATTGCTTTGTATCCTTCTACTATTTAAGTTCTTGAGGACATTGGATCGTCTTCAAAATGTGTGGATGATCGTGCGAAAGCACAAATTGCACTTGATCATCTTGAGTCATTTGAGTTTATTTTTATGCTACATCTTATGAATGTCATATTTGGGTATACTAATGATTTGTGTCAAGGACTACAAAGAAAGGACCAAGATATTATTAATGCGATGATCCTTGTGGATTTGACCATGGCTCAATTGCAACTTATGAGAGATGATGGATGGGATAACTTCCTTGAGACGGTATGTAAGTTTTGTGTAAAAAATAAAGTTGAAGTGCCTAACATGAGTGATTTGTATGCTCCTCCCGGAAGATCTAGGCGTTGTCTTCATAAAGTTGATAACCTTCATCGTTACCGTATTGAAATATATATATGTGCATGATTGATAAGCAAGTTGAGGAACTAAAAAGTCACTTTGATGAAAAGAGGAAGGAGTTGCTAAAATGTATGGCGTGTTTGAGCCCGTAAAATGTCTTTGCTTCTTTTAACAAGCTAAAGTTGATGAACCTTGCCGAATTTTATCCTAAGGAGTTCACAAGTGTTGATATAATGCATCTTGGACATCAACTTGATATTTATTATAGAGATATGAAGAAGGATTAAAGTTTTCATAATTTGAAAAACCTTGGTGAGCTTTCGGTTAAGCTTGTTGAAACAAGAAAACATATTGTATATAATTGAGTTTATTTGTTAATTAAGCTTGCCTTGATACTTCCGGTTGCAACTGCAATTGTGGAAAGGGTGTTCTCCTTCATGAAGTTTGTGAAGAACAAGATGCTAAATAGAATAGGAGATAAAATATTGAATCATTGTTTGGTCGCATTTATTGAGCGAGATTATTTTGTGCGAGTGAGTGATGTTGATATCATTAAGCGCTACCAAAACATGAAATCTCGTCGCATGGTTTTAGATTAACTCTTAGATTTTACGTTTTTATTAAAGTTATTTTGATATGTGATGTAGACGATGGGATTTTGTTTAATCGTATTTCATATTCTCTTCGTGTATATATTTTTTAGTATACATTTTTTTCTATTGTGCCCACCATATCGATAATTCCTGCGTCCGCCCCTGTGAAAGCAGGGGGCTTCTCGCCGGCGACCTGAAAAGAGCTGGCGAGGTCGCCGGCGAGAAACGCAAAGATAGGTGAGGCAGTGGAGGGAATTTAATTTGGTTTTAATTAAGAGGTTTCCTAGGGTGAGAGGTTGAGAAGCAAGAGTTTGTGTGACACCCTCATTTTTAGCGTTAAATAAACACGTAAATTCTACAGAAAAACTGACAGGATATGTTTGTAATTGGTTCAACTAGATAAAACCTGTAATTTTTAAAACTTTTCTAAACCATTCACAAACATTTCCAAATGAAGAGTGCCAAAACCTGCAAATACTAACAAACTAATTTACATAACATTGCTAAAGTCGCGAGAATAAAGTGATACAAACCAAAGTAAAAGAGGGAGACATATGTCCCTCCAAAATATAAACACAACCATATGTTTAAAGGTTTACTACAAAATATAACCAAACTAGGTCCAAGGTTCTTTTGCTCACTAGCTCGTCCGTGTACCCCATCTAAACATCATCAACCTGTCAATCGCATTTTATACAAACACGAAAGCCACAATTCAGTGGGGAGTAACTTCGAGTCCTCCCAGCCACGAAATGTCGTATTTAATGTAACATGTAAACAACATCATAAATAATTTAATTATCGAGTATTCTAACACATGAACACTAAACTGACCAAATTAAACTATCATGTGAAACATATGACAAACAGTAATCCAAACTTTATCAATTGTAACCGGCTTGCATCTCACCTATTACAATTCATAAAATCACCATACAAGAAAGGGCAATATATCAAAGATATGCATAAGTTCTTAGCACGGTCAATAGTCACTCTGTAACTCGAGTCTATACCACGAGGTAGGGAAGGTAATCGGACCGGTATCTTGGCTCAGAGGTTCTATCAAAACATGGCCAAGACACAACACAACCCTAGTCCTAAATATGCGCAGACCTAGACATGCGGATACACACCACCGCACCCAAGACCCACAATTTTTTTAAAACAAAGTGAGTACCCTAAGGAGTCCACCAAAGGGTTGGCTAGTACTTAAGCTGACCACTTACTCTCAAAATAAGTAACGAGGTCATGCCCCAACTTGGATATAAACCCACCAAGTCAGGAACACAAAGGCTATTAAGCAGTGAACATATACTCGTCAAAGACTATAAAGGCCTATCTATGACAAACACAACAACCTGCAAGAAGTATTCAATACCAATTCCATTTCAAGCAATATTAACAATATTAAAGGTTTCGGGGAATCTAAGGCCGTTTCTACAATATAAGAACCCATTCAAATCAACCAACAACATATGTGAAATAAAAACATAATTAATGGCCTAAAACAAGAATAAGGCCAATTATCCATTTTTCACAATATTTTCATCCAACCGAATTTTTACCGCGCAACCTGACCTGCGACAGTACGGGTTCAATCGCTGGTCGACCAATCACACAATTGATCGACATCGATTCAGTCAAAGGGACTAAGGGCTCAGTTTTCGGCAAAATCATCCAAACATTGCAATTATCGCTATAAAATTCATTTCGAGCCTATTCATTACAATTTCATATCATAACCTATCCTAACATGTGCAACTACCAATGTAAACATAATCTTACCATCAACATTATAATTACTACTAACATGATTCATTTCAAAAGATTACCCATATGTTACTTATACTAAATTTAACATTAATAAACCCGAAACGACGAACAACGCATGAAAAATCGCGCAAACAAGCAACGGGCCGACCTGGGCCGGCCCATGGCTGCCGTGGGCCTGCCGGGCCAATTGGGCCGCCACCCCATTTTCTCCGTTTCTCCGTTTTTGTTCATTTTAACATCGTTTTAAGCATCAATTAATCATTCCCAATTCATTTCCATACTAATATGTGAACTTATACTTACAAAAGACATGAATTTAACCCATATATTCATGTAAATTAAACCACTCAAATAACATTCACAAATTCATACAAAAAGCAAAGAATGTGACATTTATTCGTCGAGTAACTCGAAATATGTTACCTTTAGCTAAGAAATGAGCAATTAGCACCTTGAACACCAAAGATATGCAAGCTAGCCACTATCTTCAACTATGTACGAGTCTCCAAACTCGTCTTCTAAATCTTCACCTAAATAAACAATAAAAACACAATTATAAGCACTATAATCAAAACCCTAAAAATGGTGGATAAAATAAATTTAGGGCAAATGAATTTAATACATACTAGGATGTTGGAAATGAAGAGAGGATTCCAAATATGTAATCCTTATGAAATTTGGAGTAGAAATGAGTTAATTATGATGAAAATTAGCTTAGAAAGCTTAGGTTTTAGGTATGAAAATGGTGTTTTTAGTTAGAACACTTTAGAATGTCCTAGGAATATGAAGTTGGAAAAGAAAAATGCAAAGGGAAGGAAGGGGAGAGGTGCCGCCCAAAAGAGGAAGAGGAGCGGGATTTTAGGCGGAATTTCATTAGTCGGTTTTTATTTCGTTTCGACGATAATTAACAGATTAGTCAAACAAATTACGACAATGCCAAAGTTCTTAAACACGAGATTACAAGAAGATTGAGTACTCAAATGACCCATTTCCAAAATCGTTTGCCCAATTTTCACAAGACTTGCCATTTTCCCCGATATACCCTTATTTCGAAATAAAAGGTTTTTACATGGTTTAAACTATTTTTAAACATTTCGAAACTATCAAAATAAATACTTTACTTCAAAATATAATAGAATTATATTTCATTGAATTATTATTACTTCAAATACATTAATATTAAATTCAACTTGATTAATAAATTACTTCCGCAATATAATAACGGTCCGAAATTACGGGGTGTTACAGTTTACATGTGGGGACTTTATGTACAATCAAAAGTATTGTGCCAAGGTCCCTCCAATAATCCATATCTTTATTACTTGAATACTTTTATTAGCTCGAATCTTGAGAATAAATAAAATAAGAAATACAATAAATATTTGGACTAAAGGAGTCACGCTAAACATATTGAAAACAAAGGAAAAAGACATCAAGACGGTAGTTTTTAAGGTTTTATAGGAAGCATACAAAGTCACATGTATGTAAGAATTTGACCTCGGATTTTACAAGAAGGAATTACACTTATAATCACTTAAATGGCTCTTGATTATTTGTTTTAAGTCCATATATATAAAAGGGAAGGTGGTAGGTGAAATTAATATATTTATGGGAATTGGGATTATTAGAGCGAAATCTTGTATGGTTGACAATATAATTTTATGATATGGTATTTGTTTCTATAAGTGTAAAGATAGATAAAAGGGAAGCATTCATGCACGTAATTAATGCACATATAAGTTTGGAACCATGTTCTTGAAACAACCACCTCCCCAACTTGAGTTTTATGTTACTATGAATGGATTAATGGAAGAAAATTAATCAAACATATACTAGCTTAAAATTGAAAATGAAGCTGAAAATTGAAAAGCTAAATGATAAGGTATCTGAAAATTAGAAATGATAAGGACATAAGGTGACTGATTATATGAAAAATGTTTGACAAATTAGCTGATAAGGTAACCAATTTTAACTAATTTTTGGTGAAATGACGAAAAAGGAGGTGATAATAATTTAATATTATAAATTGAAGGGGTAAAATAGAAAAATAAAATCAATTCAAGTATCTGAAATATCAAATAAACTACCCTAGGTAGCATTTTATTTCAGGTAGTTTACTTGTTTAAATAAATTACTTGCCAAACACTTGCAGAAAAATATGTTACCTATAATTTAGGTCAAATAAACTACTTTATCAAATAAGCTATTTGAAATGGCCTGTCAAACCAACCTAGTTTACCAAAAACTCAAAAAGTTAATTTCATACCCAAAGTTTTAATTTTTAATTTTCCTACTTTAATTAAGAATATAATCATTTTTATTTTAATTTGGTTCCATGTACCATTTTATTTTGAATTTTTTGTTTTAATTTCGTGATATGATTACATATCTTTCTTTTTAATTTACAGATATATTGCAGGGTTAGAAATGAAATTTTGGAGTGGTGAATATTTTTTTTTGTAATTTAACAACTTTCGTCATAGATGTTTAGGTTGCAAAAATTCGATAATTATAGTACTATTTTCTTAAGTTTTTAAGGTAACAAATGCTATTCGTTGTTACTATACTACAGTTCCTGAATTCCATGTATACTAGTATTGGTGTCCGGCACCACTCGGGCTACCTCTATTTAGCATTAATATTTATTTTCAATTAAATAAAATTGTTTTAAAGTTGAATAACCCATAAATTTATCATTAATATATTTTTCTGTGACATCGTAAAATTACGATAAAATAAATTATGAGACAAATTCACTACTCCTGCTATTAAAATTTTACTTAAATCGATTGGTTAGCTAATTGTTCATATATACTTTCTTTTGTTGTTAGCATTGTTACTTTTATTACATTCGTTATTACTACTGTTGCAACACCAAGTATTTTATAATAATATTTTAATCTGAAAGTTCTTTATTAAATTAATTATTTCGAAACTTATTATTGTATATTGGAAATATAAATTTATAGCTTTCATGTAATACCCGCCCTATTAGGGATCCGTTGACTGCCTATTGACTGACCTTAAACACGTGTTAGACCTCTTGGAACATTTACTAGTTCGGACTTGTGTTATAGTGACCTTTGCAAAGTGGGAACTCGATCTAGTGTAGGCTATTCGATCGAGTAGTCTAGTGACTCGATCGAGTAGTGGTCACTCGATCAAGTAAGCTCCATACTCAATCGAGTATGGCAAGTTCAGCGTATGTATATAAGTCGTGAGTCGTAAACCAAAATCAATTTTCTTTTTTCTTTTCTCCCTAAACCTAATCGACGATACATCTTCTCCCTCACCATCCTTCAACCTTTTGAGGTCCCTTACACTTGGAGACACCATGGGGACAGAGACTTGATTCGGGTCGTGGTCTTGTCGCCGGAATGCCGAGCATAGGTAAGTCATCATCATCATCCTCAGGTTCCTTTGTGGTTATGGTTGTTAGTAATAGGGCTATCCCTACTGATTGTGATAGGTGTTGATGGAGGTTGTCTTGTCGTCGTATAGATGTATGCGGTGTTGTTGTTGATTGCTAAAGGTAAGAACTCAGTATTGTTGGTTAGTTGTCATGTGTGATGCGAGGAGTTTCTGTTTGTGATTGGTTGTGATTGTCTGTGGTTCGTGAGGTGCGCCCTCGGCCAAGTGGAATCACTTGCGGGAGTGGCTTCACGCCCTTGATTCGCCCCCTGTGGTTCCCGTCATAAGGTGGATGTGCACATTAATGGACATGGGCTATTTGCTCTATGGTGTTGAGCGGGGCTTAGGTGGTAAGGTTGCGGAGAGTTAGAGAGGTCGTGCACACTTGACATTACTCTTATACATATGCAAGATATATGTATAAGGGTAATGTCAAGTCTATTCAGCCGGAGAGTTAGAGAGGTCGTGCTCATCAACCGAAAACCCACCATCTTCCCATCCATGCCATAGGTAAAGGAACTCATAAACTCAAGGGTCAGAAAGGCATACGAATGCTTCCTCAACCGATACAACCCCTCCAAACCTAACACCTCAAAGATGTGACGGACATCCACCTCTATCTTCAACTCCTCCAACACCTCCACATCTATGCACCTTGTGGGTTTCAAGGTACGGCCTAGTAAGCTAACAAAGGCATCCCTTTGTTTGAAATCAGCAAAGATTACCATCGGATGATCGAGTACCGGCGGAACAACGGGTCCTTGGCTTCCTTCTCCCACCTCTTCCGCGGCGACGGTGTTAGCGCGTGTCCTCTTGGTCTGTCGTGTGGCAGCAATTCTCAGCATCTGTTTCAACATGATTTAGCCAAACATCGGGTTTTACAAATTCAAAGTAGAATCTTTCAATTGTCATATACGAAAAGACAGTGTTTATATAGATTTCTTTTCCCAAAAACATGTGAAATTTGAAAGCAAAACATGGTTTTAACGACTTCTCTTACCCTTTGCAATACATAAAAGACGGTTTGAAATCTCAAAATACGAAGTTTAAGCAAGTCATAGAAGAATTCTGGGTTGGTTTCTGCCTTAATTAAGCTCAACAATACAACTTTTATAGCAAATTTGGGATAAAACTTCCAACTTGTATACTCAAAAGATGAAGTTTTAAGACGAAATTTTCGATGAAAATAGCTAGAATCAAGCATCAATTATGATATTATCAACATCCCCTACCCTTTTTCAACCCTTAAAGATGAATAAGATGAACAAAATCGAAAATTTGGGGCAAGCCCTAAAAAATCCGGGTTCAATATTGTCAAAAATCGGGCTTAGTTTGTAGTTCCAAACATTAATAACAATGACTCAAGGTAGTTTGTACCAAAATATAGCAATTACAACACAATTTTAAGGCATAAAAATCGAATTTTCAGAAATTCCAATAGTACCATATATTTCTATTTGTATCAAATCAAAGAAAGGAGTAAAAGTTACCTTGAATTAGTTTGCAAATGAATTTGATGGATGAGCTTAGGATGATTGAGAAGAAATCAAGCCCAAATTACACCAAAGTTTTGTAGAGTAAGAAGTTTTATGACGTTTTAAATTTTAGAAAGAAATAATAAAAGAGAATAATGAGGAGAATTAGGGATATGAATCCCGAAAAATTATAATACCCGTGTCTGTAGCAGTGGTACTCGATCGAGTGCGATACTCGATCGAGTAGCCTCTACTCGACCGAGTTAGGGTTGCTCGGTCGAGTTTTGACGTTTGCAAAATTAACATTGATTCTGTTTTCCAGCAAACTCGATCGAGTGACCCACCTACTCGGTCGAGTAAGACCTACTCGGTCGAGTAAGACCTACTTGATCGAGTACTCCCTCGTACTCGGTCTAGTAAATCAATATAACCACGAAAGATTACGAATTTTTTGGTCCTTCCTGCAAAACAACAAATCGTTCAGAGTTTAATGCATACTTAGGACTCGTCACTAATTATCTCTATGCTAATACTATTGATTATCATTACTTTACATATAGCACAAATACCACAATTAAAACATTATAACTCTACAGGTGAGCAAGCACACAGAGAGAGTGTTGAACGCCTTGGTGCTCCGGAACCGTCACGAGATGGCCTATGTTCAGGGTGTGGGGACCAAGCTGGCCCAACCGGTATGGTGGCGCGGCGTAGGGAACGATAGTGGTGTTTTTCACTCCTACGGAGTGGATCCAGCTATATGGGGAGTCCCTGAGAGCTACCCTTACGGATGCCTAGCACCGTAGAGGAGTAGAGGAGATCCAGGGATGGGAGCAGCTACTGAAGGAGGGTTTGGAGGAGGCACGTCAGGAGCAGGCACCTCAGGAGCAGGAGGAGATGATGACATGGAGGAGGATCGTGGTGGTGACCTTCTGTGAACGTTGTTTGTTTTCTTATGATTGTTTTAGCGGACTTATATTGGATTGCTACTTTTACTTTGGTATTTGGATTTTTATTTTAATTTGTAATCGGCCATAAAGCCATACTTTGTGTCTAAATTTTCTAAACTTGGTATAGGTACAATGATGTCGGGGATGAAACCCCGAACTATGGTATATTTCTTTGCTTGACATGGCATATGAGGGTATTATGATCCGGAGATACTCGATCGAGTACCATGAATTAGGCATTTTAACGAGCATTCTGACCTGCACGTACTCGATCGAGTAACCTACCCTGTACTCGATCGAGTACACCTAACTCGATCGAGTACCTCTGCTTGGATATAGAGACCGTTTTACTTATGTCACTTAAGATCATGGGAGCATTTGTTTATGTTATATGTCATTATCATGGTCGTTGACGGTTACCTTGTGTTTTATACTTATGTGTGAGTAGTATCAAGACGGTATACGATACTTATAATTTCATGTGGTTTCTAATCTTTGTTAATTATCATTTTATGCGGTTATTAAGTTTATTAATCATTTTTGGGACTGTTATGTTTTGTAATCATTTTTGTCATGATGTTACATGGACTAATTACTTTTAATTTCTATATATATATATATATATATATATATATATATATATATATATATATATATATATATATATATATATATATATATATATATATATATATATCGTGGTATTGCTGGGCATGACAAATTTGTTTTTGCGTTGTTATTTCCATATTATATGTTAACATAAATCCATGTTTATTTGTCATGTCAAAATTCAAAATCATTGGCTTCGTGTGAAAAATGCCCAACGAAGTACGAAATGCTTTTATCCATATTAATTCACTCTTTGCTCCCCCCATAGCTCTATATTCAGCCTTTGCCATCGACTTGGCCACGTCACCTGTTTGTTTGCCCTAATGGTATGAGTCAAACTTTCCACTCGATACTGCCCCCAAATATCATAATGTATGAGACCAAACAAAACATCACATCTTTTATTATTAGGCTTAAAAGGAGTACGGGATTGTTTTGCCCTACAACACGAATCACAAACCATCCGAAGTCCAATTTAAATTGTGCCCAACTAAATTAGAAAAACGAGAAAGAATTTTCTTAGAAGGATGTCCAAGCCTTCTATACCACAATCGACTTTCCTTTGAAAACGTAACTTAACCCGCCAACTTGATCTTGTTCAGTTGATAATAATACACCCCTTGTCGATCCTCACCCCGTCCAATCTCCATTCTCGTAGTCCGGTCCTGCATTTTGATGTATCACTTTTATATACACTTTTATAACTCCTTTCATGTTTATATATATACCGTTTTCGTGCCTATTTTATCATTTATATGCCTTTTATAGTGAATTGTCGATAGTGCCGCTTCTCTATGTTTTAATGCAGAAATGACGCATTACGAGGTGAATCAAGTTAAGATGAGCATTATGGTTATGACATAGTGGAATACGAGAGGCATGACACGAGAAATTAAGAGACTTGAAGATGAAAAGAGAAGTAAAGAAGAAATCAAGCTGGATACCTTAGTTCCTTGATCGAGTACATGAGGGCTCGATCGAGTAACCTTCCTCGATCGAGTATGCTGAGGATCGATCGAGGAACCTCTTTGATAGATTAATTTTCGTAGTTTCCTAAAACACGTCTTGTTTATAATATAATATCTAAACTCGTAGGATTTATTAGGTTACGCTTTTAATTACTTTGGACGGCTGGAAAAATACTCTTAGCATTCATACTTGTTCTTTAATCTTTCGTCGTTAATTACTAAGGTAATAATCATTCTTCATTAAGTAATCATTCAAGTTTTATGCTTTCAATTCATTGTTATTATTTCATGACTTTAGTTATGTTGTCATCGATATTTATCGTTGTTGTTGAATTCAATATGGGTTGTAACACCCCCATCTACCAAGGAGCCTTAACAAGACCTTCCCCAGCAGATAAGGGCGTTACCAACTCGGTTGCCCGAGGAAAGTAATAATCAAATGTCGATTAAAGAACAGTTATATTAAATTATAAAGGATATAAGCAAATTAAAGATACAACTCGTGACTACTATCAACTATGTAAAACTATCTCTGCCATGACTCGTGGTAGACTCGTCCTCCAAGCACCCAGCTATGATCCAGATATCAACCTGCTAAGACTGACTTCTCACCATAGTGGATCACGGCAGACACAACACAAGAAGACAACACAACAATACTACACAAGGTCAGTAACTGAGGTAACAAGTATAAAAACAGACACAACGAACACAGTGATACACATACACCACCTCCTCCAACCAACCACACCTCTCTGACTGCCCGAAGGTCCAGTCCTGCCAGTGGGGGATGGCAGCCGTTCCCACCTAAGCCCCGCACATCTGATCCGAGCGATAACCCATGTTTCTTAATATGCACATCCCTTTATGTGGCGGGTTCCACAGAGGGCGAATCAAGGGCGTGAAGCCACTCCTGCAATGACTCCACTCAGCCGAGGACGCACCTCGCAAATCACAGACAAACAATCACAATCAACCGCGGTCAGCAAAAACTAATCCACACCACCAACAATGACACTAAACTAATAATACAACAACAATAGACACTCTAGACCACCAACAGTACTGAGTAGGAAAACTTACCTTTAGCAAACCGCATCGATTCCGCGCACGACCATAAGACAACAAGCAGCCACCATAACCACCTATAACAACCAACACAACCACCTATTACAACTACCATAACCATAATTGAAATCAAGGGAGACGATGATGATGATGACAACATACCTATGCAAAGCAACCCGGCGTCAAGACGGCCGCTACCTGACTCAAGCATCCATTCCCTAGGGTGTAACCACTCTCAACGGCCTTAAGGAAATGAACAATGGTGAAGGAGAAGTGAAATGACGACATCTAGGCTTAGAAAGAAAGATAGAGAAATGATTTGGGTTTCACAATTTTATGATTCATAATTCCCCGCTGAACTCACGTTACTCAATCGAGTAACCCACTTACTTGATCGAGTGGCCTCTACTCGATCGAGTGCCCAAGATACTCGATCGAGTAGCCTCCCCTAGATCGAGTAACACGATCAAAGGCTCAAAACGTCACAAGGTTTAACTCGTAAAGTTTTTGAAGGTCTAGATAGGTGTCTCAGGTCAGTCAACGTTGGTAAACGGGTCTCTAAAAGGATGAGTATTACATGAGTAGCTAATTTATTCATCTAGGATGATGGCGATCTAGGTTGATTAGAAAGGGGAATATTAATTGATTATTAGTAATATCACATGAATTATCGTTTGATTATTGTTCTTATTCTAATTATTGGATTTAGGCCTGAATTGATAATTAGTGTAGCGAATTAATACTTTCACCGACATGGTTAGAATTAATTTAGGCTATGATACCATCGTTTAGTATCAAAAATAAATACCTAAAACAACTAACAGAAGCTAGCGGAAGTAGGGTCAATCTCCACAGGGAGGCTATTATATCTATCTGTTAATCTAAGTCTATCTGGTAACAAATGGAGGTGTTGAATGGATTTCTGAATACTAAAAAGATGAAGGCAAGAGAATAAGAGAAAAGGGCAGTAAAAGAATAGAAGATTAAAAATGTCATCAAGTAAAGAGAAGTATACTAGGAATTCGGTTCACCATGGCAGTTAAATAACTCAGTCATAAATAGTTCAGGCGATCTAATGTGAGAAGGGTAAGGGAAAGGTCCTTTCGATCCGCTATCCACCCTAGAATTCAACTAACTTAACTTTCGTCCTCATTAGGGTAGTCTATTGTTCATAACAGGTCTGTTCATCCCAATCTTCCGATCTAGGATTAAATTTAACCAATTTAACGGGTTTAGAAGCGTGCACTCAACTAAACGATCACAGTTATATTGTTAATGAAACAATTCTCACAATTTCATCATCTAAGCTATTCACAACATCGTCAACTCACTACCATGGCTCCCCTAATCCTAACATAAGGGAATTTAGCTACTCATGCTATTAATGACACTAACAATAACAACAATGAATAAACAAAAGAAAGAAATAATGGATGAGTAATAAAGATGAAGCATAAATTAATAAAGAATAAATAAGTAGAGATTAAGGAGCAAGAATTAAGAACAAACAAAGAGGAATTAAATTAAGAGCAAAGAGTGAATAAAGATTACAAAGGTAAGATCCAGAATTAAGAAGAAAAGCAACGTAGCAAAGAGAAAGGAGCAACAGTAATTAAGAGTAGTAATGTATGATCCAAGATAGTTTAACCTAATGACGTCTTCACCTTATATAGGGAAGCGTTTATTAACTAAAACATAAACTAATCACGGAACAAAATCCCGTGTAAATAAGCATAGTACTCGATCGAGGCATTTAAGACCTCTCGATCAAGTAACTCTTCAGCAAATCCTCTAGATCGAACAGATATGGCCTTCGATCGAGAGCTTCTAATTCAGCCCACTTCGATCGAGCTCAGCAGGGTCTCGATCGAACTCCAGCAGCCGTCAAAACCACTCGATCGACCATAAAAGCTCTCGATCGAGTACCCAGTAACTGAAAACAGCTTCATCTTCTTTTGGTTAGCTTCTAAGGACTCCCCCACGCTTCCTGAGGCATGGCACTTCCGCTCTAAATCCTCCATCTCCATAAATGCATGCTAGGAGGAATGAATAAGGCACGATTTCACCACTTTGAGATCCGTTCCTGTAAATGAGACGAAACAAAACCAAAGTAGCCTATTCAGGGAATTTTGCAATACAAAACAACGACAATGATATAGAAATGCGTGCAATAAGAGGCTAAAAAGACTATATAAATTACACATATCAAATCTCTCCATACCGAACCTTTAATCGTCCTCGAGTACACTAAATGCAAACTAATGGAACGGAAATGAAAACTCAGAGCTATCTATAACTTGTCCACTTAAACCGTTTAATGCAAACAAAACTGACATTTATAGCTACAACAGTTAAGCGCAAACGAGTTGTAGGATGTCTATAAATAAGCTGAACTGTCGACCTTGCAAGACCTTTAAAATTGGACTCTCACGGATCACTCTTCTCTCATTAAGCAAAGGGTAAGTGTATAAGTGCAAGAGAAGAAGCGAAAATAGTCACTCACCTAAGCTACGACCCACATAAGCATGCTTACAACTAAAATGATAGACAATTCTAATCACCATATATACATTCCAACCAAACAGTGTCTGTCACAGCCGAGGTCTTACAAAAATTAAGGGAAAGTGAGGCTACGGGTAAGAAAAGGCAAAACAATTATGGGATATGTGGAGGTAATGCGTCAAGCTAGCACCTAAACAAAACCATACTAAGCAAATCTGATTCTCAACCGATTATAAAATCAATCACAAGCGCCCTTCTTTCGCACAAAAACTCTCTCAACCAAACACAACAACTCCTCAAAAGATATAAGTAATGCATAGGAGTAAGACCATCACAAACTTCCCTTTTTTACACGGTCTGTTCTTTTTCTTTTTATTCTTTTTTTTTCTAATTCTTTCCTCATTTTCTTGCCCACATCTTTTTTTTTTCCTTTCTTCACAACTCTTTTTTTTTTCAATTTCAACATATCCTCCTTTCTTTTTCTTTTCTACCAACTCCATACAATATAAAACGAACCAACTTGCATCAATGGAAATTATACCGCAAAAATACACTAAACTAGCTTGACAGGCAGGCTTAATTTGGGTGCAGTTAATGGGTCAAAAGGCTAAGTTTGGCTAATGTGGAGCTAAATGGGTGAAAATGAAAAAAAGGGAAAATTGCAAGCACGTCCTTGCATGTGACACCAACCACAAACCCAAATGTATACAAGAGAAAAGCAATTGAATTTCATAAAAGTGCAAAATGATAAACATGATATGCAAGGAGTATACTACCCTCAATTCCTACATGAACTGGTCATAAATGACACCAGTTATACGACTCTAATAACTTAGAAATTTTTAAGTAGTTTGCCAATTTTATCAGGTCAAGTTTATATGATCAGCTGTATTTTTAACAATAACTGGTAGACTATGCGCATGACAAAACTAATAAAATGCCAATCAGATGCAAGGCTCAAGTGAAATGACAAGTTATAGTGCAAAATCATCACAAAAATCTACCGTTCCGACTCCACCTATATGCAAAAATAAACGTGATATTTTTTTAATTTTGTTTTTTGAATTTTTTTTTTGTTGTTTTTTTTTTGAGTTTTGACATAGAAATACGATGCAAGCAGAAAAATAAACGTGAATGCAAAACAAATGCAAATGCAGGCTCAAAGGATGCAATTGTTGGGGCTGGTGTCCTACACAGCTAGTGCAATGACATATAAATCTCTAAAAGGATCAAAGGGCATACTTTTGTATTATTATCAGTTGGTCCACGTTTATCAATAACGGTTGGCTTGCTAGATAAGTTTGACGTTATTGTCATACTGATGGCGGTGATCAACTGGTCCCTAAAAGTCACACCTATAAGATACGTTTGAGAGATGTGACAGTATGAAAATACAGTCATGTTGATGCCTAATATGACTAAGCAGTTAGTCGGAGTTATTGACTAATAATTAGTCAAACGCGATGTTGAGATAATTGTTTAATACGGATTAAATAATAATGGCTAAGGTGAATTAAGCAGTTAATTCGTAAATTGAATATAAACGATTATATTTAATTAATGTATATTGAATTTAATTAATTATACTATATTGTCATTATCGGACAAGTATTAATATATCGACTAATTCATGTTACTAGTCGATGTTTTATTATCCGATAACGAGTGACGATTTATAATTAAAAACCCGTCATATACATTTAGCAAAAATGAGTCGGACCACGAGTTAAAATAAGGAGAAAGTGGAAAGCCCACTCTCTCCCTAATACACGGTTTGTCGAATGAACAAAAGGAGAGGGCTTCTCTCCTTTTGACCTAATTCATTTTCACTTGCACAAAAATTAGGTTTTTGGAGGCATTCTCTCCAAACCTAGATCTCACATCGAAACTCACAAAAACTCTCTCAATATTGCAAGGCAATTAGAGAGTAATTTCTAGCACAAGTGGCATAGTCTCAGACGATCTTGGGTGCAACGATTAGGAGGAAATCTATATTGATTTCTGTTCATTAGGCCGAATTGCACAAGGACCCCAGGTTAATTCTTGTTCTTTATCGTTTTTCTCTTGTTTTTCGTTTATGACCTTTAATCACATGTTAAAGTTACGTTATAGTCCTAAAATTTAAGGGAATTTTACGGATATTTCCCTACAAGTGGTATCAGAGCGAGGCCACGTAAATTTTTCATTGTGATTTTCATTAAACGAATTGAATCGATGATTTTTTTTTTGCATAGAAAACCGTGCGGCGAAACCTTTACACGGCTTTTTCTTTTTTTTTTCGTGCATTGAAAACCGTGACAAGTATATACACGGCTGATCTGTTTTGTTTTCGATTTGTTCTTTGCATATTGTTATTTTAAACGATAATCATAGCAATATGTTAAAGTATGATCAATTGGAGTTTTAATTTAATACGGATTATATCAAAATTGCAATTGGTTTTTTTTTGTTCATTTGTTGTTCTTGGATGCCGTGCTAAAAATTGAGCCGCTGAAAATTTTTTTTTGCTCTCTTTGCTCTCGGCAAAACCGCTGGAAAATAAAAAAAAAAAAAAAAAATTTGTGTTTTTCCTTCTTTTGGCCGAGCTAATTTTTTTTTAGTTAGAATTTTTCCTCTTTTGGCCATAACATGTACATTATACGGATGTTGTACAATCGCTTGATAGTGAAACGGTTCACTCACGTACCATTTAGTTATTTTAAAGCAATTTAAAGTAACGGATTATCATGAATTAAAATTAAGTTTATAGAAGCGGTTTTGTCACATAATTTTAATCGTTAAAAGGTGGTTTGGATAAATTTAACATAATTACGGAATTATGTCACGAATAAATTTTATTTTAGTTGATGCATTTTTATTTATCGTTACTTTTGAATGCCATGAATGTTTTTAATTACGTATTTAATTTTACAAACGGTTGTAACTTAGTGTGGCCTTAGTAGAACGTGTTACCGTAATGATGGAACACGGTCTTGGTTGTATTTTGAGATCTCGCATCTCCGTTTTGATTTTTCCTTGTAATTACAGTTTTTAATTTAGAATGTAAATAGGTTTATATTTTGTAAATTTTAAATAGTAATTTTGAGAAGACCAAAGATGGAGATCGGATGCTCACTCCCGCTGCATGAACAAAGATGGAATATCAAGACAAGCTTCTCGGGTCCAACGGTGGATTCCAAAGTTGTATTATGTTCTTTTTACTAGGTTAGGCCACACTAGGACTTTTATTTACGTTTTGCATTCTTTTTTTTTTTTTTTTATTGTAACGATTATTTGCATCATATTCCTTCTAAAACCAAACCACCTAATAATTGCATGAAAACTGACTCATATAGAGATTACGCGTTAGTTTTCTATGATATACAAATATCACATGTTTTATATAAGCCATCACCTAAGTTAATTCATTCACGTAATGCTAGATTTTCGTTCACTTAAAATGAATTAAACTAAGTTGATGGGATCTTCCTCATATAACCAAAATTGAGAATAGTCTTTATAGGTCAAACTCCAATGAATCCCTTCTTCGTCGGTAGGCATAATATGACCCCTTCTACGTCGGGTAAGTTGGAACTGATTGACCTATTTTATCTCAACACTATGGTCACTCGTACGATCCTGTGATCATGGTGGACTATAGATAGGATTTACGGAAATCTATCGACCAAGAGTTCTAACGGTAGAACTAGCTAAACAGTTGGCTTATCAATTTACAGAAATTGAGTCTTGGGATCATTTGTATAGTTCTTGAGGTAGATCGATTATACAAGTGCAATGAGTCTACACGTTAAAAATGAATTTTAAATAGACTTAAATCACCACGATGAGTTGCTTATTTCGTTTTGTTTTTCCTTTCTTTTTCAGTGTAGATCACGATCATTTAAACTGCTAATAACATAATGGCTGGCCGTGCTGACGACCCAATGCCAAGTGCCACATTGGACCGTGAGTCCTGGCTTCGGATCTTCATGAATCAGATGAATCGCCTACTCGGATCGAAGAATGATGGATCAAACTTCGCGGATCGGGAGGCGGCATTACGGAATGCCGCCATTGCCGACGGGAAGCTCAAATATCCTGGTAGAGCCCATCCCGCCAAACCCAGTGCCCCACGGGCCTGAGCTAACGAGATCGCCACGTATAGCGATTTCGTCATGGAAGCGGGTGCGATTAAAAACGTACTCATTTTTGCAATGGAATCCAATTTGCAGAAACGCTTCATAGCCCAAGGTGAAAACAAGATTTTCACCACGCTCACTAAGGAATTCTCGAAAGCACCGAGAATCGTGACCTATGAGCATACCTGTCGCTTCTTTGAGGCGAAACTCCGTAAGGGCCAACTGTTAGCCCACACATTCTCAAAGCATGATTGAGAATGTCGAGAAACCGGAGGCACTTGATTGCAAGATCGGTGAGAACATCGTGATTGACCACATGCTTCATTCACTCCACGATGGTTTTGCGCTCTTTAGAGCCAATTACTATATGATTGATTTGAAGAAAAGTCCTCATGCACTACACTCCCTTTCGTCGCATGACCGAGAAGGACATAAAGTTTAGTGGGAGCCTGAAACAGGATGTTCTCGTTGTGTCAAACAAGGGCAAGGGTAAGGGCAAAGCTTAGGCAGACCTAGCAGTAAGTAAACCGAAGTTTAAGAAGTCGGGATCAGGTAAGAGTGGGCCTGGTGAGTCGAGCACCTCATCAGGCGCGACAAAGAGCAAGACCGGTAACATGGAATGCCATCATTTCCACAAGACTGGGCATTGGAGGCGTACATGTCCTGTATACCATGAGGACATAAAAGCAGGTCGTGTTAATCCTGTTGGTATGTCTTCTTCTTCTTCTTCTTTTATTCATATGATTGAGATCAACCACGCAAGTTACGGAACTTGGGTACTAGATACTGGTTGTGGTTCTCATTTGTGTAATCATGTGCAGGGCCTCCGAAACATCGAACCCCTCGTAAAGGGTGAGGTGGACCTGCGTGTCGGGAATGGAGCACGAGTGGCTGCCGTCTCGAGGGGAACATACGTGATCCAGATTCCTAGCGGATTTGAGTTATTTTTATATAACTGCTATTATGTACCCAGTCTTTCTAAAAACATTATTTCAGTTTCTGCACTAGACAAACTTGGTTTTTCATTTGTAATAGAGAATAATAGCTGCATTTTCTCATTACACGATATGATTTATGGCAAGGCAGTCTCCATGAACGGAATTTATGTTTTAGATCGGACCACCGAAATATTACACGTAATGAATAAAAAGTTAAAGGTTGGTGACAAAGATCAAACTTATCTATGGCTAATCGCCGTATGGGACACATTAATGAGAAACGCGTTAAACAAAGCTCAAGGTGAATGGAGCTATCTCGGCCTTTGATTTTCAATCATTTGGCACGTGTGAATCATGTCTCATTGGTAAGATGACTCGAATTTCCTTCAAAGGTGTTGGAATGCGCGCTGCTGACCTATTAGGACTCATACATACGGATGTGTGTGGACCTATGTCAATCACCGCACGAGAAGGCTATAGGTATTTCATCACTTTCACGGACGATTTAAGTAGATATGGCTATGTCTACTTGATGAAGCATAAAAGTGAGTCCTTTGAGAAATTCAAAGAATACGAGAATCGGGTACAGTAACCAATCGGGTAGAAAGATTAAAACACTACGATCAGACCGTGGTGGCGAGTATCTTTCTCACGAGTTTGATCAACACCTTAAGGACTGTGGGATTGCCTTACAGTTAACTTCACCTGGAACACCTCAGTTGAATGGTGTGTCCGAACGGAGAAATCGAACACTACTTGATATGGTTCGATCCATGATGAGTCACACCGTGTTGCCTGACTCATTGTGGGGTTATGCTCTTCTGTCGGCTGCTCTGCTCTAATACTTCACCGAAGTCCGTCTAAAGCTGTTGACAAGACTCCATATGAACTATGGAAGGGAACGGTCCCTAACTTGTCCTTTATACGGGTTTGGGGATGTGAGGCTTATGTCAAGTGTAGACACGAGGATAAGCTCGGCCCGCGATCGGTCAAGACATACTTTATAGGTTATCCTAAAGGAACATTTGGTCATTACTTCTATTCGCCAACCGAACAACGTGTATTTGTTGCAGCTAGTGCGACATTCTTAGAGAAGGAATTTCTCGAGAATGCAAAGAGTAATAGAACCTTCGAAATGCTTCGGAGGTTCCAACCAAATACCGAGCAACCATTGGAGGAACCAGTTCCTTCAATCCCGGCTGCGGTTAGTATTCCTGAGGAACCTAGGAGGTCGGGAAGAGTCTCTATTCCTCCGGACAGATACATTGGTATGGTCGAGGAACATGACATAGATGACATTCTGCTCTTAACGAGTAGTGAACCCGCAACCTATAAAGGTGCCATGACTAGTTCCGACTCAAAGCTATGGCTTGAGGCCATGCAATCCGAGATGGACTCCATGTATGAGAACAACGTATGGGATCTTGTTGACTTACCTGCTAAGGTTCGTCCCCTTCAATGCAAATGGCTTTACAAGATAAAGCATTCTGTGGAAGGTCAACAAGATATCTATAAAGCACGACTAGTTGCTAAAGGTTTCACCCAAGTGCCAGGTTTGCACTACGATGAAATTTTTGCACCCGTAGTCATGCTGCGTTCCATTCGGATTATCTTAGCGATTGCCGCTTTTCATGACTATGAAATTTGGCAGATGGATGTGAAAACCGCCTTCTTAAACGGTTTTTTGGAGGAAGAGTTGTACATGGTACAACCCGAAGGTTTCATTGATCCTGGACATCCTAAGAAAGTGTGCAAGCTTAAGCGTTCCATTTATGAACTTAAGCAAGCTTCTAGGAGTTGGAATCATCGTTTCGACCAAGTGATAAAGGAAAATGGATTTACTCGATCGGTCGAGGAACCATGTCTATATATCAAGTCGAGTGGGAGTAAGATTGTCTTCCTAATATTGTATGTCGATGACATACTCCTGATTGGGAATGACATACCTCTCTTAACTTCGGTAAAAGTATGGTTGAAGAACCATTTCCAGATGAAAGATCTGGGTGAGGCACAAAGAATTTTGGGCATCCGTATCTATCGAGATAGATCATGTCGGATGTTATCTCTCAGTCAGGAGTCTTATATAGACAAGATCCTAGAGAGATTCGGCATGACTAACTCCAAAAAGGGGTTTCTTCCTATGGCTCCAGGGGTGCATTTGAGCAAGTCTCAGGCACCAGAGACACCGGAAGAGAAAGAGCGCATGACACGGATTCCTTATGCCTCGGCTATAGGATCAATCATGTATGCCATGATATGCACACGTCCGGACGTGGCATATGCATTGAGTATGACAAGTCGATTCTAACAGCATCCAGGTGAATCACATTGGATGGATGTCAAGAACATTCTTAAGTACCTACGGAGGACTAAAGACTGGGCATTGACTTATGGAGGCGAACAAAAGCTATGCGCAACCGGTTACGCAGATGCTAGCTTCCAAACGGATCGAGATGACTCAAAATCTCAGTCTGGATTCGTTTTTACTCTTAATGGCGCTGCAGTCAGCTGGAAGAGTTCCAAACAAAGTGTTACAGCAGATTCTACGACTGAGTCCGAGTACTATGCCGCGTCACGAAGTCGCAACGAAGCGATATGGATGCGTCGGTTCTTACAAGGACTATCTGTAGTGCCTAGTTCGAATGACCCGATCACCATCTATTGCGACAATAGAGGTGCCATCTTCCAAGCTAAGGAGCCTAAGTCTAGCAACAAGTCTAGACATGTACAACGGAAAGCTCATCTAATCCGAGATTACGTGGAGCAAAAGGAGGTAGTGATAGAAAAGATTGCTACAGATGATAATATAGCAGATCCTCTCACTAAACCATTACGACAAGATAAGCATGAAGGGCATGTTAATTCCATGGGAATTAAACGTGTTCCTGAGTTGTAGTACTCTTTTATGGATTAGATTCATTTTCTTGTGTACTCTATACGACATCATCGTTTTGATATTTATATATTTTGTTTTTCATGTGGAGTTGTACGACTTTTTGAACACCACAATGTGAACTAAACAAACATCATATTATGGTCCTTAATTACCCACGTGAGCTGATAACTCTGGCAATTATTTTGTGACGTTGGTTGATGGTGGGTTCAACGAGCCATAAGTCAAACGGTTGACTGACCAATCACAGAGGCGAGTTATACGGATATCTCGTAGGACACAATTGTGACAACGACGTGGAGTCCTAAATGTTTTATAACATTCGGTGCCAGGTCGTGGATAGGACCTCCATGGTGATCCTAAGAGTCGATTCTTTTGACTATCGACTGTCTCTTGAGATTAAGGCGGATTTTGGGTGACTTTGGTTTCTTTCTCACGGTCATCCGTAACAGGGGGCCAAGTAGATTGTTTCTGGGTCATTTCATGTTGTGCTTAGATCGGCAGGAGTCGAGTTGAAGGAAATATTCAGCCTTTATCAGGTACTCGATATTTCTCAGGGCCACTCGAGGAGCTGTAACTGAAATGCATGGCCATGCTCGAATACGAATTCGTTTTATCAGTTAAGTTACTCTCTAGTCCGGGAAATCACTCTTGATACGGAATTTTACGGATATTTCCCTACAGCAATACCCTCCCTCCCTCCCCAAACCAAAATGGACAACGCCCTCGTTGTCCTCCAGCATACACCAGCAGTATATATATGGGGAACGGGATAATGACAACCAAGAAATGAATGAATAAATAAATGAAGGAGATGAAAAATAAATAAAGCAAAAATACTTACAAAATAAGCGAACTTCCCCAAACCAGCTAGAAAACTGGGGAAGTGAGTAGTCCAGTAGCTACTCGGCAGCCCCCTCCTCCTCGTCAGCCACCACGAATTCGGGGTCACACTCCTCCTCTCCTCTCCTCTATCGACCTCCAGCAGTGAGGTCAGCTCGTCCCCTCTCCTTTCGCTAAGCTGTGTGCTCCTCACTCTCAGGCTGTGGGTACCTCTCCACCGGGTACCGGTAGAAAGAAGGGTGTGGCCAGCCCTCAAGAGTGGGATGTCTCCTCATCATATGATACTTGTATCGAGGAAACAAGGCAATTGCCTGATCCCTCTCTATACGAGGTACCCTGGTACACATCTCAAGGATAAGAGAGTCACAACGCCCTTGGTCCATGACCTCGGGAGCTACAAATGGAGTAGGGGGAACAAATTTAGCCGGCAGAACCGGCTGTGGGACAGAAGGAGTAGGGAAAGGGGTCGATGTAGGCGTAGGCGTGGACGTGGACGTCTGCCTAGCCTGAGTTGGTGTGGACCCTTCTTCATTCTCACGTCGCTTCCGCTTCTAGAAGAAGGAGCAAGTGAAAGGTGGTAGGAAGGTAGAGGTGGAGGTAACCTACCCGTCATAGTGGTCAAAGGTAAAAGACGGGATAGGTCGGGAAAAGGTAGGGTTACGGACTCGGAACCATAGATCTTCCAAGTCCGCCGTGTATTATCAGCACAGTCATTCCACAGGGTCACGGACTCGGAACCACAGATCTTTCATAGATTTGGGGGATTACGGTTATCGCAAGACAAAAGGGAGAAGAAAAGAAAGCTTGAATAATGAAAATAGAATAAGGAATTTAGAAAATCCCCCATGTATTATCAGCACAGTCACTCGATCGAGTGATTTAAAACCACTTGATCGAGACCTTTCTTCATTCTTTTCGATCGAGGCATTTGATCTTATTCAATCGAAAGCTTCTCTTCCTTCCTTGAATTCTACTCGATCGAAAACAGCAGAATGTTCGATCGAGGACTTTTGCTCCTCATTTCCTATCGATCGAGTACTGGACAACTCGATCGAGGCACCCTCAGATTGTGCATTTTGATCGAGTACTCTAGTTTACTCGATCGAAGACTTTGTCTGGGCATTCTGCTCAATCGAGTACAAAAAGTGCTCGGTCGAGGTCTTGTTCCTTTGGCACGCATCCCAATGCATCAAACCTTTCCCAAACCTGCGTAAAAACACAACAAAACACTTCCCGAAAGTACCAAATTCAAAAATACGCAGTCTATAATCGGTCTTACGCTTAAAACTAACTAAGCTATTGTCTAAAAGTCTGAACGCAAATTATAATGTCTAACAAAAATTCAAATTACAAAGTTTTTACAACATGACATTTCCCATTTATCTTCTGAAGCACTTTAATAGCCCAAAAGAGGGTTTCTGGCTGGAGGAGGTCCCTTCAGCATCGCGGACTATCCTCTTGGATCGCCATGAGCTTGAACTTGAACCGGTTGAAGAAGAATAGTTCGCGTCCACATACGTATTCACTTTCTTCTTTCCTTTGTCATTCCTTTTGGCATCGACTTTCGCATCATTCCCATCATTGAGCTTGGTTTTCACTGTACCTTTATCGACGGAATCTCCAATATCCACTCTGTTTGTACCTGTAATAATGGAAACAATAGAATGGTCCTCCATATTGCTCTCAGTCTGAGGCGGAGGTGTTAATATAGCAGCACAAAACTCAATATTATCAACTGGAGAATATGTGTCAGGGTCTATAGAGGGTAGGGCATTACAAGGTTGAACTTGCATAGGAGCCCTACGAACATTGGACTGATAAATGGTCAGCTTCTCAATTTTCATTTGTCTACCCCTTACTGTAAAACATCAAATCTCTCTCTACCTCTAATGTTAACTCTATAACTTATCCAAAATATACCAAAATTTTCAATTATGAACGATAATTCAAGTATAGAACACGTATTTAATTCATTAAACTATTATTTCTAATTAAATTGATATATTTATGTATCTTTTGTTAATTAAGTTAGGGTTTATGTTAAATTTAATTTAAGGGTTAATTGGTGATGGATGGTGGGGATATTGATTGACTGGGTAGTCGTCGGCGAGAAGGACGGTAAATGGGTCCCCAACGGCATTTAGAAGTGGGCATGGGCGGGAGAGAGAGATATAGGGAGAGGGAGAGTGTGCTTGTCTGGGTTGTGCGTGGGAGGCAAGAGAGGTGACCGGCGGTGAGTATGTGTCGGAGTGGGTGGCCAGCGATTCTGGACAGGAGTGGTGGACTGAGGCAAGGGTGCGTTGTGGTGTGTTATTCTCTGACATTGTTGATGGGTAATATGGGTTGTTCGATAGGTGGTGTCGAAGGGGAAGTGGATGGGTCGACGGCCAGGTGGTTATAGGGTCGACGGACGTCGGTGAATCGGTGGATGTCGGTAGACGCCGGTAGGTGGTCGCAATGGCTGTAGTTGGGACGGTGGAGGTGGCATGGGTGGTTGGGGAATTGGTGGTTTTACGTAATTCCTAATTTTTTTAAAGCATTTTTTGTACTACGTTGGAGTGAATTGGAAAGGGGTGAAAATGAGAGGGGTAATTTTGGAAATAGTGTACTATAATGAGTAAAAGGTGTACTGCGAAAATCAGCACCCAAAATTTTTAGGCAAACAGAACTATACTGGTGAAAGGAAAGATAACATCTATCACAAATCCCGATAGTTTTTATATACAACTCCTGCAATACGTGTAGAAATTCTACTACAGTCGAAAGCGGTGAACACTTCAGATGTGAAGCTTGGCGGACGCCACACGAAGGCATTTCAAAGCCGACGTAAGTAAAAACTCAGTAAATAGCTTAATTACAATGATACTCTACATTTATATGGGAAATCTAACAATTTTTATCTTGATTTATAATAGATGTGCTCTACGAATCATTTTCACCGACGACACAGGCGACACCCGCATAACTTTGTATGATTCGTTAGTAGAAGTTAATCTAAAGAGAACTGTCGACCAACTTGCAGCTTTACCGACGGAGGTTTTTTGCCTTTTCTTATTTCTTCATTTACCTAAAATATGAAAACAGAGTACTATTTTTTTCACTCTAACATTATTCTACTATTATCTTATCATTTTAGGATCGACGTTCAGTAATTGATGAAACTCTTACTAGAACAAATGACGAAGGCTTTGTTATAAAGATGGTTTCATACAAGAAATCCGGTACAGTTGGACATGTGCGTTTCAGTCCCCAACAAATTACGGAAGCAAATGTGTAGTTCTAAAAAATTAGTTGTAAACATTTTATGGTTTCTTTTTTTTCAACGGCAGACTATTTCCTTTCGGTTTGTAAAATAAAATATCATAATTTTTTTTAAATCCACTGTATTATAAATAATTTTCCTTTTTTTTCCTGTTCAAAAAATAACTATGTAAATAACTAACCTTTTAAATAAGATGTTATTTCTTTTCCGTCACTCTATTTTTTTCAACAGATTTTACCAACTTTACTTAATATTTTTTGAATAAAGGGTATCTAATATGCAAAGTACGCTTCAACAGTGTATTGGTTTTACAGATTTGACGCATGAGTCATAATAATATATATTTGATCCGAGTCGTAATTCGGTAACAGTTTACAGAAATTTTTTCATCATATCTTAGGGTTATATGTAACCGTTAAGGAACACACTATTATCCATCCACTTGCTCTATTACCTACGTGTTGTATTAACATGTATGAAATGAAACGTTGTTTCTTTGTAGAAAAGTATTAAAGTAACACATTTTCTTAAAAATCTCTCCACCGCAGAGATATAAACAACATAAAAGAGGAAACGTAAGTTGGTTAAACACAATTAACGCACGAATATAGCACCATAAAAAGAATAAATATTTCCCAATCACAATAACATTCTTCTATATCATATCGATTAACTCTGCCTTTTTTTTTTCGTTGAAAGAAAGAAAAAAGTACTTAAACAGAATTTTTAAAAGTACTGATATTTTAACATAATATATATAACGCTTACCTTTAATTTTAAAAAAGAGGCCTTTTCATATTATATTATATTTTATAAAAATAAACTCGAATACGTTACACATGCTTAACTGATAACAACACCAATAAAAAAAAAAAAAAAAAAAAAAAAAAAAAAAAAAAAAACTACAGAAAAAATAGTACATCAATACTTATTAGGTAAAAAACATTTGTTGACTGCTAAATCACTCGCGTTTACATCATCTTCTCCGGAAAATCTATACTATAGACATAACTATTATTGACTCGTATAAATCCATTTTTTGCCAAAAAAAAAACCCAAAATTGTGTTATCCAAAAATTTGGATTGTTTGCCACGTTATTTTATGAAAAAACAATATACATAAACGTACATTCCAAGTGACAAGCAAAATAACATACAGTTAATATTGCATACTCATATAAATCCAGTTTCGATAGAAACAAAAACATGAATTATCCAAAAATTACGCTTGTTTAACATGTTATTTTATGAAGGAACAATAAACAGACACGTGCATTCCAAATGGCAATCGAATTAACACACCAACTAATTTCGCATGCACTTAAATTTCTCTATAAATACAAATCATGGAATTGCCGATTAAAAATCAATAAGCATAGCAAGACATATCTTAATGAGTATTATTTTTCATGTATACTTTTTAAATTAGTTTTACTTCGTTACTATTTATCTCATGCATATTTACGTTTATGTTCAATATATAAGACTGATTAAATCTTATATTAAATTACACTTATTTTATTATTTTATTTGTTTCAGATTCATCCGAAATACAACGTCGTCCAGTTGAAGTTAACATAAAGATTATGTTAAATGATATACTAAAGCAACTTAAGCTGCCTGCTGCGGAATTTAGCATTCACGCAGTAACTGAAGACGAACAAAGAGCATACGTTCAAATAAAAGGCCTTGGTGCACCATCACAAATGTTAAAAATTATCGGATCACCGTCGAAACTTTTAGGCCCATCTCAACAAAACTGTGCTAGAAAAGCTATCAAATTTCTGCAAGATTTGTATAAGTTTGATGTTTTGGATTTTAATTACTATGACCTACAATTGGTTAAGCATAACTACAATACGTTGAGGAATGAATACTACACGGTCACCGGACAGGCGCTAGCACCTGAACTTGAACTTCTTTCAATTTCAGCTAACGACTGAGAATCTAAAAAACATAGTTGTATCAAATCTATAATGTTACTAAGGTATAAGGGATACAATAATTGTATAATATATCCCATATATGTTTTATATATGCTTAATTATATATAAATAAAATAGTAGCACCTGAACTTGAATTTCTTTCAATTTCAGCTGACGACTGAGAATCTAAAAATATCGCTGTATCAAATCTATAATGTTAATAAGGTATAAGGGCTACAATAATTGTATAATATATCCTATATATGTTTTATGTATGCTTAATTATATATAAATAAAATAAAATTGTCAATATTTTGACCATTTAGTAGCTTCAATAACTACAATATAAACAACCGCAAAGAAATAACGTTCGATATCGCGTGCTGCACACGCGAAATTTCAGCTAGTATATATATATATATATATATATATATATATATATATATATATATATATATATATATATATATATATATATATATATATATATACGTCGCCGCTCTCCTCTCATCCTCCTTCATTCAATAACCACTTATCAACTTGAAGAGATCAAAACACAAGATTCATTCAATTCAAATCTCCCATTTTTATCACTAATAATTAGTGATAATAATATACTAATTAGCTTTTCATTTCACCACTTATTAAGGGAATCATCTCTTCCAAGTGAATCTTTCCTTATATTTCAAACTTCAAAATTCCCTTCCATGTAATTAGCCTATATAAATTTCAACTAGTATATATATATATATATATATATATATATATATATATATATATATATATATATAGAGAGAGAGAGAGAGAGAGAGAGAGAGAAAGAGTTAGGTTCTTATAAGTTTTGTTTATTATGATGAGTTTGTGCTTGGAAATCTCAGCCACTAGATTATATTAGAGATGAATGACCAAGATTTAATCTTACCTGTCATATAAAACCACTGTCATTTACTTATTTTCTCTTTTTTCTAGTGTTACTCTTTTTTTTTACTTTAATTTTTTTATCTCCTTTTTTTACCTCGTGTTATTGTGCTGTAATTGTGCTTTTTTTACGACTTTGATTTTTTTTTTCACTTTATTTTTTTTTACTTTAATTTTTTTTTCTCGTTTTTTTACCTCGTGTTATTGTGCTTTTTTTTACTTTGATTTTTTTACCACATTTTATTGTGCTGTTATTGTTATTCTGGTGTTATTGTGATGTTATTCAGGTGTCACTTTGATTTTTTTTACTACTTTTGATTTTTTTACTTTTTTCTACCACATGTTATTGTGCTGTTATTCTGGTATTATTGTTATTCTGGTGTTATTGTGATGTTATTCCGGTGTTACTTTGATTTTTTTTACTACTTTTGATTTTTTACTTTTTTTTTACCACATGTTATTGTGCTGTTATTTTGGTGTTATTGTGATGTTATTCCGGTGTCACTTTGATTTTTTTACTACTTTGATTTTTTTACTCTTTTTTTTATCACGTGTTATTGTGTTGTTATTTTGGTGATATTGTTATTCTGTTGTTATTGTGATGTTATTCCGGTGTCATTTGATTTTTTTTACTACTTTGATTTTTCTACTCTTTTTTTATCACGTGTTATTGTGCTGTTATTCTGGTGTTATTGTGATGGTATTATTCTGGTGTTATTGTTGTGTTATTGTAGTGTTATTGTTATCTTCTGCAACTTCAATTTTCAATAGATGCAAGATTGACCGCACGAGTCGGAAACATCGAATCTTCAACAAGACCACTGGATACAGTATCAAAATCGTTTTTAGAGAATTTGTGATCATCTAAAAATCTTATAAGGTACAAATTAGGGTAATATTTGGCAAAGAAAATACTGTAGAAGGAGTCATAGCATATAAACTTTAAACGGTAAAGTACTCGAGATAATATACTGAATTACTTCATACCTTATTTCTTAATCACTTGAACCTCACCTAAAACCAATAAAAATGCTTCACTTTTGATTTTTTTACTACTTTGATTTTTTTTCTCTTTTTTTTTTTTTTTACCACGTGTTATTGTACTGTTATTCTGCTGTTAATGTTATTATATTGTTATTGTTATTCGAGTGTTATTCAGCAGCACACCGGCACTACGTTTTTTTATTGATATTTATGTTGCTAAAATTTGGTCCGAGAGTTTAGCTGTGCTTTGCAATTTTGGTGAGTTTTTGTTTTGATTTGGGGAATTACGGTAAGTTGATTAAAATTATTGCAATTAATTACAGCTTCCATTACCGTTTATGCTCGAAGAAAACACCGATTCAAGCTCCGAAGACGAATTGTCGCACTAATCATCATCATCGTGGATTTAACTTCCACCACAATAAGACAAGTTATCTCCATAGAGCAGAAATTGACTGTCATCGTGGTGTTCGCCGGCGAATGTTGCGCTACTGAAAACTAAATGCTACCGCTTTGGTAGGGACGAATTCAGTATGGTAATCGTCATCGTCGATTTAAGATGTGATTTCAGGGAATTTATCATAGAAGAGAGATAAAGACAAAGTAAAAATTGAGACTCAGTAACATAAAAGTCGCGCGTGTGACTGTGTTATTAATTTTATCAGTAGTTGAGTGCTTGATCTGAGTCGCCAGATTTTATTATTCAATGGTCCAGATTTTAAAGCACAAACTCACCATAAGAACCAAACTCACGAGATCCCACCTCCGGGATCTCGTGAGTTTGGTTCTTACGGTGAGTTTGTGCTCACAAATCTCAGCCATTGGATAAAGGTGGATATACGGGCTCATAATAATCTCAAAATAAAATAAGATGACGGTCCTCTCAAATCGAACACTTTCGCAGTATCACCTTATACCACTTTCTCTCTCCCCTTGAACCATGGCAGCGAATCAAAATAGCTCCACCTCCGCGCGTTCGTGTAGCCGTCAATCGCCACTTCTATTTCTATCGCGTCTCCGTCTCTTCCGCCGACGGAGACAGCCACTTTTCCAATGTTGTTCATCACAACAATAAACAACTAACAAAAATGGAGTCAACAACACGACAAAGACGCCGACAAGCATGGGATGAACAACAGTCATCGACGGCGACGTCGCTGTATAACAAACATGATAAACCTTCCGACGGCAGCGGCAGAAGAGAAAGAATGCATTAGGGAATTATAATATTCATGATTGCGATAAAACTTTCAATTATTGGGAACCTCTTTATTGTCTTCTTTATAATTATGGCTTTCAAACTTAGGAATACAGGTACTATAATCATTAATGCCACTTTATTCAATTCCATTTTTTGCTGCTTTTATTGTATTATTGTAAGTTACTCCTTATGTTTAATTTTGAGTATTTGAAATGGAATAGGACTAGATTGGAATGGAATATTTGATTTTGAATGACAAATTGAGGTTTTTCCGATTTCAAATGAAATCGATATGGAAACTGTTTAGTAGTGCATTTATGTGAACATTATTGTTATTCTTATTGGTATCAATTGCAGATAAAGGTAAATGAATGAAAGCTCGGTGAGGAATTTGGTCGATGTTTCCAATGGCCTCACTGTGAGTTTTTGATGAACGCGTCTTATTTGTCGAAGATGTTTATGTTATGCTTTCTTAATTCTGTATAGTACACTTAAATCAGCAGAATGTGTGCATAATGTGATGAATGTGTTTGATTAATTTTGTAGGATAAAGACGGAGAATCAGTTCTACTCTCTTACTACTGGCGACATTGGTTTATGTTCATTCTTTTGATTAATTGAGGGTGCACTAACTATGCTTATCATCAATTGGTTGTTGATTTTGAGCTTGGCCAGAAGGAAATCCAAAGCAAGGATAAATTAAGCAGAGGTGAATATAGGATGATACTGTCGTATTCATTAGAGGTGAAGCCAGAACCGTTGCTACCAGTTGGACTAATTGAAGACAGACTTTGCAAAGAGATAAAGAGAAACCTATGTTGCACCACGGAAGAAACCCATCTCATTGTAGAGTAATAATGGAATTACACCACAATAACAGTATAATAACACTAAAGTAACACCATAATTACATAAGAATAACATAATACTAGAATAATAGTACAATAACACCAGAATAACACGTGTTATTGTAGTGTTATTTACTGTAACAAAAAAAAGACAAGAAAGAAAAACACTCGAATAATAGGTATTAAGCCAAAAAAAAAAAACTAGAATAATATGTGCTAACACAAAAAGTAAAATAAATTAAAGGGTAATATAATGAGAAAACTAGAGAAGCATAAGAACATAATAATAACAATAGAACACATGTGAGCACAAACTCACCATAAGAAACAAAACTTACAAGATCTCGTAAGTTTGGTTCATTTCACACGTTTAAACTAGAAACACTACAATAACAACACTAGAGAAACACTACAATAACACCAGAATAACAATACCACCATAATAACAACACAATAACACGTGGTAAAAAAGAGTAAAAAAATCAAAGTATTAAAAAAAAAAAATCAAAGTGACACCGAAATAACATCACAATAACACAAGAATAACAGCACAATAACATGTGGTAAACAAAGAGTAAAAAAATAAAAGTAGTAAAAAAAATTAAAGTGACTCCAGAATAACATCACAATAACACCAGAATAACAATAACACCAGAATAACAGCACAATAACACGTGGTAAAAAAAAAGAGTAAATAAATCTAAGTGACACAGGAATAACATCACAATAACACCAGAATAACAATAACAGTAGAATAACAGCACAATAACACGTGGTAAAAAAAAAAGAGAAACAAAAATCAAAATCGTAAAAAAAAAAATCAAAGTAAAAAAAAGCACAATAACAGCATAAGAACACAAGGTAAAAAAAAAAAAGAGAAAAAAAAATTAAAGTAAAAAATAAAAATCAAAGTAACAGCAGAAAAACAAGTGGTACAAAAAGAAAAAGAAAAAAAGTTAACATAATGAGAAAAATAGAGAAAAACATAAGAACTTAAGAATAACACTACAATAAGAGTGTGAGCACAAACTAACCATAAGAAACCAAACTCACAATATCCCATCTCTCGTTTTCTCTCTTTCTCTCTTTCTCTCTTTCTCTCTCTCTCTCTATATATATATATATATAGAGAGAGAGAGAGAGAGAGAAAAAAAAAAAAAGGATCATGTAAGTCCACCTTTTTTGGTTGAGTCCATAAGTCCTAATCTAAGCCTTTGGATGAGAAAGATAAAGGGCTGAGATTAGATCTAAGAAAGTGAATGAATGGCTCAGATATAATAAAATATGTGGACTACAATAACCCTATATAAAGAAAAAAAAACCTATTTTTTTTCTCATTTCCTGCCTCCCTCTTTCTCACTTCTCTCTCTCTCTCTCTCTCTCTCTCTCTCTCTCTCTCTCTCTCTCTCTCTCTCTCTCTCAACCTTCTCCTCTCTACAAACCCTAATCTCTCCTCCCCTAACAACCACAACCGCCTCCTACCACGACACCATCACAAACATCCACACCCACGGCTGACATCCGCCTCTGCCGCTTTCGGCCACCACCCGATACCGCCAATACTCCTCTTCTGCCGCCACCATTCAACCGCCTCTTTCCATTCTCTTTTTTTTTTGTGTTTTTCAGATCTGAGAAAAGGTGGTGATGTCGGGGTGGGTGGTGGGTCAGGCCATCGCCGCCTCCTTTCTTTTTCTTTTATTTCAGATCCGGTTCGTGGTGGTTATTGGTGTCATGGTGGGTGGTGGTTAACGGAGTGGTGGTGGTGTTGTCTTTTTTTTCAGATTTGTTTTTTTTTTCGTGTTGGTGGTGGTGGTCAGAGGAGGACCGTGGTGGTGGCGGCGTTGGCAGCCGCGGTCATGGGTGTGGGTCGATAGGTGGTGGGTTTTATTTTTTTTATTTAGTCTACTGTTTTTTTTTCTGATTTCCACCATTGGTGGTGGTGGCTCATGGTGGATGTTTGTGATGGCGGCACGATCTATTTTGTTTTTTTTTTTAATTTACAGTTGGTGGTGGCGGTCACAAGTGGTTTCATGACGGGTTTGGTGGTAGTGGTCGTTATTCATTAAAGTTGCAACGCTAAATGTCTAAAGTTACGCTTATATGGACTGGAGTTATAATCGTAACACGATAAAATTACACCTATATTGATTAAACTTCCACCCCCATGGTAAAGTTACATTCTTGAAGGACAAAAGTTACACTTGAAAGGACTAAAGTTACAATAATAATGTATATTAATTCAAGTTTCTACCTACAAACCACCATATAACTAAAGTTATGACTCCAACGACTAAACTTACACTTATAGGGGTAAAGTTACACTCGTAAAAGTATACAAATTCAAATTTATGCATAGAAACCATCCTACGACTAAAGTTACACTCAAAACGACTAAAGTTACACTCAAAACGACTAAAGTTACACTTGTAGGGCAGTATAGTTACACTCCTAAAATTATATAAATTCAAATTTATTTATTTAAAATTTCATTTTTATAACGTAAATTTAAATTTTTGTGAATAAAATGTCTTGAAAAGGTTAAAGTTACACTCTAAAAGTTAAAGTTTCACTAAAAAGTCATTAAATGAATAAAGTTACACTCATAATGCAGTAGAGTTACACTCAGAAAATATGTGGCTGAGAATAGGACTTAGGGACTCAACCAAAATTAGGGACTTACCTGAACCTATCTCTCTCTCTCTCTCTATATATATATATATATATATATATATATATATAGAGAGAGAGAGAGAGAGAGGCGGGATCTCGTGAGTTTGGTTCTTATGGTGAGTTTGTGCTTTAAAATCTAGACCATTGAATAATAAAATCTGACGACTCAAATTAAGCACTCAACTAATGATAAAATCAATAACACAGTCACACGCGCGACTTTTATGTTACTGAGTCTCAATCTTTACTTTGTCTTTATCTCTCTTCTATGATAAATTCCCTGAAATCACATCCCAAATCGACGATGACGATTACCATACTGAATTCGTACCTACCAAAGTGGTAGAATTTAGTTTTCGGTAGCGCAACATTCGCCGGCGAACACCACGACGACATTCAATTTCTGCTCAATGGAGAATAACTCGTCTTATTGTGGTGGAAGTTAAATCCACGATGATGATGATTAGTGCGACGATTCGTCTTCGGAGCTTGAATCGGTGTTTTCTTCGAGCAGAAACGGTAATGGAAGCTGTAATTAATTGCAATAATTTTAATCAAGTTACCCTAATTCTACAAATCAAAACAAAAACTCACCAAAATTGCAAAGCACAGCTAAACTCTCGGACCCAATTTTAGCAACATAAATATCAATAAAAAAACGTAGTGACGGTGTGCTGCTGAACTCCGGGTGGTTTCGGTGGTGGTCCGAGTGGCCAGAGATGAATCAGTGGGTGGTGGGAGTGGGGTGGGTTTAGTGAATTTCGGAATGACGATGCGATCAGGTGGTGATCTGAAATGGGCTTCGTCATCAGGTTTTGTGTTTCGGGTTTGAGAGTTCGAACTTGTTGTTGGCGGCTATAATGGTGGTTTTATGACTGGTTTTTGCAGGTTATAGGTGCGAACTCAAGGAGGAGGCATAGGACCGGGATTCGATGTCGGGTCTTATTGTTGCTTGCGGTGGTGCACGGATATGAGGTGCTTGGTGGCAAAAACTAATCTGGCTGAGTTCGCTGAATTCTGCAGCAAGAAGGTTGACGATGATGAGTCTGGGTCGCGGGAGTTATGCGATGCTTTCGATATGTATAATTAAGATAGTAATGGTCTTATTTATTTTACTGAGTTGCATCTTATACTGAGTCGACTGACCGTCCTGAAGACATCTCATACTACTCATTTTATTTTTTTGATTTAATTAAATCGATTGTGAGTGTCGTCTTATCTTAAAACGGTATTAAAGTAAGAATTTGTGTGTAGCTTATAACTTATATTGGTTAATGGTGAATGCTTATAATATACTTGCTCAGTTCCAATTATAATTTTTCTTATTTTGTCATTTGAGGTTTTTCCATCTTATTTTCTCATTTCAGAATATTCTCCTTTCCGCCTTAAGGAGAATGGTCTGCGATATGAGTAACACATAAATAATAATGAAAAATGTAGATTAATAATGGAATAACATCAAAGTAATACCACACTACAATATATATATATATATATATATATATATATATATATATATATATATATATATATATATATATATATATATATATATATATAGTAATAAGATCAAATGAGTCCACCTCCAACCTTTGAGTCCATAAGTCTTATTATGGGCCTTTGGATCTTGGAAATGGATGGCTAAGATGAAAACAAAAAAATATGGTTAATACTCTAATTTAGCTCTCTCCCTCTAATTTTCTCATTAACTACATTACTCCTCCTCACTAATCATTCATCATCTCATTATCACATTTCCTCCTTCTCTCTCTATATCTCACTTCTCCCTATTCTCTCAAAAAAAGTCAAGGAAAAAAAAAACAAAAAAACCCAACAAATAAAAAACCCAAAAAATCGAAATAAATCATTCACTCCTCTATTATTCATTCACCACCCACCTACCACCACCCACCCGACACCACCACCGTCGCCACGACGTCCTTTTTTTATTTCATTTTCTTTATTTTAAAAAAAAAAAAATTGATGTTTGGGTGTTGTTTTTATTTTTTTGTTGTTTTTTTTTTCTCAAATATCGTCTTGCTATACAATCTTGTTTCAAATTTGTGAGTTTCTTTTATTTTGATCTTAGATCTACTAAAATAGATCAAATATTATTTTCATTCACCCGTTTTTTTTTTCATTTGCGTGTTTTTTTTTTTTCAGATTTGATGTTTTGGTCTGTTTTGATATTTGTTATTTTTCAAATTTTCATATAAAAATCTTAAAATGATTATAGTTACATCGTCATGGACTAAAATTACAACCTCAATGAACTAAAGTTACACTTTTCTGGACTAAAATTACACTTTTGTGGACTAAAATTACACTTATGTAGACCAAAGTTACACATTTGAGGATTAAAGTTACACATTTTTGGACTAAAATTACACTTTTATGGACTAAAATTACACTTTCGTGGACTAAAATTACTCTTTTGTGGACTAAAAATACACTTTTATGGACTAAAATTACACATTTGTGGACTAAAATTAAACTTTTATGGACTAAAATTAGACTTCCGTGGACTAAAATTACACTTTTGTGAACTAAAATTACACTTTTGTGGACTAAAATTACACTCATAAAATGATAAAAGATGCACACTGTCAATGTACTAAAGTTACACATTTGTGGACTAAAATTACACTTTTGTGGACTAAAATTACTCTTTTGTGGACTAAAATTACACTTTTGTTGACTAAAATTACACTCATAAAATGATAAAAGATACACACTATTGGCCTCAAATTGCCGTAGATGCATGTCTTGTAGTATACCCGTGACAAAATCATCTCTAGGGAGAATGAAAGGGTTCGGATGGTTGTAAGGTTGGTATTGGAAGGGGTATGGTGGGATCACAACTTTTTCATTGTCATTTGCTTGGGTTTCTTGTTGTGGAGGTGGAGTAGGAGGTTGGTCTTGGTTAGACCGGTTCACATTTGTCGGGATGAAGTAAGACGGGACTTGAGAGAGGGGTCCTCTTCTAGGTGAAACTATTGTCAATCCTTCCATGGGAAGGTAAATAGATGTGCTCCCTTTGATGATCCATTTTATCCTTTTTTAAAAGCCCTCAAGGGCTATCCAATGATGTTGTTGTAGGAGTAACATTTCATCAATCCTTGTTTTTCCGGGAAGAGGGGTGTAGGCATAGTTGTGATTGAAGTTGGGGTTAAAGTATTTTGCAAGCTTGGTTACTAACCCTCCATTAACAATATGTATCTTGACATCATCGTCCTCATTCCTAAACTTGGCCCATTTCTCAAGGAGTACTAGGGGTGCATTAAAGTGGTAATCATTCCGCCCTTGTATTTTGAGATAAGATTCCATGAAAACAAGGTCGAGTTCGTTGACGACCGCGGGATCGCGGCGGGCTAGAAGTCTGTCTGTGAGGAACCGATAGGTGCACCGAATGATGGGGCTTTAAATGTATGAGGCCGAGCATTCTTTGATGTAAGTAAAGTCGCGACCGGTTAAAGCTCGCCAAAGGGGTTCTATAGAGTAGTTTTGAGGTCTAGATGTTCGGGTAGGCGAAACATCGAGACCTAGCACACTTGCGAATTCTACCAATGTCATCATCCGAGTTTCATTTTCAAGACGGAATTGCACACAAATTGTATTGTTTAAAGTGGAGATCTTTAGGAAGCTCAAAAACTCAAGAACCAAAGGCCTATAGGTGAGCTCATGCATATTGAACATACTAGAAAGACCAAATAGCTCGAATAGTGCCTCGGTTTGATCGTGGATGCCAAGTTTTCTCAAGGTGTCATGACAAACAAATTTAGTGCGTAGAATGTTCTTACCGAGTAAACGATGAAAGACAAGCCTTTGGACATCATTAACAAATTTAATATTTGAAAATTCATTGAGCCTTGAGAGATCTACAATTTCTTCATTTTTCCTTCTTAGAGTGTTGAGGTGGGAAGTTGAGGAACTTCCAATCACTCTAGCTCTCTTCCTTTCTCTAGGTAAAGACCTTGTTGGTCTCATCTTGAAATAGATCTTGAATTTGATTTGTTGATGAGAATGTTCTTTGTAATTTGGGGTCCTTTTTGAAAACCCTAGGTTTTGGGGGGTTTTTGAATTAGAAAGATAAGTGGATGCTTTTGATGTGTTGTGGGTTATATGTGAGGGGTTTTTATGTTTTATAGAGGAAGGAAGGATGAGGTGTCACAAAATGTGTGGTGGGGAGGTGTTTTAATTGTCGAGAAAATAGAAGAGTAGGACGGTAGGGAGACGAGCGGATCGAGCACGGGACGCTCGGATCATAGCTTCCGGAGACGAGCGGATCGCTCACGGGACGCTCGGATCCATAGTCAGAGCAGAATCCCATATTTTTGAAGTAGCCAGGACGCTCGGATTTTCAGTGAGACGAGCGTCTTTGCTTGAGACGAGCGTCTTATCCAGGGGACGCTCGGAGACATAGTCAGCGCAGTTTCTTCAGCTTCCAGGTACCCCAAGATGAGCGGATTTTATCCAGAACGCTCGGATACATGCCAAGACGAGCAGCTCTTCACTGCGACGCTCGGGTTGCCTGTCTCTCTCACGGGCCCGGGTCTGCCCGTGGGAATCTCTTCCTTTTTGGTCCTCTTCTTTCCTAATTGATGAGAGCGCTTCCCCACACCTGAATTTCTAAATCCATCATTCATCAAAAGGGGTTAGTGACCCTCCCTCACTACTCTCATGTCAAGAATCATGCTTCTTATTAAAATGCAGTAAAGTTAAAAATACAAGTGAAAAGAGTTAGTATATTACAAATGGTGGTTTGGAGAGGACTCCACCAAACTCTCTTTTTGATGATCTTCTCATGGAGGGGGAGGTCTAAGGTAGATGACCTCGACTTCTCCAATGAATGCTCCTTCATAATATGGTTTCAACCTTTGGCCATTGACTTTGAATTTGTCCCCATCTTCCGACTTTATCTCGAAGTTGCCATATTTTCCTACCTCGGTGATCACATAGGGTCCCATCCATCTAGAATTCAACTTCCCGGGAAAGAGTTGGTATCGGGAGTTAAATAGAAGGACTTTGTCTCCCTTATGCAAGGAGTTTTGCTTGATTCTCTTATCATGGAGTAACTTTGTCCTTTCTTTGTAGATCTTGGCATTCTCATAGGATTGTAGTTGAAATTCCTCCAACTCTTGGATTTGCATTATCCTCTTTTGGCCACTTAGCTTGAGATCAAAGTTGAGAGCTTTGATTACCCAAAAAGCTTTGTATTCTAGCTCAATTGGCAAATGACATGCTTTTCCATATACTAGCTTGTAAGGGGAGGCTCTTATGGGAGTCTTATAGGCCGTCATATAAGCCCAAAGAGTATCATCAAGCTTCATACTCCAATCCTTACGGGTCTTGTTAACAACCTTCTCAAGAATTTGTTTGATCTCTCTATTTGAAACTTCAACTTGACCGCTTGTTTGAGGATGGTATCCCAAGCCTGTTTATGTTGAACACCATATTTTGCCAAAAGGGATGTAAGCTTCTTTTCATGGAAATGTGTCCCTCCATCACTAATGATTGCCCTAGGGACTCCAAATCTTGGGAAGATAATTTTCTTGAGGAGTTTAGTGACCGTTTTGGCATCATCGGTTGGAGTAGCAATTGCTTCTACCCACTTTGATACATAACCAACGGCTACAAGAATGTATTTGTTTCCTTGAGATGATACAAATGGTCCTTGGTAGTTAATTCCCCATACATCAAAAATTTCTAACTCTAATATTCCTTGTTGTGGCATCTCATTCCTCCAAGAAATGTTCCCGGTTCTTTGGCAAGGATCACAATGGAGAATAAATTCTCTAGCATCTTCAAACATGGTAGGCCAAAAGAAGCCCGATTGAAGGACTTTAGCAATAGTTCTTCGTGCTCCATGATGTCCTCCATATGGGGACGAATGGCATCCCTCCAAAACACCTTGAACTTCCCATTGTGGTATTCATCTTCGGTAAAGTCCATCACTACATTCCTTATAAAGATTGGGATCATCCCAAAAGTACCTTTTTACTTTAAACAAGAATCTCTTCCTTTGATTGTAATTCAAATTTGGAGGAAGGACTCCTCCCACAATGTAGTTAGCATAGTCGGTAAACCATGGTGTGGTTTGTCTCTCAATTTGTGATTGAATGGCCATTAAGATATCATCAGGGAAAGAATCATTGATCGGTGTCTCTCTCTCATCACTATGGAATCGAATTCTTGACAAGTGGTCCGCTACCACATTCTCGGCTCCCTTTTTGTCTCTTATCTCTAAATCAAATTCTTGGAGTAGCAAAATCCATCTAAACAATCTTGGTTTTGCTTCTTTCATTATCAAAAGATGTCTAAGAGCACGATGATCCGAGAAAACAATCACTTTCGATCCAAGAAAATAGGAACGAAATTTGTCTAAGGCATAAACAATGGCAAGGAGCTCCTTCTCGGTGGTATCGTAGCTCACTTGTGCGGAGTCAAGAGTCTTGCTTATGTAATAGATAGCATGTAAAGCCTTTCCTACCCGTTGGCCAAGAACCGCTCCAACGGCGTAATTACTTGCATCGCACATGATATCAAACGGTAATTCCTAATTTGGTGGTTGGATGATTGGTGCCGAGATAAGTGTTTCCTTGATTCTATTAAAGGCTTCAACACACTCATCAGTGAATTGGAATTGGGCATCTTTAAGCAAAAGTTGAGTGAGGGGTTTCACAATTTTTGAAAAATCTTTTATGAAACGGCGATAAAAACCAGCGTGACCAAGAAAGCTCCTCACCCCTCTAACATTCACGGGAGGTGGGAGTTTCTCTATCACCTCAACCTTGGCTTTGTCCACTTTGATGCCCTTTTCCGAGATTAAATGACCCAAAACAATACCTTCATTGACCATGAAGTGACACTTTTCCCAATTCAAAATGAGACCAACATCTTCACATTTTTGCAATACAAGAGAAAGGTTATGCAAGAAAGAGTCAAAGTCTTTCCCATAAATGCTAAAATCATCCATAAAAACTTCCATTATGGTTTCTAGATAATCGGAGAAGACACTCATCATGCATCTTTGGAAGGTAGCGGGGGCATTACATAGCCCGAAAGGCATTCTCCTATATGCAAAAGTACCATAAGGGCATGTGAAAGTGGTCTTATGTTGGTCATCCGGGTGTATTGGGATTTGGAAGAATCCTGAATACCCGTCAAGGTAGCAAAAGAATTTGTTAAAGGCCAACCTCTCAAGCATTTGGTCAATGAATGGTAGGGAAAATGATCCTTTCTTGTTGCGGAATTCAATTTACGATAGTCAATACACATACGCCAACCGGTGATCTTCCTTATGGGTATTAGCTCATTCTTATCATTTGTTACCACCATGGTACCTCCTTTCTTAGGTGCCACTTGAACGGGGCTAACCCACAAGGAATCCGATATAGGATATATGATTCCTGCATCAAGTAATTTCATAACCTCCGCTTTTACAACTTCTTGCATGTGGGGGTTTAATCTCCTTTGGGATTGAATGGTAGGCCTATGGTCCTCTTCTAGATGAATTCTATGCATGCAAAAATTGGGACTTATCCCCTTAAGATCATCTAGACTATAACCTATAGCCTTTTCATGTTGTTTTAACACATCAAGCAAACTTTCCAATTGGTTCTCATCAAGTTTATCATTAACAATCACGGGTTTAGTTTTAGATTCATCAAGGTAAGCATATTTCAAATTTGGGGGAATAGGTTTTAGAGTTGGAGTTTGTACCTCACTTTCTTCCATTATTGAGGATTCACTAAGGACTTGCTCCATTTCAATTAGACATTCCATTCTCATGGCGTATTCAACTTGTTCTTCAAGCTCACAAATCTCATCATACTCAAATTCCATGATGAATTCATCTAGCTCCTCGGCTTGTATGATATGATCTTCGGTTGCTTGTTCTTCTTCAATAGATTGGGATGCTTCCACAAGAATGTCATGTACCAATACGGATTGCTCATAAGCAAGTTCTTTGTTGGCTAAAATGGCCTCAAGGAGATCTACTTCCAATTCCCAATGCTTATTTTTAGCCTCACTTGCTTCTAAGGCTTCCAATGCTTGCATGGGGTCTTTGAAGAAAGGAATACTCAAGTGGTCCTCAACAAAACAATCTATAATATCCATCTTGCAAAATATACTAAGAGAAAAAGGTGAGAATTACCTTGAGGAGTTTTACTTCCCCAAGGTAAAGAAGGACACAACTAAAAACAATTAATGAAAATCAAATCAAGTTAACACCGTCCCCGGCAACGTCGCCATTTTTGGTTCGTAGGTTTTTAAACTCGTCGTCAAAAGTTACCTAACCAAAACAATATTTATAACTTCACCAACTACTCTTAGTAAAGAGGCAAGTAAAGGTCGGATCCCAAGGGATGGGTATTGATGTAGGATTTTCAATTGTAAATGGTCGTGTCTTAGGATGTCACAATTTGGGGTTGAGATAGGAGATCAATTAAAACTAATTAACAAAAACAAAGCAAGATAGATAAAATGAAGGTGTAAACAATTGATTAAAAGCACTAGGGTATCATGTGTTCATAGGGGAATACATGGGAGTTGATCATACAAACATGTTCTCGAATTATAAACAAGCAATTATTGTTGTGATGGAATCGAGTTAGTGTATATCTTACAATCCCTAAGAAGGTTTGGGTCCCGGAGCTGAATCGATTAGATTGTACAACACCCACAAGTCGACTTAATCCTTCCTATTCAACATTATGCATGGTCTAATGAGGCTCGAGTTGGTTTATGTCTTACAATCCTTATTGAAAAGATAAGTGATGGGTAAAAAATGCAAGGATTCATAGGCTCGCATTTCATCAAACATAACATGTGCATAAGTTGAAATCACAACAAGCAAACAAATAAATTATGTGAACATATTAGATTAAGCATGAATCATTCCCCATGTTGGTTTCCCCTAATTACCCATTAACCCTAGCTAAGGAAACTACTCACTCATGATCAAGTTTAACATGCTAAGAAGGTTGTCAATCACATTAACAAGGCAAAACATGATGAATGAATGAAAATGATTAACAATAATTAAAGCAAGGATTAAGAGAATTATACCTATGGAGATTCCAAAATAATAATGCAAAGAATAATAGAAGTACTTGATGATTGATGAAAGGTTGTCAATCTCCCAATAAACCCAAATGATCTTCTAATTACCCAAAATAAATGATGAACAATAGAGAACCGGAAAATTCACGTGGTACCCTCGAACTTTGTCATTTTTCATGTGGTACCCAACTTTTTAAGTTTGTGCACGTGATATCCTTGATATTTGATTTTCAAGCACAATGTGCCCTTTTTATCGTTCTTAAAATTTTCAATTGAACATAAATTATAAACCAGAAATCGGAATTGACTAATTTTTTTTCCAAATTGATGACCTTTTTGAGATCTACAGATTGATAAAACGAAAATGGTCATTCGAAAATTTAAAATCGAAGATATGGTTGATTTGAGATTTTCGATAAGAAAAAACCGTATAAAATGTCGGTCGACATTTTGTTTTTTCTCAAATCGTATATTATGGCGAAATAATCATTTTAGAAAAGTCTAACTCTAATTTTGTATTTTCAGTCCAAAAGTCGTAAATAATGTATTTTTAGTCCAAATTTTGTATTTTCAGTCCAAAATTGTGTAATTTTAATCCAAATTGTATAACTCTAGTCCAAATTTGTGTAACTTTAGTCCAAATTGTCTAAATTACTAATAACTCCATTAGTTAGTCCAAATTGTCCAAATTTGTGTAACTTTAGTCCAAATTAGTCTAACTTTAGTCCAATAGTGTAACTTTAGTCATTGAGAGGGTAATCTAAGTAGAGATAAGTGTAACTTTAATGGATAAAAGTGTAACTTTAATAATAGAGATAAGTGTAATTTTAACAGAAAAAAGTGTAATTTTAACAGAAAAAAGTGTAACTTTAACGGAAAAAAGTGTAATTTTAACAGAAAAAATGTGTAATTTTAACAGAAAAAGTGTAATTTTAACAGAAAAAAGTATAATTTTAACAGAAAAAAAAAATGTAACTTTAAAAAATGTAACTCTAATAAAGAAAAGTGTAACTCTAATTGAGAAAAATGTAACTCTAATAGAGAAAAACTGTAACTCGTCAACAAAAATTAACACATAGATCTGAAAAATTAAGAGTATAATTTGTTGACAAAAAATCACAAGTAAATCTGAAAAAATTTAAAATAAAATAAAATCACAAGTAGATTTTAAAATATAATTTGTTATTAAAAACCATCTCACAAAACACCGACCACCAGAAAACAACACCACATCACCACCACGAATATCGTCACCATCCACACGACTTAAATATAAAAGAAAGCGATAAAAAAATCGAGATCTAAAAATTACCAACAACAATAAATTTAAAAACGAAACTGAAATAAAAAAAAAAAAAAAAAAAAAAAAAAAAACGAAACTGAAATAAATAAAAAAAACGAATCTGAATTAAGTAAAAAGCTTCACAAGTAGATCTGATTTTTTTTTTAAAAAAAAAAAAACGAAACTCAAAAAACCGAGAACTAAAATTGAAACAACCAACAACAAATTCCAAAATAACAAGACGGTTTAACAAAAAAAATGAAACAAGATCTCAAAAAACAGATCTTGAAATAAAAAAAATAAACCGACACAACCCAAAATAAATAGGAAATCTCGTGGTAGTGGCGGATCTGGCTTGGCGTGGATGTTTTGCGAGAGGGAAAAGGACGGTTGTGGGTGGCGGGGAAGGGCAACAGCGGCATTGTTGGGTGGTTGTAGGGTTGCGGGGTCTGTGGCAGCCAAAGGAAGGAGGGGGATGCGGTGGGTTGGGGTCGTGCGGCGTGCAGAGGTATGGAGGTGCGAGGGAGAAAGTGGTGTGTGGGTGGAGGCCGTCGGTGTGGTGGCCGTGGGGTCTAGCTGGTGGTCGAATTGGGAAGAAGGTGGTGGGGTGGTTAGGTTAGTGAACCGGTGAGGATGAGAGTTGGGTTTGTTGAGTTGGTTTTTTTTTTGGGGTTTTATTTTGTTGGGAATTTTAGGGAGTATGTGGTGTAGAGAGAAATTTGGAGGTGGATAATGAGAGGAGGATATTAGGAGAGGTGAGTGTTTAAGGAAGGTTGAATGATTAAGGGAGATAATTAGATGAGATTAATTTGTGGCCATCCATTGAGATCTAATCTCCTCCCTCCATCTCCTTCATCCAAAGGCCCACAATAGGACTAAGGGACTCAAGATGTAAGAGACTTACATGAACCTTACTATATATATATATACATATATATATATATACATATATATATATATACATATATATATAGAGGCAAGTTCTAATGAGTCCATCAAAAATGGTGAGTCCACTAAGTCCTAATCCTAACCATTGATCTCTAAAATTGATGGTTGAGATTTTAAAAATTTAAGATGAAAACTTTAATGTTTTAAAAATGAAACTTTAATGTATGAGTTTAACTTTATTCCTTTAAAATTATAACTTTAATATTTAAGGTCATTTTATATACAAAAGTTATAATTTATGTTACCATTTTTTATTTTAAATTTATAAAAATGATTTTTGAGTGTAATTTTATTGTTTTATGAATGAAACTTTAATGCTAAAAGTTTAAACTTTAATTTTTTTAAACAATTTTTAATATAAAAAATTAAAATTATTTAATTTTACCGATTTATAAACGTAACTTTAATGTTTTACGAGTGAAACTTTAATACTAAAAATTAAAACTTTAATTTTTTTAGCCAGTTTTTTATATAGAAATTTTTTTTTTTTTAATTTTACAAATTTATAAATGTTACTTTAATGTTTTACGGGTGAAACTTTAATGCTAAAAATTGAAACTTTAATTTATTTAGTCAATTTTTTATATAAAAATTTGAATTTATTTAATTTTACAGATTTATAAATGTAACTTTAATGTTTTACGAGTAAAACTTTAATGCTAAAAAATTGAAACTTTAATATTTTTAAACAATTTCTAATTTTAAATTCTTTAAAAATATTCTAATTTTATGAATAAAACTTTAATGTTTTAAACTCACAACTTTAGTCATAGTTTTTGAAACTTTATTTGTTTTTAAGATTATATTTTATAATAATTTGAATTTATGAAATTTAAGTCCTTAACAAATATAATAGTCCCATGTAAATGAAACTTTAGTCCATAGGAGCGCAACTTTAGTCCATAGGAGCGCAACTTTAGTCCATATAAATGAAACTTTAGTCCATATAAATGTAACTTTAACACATTCCGCAGAAACTTTATTTTAATAACCATCCACAAGGCGTTTTGTTTATCGGAGGCGTTTGACTTAGTTGAGGTCGTTCATAACCTCGTTTCGGATTCATGTGGTTTGTCTGCCTCCTCTGCATCTAGATTATTTCTATTTATTTACCCACAGTAGCATAATTCGCGTGGTTCCTTTGGCCTGCCATTTGTTTAATAAACTCCAAGGGTATGTTTAGAGTAATTGGACTGATAATTTCATGGTGCCGCCATCACGCACCACACATGAAAAAAAAAAAAAAAAAAAAAAAAAAGACAACCACGACAGCCAACACCGTAATCTGAAAAAAAAAAAAAAAAAAGGAGACAAGGGAGAGGCGGCAGCCACGACCGCCACCAACACCCCCACATGACCCACCAAAACCGCCACCAACACCCCCACCACGACTGTAATCTGAAAAACACAAAAAAAAAAAAAAAAAAAAAAAACGAACGGAGAAGCGAAAGAGGCGGCAGCAACAACCGCCACCAACACCCCCACATGACCCACCACACTCCACAAACACGAATCATTTTATCAAATCTGGGAAAAAACCAAAAAAAAAAAAAAAAAAAAGGAGAAAGGAGGACTACAGGAACGGCGGGGACGGCAGGAACGGCGGGGGAAGAGTTGTGGTGGCCGAGGGACGCAGACGGCGGCGGCGAAGAGAAATGGTGGCGGCGGCGGTTGGGGAGGATATGCGGTGGTGGCGGGGTGGGAGGAGGAAGAGGAGAGAAGAGGAGAGGTATTTTAGAGAGAGAAGTGGGAGGAGGCAAATCGAAATGAATGAATGAATGAGTTAGGGTTTTTTTTGGTTTTATATGTATTTTTTTTTTCGTAATTAATCTTAGCCATTGATTTCATTATAATCTAATGGTTAAGATTAGGACTCATGGACTCATCTAAGGGAGATGGACTCATTTGAACCTAATTCTATATATATATATACATATATATATATATACACATATATGTATATATACATACATATATATATATACATATATAAATATATATATACATATATATATATATAATCAGGATCCCGTACGAACTATTTTACGGTGCGAACCGTACGAACCAATGTATCCAAGGCCACTTTTTTATATCTGAGAACATTTCCCCAAAATTAAACAAACCCTGACAACCACAAACCTCTTTTACACACTCTCTCTCTCTCTCTCTCATCTACATCCACAACCACTGCCAACCGGTGACCACCACTTTGAGACGCCGTCTACCACGCCGCTATACTCCGGCGACATCACCGGCGCACGTACCAACTTGATATTATCTTTTCGCACATCCCAACCCGAAGTCACTGGCGCACACCTCCCATTCATGAAAGCCACAACGCATCACCACCATACCATCGCCGGAGCTCCGGTATCAATCTCGCAATCTAATTCTGATTTTCCGGCGCATCTACTATCTCCGAGGAGTTACTTATTTCAAACTTAAAATTGAGATTTGAATTCTAGATCTGCTACAAACGAAGTAGAATTTCGAAAAATTAAGCCTAATAACGCCCTTATTGCTATATTTGGAGTCCGGTAATGTGTTTTGGTCGAGGTTTGCATGCTTTCCGAGGATGTCGACACTATCGTCGGAGTGGTTTAGGGTGCTGGACGCTGATTCAGACGCCATCTCCGGCGGACGCTCGATTGATGACAGTAGTTCAGGCGCGTCGGCCTGGCTTGGGTGCGTGGTGAGCTTGTCGGTTTCAGGTGGTGCAGCTCGGTTGTTGTGGTTTGTCGTGGGTTTGTGCTTGTCGGTGTTTGGGGCGTCGGGGTGATAGGTTGAAGGTGGTCATGGGGAGTGGGTGGTGATGTAGAGGTTGTGACATGGTTGGGCAGGTAGTGATGACGATATGGTGGTAGTCGTTGGTTGTCAGAAAGGCGTGGGGCTCGTTCAGGGCGGTGGTGGTGGTTATTAAGGCTGAGGAGATGGTGGGTGATGTGACGTGATTGTATTGTTAATGGTGGTAGTGTTGGTTGCGGTGGTGGTGGTGGTGGTGGTGGCGGCGGATGTAGGGTGTTGTGGCGGTGGTGGTAGTGAATACAGAGATTACAAGCCCAGATACATACGGTATAGCTACTAGATACATGTGGTATTACTACTAGATACATGTGTATCCGGTAGTATGAACTTGTGTATGCAGAAGTTTTAGTACGGGATACATGTGTATCTAGTAGTAATATCATGTGTATCCAGAAGTATTATATTGCGTATCCGCAAAAAATATAAAATGTATCCGCAAAAAAGTGTAAAAGTGCATCTAGAATTTTAGTGTGAAAAAAATGTATCTACTTATGTTACAAAATGTATCTGAATAAGAAATGTATATGTTAAGTTAATAAAATGTATCCGAAAAAAAAAATGCCTAATTGAGCTAGTTCGTACGGTTCGCACCGTAACTCAGTTCGTACCTGAACTCGCCCATATATATATATATATATATAGAGCAGTTCTTATAAGGCTTTCATACCTTATAAGGCCCTAAGTCTTTATAAGAGCCCTTGGATGAAGGGATTGAAGGGATGAGATGAGGAGAGAGGGCGTGTTTTTTAGAGGTAAAAAAAAAAGAAAATGCTGATTGTTTGAGAGAGGGACCACTTGCACTGTTTATGTACTGCCTCCATATCAAATCCCGCGGACAATAGCAATAAACAAAGCCTAATATATCATTTTGCATGCTTCCCTCCTCTTTTCACCATTCAAAACCTCTCAACAAGCAAAACCCATAAAAATCATCCAAAAAACCTGAATAATTCTACAAATCCATTATAAATCATCAAAAAGATAAAAGGAATTTCATGCCAACTGTTTAACTACATCATCTTTCCGTATAAAATACATTCGCTTTGTTGAAAATAAATAATTTGTCATTGTTCATCACAAAAAGACGATCAAAATGACAGTCAGTGTTCGTGGAAAACGATTATATGCAGATTGAAGTTGCGTCGATGGTGAGTTCCGAATGTTCATTATTGTAGGTTGTAGTTATTTAATTTGTGTTCATTATTCTTAATCTTTGTTGTACTTTCATGGTGTTCATCGATTTGTGCTTTCATGTTGGTAGCTTGTTGTTGATCGCAAAAAATGATGGAAATTTAAAAGCTTGATCAAGTAGGAATTATAACTTGGTGGGTTTTAGTATAACTCGACCCAAATATGTATAACTTCAATAATACAGGGTACACATGCAGTTCTTATATTCATCGTGTTATAACTCCAGAGGTTTTTTGTAAAACTCTTTGACATTTTCCGCAACTTCGGGTAACACAAAGAATTCAAACCCTAAATTGTGCGTACAAATCTTACTAAAGAACCAATTTTGATATAGTTATACAGTTAGTGTCTAGAGTTATACATTGTATCATTAAAGTTATTCATACTGTGTATAGAGTTATACATTGTATGATTACAATTATACACGTTTTGTCTTTGAGTTATACAACACATCACTAGCAGTTCTCCATATATAGGTAAGAGTTATACAAGTTATACATTGTATGACTAGAATTATACAAAGATATCTACGTAGAGTTATACAGAGTGTAACTATAGTTATACATGATATGGTAAGAGTTATACATTATATACCCAAAGTTATACAGTCTGTGCCCAGAGTTATACAATCTGTGCTAAGAGTTATACATTGTGTAGCTAGAGTTATACATCGCATGACTAGAGTTGTACAGACTGTTCATAGAGTTATACATTATATGCATAGAGTTATACGAGCTGTGTCTAGAGTTATACATTCTATGATTAGAGTTATACACATTTTGTCTGAAGTTATACATTGTATGATTAGAGTTATACATTAAATGCCTGCAGTTATACATTCTGTGCCCAGAGTTATACATGTTATTTGCATGTGTTTTTCTCCGTCATTGTTTTTTCTGTAGTTATTATTCGCTTAGTTTTTCTGTGTTTGTTAGTAAAACAAATTAAATAAAATAAAACGAAGAAGATCATGGAGAGGATAGTAAAACAAACCCACATTTAACATACATGAACTTAATTATTAGATATAGATACATAAACTTAATGCATTGCTAAAAATACAGTTCTTAGATGTTCATATAGGGATGAATTCTCTTCTATGATATTCATCCTCTCCTCCTTTGCTATTTGGAGGTTTCGCTCCGCAGATGCAATATCTTCTAATAGCTGCATTATCTGCTGCTCTGACAAGCCATTTTCTTTGGCGTCCTTGAGTGCAATCTGAGCGTCCTCAAGGTAGGTCCTGTACCTCCTCTCGATGTCCAGCAACCGGCGTATGAAACTCTTGTTGTACTCGGTCATAATGCATGTCTTACGAATGGCATCATTCATTGTTGTTGAAGGAAGTTTGGAATTTATTTTAGGTTTTAACGATTTAGGATTTGCAGTTTAGGGTGGAGATAGGGTTATAATGAACTGGTTTTTTAGATAGTGGAATGAATTTATAATTAGTAATGTGTCCTTTGAGTTGTTTTTTAATTAATACGAATTTTGTTTAGGAAGTTGTGCCATATCCCTGCTTGAAATCTTATAACCCTTCGCATTCCATATATTGTGCCGTTTCATTCAATGTATAACTCTTAGAATATAAAGTATGCCTAGAGTTATGCATTATATACCTAGAGTTTTACATTATTTGCTAAGAGTTATACATTGTGTAGAATGAGTTATACGTCTTACAGTCTCTGCCTAGAGTTATACAATAAATAGCTAGAGTTATACATCGTATGACTAGAGTTATACATTGTGACTAGAGTTATACAAATTATGACTAGAGTTATACATTGTATGAGTAGAATTATAAATACTGCGACTAGAGTTATACATTATTTGACTAAAGTTATACAAATTATGTGCCCAGAGTTATACAGTGTGACTAGAGTTATACAAACTGTGACTAGAGTTATACACTGTATGACTAGAGTTATACAAACTGTGACTAGAGTTATACAGTGTGACTAGGGTTAGACATTAAATCTCTAGAGTTATACATTGTATGACTAGAGTTATACAAACTGTGACTAGAGTTATACAAACTGTGACTAGAGTTATACATTGTATGAGTAGAGTTATACAATCTGTGACTAGAGTTATACATTGTATGACTAGAGTTATACGTTATCTGACTACAGTTATACATAGTTATACCCAAAGTTATACAGTCTGTGCCTAGAGTTATACCGTATGTGCATAGAGTTATACAGTATATGCGTAGAGTTATGTATTTCTTAATCATTTCATGGATGATTGATTACGCTTTCGGATGGTCGCAAGGGCAAATGAAACCGAGTATTGTAAGCATTTGGCAGCGGAGTTTACACCTTGTATAGGGCAACAATTTTTTGAAATCGACGAGGCAGTGACATTCTATAAAGTTTATGCATTAGCGACCGGGTTTGATGTTCGGAAGTACTCGACGAAAAAATGGCGCGACGGTGAAATCAGGTCAAAGTTGCTGGTTTGCAGCAGAGAGGGATTCACATATGTCCCAAAAGGAGAGGCAGTAATTAAAAAAAATCAGATCGGGATTAGGGAAGAAGGAATGCAATGGGGAAAAAGAACTGCGAACCAGAGGAAGTATAACGTCAAGAGGGTAGGGTGTAAAGCTCATGTCAGGCTATTTATGAAGAATGGAGTACTAGTAATTGACCGATTCCACATGGGGCATAATCACGAGCTTGTATCGAGTGAGGATCGTCACAAGTACTTGATAATGTACAACTCAAGGGTTAGTTTACTATTAAACAAACATCCACTAATTAAATGGCAAACTTCTAAAGTTATTTACCGAGATGATAGAGTTATGTAAACCTAAAAGTTATAAATAATAAGAAGTTATAAAAATAGCTGAAAGATTTATAGTTGAGGAATTCTTGGTTATTAATCAGCACTGATAAGGATTTGTTGTCCACTGCAGTTGAGGATAGGAGCAACTAGGACGTACAACATGTGTAAGGAGTTCGTAAACGGGTTCGAGAACATTGGTGCATCCTTAACTGATTTTAAGAACTTCCACCGAGATGTGAAGTGCTTCATCCATAAACGGGACGGTCAATTGTTCATTGACCGGTTCAAGAATATGGCACAAAATAGGCAGGGGTTTTATTTTGATTATGAAGTTGACAAGGATAACAGCCATCGAAGCGCAATATGGGCTGACAGAACCGCTAGAAGGAATTACTCCGTTTTTGGAGATGCAGTGTCGTACGACCCAACATACTCAACAAACAAGTACGATATGATTTTCATGCCATTCACTGGCATAGATCACCATAAGCGATCAGTGACATTCTGTGGGGCATTGATTGCCCATGAAGACCATGAATCCTTCCAGTGGGTTTTCAGTAGGTTTGTGAATGCTATGGGAGGAAAGGAACCCAAGTACATTATCACAAATCAGTGTCCGGGCATTATTAAGGCCGTACCCCTTGCCTTCAAGACTGCACGCCACCGATTTTGCATGTGGCATATAATGAACAAGGTGCCATCAAAGGTCGGGGTGACAAGGGAGGATTATAAGGAGTTCGTTCAGAAATTGAACAACATTCTATGGGACGACATCATAGAAGCAGACGACTTTGACGCTAGGTGGGCAGAAATAATGGTAGCGCATGGTCTTGTGAACGAAGAGTGGTTTACAGAAGCGTACGAAAAAAGGAGCCAATGGGTGATGGCACATTGCAGGGACTTGAACATGGGTGGTGTAATGAGGACAACCCAGAGATCAGAGAGCATTAATAGTTTTTTTAAGAAGTTCGAGCGAGAAGTCGTGCACGTTAGTGGAGTTTTGGATGCGTTTTGAAAGCGCTATGGACCATCAACGGCATACGCAGAAGAGACTTGACCATGAAAACCGACACTCAACCCCGGTAATGGGGACTCATTTACCCATAGAGGAATATGCGTCGGATGTTTATACCCGTGAGGTTTTCAAGGAATTCCAACTAGAGGTCATTTGCTCAATCGATACATGTAAGAGTGTCGGCTATGCTGAAGTCGATGGAGTTGAAGTGACTGTCGTAAAGGATTCAATCAGACAGAAAAGTTTCAACGTAGAGTACAACCCAGGTAACAACAGTTTTAATAACTTAAGATTTCTGAATGTATAACTTTTTTTATTATATGCATAACTCTACTTGCAGAATGTATAACTCTTGTTGTCATATGTATAACTCTAATTTCAGAATAACATTAGAAATTCAATTTTTCAATGAACTGTTGTCATTTGTAGTATAACTCTGATTACATTTTGAATAACTTTAGCTTTCAGAATGTATAACTCTTGTTGCCATTTGTAGTATAACTCTGATTACATTTTGAATAACTTTAGCTTTCAGAATGTATAACTCTTGTTGCCATATGTAGTATAACTCTGATTACATTTTGAATAACTTTAGCTTTCAGAATGTATAACTCTTGTTGCCATATGTAGTATAACTCTGATTACATATGTATAACTCTACTTTCAGAATAACATTAGGAATTCTATTTTTCACAGAACTGCAGCTATTTGTAGTATAACTCTGATTAGAGTTTGAATAACTGTAGCTTTCAGAATGTATAACTCTTATTATTATATGTATAAGACAACTAACGGCATAATTTAATTGGATTACAGGGACACAGGCTACACAGTGCAGCTGTATGATGTTTGAAAGGATGGGATTTCTGTGCCGACATATAGTCTGGATTTTGTCGGCTAACGGCATGAAGACAATTCCAGTTGATTACGTTTCTACAAGATGGAAAAAGGATGCATTGCAATTCAGATTATCAGAATGTGATGGTGAACAAATGGAAACAAATAGTAGCGCTGATGCAAAAGAAGTTGCGATGGTGAAGTTGTGGTCAAGTTCATTCTACCATTGGTTTTTACTTGTGGCGCGAGTGAGACGGAAGTTGTGAACTTAAGCTCATTAATTAGAGAGTTCAAGGAGAAACTTTTACCGTACAAGAAGGATTTAACAAAGCAACAGGAATTTGAGCAAATCCTTGGTTGCCCGCCTTGATGACGAGGTAACAATACTTCCACCAAAACAATCGAAAAACAAAGGCAGCGGTAAAAGAATGGTGTCAGCTAAGGCTAAAGCCATTGCCTTGGCTTCTAAGCCAAAGCGCATGTGTAATAACTGTAAACAAATGGCACACCACGATAAATGGAACTGCCCTAACCCATTCTCTGAGCATCCACCGTCTTCACCAGCATCTGAAGGAGTAGAAGAAGAAGAAGAAGAAGAGGAAGACGAAGACGAAGAAGAAGAAGAATCAGAAGACGAAGACGACGAAGAAGAAGAATAGAGAAACTTAACATGTAGTAGTAGGCAGTATAAAAATACCCTCGTCTCAACAAATTATTTACAATCTTTATTCCTTTAAAAGGTAAAAAATCTGGTGAGGCGGAACGCGTATTTAATAGCTAGCTTTTGTCTATTTTGAAGGGGGATTGCACCTTCCAGATTGTATAACTTCAGTAATATGGTGTGTGAAATTTGAAGCTAATGTTGTACAACTCTTTTACATTGTTTTGATGACTTCTGTTCATGGCAACATATCCAATATTTAAAACTGGTTTTAAGAAGGAATTATAACTTCAGTGGCTTTAAGTACAACTCTTACCCATATATGGATAAATGTACTTCACAGAGTGTATCACTCTTGTTCAAATTTTGCCTTTAAATAACTGCAGTCATATGTTGTATAACTCTTGTACACAGTTTGTATAACTCTTGATGTTTTTTGTAGAACTCTTAGCTGTCTAATAAATTTTGCCTTTTATCATAATGCGAGTCATGTGTTGTATAACTCCTGCACATAATTTGTATAACTTTACTTCACAGAGTGTATAACTCTAACACTTATCGGTAAAACTTGGATTTTAATTATGACTGACCAAGATCATATAGTAACAATCTATTCCAATAAGTTGTCTAAGTTGTTAAGGAGTTTCTTGACAACATTCTAGAGTTGCAAAAAAAGAGAATACAGAATCAAAGGGATACATTCTATTTTTTCGCAGGTTTTTTATCTCCTCTCCGCGCTGCTTTCCGTCTGTTTTCTACTGTCTTCAGGATCTGTAATTTCTCGGCAATGAAACCATTGACCTTGGTCAGAACTCCTTCCCTGATGATGTTCATGTCAGCTAGGAGAAGCGTCGCTGCCAACTGGATCACCAAATATCGACGGTTCACCTTCCTGTCGAGATCAACGTGACCAAAACTATCGCCCTCGTACATTAGCATGTGCATCATGCAGAACAACCCAGACTCGGTGTCGTTTATCGTTTGCTGATGCCATCCAAACGGGATCTGACGGAACTGGAACGACACTATGTCTTTCGCTCTATCCTTCCCGTCATCCCTAGCCTCCACGTAGTCGCTCATGAGGCTCGCCTGGCAAGAGACAAGAACGTCAAAAAAGTGAGATTTGTATCAGCGGTGAGAACACTTTTTAGATGAACATAATTACAATTTAATTCCACTTACAATAACGTGACATGCTTTGCATATATCCGATTGCCGTGGACTTGAATAGTACTTACTGTCCAGGAGATCAATCGTCCTAGAATTAAAGTTGATACACACACATGCATAATGGGCTTCAATCTTAATGGGTACGAAGATTAAATCAGCCTTCAAGCTGAAATCTTTGCCACAGTCGGTTCGGAAGACGTCCCACGTATTGTACAACCTGTCGGTGTCCGGTGTTTGTTGGACAGGGTCTCGTACAAGGCTCAAGATTGTTTCCTGTACAAGTAGCAGTATATGTGTGAGGATACCAGTGAAGTTATAGGGGTTGTGCAATGGAGTTTCACAGTAACTCTTACAGCATAATGAAGAATGCCTAAGTATATACTGGTTGTTAATAACTTCTAAAAACAAAATGTTTAACTCCAGGGAGGGTATGTATAACTGTCGACTTACTTTCCACTGTGAAAGTTTTAAAGACGGTATGTGCAACTCTTATAACATATTAAAGGATTGATTAGGACCATACCATATGACGGATACCGAAGAAAGACGAACGAAAAATCCCGCAATCCCTCGCCTCCAATCGATTAAGCAACAAGGACCAACACTCAATCACTTTTTCATCCATTGGCGTCTCGGGGAGCATAGACAACATTTTCAACCTATTAATTGTTCCGTGTCGGCCATAACTCACAAGTGGTTCACTGTAGTTCAGACAGCAGGTGTTAATCAGGCTATGACGTATACTAAATGGGAAGGTAACTGCTATTAAAATGACTGCATAACTTCACTGATGAAACGTATAACTGCAGTTTAGGAATGTGTAACTCCATTAACGATATATATAACTTCAGTGATGAAACATATAACTCCATGTATTACTCTAGGTATAACTCCAGTCCTCTAATGTATAACTCCAAAGTATAAATTGTACAACTCTGAGCATATACTGTAACTCTATATTGATATAGCTTAATATGATAAAACATTAGGATTTTAGACAGCTTACTCATTTGGATATTTGTAGTCGTCAAGGAAAACGTAATCAGCCACTTGTTTGCGATACACCGGGATATCCCTAGTTAATGCCTTGTTCATCTTCAGCATCTTGGCGACCACGGTAAGGTTGGCGTCTGGTTCCCCGCAATATTTGGTGCAACCAAGGCCATCGCCCTTACCCCGGGAGCGGCTATTAACAATGAGAGAGGGCCCGATCGGGACGGCGTCCGGCCCAGGGCTACTTTGGAAGGTGGAGTCTGGAAGGTTGAACTGACGTTAGAGCAAGGTCGTTTAGCAGAACTGTTCTCACCGGCGTTTCCAACACCTCTCTTCCTTCCACTTGTGTTGCCGGCTGACCTCCGTTTATCACGCACCTCCTCCAATTCACGGTCTTTAAGCTCCTTAAAAGCTGATACCCTGGATAACACATCTTCCCTGTCCACGTTAATGTCACTGAGGACAAGGGTTGCAGCAATTTCCGCTCGCATGAGGTCATTGCTTTCCTCAGTCCCTAGGGTACAGTCGAATGGCTCTCCACGATGCAAAGAACATATGAACCATGACGTACATGGACCACGGTCATTGGCGGTATGTCCCGCTCCCCGCCGATTGAGTTTAATGTTGACAAAAGGGAACCCTTCAACTCTCTTGCCTTTGTCGAGCCCTTTGTAGGCCATATACTTTCCCATTGCATCAGCCTGGCGGAAGTTAGGCAAGGCATTTAAAAGGGGAAGACGTATTAACAAAACAAATGGAGCTGATAATTAATCTAGACACCAGTTTTATAAGTCTTACAGTAATACGCGCAATCCCTCCGTATGGTAATTTCAGAAGATCGTCCTCGTAAGAACGGTTATCAAGATACTCGATCCGCTCGAGAGGAAATTTATGAAAATGCAAGAGTAATGATCTTCATCGCCGATTAGTGCTTTACGGGACGAAAACCTACAAACATGCACCAAAAATCTAAGAGTTTTAAAACATAATTAGTAGATTAGAGGCATACATATTGTGCGTAGTTGGAGTTATAAATTCTATGGTTAGAGTTATACATTATATGTGTAGAGTTGTACATTTAATTTCCGAGTTATACAAGTATATTCTTGCGATTGTACATTATGTGCACTAAGCGGATGCCCGGAGTTATACATTATATCGTATATGCTTACGGTTGTACTCTATGTGCAAAGTGAGTTATACATTCTATGGTTAAAGTTATACATTATATGCCTAGAGTTATGGAGTGAAGTTAGCCACTCATCAAAACTCTAAGCATATCTTCGTATAAATGTAGACAAATAATGTATAACTTCAGCCCTAGAACGTATAACTCTAGTAATTTGAAAGCTAAAGTTATATCCGTATAACTCTTGCAATAGGATGTATAACTCTAGCCATAAAATCTATAGCGTAAGCATATACATTGTAGTGTATAACTGGTATTACTCTAGGTAAAACTCCATGCCTAACTCTAAAGCATATATTGTACAACTCTAAGCATATCTTTGTTAAACTCTACGAAAATAATGTATAATTCCAGTATGTATATGTCTCTATATTGATATCTGAGCTCACCATATCGGAGTCCAGTTGGAATGGACTAGGACACGACTCTTGCCACATGTCCCACGCGTAACAAAAGCCTTCAGAATGATCAACAACCAAGTTTTTCTTCCTGCCTTGCCAAATGTCAATTGCTAGGGCCTATAAAAATGATAGACGGGGGTTGGCAGCTTGTATCACAAGGTACGTATGAGGTTGTCACAAAATAACTTGCGGAGTTCGAGCACACTTACAGCGTGACTTAGGCCAAAGAAAACGCGAACTTGAAACAGTGCGGTGTTCGCGTGCGTAAGCTGATTGAGTAGCACGGACCAAAGTGATCGATGACATTTCCCTTAACTGTTTCCGGGCATCAACGACCGGAGATCAATACGCGTTATGCAGTTTGGACAGGATATGTGACCAATTGTTCCCTACAAAGGATTAGCAAAATTGAGACACGCAGTGAAGGAATGCATTCATGGCCTGTTTGTCTGTCGCATTGAAATATAGGTAAAACTTATCTTTTACTTACGATTTATTATGGTCGTGGAATTCATCAAAGACATAATCCATTACATCCTTCCTCACCCCGAACACCGTCCTGAAACGTTCCTTGTTAAAGCGCAACCCTTTGTGAGCATACGTTTGGTCGAGGTTCGGGTGCCGCAATCCCGAGAACAACCTAGGTTCTCGGTACAATGTCCATACACGGAAGGGGGTCGGTTGAATGCGCAAGAAGGGATGGTGGATCATGTCACATCGCGGCACATAAATAGGGGTGGATGTGGTGCAACCGCTCAACCCTAGCACCGGCGATTTCAACTACCAAACCTTCTTTGGCAAAGACCGATCATTCGCTCCTCAACCCCGGAAAATGCCTCATTCACCTCTGCCGTGCTCATGAAAAGTGGGGATTTCATTTCCAAGACATTCGGTTGAAGGATTCCCAGGGTGATCTCCGCACCTCGACAACATCTACGTTTACTCCCCCATTGTTAGAATGTTGTTCAACATTCTCAATTACATCCTTTTTAAAAGTGGCCTGAACGAAAAATAACAAAATTAAACGCCAAACGTATAACTCTTGCCATAAAATGTATAACTGTAAGCATAGAATGTATAACTCTGGCCATATAATGTATAACTGTAAGCATATACACTATAATGTATAACTACTGTATAACTCTAGATATACCTCCAGCTATCTAATGTATAACTCTAAAGCATATATTGTATAACTCTAGTCATATACTGTATAACTGTAGTCGTATACTGGTTAAGAGTTGTACCAACCGGCCGTTACAGTTATACTACAGTTACAAGGCCTCAACATAAGTTTCAACAAGGTTATACTATATCAACTTAGAGTTATACACTACCAATAAACAAAAAAAAAACCATTGTATAAAAAGTATTTATCGTAAACTAAAAAACTTACCTCGCCAACAGGACCACTCCCGTACGCTGGAAGTCCACATGCAGCTTCCTTCATTTCAGCAGTAGAAAACAGACACTCCATCAATTCTTGTGTGTCCAAACCCAATTCTGGGACCGTTGATTTTTCCATCGCCTTTTCTGACGGTTGATTGTCTGACAATCTTTCAACATTTTCTTGCAATCCCTCCCCATGAACTTGCTCATGCACCTCATCACCTACCACGGGCCGAGATTCAGCATTCTCTGACCGTCCGTCAACTTGGCCTACAATGTCTGCTGCTCCTTCATGGTCAGTGTCTGACAATCTTCCAACATTTTCAGCATTTTCATTCAATCCGTCCCCATGAACGTGCTCATGCCCCTCATCACCTGTCCAGAGACGAGCCTCATCGTCCTTTGACGGTCCAAGAGTTTCGTCAATTTCCTCCTCGGTGTAACGCGCCTCCAACAACATTCTCGACGACGGTTGGGGCGGGGGTGCACACAATCGGATCCTCTAACCCTGGGCTAGCAGTGACAACGGCTTAGAAACGATCGTATCACCTCCCACTTCCTCCATAATCTTTGACCATGAAATCGCAATCGATTTCGTTGGCGTCTCGGCTTTGACGGACTCTAGACGCGGCTCAACACGGGGTTACCACCCCCGCCACCCTCATCATTGGCGAGACTAGAGACGAACTTCACTTATTTGACGCGTAGATGCATCGATTCCGTCAGATTTTTTGGGAGGCTCAAGAACTACCTCTCCAAATGCGGGAGCGTTACCCACGTAAACCTTGAGCCTTTCGCAAACTCCGCCTTCAGCCGACGTACTTTTGAATCTTTTCACCCTCAAAGAATTCTTGAGAGGCCTGACTAGGATTTAGGCCCGTCGGATCACTAGTTCTGACTTTGATCCGTGCGGTTGCATCTGCGTACCATGAATAGAACACAATAGCGTTCCTTTGCATTTGTAGATAAAGCTCGTGAGTACCACGAATCCAAGAAGTACAAGTAAGTTAGTTATATTATAATATATGGGTACGTTAAGTCAAAAACAGAATCCATCAGAAATATATAATAGTTTGCACTTACATCGACAAACCCTAGCTTTCAATTCCTGGTCATCCTCGACACCGCCGGTAGTTCTATCTCGAAGGAACTTCTTCTCGGAAGTTGGGCGGAGAGAGGGGGGGGGGTTTAGCAACATTGTTTGGGTTCACGCGGGCCGAGGGCTGCTCCGTCCACACTCCTTCCATAAGAGGGGTCTTGAAGGCACCTCGGATACCTGGTCTTAGACAAGGTTAAAGTACCCAATCCCCCTTGACCCACCTCAAATTTTACCCTCTCTACAAGCGAAGTTTCATCCCAATGTTTAATCAAAGGTAGATCATGTTTACAAGGCTTACCCTTGTAATCATATCGCTGAAAGTAGCTTATCATGAGGAAGGGGATACACCCGTTCAACAATGTTACCCCCTTTTTAAAGTCTGACCCCGCTTTCACCGTCATGTCCAAAATATAAGAGCACCAGTCAAAATGCGGGATGGCTTCAGGATCTTCTACTGACCCTTAATGACTTCCAATCTATCCCGTTGTTTGGGGTGGGTGCGAGGAATGAAGACATGCAGAACAAAACAAATAGCCGGCAAAATTGATCGTCCGCCTCCTCGTAATCCAGAAGTTGCTTGTAAACTTTCCCTAAGGGTATTGCACTATTCCCTTTGGCCACCCCGTACGCTTGCCGCCATTTGTCCTTGACTCCTTATTCTCGGGATCGTTGGACCCCCTCGCGAGCTCACGGGCACCAAAGGGAGAGAATTGGGTCCGAAAGGTAACAAGAAACAGTCATGCACGTCATGCTTATCGATCATAAACTCCTTCTTCCGCGAAGCCACGAACACATATGACCCGTCGAGAGAAGGACTCCAAGAACAGTGAACGTGTGCAAGTGGGAAGTCGCTAATCTTGAGTTCCAAAAGGCCACCAAACCCAATTTTCTTAACAGCGGACACCTGATCCTCATTAAGCTTTTCAATGAGAGAGACAAGTCTTTGAGGTCGACACGAAACCGTGATTTCATGCACCCTCTTTACCCTTGGCTTGGCCTCAACCATCCGGGGAAAAGCAAGGACAACACACAAAATTAGACATCGTAGTTGCAATTAGAGATATTTGGAACAAAGAAATAGACATACTGTGAATTAAAGTAATACAATAGATAGTCAGAGTTATACAAAATATAAGAAAAGTTATACATTCTGATAATAGAGTTAATCAGGAAATATCAAGAGTTATACATTCTGACAAAGAAAAGTTATTCAAAATGTAATCGAGTTATACAACAAATGACAACAGATTATAAAAGGGTCAAACTTTGAACACGAGAATCACTCCCTTCTCGACTTGGTGCATCATCCATCTCAGTAGTCGACAAACAAAAAGGGATTGATTAAGACGATTATACATATAATAACAAGTTATCTAATGTGTAACTCTAGGCATATATTGTATAACTCCAGGAATAAAATGTACAACTCTAAGCAAATATTGTATAACTCCAGTTATACATTATGAAAACAGGTTATTCAACATGTAATCGTAGTTATACAACAAATGATTGCGATAAAATGTATAACTCTAGCAATAGAAAGTATAACTCTGGTCATGTAATGTATAACTCTAGTCATAGAATGTATAACTCTAGCCATACAATGTATAACTGTAAGCATATACAGTATAATGAATAACTCCAGGAATAACTCCAGGTATAAGTCCAGGCATCTAATGTATAACTCCAAAGTATAAATTGTATAACTCTAGCTATATATTGTATATATCCAGGTATAAATTGTATAACTGTAGGCATATATTGTATAACTCTATGAATGGAAACTAATTAAAAGTATAGTCATACATATAACAATTAGAGTTTGACATTATGAAGAAGGAGTTGGTCACAGAATCAGAAGAGCTATACATCTAGAACCCAGAGTTATACATCTAGGAACTAGAGTTATACATATTGCGTAATAAAGTTATACATCTATTAACCAGAGTTTTACATTAATTACCCAGAGTTATACATATTGAGTACTAAAGTTATACATCTAGTAAGCAGAGTTAGACATCTAGTAACGTATAAATCAAAATCGAAACTTTTAACCTGGATATCAACTCCCGTGTCAATACTTTCTACAACATCCATCTGTAGATGACAAACAATTGGGATTAGAGTTATACAGATATTTAATTGAAGTTACAAATCATTCTATAAGAGTTATACCAACAAGACGAGATTTTTACCTTCGATTGATTTCTTGGAAGATTTCTTGGCATTTTTCTTGGCAAAAACCATTGTTAATTATCAAATGACCTCGAATTTGATCTGCACAACCATAATTAACAATTGAACAAATAAACATCAGCAAACCCATAATTGAAGATTGAAAAATCAAATGAACTCTTTTTATGATAGTTTAACAAAGGCAATAATTAACAAAAAACAAACTACAAATCTTTGAATAAGGAATGGAGAAAATACCTTATAAAAAAATGGAGACAGCCGAGTTTGGACGCGAGTTGGTATTAATTTGTAGTGATGAAAATGGCGTTTGTTAGGATGGAGTTAATTGGTAGTGATGAAAATGGAGTTATCAGAATTGTGAAGAAAGAAAAGGAAGACGAAATGACAGGAAATAGAGGGAAAAATACCCGCAAGTTGTTTTGAATTGTCTAGAAAATGAGGAGGGAAATGATCATGGACTGATGGACAAACAGTGTAGCATGCATGGGTTAGTGGGTAAGAGGAGAGAGGTAAATCAAAAATATTAGTTTAATGGGGTTTAGTGGGGTTTGACTGCGAAATCTTGGCCATTCGTTTGATTGATCCAACCGTCCACATTAGAACTTATGGACTTATTTTATCTAAGGACCTTAGTTGATCCCTTCTCTCTATATATATATATATATATATATATATACATATATATATATATATATATACATATATATATATATATACATATATATATGTATATATATATTCGAGATTCTATGAGAACTATCAAGATAATGAGAACTCTGAGAACCAATCACAACTAACTAAATTAGATATGAGATGAGTGCTGATTTACAAAATTAAAAAAAACAACGACCGACATCCCCCCCCCCCAAACTCTTCATTCCAATTCATTTACACAGCTGAATTCTCACTCATCTTTCTCTCTCTCTATTCGACGATCATCCTGTCCGATCATTCGCTCCGATCATCCTCTCCGATCATCGTACTTCTCAAATTCACTTCTCAAATTAGGTTCAACTCATTCTTACCAGCATTTCCGAACCTCCAATCCGCTTCAACCGCCATCAACGAGGTTCATCCTTTCAAATTAAGGTAATATGCTTGTCAAATTAATGGCGATTCTACTCCAAACATTCCCTAATTTGTTCATTGATGTAATTTTTCCTCATATTCATCAATTTCTGTCATGCTATTAACCTCAATTCCCTAATTAAGCTAATTAATTGTTGTTATATGACAAATGATTCGTTATGAAATTTCTAGGTTGTAGTGCAACAAAGTAAAACCAGCGGAAATTACCGAGAAAGGCACGCTGTTTCTGGTATATATTACTTCTCATCACATTACAGTTAGTAGTAGTTGTTGATAAATTTTATGCTCGGAAATTGTTGAACTTTTGCTTACATCACTTTTCTACAGTTTAAAATAGCTTGAAAATTCGATTATTAGTCAGCAAGTTCTATTTTTTTTTTTTTCAAATGTCGCTTATTGTGTTCTGTCTGCTGAAATCGATGTTTTGTTGTCAACTAATCCGGATTTTGTTGATTTGCTGCTGAAATTGTTTATATATCAACTTCAAACAATACAGATTTAGTATTATATGTTTTGAGCTACTAAAGTTAATAATTGTTGTACTGAGTAAAGTATATTTTACAGATTTTCACTATTTAAAAATCTTCCCCCTTTTCAATTATGCATATAGAAAAATACGGAAAATTGGTGCAAAGGTTGGGTAGTTAATCTTGAGGATGTAGATAGAGCACTCTTTATTGAGAATTATGTCAAAGACAATACATAATCTCTGAGTTGGATGGGCCAAGTTAAAGATGTCGAGGTCAATGGTAGTCGTAATCAATCATATGATGTTTTTAATGATCCAGATCTCGTGTCAAAAATCTTCCACCTACTTAATAGCTGCTCGGATAGGACAAACATGGCCATTGTCTGTCAACCTTGGGCTAAACTCTTCCTTTTTTATCCGTATTCACCCCGTGTTCTAGTGGCATAACTGCAAAATAAAATGAGGGTGTTGACCTAAGTACTTCGAGTAAGAAAATCTGCATAGTCTTGTCCCTTTTTGTGTTTTTTATCTCTTTATCAAACAAAAAAAATGGTATGGCTTTTGAGTTTAATAGCCTTATCAGTGCATGAAGCAGCCTTGCACATGCATGAAAAAGCGATATATGTGCATTAAACAATCTTGCAAATGCATGAACTATGTAAAAATGACGTTGTCGCATAAAAATAAGCCAAGTAACAGTAATTTTGACAACCTAACATAACGCAACCCTAAACCCTTTCCCGTCCTAAATTTTAGGATACATGTCCCCTACTTTTAATCCCGTCCTAAATTTTAGGATGCTCGTTCCCTACTTTTAATCCCGCCCCCAAAAAGGGTTCACTGTGCCCCTCTAGGGTGTATTTTGGTCTTGTGGCCGTTCAAATGATAAATAAGGGAAAATGTTTAGGGTTGGATTAGGCGGATTCGCGGTAGCGGTCCGCCTAATCCAACCCTAAAGCCTTTCCCGTCCTAAATTTTATGATACCCGTCCCCGACTTTTAATCCCGTCCTAAATTCTATATGGGCATGAAATAAGATTATATGTGCATGAAATAAGGTTCTATGTGTATGAAATAAGGTTCTATGTGCATGAAATAAGTGTTAAATGGGAATGATATAAAATTATATGTGCATGAAATAAGGCTCTATGTGCATGAAATAAGTGTTAAATGGGAATGAAATAAAATTATATGTGCATGAAATAAGGTTCTATGTCCATGAAATAAGGTTCTATGTGCATTAAAAAGATCTTCAGTTGCTTAATTTTTGTTTGAATTTCAATTGTTTTGGGGGATTGTTGAAATTATACTGTATTGAGTGATATGGTGCAGGAAAGTGGTGACGATAATGATCATAATGATGGCAGTACTAAATCAATCAAGGATGTCGACCGTCATAGTAAGGTGATTATTTTATTTAATTGAAATGAAGCTTTTTTGTTGATTTGAGTGAAATTTAAAATCGAAAATGTATCTAGCTATTTGATTTACTTTCGGTATATCGAATTGAGTTGTGTTATTGGAAAATATGTGGAATTTTCTTGCTTGAGCTACTTATAATGGCGCCATCTTATTTTGGTATGATCAAGAAATGCAAATTTAGAAGTACTTGAATTGAAGCTGGGGTGCATATTTTTGGAAACTTCGCGTTTGTAAGAGTTCTGTCAATCTCATGTTCGGGATGGGTATATCACGTATATGTAGTGCTGAAGTTTTTTCTTGTCATCCGTTTTGTGGATGAACTTCTATGCTTCTTCACTTTTTCTTGCTAAACACGTGGAATCGCTACGATGCTTCAGAAGCTGAATGGTGGTTTTGGTCTTTGGACTTGGAATCATAGTTAAGAAGCATGCTGAATGTGTACGTCATGGAAGGGTAAAGTCACGAGAAAAGTATTGTGGGTTTGTCGAAGTTCTTCGTAATTGCTTTAATTGTAGTAGGCCTCAAGTTTTTGGGTTTTAGTTAATTCAATTTAATTGTATAAAGGGGCACGGGGACAGTTGACATTATTGGTTTCGTTCTTATGTTGTCTATTCTGCCTATAATATTCCTTCAGTAAAGATTTCGTCTTCTAGGCCTCCGAAAGTTTCATAGTTTATAGTTGCTTCTGATTGCTTTTTCTTTGATACTAAGCTTGATTTTTAGAAGAGAGGAATATACTAACTCTCATCTATATACCGTTTAACTAACCGTGGTTGGTGTTGCATATTGTCTTGTCTTGGAGCACCTGGGAAAAGATGCGCATTTCGTTCACCTGGGCATAAATTTGGACTCCGGATTAGGGGTTTTTTGATGCATTCTTTGCGAGTTTATGTATGATTCTCGTCAGTGAGGTATGTCCTTCTGAGGTTCTCTTTCATTTTCTTTAAGGTACGCTCTTTAGCTTGTGCATATATGATATATACTTCGTAATTAAAAAGTATGTGCTGTTACTTTTACAACCTCCTTCATGACCTGATTTAGTGTCCAGATCTAGTTTGTGCTGAAATCTTCCTTATGTAGCTATTTGTTTTGTGATAGATTGGAGATGAAACATTCATTATAGCAACTTTGATGGCGATGCGACATCCAAAATCCATTGTCTTATCTGGTGCTCTTAGTGCTTTGTTTGTGATGACAGTAAGTTATTTTTAGAATTGGCCTCAATAGCTACATTTCTTTACGTGATTCCAAGCATCCATTATCTATTCCATATGATTTTATCTATTCTCATATAATAAATTTATTGTAACAAAAAAAAATACAATAAATTTCTGAAATTGCTTTGAGAATATTGATCTTATTATTTTTTTCCCGCGTTGGAAACCCTGCTAGTTGACTGAAACATTTCTACTTTGGCGATATAACTGCTCTCCACTGGACTTGGTAGAATAAAGCATGAAATAAGGTTCTATGTGCATTAAAAATATAATAAAATTATATGTGCAAGAAATAAGGTTCTATGTGCCTGAAATCAGGGTCTATGTGCATTAAAAAGTTCTTTCAGTTGCATCAGTTGGTTATATTATGAGGTTATATTATGATACTAATTACTGTTGGTTAAGGACGTTAATTTTATATGGACATGATGTGTATGAAATAAGGTTCCATGTGCATGAAATAAGGTTCTATGTGCATGAAATAAGATTATACTGTATCCTCAGGATATGAATGGTTGAGGAAGAAAGAACAGAAAGTTAGATGGGCAAAATTGGTCTGGAACAACTAGTGCATCCCTAAACATTGTTTTCTGAACTGGTTCATTTTCAGGAATGGTCTGAATGTTAATGAAAAATTGTTCAGACATGGAGTTATTCAAGATGATAGATGCTGCATTTGCAATAGTCATTCTAAATTCGTTGTGCATTTATTTCAGGAGTGCTGATATGTGAGCATTTTGCTGGATAGAATCTCTGCTAAACTTCATATACCAGCCCCTACAGGGAATGCCATTAGCTGGATTGGCAGGAGACGTTGCTCTTAGGAGAAAACAATTGTTTGCTTATTTGATGTCATGCCCGCTTATTATTTTATATGGCAACAGAGGAACGCATCTAGAATAGAAGGAGTGATCCATAGGCCTGAGTGTGTATTTGAGCAAATCATGCTTATTACTTTGAATGACACCACTCTTGTATTTTCTGCTACTGATAGTGTGTGGATCAACTCAATTACTCTAATATAGTATGCTATAGTTGAGGTGGTCGTGATGTAGTAACTTAAATTCGGTGATAGCTTGTAATAGTTTGTTTTGTGCTTAATGAATTTACTGACATTAAACCAAAAAAAATGTATGTGCATGAAATAAGGCTATTAGCTCAATGGTAGAGCAATGTGCAAATTTTGCACAAAGATATGGGTTCAAGTCTCATATAGCCTACTAAATTGCAAATCCAATGATATGTGTTACCAATTATACTATTTTTCATTCTTGTAAAAGAAAGATTTGGTATTTCATAGCCAATATGGGAGTCGAACCCACATCTTGTGCATTGCACAATGCTCTCCCGTTTGAGCTAATTGGCTTCAATATGTGAAAGGTTGACGAATTAACAAATTTGAAACAAATTTGAAACTTCTAGTCTAGTCGAAGTAACATAGCTGCCAACAAATAGACTCTCTAGCTTCATACATTAACATCAGATACCAAAACCAATATTTTTACCTCAAGAGTCTCATCATTGTAAAAGAAATGTCATGTGCATTCACACATCGCTCCACCAAGTAAAGGCACCTAAACAAACATCATGTTGCAGAATTCAGTTTAGGACTTCAATTCATAACCACTCGTATTATGCTAAATATTAAGGCATTGCTGAAAAGTGAAAAGACTGTTGTTCTAACAAGAGTTAAATGGCAAAGTTCATTTCACGATCTTTGTACAGACGGATGTGTACATAAGTTGTCTGGGAAAATTATCCATTGAAATTTTCGTAAAAGTTTTTAAAATAAGCATAGGAGTTCTTAGTTGTTCACAGCTAAGTTTCTAAAACATAACTCTAGAATATATGCTAACTAAATAACACTCAATCAAAGCCCTTAAAAGTCAAAACCCTCTTGCCTCATAATCCTAACTATCGTCACTCATTTCTGTTCGTTGCCAATAGGATGGTGGTTTATACTCGGGAAAGACACTAATTCTAAATGACATCTAAGTGAACGATTCAATAGAAAGTGAGGAATTCTTCATTACATCTCACACAATGAATTAACTTGGCTTTATGTTTTGTCTTGGCAGTGATTGATACATTTTTATTAACTCTATCACACTAATTAGCATTATTTATGTCATCGAATCTCTAGCCCAAACTCTTGCATCCGATAGCTAATGTAGTTATATCACAAACCGTTTTAACGGTTAACCCAATGCCACTACTGGTCACAACGGGTACACGCAATTCTGCCAAACGCAAGGTGTTAGGTTTATGCAACCTCACTACACATTGACAAAGATGTCCACTAAATTAAATGCACATAACTAATACTTTGACGATAATAAAGACTATGTAATTCACGAAATTCAGTCGCTGATCTCACGATTTCAACCAATTTAGGCAATGTATCAATTTCCCCATCCCTAATTTTCCAGTTTCCACAATCTAAATCACGAACCCTAATTAAACAAACATAACTCATTTTTACGACCGACAAGGCATTGGACCTTAATTAATCTAATCTAAATGGAATGGACATCCACATCTCCTTGAACTACTAAACCAGCGGCGTCTTTCGAAACAATTGAGGTAATTTCTCAATACTCCAACCCTAGTTTCAATTTATTTTCCAATTACATGTATATAACCTCGAATCAATAATTTGTCGGCCCTATTTTGTTGACTAATTAACAAATTTGAGACACATGATGTCGAAATTCAAGCAAATTGATAAATAAATTAAACAAACCTCATCGGATTTTGATGAACGGCGAGGTTCGATTTACGTCTCCATTGATGAAGGATGTAGTAGATATCGAAGCTGTTTCCATTGATGAAGGATGTAGCAGATATCAAAACTTGTTCTTCAAATCCAAGAAGTTGTTTGGTGATCGGGGAGAGAGAGAGAGAGAGAGGGGGAAAATTGGAGACCAAAATTATGAGTGAAACAAATAGTATTTTGGTTACATGAATGATCGTTGGACAAAAAAATGCGGTATTATGTCAGCCATCGATTTGTTTAAGATCTAAGGACTGTGAGAGGCTCTCACAGTTCTCAATATAGTAGTGGTTCTCATAGGATCCCGACCCTATATATATATATATATATATATATATATATATATATATATATATATATATATATATATATATATATATATATATATATATGAGATCTTGTGAGTTTGATTTCTTATGGTGAGTTTGTGCTCACACCCTTATTATAGTGTTATTCTTAAATTCTTATGTTTTTCTCTAATTTTCTCATTATGTTACCTTTTTTTCTTTTTCTTTTTGTACCACTTGTTTTTCTGGTGTTACTTTGATTTTTATTTTTTACTTTAATTTTTTTTTATCTTTTTTTTTTACCTCGTGTTATTATGCTGTTATTGTGCTTTTTTTTTTTACTTTGATTTTTTTTTTACGATTTTAATTTTTTTTTTCTCTTATTTTTTTTACCACGTGTTATTGTGCTGTTATTCTACAGTTATTGTTATTCTGGTGTTATTGTGATGTTATTCCTGTGTCACTTAGATTTTTTTACTACCTTGATTTTTTTACTCTTTTTTACCATGTGTTATTATGCTGTTATTCTGGTGTTATTGTGATGTTATTCTAGAGTCACTTTGATTTTTGTTACTACTTTGATTTTTTTTACTCTTTTTTTACCACATGTTATTGTGGTGTTATTCTGGTGTTATTGTGATGTTATTCCGGTGTCACTTTGATTTTTTTTAATACTTTGATTTTTTTACTCTTTTTTTACCACGTGTTATTGTGTTGTTATTCTGGTGGTATTGTTATTCTGGTGTTATTGTAGTGTTTCTCTAGTGTTATGTTATTGTAGTGTTTCTAGTTTAAACGTGTGAAATGAACCAAACTTACAAGATCTTGTAAGTTTTGTTTCTTATGGTGAGTTTGTACTCACATGTTATTCTATTGTTATTATTATGTTCTTATGCTTCTCTAGTTTTCTCATTATGTTACCCTTTAATTTATTTTACTTTTTGTGTTAGCACATATTATTCCAGTTTTTTTTTTTTTGGCTTAATACCTATTATTCGAGTGTTTTTCTTTTTTGTCTTTTTTTTGTTACAGTAAAATAACACTACAATAACACGTGTTATTCTGGTGTTATTATACTGTTATTCTTATGTTATTATGGTGCTATTTTAAGGTTATTGTACTATTATTGAGGTGTTATTCCATTATTACTCTACAATGAGATGGGTTTCTTCCGTGACGCAACATAGGTTTGTCTTTATCTCTTTGCAAAGTCTGTCTTCAATTAGTCCAACTGGTAGCAACGGTTTTGGCTTCACCTCTAATGAATACGACAGTATCATCCCATATACACCTCTACTTAATTTATCCTTGCTTTGGATTTCCTTCTGGCCAAGCTCAAAATCAACAACCAATTGATGATAAGCATAGTTAGTGCACCCTCAATCAATCAAAAGAATGAACATAAACCAATGTCGCCAGTAGTAAGAGAGTAAAACTGATTCTCCGTCTTTATCCTACAAAATTAATCACACACATTCATCACATTATTCACACATTCTGCTGATTTAAGTGTACTATACAGAATTAAGAAAGCATAACATAAACATCTTCGACAAATAAGACGCGTTCATCAAAAACTCACAGTGAGGCCATTGGAAACATCGCCAAATTCCTCACCAAGCTTTCATTCATTTACCTTTATCTGCAATTGATACCAATAAGAATAAGAATAATGTTCACATAAATGCACTACTAAACAGTTTCCATATCGATTTCATTTGAAATCGGAAAAACCTCAATTTGTCATTCAAAATCAAATATTCCATTCCAATCTAATCCTATTCCATTTCAAATACTCGAAATTAAACATAAGGAGTAACTTACAGTAATCCAATAAAAGCGGCAAAAAATGGAATTGAATAAAGTGGCATTAATGATTATAGTACATGTATTCCAAAGTTTGAAAGCCATAATTATAAAGAAGACAATGAAGAGGTTCCCAATAATTGAAAGTTTCATCGCAATCATGAATATTATCATTCCCCACTGCACTCTTTCTCTTCCGCCGCTGTCGTCGGAAGGTTTATCATGTTTGTTATATAGCGATGTCGTCGTCGACGACTGTTGTTCATCTCATGCTTGTCGGCGTCTTTGTCGTGTTGTTGACTCCATTTTTGTTAGTTGTTTATTGTTGTGATGAACGACATTGGAAAAGTGGTTGTCTCCGTCGGCGGAAGAGACGGAGACGCGATAGAAATGGAAGTGGCGATTGACGGCTACACGAACGAGCGGAGGTGGAGCTATTTTGATTCGCTGCCATGGTTGAAGGGGAGAGAGAAAGTGGTATAAGGTGATACTGCGAAAGTGTTTGATTTGAGAGGACCGTCATCTTATTTTTTTTTTTAGATTAATATGAGCCGTATATCCACCTTTATCCAATGGCTGAGATTTGTGAGCACAAACTCACCGTAAGAACCAAACTCACGAGATCCCGCCCCTCTCTCTCTCTCTCTCTCTCTCTCTATCTATCTCTCTCATATATATATATATAGAAATAGGATCTCGTGCGAACCAAATGTTCGGTGCGAACTTACGAACTAAATCAGAACAGTTAGCTTGAAAGATAAATGAGCGGCTCGGATTAAACTATAACTATTATACACTGCCCACCTTATCCCAAACTTCATTATTACTCTCAAGTGTCACGCAAAACATCACCCTCACCACAATACAACTGACCCGTCGACACCTCCTCCGACCACCCATACACCGGTACCTCCTCCGACCGCCCTTACACCAGTACCTCCTCCAACAACCTTACGTAGACGTCGGCGACCTATTTCTCACCACATCATTTTCCCTGTCCATCTCCCTCGCCGTCTTCCTTTCCGATGACTGACGGTATATTTTCGACCACCGTGACTTGTAACCTGTTACAGATATTTCAACGACTCTGATGATGGTGTTAACTAACTAAAATTCGTTTTCAATTTTAGTAGATCTGAGATTGAATATGTGGAATTTTAGAATAGGAAAGGTTGTTGGATTGCAGCTATGGTGGTTTTTGCTTCACGTGGCGGTGATTTGCCAATCGTCTGATGGCTAGGTGGCGGCGAGGAGTTGTTGTGGCAAAGAGAGAACGATGATGCCGAAGATGTCATTGTTCAAATCATTATTGATAACGCCGGAAATGTTACTGGCTGTGTTACTCGCTGGCGAAGGGGCGCTGGAGTGAGTTATTGTCGTGGGTAGGAGATGTCAATGACGACGGTAGATGAAAGAAAGGGCAAAGGGGAAAGGGTCCGATTACATTTGCTTCCCGGTATTTGACGATCGGCATATGGGGTGAGCTGTGGTGATGGTGTTGGTCGTCTCCTTGTTTTGTGCTTGTTGGGGTGTAGTGGTAGATGGTGCGTATGTGATATACTGAGCGACGGTTAATGAGTACCTTGAAGAAATTGTCGGTGTTGTCTAAGTATGCCAGACTAATCATCGGCGTCAGTACGCACCTCTAGCTAATTAGATTTATTTAGCTTACGAAATAAATGTCTTCAGAGCTAGATACACTTTTTTACCTTACTAAATACAGAACTTTAGCTTTTTATATACACATGTCTGTGATGGTAGATACACATATTTAGATTGCTCTATAAACAATATTTTGTAGTTATTGTTGCATAGTAAAAATTACGGAGCATTTAATTTCAGATATTCTTATTTTCCTATACAGGTAAAATTGATGAATTGAGAATTCTAGTATTATGGATTTCGTGGATATTGATGAGTATATTGTGGATATTATAGCATTGTCAGTCGTTGTTTGTAATCCAAATAATTGAATATTAATCATTTTATGAAGATGAAATTTTGAATAGTTGTGTTGTTAAAGGGCATTATTTGATTAATTTTCGGTGGTGCTAAAGGTCTGGGTCCTCTATAATGTGCAAATAGGGTCAAACTTACGGTAGTCTAGATACGCTTCTCGGGCTGTGTAGATACATTTACAAATCTTCGTAGATACACTCCTCCGGTTTGCGGTAGTAAGGTTGACTAATCCTACCCTGAACCCCTTTTCGACCCCCTTTAAATAATTGTCCCTCTTTATATGAATCGTTGAGTTTTCGTTGTAGTCAAGTTAGATACACTCTTTTACCTTCCTAGATACACTCCTCTAACAAGCTACATACATTCTTTTACCTTCCTAAATACACTCATTTACATTGCTAGATACACATGTCAAACAAGCTAGATACACTCTTTTACCTTCCTGATACACTTATTTACCTTGCTAGATACACATCTACAGCAAGCTAGATACACTTATTTACCTTGTTAGATACACACGGCTTCCCTCTGTGAGGTTTGACTCTGACTCCTCTTTTACAACCTTGCTGACAGGATCCTTGGAATCTATTGCTAATAATCGGATTCTCCTTGGTGCAGATCCCTGGAGCACATACTCCCTTGTCTGTAGCATCCTTTGGCGGGGTTTGGTTTTTATCTGTATTTTGCTGTCAACATCGTATTTATCATTTAACTTTATTTACTAGGATAACAAAAATACAAAATTTATAACCTATCAATTCGTCAAGTACTTCAAGGTAAACTGTTGTTAATTGTGTAGTTATCTTTTCCGATTAGTTAATGAACCAGTGATCAAACCAATGTTCTGGCGACAAGTCTCCTGACACAGATGGCCACCACTGAGACATAGAACTACAATTGACAGCATTTACAGTTGTATTGAGTACCTGCGATTGAGCTACTTCGATGTCAGATCCACTACAGGATCCACTTTCATTAATAGATGCTTTCTTCCAGCCCATTAGATCAACGTTCTCACGCTTATCTCTTTCAGTCAAAGCAGGGCCTTGAGTATTAACTTCGAAGAAGTGAGGGTCATCGTGATATACAATAGTAGATTCAAGGAAATCAGAAATAGGATCTCTTCCATTGATGTCCTAAAACTCGAACTCGGTAAAACCATTACCAAAATCTGTAGGGTATAGGGATTCCATACCAACCATTTCCTGGTTCACATCCATCATCTGCAAGGGCTGTGGCTTTAGATGATCATCATGATAATATTTCATTGCTTCATTCACACACACGTCTCTCTCACAGGGAGCACGGATATAGGTAGTTCCATTTATATATGAATCTGCTTGAAAAACATTAGAAAAAAAAGGTCAGCGATAAATCCTGAAATAGAAGCTGAATTTATACATTCCATAAACCAATTGCTAAATACTCACCTCATGAGCCGTTTCTTCATTCACCTGAGATCCATGACAAAAATTACCATTGCTATAGCTATGATTATCAAGCATTGTAGCCTTAGATGTCATACTATCAGATGTTTTGACAATGCCGTTCTCCAACAGCATATGTTGCTCAACAGTTTACTCAACAGAACATGGAGAAGCCTGCACAACCACGAGTTCAGATCGTGCATCCTCTTGAGAGATATTAGTTGGAGTTCAACTAAATTTGATTACCTAAAACAACCAAGGGTAACTATTATTAGCATATACAGTCAGAGAAGATGCTGAAAACTATATCTATCATTATTCAAAAAATGCACGTGAGCAATCGATAATGGTGAATAACAGCCACATCTATCATTATATTTGCCTCCCTATCAATAATATTCACGTCAGCTGAAGGTGCATAAAACACACAATCCTCCTAGGAATAATATTTTCGATATCAAAGCAGTGTCTACAAAAACTGGAGATAAGCATAGCAAACCTTACATCAAAGGTATATAACATAGCAAGCAGGAAAAATAGACATAAAAATTCAAACAAATGCTGAGTCTTTAACTATATGGAACTCGGAAGTAAGGTAGATTAAAGATATACCTGCCCAGGATTCGTGTCATCGAGCTCCTGAAGAGTAGGGCGGTACTCGTGGATGACCCAATGAGTACGCTGCCCCTTAGGAGCTCGGCCTGTATAAAAGACTAGAGTCTTCTTCATCCCAATCAGACCCATTTTCCTTGACTTAATAGTCATGTCCTTCCCAGTTACAAACTAGAGTCTTCCTGAAATTCTCCCTGTAATTACCAATTACAAACTGACAATTAGAAACACATCTCCAGCACATAGATAGACGTATAGAACTGAATTGTAACATATAGCAATTTGGAAAATAAACCATGGAAGTTGTCTTAAAAAGTACCAGATACAATAGATACCCATGGTATTACTACCGGATATAAATAGTATTACTACTAGATACACAAATCGATTTGTGTATCCAGTAGTAATACCATGTGTATCCGGGCTAGTATTTCGTGTATCCACGATCTAAAGATCAACTACGACAACCAAACTGGCCACCACCACACCTACTTCCAGCACTACCACCACCCCTACTGCCAGCACCACCACCACCAGCATCCCTGAACTAACCCCACAACCCCACGAAATTTGACCAATTTTTATAAACCCTAATTTTTAATTAGAATCCATACTACAAATAAATTTTTTGATTATAATCTTATGTTTTCCCATAAAAACACTTCTTAAATCTTCACAATGGAATAGATTCAAAATACTAAATAAATCTTCAGAGATTAAAATAAGAAATGAAACTAACCTTTCTTCTATAATACACTGAAATGCGTCCTTGGGACTGGTGGTAGAAGCGGCGGTGGAAATGGTAGTCGACGGTGGAAGTGGCGCTGACGGTGGATGTGTGAGAGGCGATGGAAGTAGAGTATTTATGGTGGGTTTGTGGTGTGAGGGTGTTGAATTGTTTTAGTTGGGCATAGAAATAAGAAAGCGCGCCTGAGAATGACTTTAATTGGTTAGTTCGTACGGTTCGCACCGTACTTTAGTTCGCACCTGACCCCGCCCATATATACGTATATATATATATATATATATATATATATATATATATGTATATATATATATATATATGTATATATATATATATATATATGTATATATATATATATGTATATATATATATATATATATATATATATATGTATATATATGTATATATATATATATATATATACACATATATATATATATACACATATATATATATATATATATATATATATATATATATATATATATATATATATATATAGTAATAAGATCAACTAAGTCCATGTCTTACATGTGAGTCCATGAGTTCCATTGTCTACCCTTAGATCATGTTATTGAATGGCTTAGATTAAAAGTAAAAAGCAACTAATAATATTATTCTAATGGCTAAAACAATTACCTCTCTCATCCTACCTCTCATAGGTTATTAGCATGCATGTTGGTTGTCAATCAAACATCACACACGTCCTACTGGCTTCCCCCCATTTATCATTTCTCTCAGTTATTCAAAATTAAATTTCCCCCAAAATATTTTCCCCAAATTAAACCCTAATAATTTCAACCGCCTAAGAACGAAAATGCTCTCAAAATCTCCCAATTTTATCGCTTTTTTGTTACCTTATTATCGGTTTCTTCTCCATTTTCTTCACTCACTTGCAACCTGCCATTTTCGCCCATTCAGATTACTTTGTGTAGGTTATCAAGGTATTTTTTTTTTTAGAGTTTTATGATTTTTTCTCTTCATTTATTTAGACGTTTTTTTTAAGTTATTGGGCATTGTTATGTAATTGCCATTCGCCATTGTTGTTGTACTGTTCTATTTGATCACTGTATTTGCTTACTTAATTTTGATTATCCAGTTATTTTTAGCACATTTAGGACATTTACTTATCTATTTTAGCACATACATTTTGATTACCCAGTGTGTTATGTAGTACTATTCCATTGAAGCACATGCATTCAGATTTTTAACCTTTCGTATTAATTGAGATTATCCAGATATGTTAGGTCTTTTTTATTGTTATGTTCATAATCATTCAGATTACCCAAAGTTTTTTGAAAAATCTCACTTTTGTTGCTTACAATTACTCTTTCTCTGTTAAAATTACAGTTTATCCAGAGTTTTTTTTTTTGAAAAATCCCACTTTTGATTACCCTTTTGTTAGAATTACACTTTTGTCTGCTAAAATAACACTTTATGCTACTACAATTACACTTTTTTTGCTAAAGTTACACTGTTGCCTATTAAAATAACACTTTATTTTGTTAGAATTACACTTTTGTCTGCTAAAATTACACTTTTTTTTTGTTAAAATTACACTTTTGTCTGTTAAAATAACATTTTATTTTGTTAGAATTATACTTTTATCTGCTAAAATTACACTTTAAGCTGCTACAATTACACTTTTTTGTTAAAATTGTACTTTTGTCTGTTAAAATTACACTTTATATTGTTAGAATTACACTTTTGTCTGCTAAAATAACACTTAATGCTGCTACAATTACACTTTTTTTTTTTGTTAAAATTACACTGTCGCCTGTTAAAATAACACTTTATTTTATTAGAATTACACTTTTGTCTTATAAAATTACACTTTAAGCTGCTACAATTACACTTTTTTGTTAAAATTTTACATTTGTCTGTTAAAATTACACTTTATATTGTTAGAATTACACTTGTGTCTGCTAAAATTACACTTTATGCTGCTACAATTACACTTTTTTTTGTTAGAATTTTACTTTTGTCTGCTACAATTAGTTTTTTGTAATGTTAACTGATGTCATATGGAAATGAGGCTAAATCAGGCAACACCAAAAAAGCAAAGGTGTCTGTCAAGTTGAAGAAGCAGCTTGTTGAGCAGGTTGAAAAACTTAAAATTACTGTTATTTGTATTTTGTGTTATGTAAGGTTTATATGTCACATTGTTAATTAATACCGGTTTCTTCAGCAGATGTCAGATCACGTTGAGACTAAACCAGCCAAGAACAAAATAGCAAAGGTGTCTCATCAAGCACCGCCAAGCGACTTGTTGAGCTCGTTGAAAAGCTTAATGATGCCCAGCGAGACGCGGTACGGAGGATCGGTTTCGGTGGTATTTTGGAGCTTAAGCTCAAAACATATCCAATGGGTCATGTTAAATATTTTCTCAAAGAATTCAGCGACGAATCGTATATTTTTCGGGCAGCTAAAGATAAGGAGTTCATGGTCACCAAGCATGACGTGTATGACTGTTTTATGTTACCACTTGGTCCTAAAACAGTTGATCTAGTACCTACGGGCCACCAAAAGGATTCTCAAGCGCCGGAGAACAAGCAATTGAAAGATAAATGGCGGAAAGCGTACAACATAAAAGGGGTTAACGAAGGCATTAATTTAGAAATTGTCTTCCAAGATATCTTAAGAAAAAAATACAAAAAAGGAAGTCCTCAATTCTGCAGGATGTTTGTTCTGCTCGCCATGTCATCATTCCTAACTCCAACTTCATACAGCGGGATTGACTTCAAGCTTTTGAGAGCCGTTGAAGATGTGAACGCTATTACACAGTAAGATTGGTGTAGTTATGTCCTGGAAAATTTGGTGAAGGCCGCGGCAGCTACTGGTGAAAATAAACAGACCCTACTCGGTTGTATCTCCTTCTTAATGATTACGTACTTTCAACGTTTCGATTTCCGTGGTACTAGTTGTCGCCACAGCCTCCCTCTCATTAAGCACTGGGACCGGCAGACGCTTTCCGAAAGATTACATGGTGAGCTTGACAAGAACCGTTTGGGTCGGCAAACTTGGTCCTTGGTCAAGTATCCTCGGTGCCTTCAAAAGGAAGTATTAAGTATTGGCGGGGTGCCTAATGATAGCAAAGTATTGGCCATTGGCAATGTGGTTAGTAATGCGGCACTACAAGTGACTTCAAATTCAGACATGAAGAAGTTCATCGCGATTGAACTCCCATCTGGTGTTGATGATGACGAGGAGTTGAAAGCTCGGGCTGTAGATGTAAGTGTTATTTGTTCATTTGTCAAAGCTAATTTACATGTTTTAAAGTTACTCTTTCTTTCACTACAATTGTCAGTAATTGCTTAAATTACAAGGTTGTCAGTTAAAATTACATTTTTGACAGATAGAAGTACACTTATTAAAGTTAAAATTACAATTTTGACTGTTAAATTTACACTTTTGTTTGTTAAAATTACACTTTTGTCCGTTAAAATTATACTTTTTAAAGCTAAAATTATACTTTTGTATGTTACAATTACACTTTTGTCCGTTAAAATTATACTTTTGGCCGTTAGAATTACACTTGTCAAAGTTAAAATTATACTTTTGAATGAACACTTTTGACTGAACACTTGTCCAATTATCTTTTTTTGAGTGTAGGATGTGCATGAGCTTTACTTGGAAATGCAAAGGAATGCTACTGTCTTCTATTCATGGTATTCAGATGCAGCCATGACGCTCAAAAAGTTAACAGGAGGTCTCAACTATTCTAGTGACCCTGTCGCTACACAATGCACGCAATCATTCTTTCAAAGCCAAAGGATGAAGGATTATGCTCTGGAAATGCAGGAGATAGCTGAACGAATAAATGATTCCGTGAAATCGGCGTCTGTGCTACAACAAAGTCCAGGTGTTCAGTATCAGAATGAGGAGGTAGATGATGAGGGATACGAGCAGCAGGGTGGTGATGATGATGAAGAGGAGGATAATGGTGATGAGGATGAGGGAGATGACGAGGATGGTGATGATGTAGAGGATGAGGAGGATGGTGATGATGTGGGGTAATATCCGTATACTACCCTATAAAATTAGGACTATAACGCAAATTTAACATGTGAAATATGGTCATAAACGAAATACAACAATAAAACGATAAAGATAAAGAATCAACCTCGGGTCCTTTGATGCACGGCGTAAAGAACAGAAATCAAACGAGATTCCCTCCTAATTGTTGCACCCAAGATTTGTCCGAGAAATGCCCTTGTGCTAGAACGTGTTCTCTGATTGCCTTGCAATATTGGGAGAACTTGATGTGAGCTTTTCTCGAGATGTGAGATCTCGTTTCAGAGAGAGAAAATAATCTCCAAAACCCTAGTTTTTTCTGTCAAATGAAATTGTCTAGGTCAAAAGGAGAGGGAGTCTCTCCTTTTGTTTGGTTAATTTGGACCGAGGGTATGCATGGGGAAGTGGGCTTCCACTTCCTCTTAATTTTTACCTCGTGGACTGGCTCGAAAATTGCTAAATGTATATGACGCGGTTTATTATAAATCGTCATCGGTTATCGGCTATTAAAACATCAACTAATAACACGGGTTAGTTGAAGTATTAATACATGTCCGACAAAGACGATATTGTATAATTAAATTCAATATACATTAATCAAATATAAAACGCTTATATTTAATTTTACGAATTAACTGGTTAATTCGCCTTAGCCCATAATATTTAATCCGTATTAAATATAATATCTCAACATCACATTTTGACTAATTACTAGTCAAATAACTCGGACTAATTGGTTAGTCAGATTTGGCATCTACATGATTTGTATTTTCATACCGTCACATCTCTCGAACGTATCCTATAGGTGTGACTTTTAGGGATCAGTTGATCACCGCCATCTGTATGACAATAACGTCAAACTTATCTAGCAAGCCAACCGTTATTGATAAACGTGGATCAACGGATAATAATACCAAAAGTATGCCCTTTGATCCTTTTAGAGGTTTATAAGTCCTTGCACTAACCGTTAAGGACACTAACCCCAACAAGCTCCCACTTGTCCGTACAAGTGTATGTGCAATGACGTTATCCGCACTAACCGGAGGACACAGCTCCAACAAACTCCCACTTGTCCGTACAAGTGTATGTGCGATAACCGATTCTCATATTCATTTAAAATTTCTCCCACTCAATGTAAAACAATTTGCAGATCCGGATCCGCAAAGGTCGTATTTTACAATCGATCTGTATCTAGAGTGGTTTCCCCGACTAGAGAGTAACTTAACTGATAAAACGAATCCGTATCCGAGCATGGCTATGCATTTCGATTCTGACTCCTCGAGTGGCCCCGAGAAATATCGAGTACCGATAAAGGCTGAATATTTCCTTCAACTCGACTCCTTCCGATCTAAGCACAGCATGAAATGACCCAGAAAAAATCTACTTGGCCCCCTGTTACGGATGACCGTGAGAAAGAAACCAAAGTCACCCAAAATCTGCCTTAGTCTCAAGAGACAGTCGATAGTCAAAAGAATCGACTCTTAGGATCACCATGGAAGTCCTATCCACGACCGGGCACCGAATGTTATAAAACATTTAGGACTCCACGTCGATGTCACAATTGTGTCCTACGAGATATCCGTATAAATCGCCTCTGTGATTGGTCAGTCAACCGGTTGACTTATGGCTCGTTGAACCCACCATCAACCAACGTCACAAAATAATTGCCAGAGTTATCAGCTCATGTGGGCAATTAAGGACTGAAAAATATAATGTTCGTTCAGTTCACTTTGTGGTGTTCAAAAATTGTCGTACAATTCCACATGATAAAACAAAATATGTATAAAATATCAAAACGATGATGTCGTATAGAGTACAAAAGGGAATGAATCTAATCCATAAAAGAGTACTACAACTTAGGAACACGTTTAATTCCCATGGAATTAACGTGCCCTTCATGCTTATCTTGTCGTAATGCTTTAGTGAGAGGATCTGCTATGTTATCATCTGTAGCAATCTTTTCTATCACTACTTCCTTTTGCTCCACGTAATCTCGGATTAGATGAGCTTTCCGTTGTACATGTCTAGACTTGTTGCTAGACTTTGGCTCCTTAGCTTGGAAGATGGCACCACTATTGTCGCAATAGATGGTGACCGGGTCATTCGAACTAGGCACTACGGATAGTCCATGTAAGAATTGACGCATCCATATCGCTTCCTTTGTAGCTTCAGACGCGGCATAGTACTCGAACTCAGTCGTAGAATCTGTCATGTAACAGATTTGTTTCGAACTCTTCCGGTGACCGCAGCGCCATTAAGAGTAAAAACGAATCCAGATCGAGATTTCGAGTCATCTCGATCCGTTTGGAAGCTAGCATCTGCAGAACCGGTTGCGCATAGCTTTTGTTTGCCTCCATAAGTCAATGCCCAATCTTTAGTCCTCCGTAGGTACTTAAGAATGTTCTTGACACCCAGCCAATGTGGTTCACCTGGATCTTTGTTGGAATCGACTTGTCATACTCAATGCATATGCCACGCCTGGACGTGTGCATATCATGGCATACATGATTGATCCTATAGCCGAAGCATAAGGAATCCGTGTCATGCGCTCTTTCTCTTCCGGTGTCTCTCGGTGCCCGAGATTTGCTCAAATGCACCCCCGGAGCCATAGGAAGAAACCCCTTCTTGGAGTTAGTCATGTTGAATCTCTCTAGGACTTTGTCTATGTAAGACTCTGATCGAGAGATAACATCCGTCGTGATCTATCTCGATAGATACGGATGCCTAGAATTCTTTGCGCCTCTCCCGGATCTTTCATCTGGAAATGGTTTTTCAACCATACTTTCACCGAAGTTAAGAGAGGTATGTCATTCCCAATCGGGAGTATGTCGTCAACATACAATATTAGGAAGACAATCTTGCTCCCACTCGACTTGATATATAGACATGGTTCCTCGACCGATCGAGTAAATCCATTTTCTTTTATCACTTGGTCGAAGCGATGATTCCAACTCCTTGATGCTTGCTTAAGTCCATAAATGGAACGCTTAAGCTTGCACACTTTCTTAGGATGTTCTGGATCGATGAAACCTTCGGGTTGTACCATGTACAACTCTTCCTCCAAAAAGCCGTTTAAGAAGGCGGTTTTCACGTCCATCTGCCAAATTTCATAGTCATGAAAAGCGGCAATCGCTAAGATAATCCGAATGGAACGCAGCATGACTACGGGTGCAAAAATTTCATCGTAGTGCAAACCTGGCACTTGGGTGAAACCTTTAGCAACTAGTCGTGCTTTGTAGATATCTTGTTGACCTTCCACAGAATGCTTTATCTTGTAAAGCCATTTGCATTGAAGGGGACGAACCTTAGCAGGTAAGTCAACAAGATCCCACACGTTGTTCTCATACATAGAGTCCATCTCGGATTGCATGGCCTCAAGCCATAGCTTTGAGTCAGAACTAGTCATGGCACCTTTATAGGTTGCGGGTTCACTACTCGTTAAGAGTAGAACGTCATCTATGTCATGTTCCTCGACCATACCAATGTATCTGTCCGGAGGAATAGAGACTCTTCCCGACCTCGTAGGTTCCTCAGGAATGTTAACCGCAGCCGGGATTGAAGGAACAGGTTCCTCCAATAGATGCTCGGTACTTGGTTCTGGAATCTCCGATAGGTCAAAGGTTCTATCACTCTTTGCATTCTCGAGAAATTCCTTCTCTAAGAATGTCGCACTAGCCGCAACAAAAACACGTTGTTCGGTTGGCGAATAGAAGTAATGACCAAGTGTTCCTTTATGATAACCTATAAAGTATGTCTTGACCGATCGCGGGCCGAGCTTATCCTCGTGTCTCCACTTGACATAAGCCTCGCAGCCCCAAACCCGTATAAAGGACAAGTTAGGGACCGTTCCCTTCCATAGTTCATATGGATTCTTGTCAACAGCTTTAGACGGACTTCGGTTAAGTATTAGAGCGGCTGACATAAGAGCATAACCCCATAACGAGTCAGGCAACACGGTGTGACTCATCATGGATTGAACCATATCAAGTAGTGTTCGATTTCTCCGTTCGGACACCATTCAATTGAGGTGTTCCAGGTGGAGTTAACTGTAGGGCAATCCCACAGTCTTTAAGGTGTTGATCAAACTCGTGAGAAAGATATTCGCCACCACGATCTGAACGCAGTGTTTTAATCTTCCTACCTAATAGGTTCTGCACCCTATTCTGGTATTCCTTGAATTTCTCAAAGGATTCACTTTTGTGCTTCATTAAGTAGACATATCCATATCTACTTAAATCGTCCGTGAAAGTGATGAAATACCTATAGCCTTCTCGTGCGGTGATTGACATAGGTCCACATACATCCGTGTGTATGAGTCCTAATAGGTCAGCAGCGCGCATTCCAACACCTTTGAAGGAAATTCGAGTCATCTTACCGATGAGACATGATTCACACGTGCCAAATGATTGAAAATCAAAGGCCGAGATAGCTCCATGTTTAATGAGTTGTTTTACGCGTTTCTCATTAATGTGTCCCATGCAAAGTGCCATAGATACGTCGATCTTTGTCACCAACCTTTAACCTTTTATTCATTACGTGTAATATTTCGGTTTGTCGATCTAAAACATAAATTCCATTCATGGAGACGCCTTGCCATAAATCATATCGTGTAATGAGAAAATGCAAGTATTATTCTCTATTACAAATGAAAAACCAAGTTTGTCAAGTGCGGAAACAGAAATAATGTTTTTGGAAAGACTGGGTACATAATAGCAATCATATAATGATAACTCAAATCCGCTAGGAAGCTGGATCACATATGTTCCCTTCGAGACGGCAGCCACTCTTGCTCCATTCCCGACACGCAGGTCAACCTCACCCTTTACGAGAGGCTCGAGATTTCGGAGGCCCTGCACATGATTACACAGATGAGAACCACAACCAGTATCAAGTACCCAAGTTCCGTAACTTGCGTGGTTAATCTCAATCATATGAATAAAAGTAGAAGAAGAAGACATACCAACGGGTTTAACGCGACCGCTTTTATGTCTTCATGATAAACAGGACATGTGCGCCTCCAATGCCCAGTCTTGTGGCAGTGATGGCATTCCATGTTTTCGGTTTTGCTCTTTGTCGCGCTTTGATGAGGTTTGGACTCACCAGTCCACTCTTACCCGAACCCGACTTCTTGAACTTCGCCTTACCTCTCGCTAGGTTTGCTCGAGCTTTGCCCTTACCCTTTCCCTTGTTTGTCACAACGAGAACATCTTGTTTCATGCTCCCACCGAACTTCATGTCCTTCTCGGTGCCCGTACGAGGAGGGAGTGCAGTTCATGGGGAGTTTTCTTCAAATCATTCATATAGTAATTCGCTCTAAATTGCGAATAACCATCGTGGGGTGAGTGAAGTATGCGGTCGATCACAATGTTCTCGCTGATCTTACAATCAAAGGTTTCCAGCTTCTCGACATTCTCAATCATCTTTGAGAATGTGTGGGCTAACTGGTTGGCCCTTTCTGGAGTCTCGCAGCAAAGAAGCGAGTGGTATGCTCATAGGTCACGATTCTCGGTGCTTTCGAGAATTCCTTGGTGAGCGTGGTGAAAATCTTGTTCGCACCATGGGCTATGAAGCGTTTCTGCAAATTGGGTTCCATTGCAAAAATGAGTACGTTTTTAATCGCACCCGCTTCCATACAGAAATCATTAAACTTGGTGATTTCAGCAGCTCTAGCCGTCGGACCTGGGTTTGCCGGGATGGGCTCCAATAGATATTTGAGCTTCCCGTCAGCAGCGGGAGCATTCCGTAATGCCGCCTCCCAGTCCGCGAAGTTTGATCCATCATTCTTGATCGAGTAGACCGATTCATCTAATTCATGAAGATCCGAAGCCGGGACTCGCGGTCCAATGTGGCACTTGGCATTGGGTTATCGTAGAACCGACCATTTGATATTAGCAGTTTAAAAGTTCGTGATCTACACTGAAAAAGAAAGAAAAACAAAAACGAAATAAGCAACTCATCGAGGTGATTTAAGTCTATTTAAAAATTCGTTTTAACGTGTAGACTCTCGCACTTGCATAATTGATCTCCCTCAAGAATGATACAAGTGATCCCAAGACTCAATTTCTGTAAACTGATAAGCCAACTGTTTAGCTAATTCTTTCGTAAGAACTCTTGGTCGATAGATTTCTGTAAATCCTATCTATAGTCCACCATAATCACAGGATCGTACGAGTGATCATAGTGTTGAGATAAAATAGGTCAATCGGTTCCAACTTACCCGACGTAGAAGGGGTCATATTATGCCTACCGACGAAGAAGGGACTCATTGGAGTTTGACCTATAAAGACCGTTCTCAATTTTTGTTTATACGAGGAAGATCCCATCAACTAAATTATAATTCATATTAAGTGAACGAATAACTAGCGTCTGCGTGAATGAATTAATTTGGGTGATGGCTTAAAAATCGTGTGACATGAGAATGTCAATGAAAACTAACTCGTGACCTCTATATGTGTCAGTTTTCATGCAATAATTAGGTGGTTTGGTTTTTAGGCGGAAAATGATGCATACTATCGTTACGATAAAATAAAAAATTGAATGCAATACGTAAATAAAAATTCCTAGTGTGGCCTATCCTAGTAAAATAAAACATAAAACAACTTTGGAATCCACCGTTGGACCCGACAAGCTTGTCTTGATGTTCCATCTCGATCCATGTAGCGGGAGTGAGCATCTGATCTTCATCTTTGGTCTTCTCAAAAATTACAATTTAAAATTACAAATATAAACCTATTTACATTCTAATTAAAACTGTAATTACAAGTGAAAAATCCAAAACGGAGATACGAGATCTCAAAATACAACCAAGACCGTGTTCCATCATTACGGTAACACGTTCTACTAAGGCCACACTAAGTTACAACTGTTTGCAAAATAAATAAATAAATACGTAATAAAAAGCATTCAAAAACATTCATAATTAACGATAAATAAAATGCATCAACTAAAAACAAATTCATTCGTGACATAATTCCGTAATTATGTGAAATTTATCCAAACCACCTTTTAATGATTAAAATTCATGTGATAAAACCGCTTCTATCAATTTAATTTTAATCTAATACAGTCCGTTACTTTAAATACGCTTTAAAATAACTTAATGGTACGTGTGTGAACCGTTTCACAATCATAGCGAGTGTACAATATCCGTATAAAGTACAAATTAAGGCCAAAAGAAAATTTAAAGCAAAAGGAAAAAATTTTCAAAGCTGCCAAAACGAAATCCCTCGATCCAGGGACATAAGTGCTCGATCGAGGAACAAAAGGGCTCGATCGAATGAGGCTGCCATTCGATCGAGGGGTTTGCCAATCAGGAGGTGCTCGATCGACTAAACATGAGGTCGATCGAGGACCTATATCAGCAAGACTGTTCGATCGAGTACGAGGAGGTCTCGATCGAGCAGTCAGGGTTTAAAAAGTGGTCGATCGAGTACAGCAAGGACTCGATCGAGTAAAAACATGACAGAAAACCTCTCGATCGAGTAATAACATGCTCGATCGAGTGCAAAATTTCTGGAAAAACAAAACCCTCGTGAAAACAGTTTTGACGAAACAAAACAACCTCAATTTTGATCAAAACCGCATCAAAACAATTTAACAATTTGATAAAACTTGACATATTGTTATAATCTCCGTATAAAACAACAATATGCACAAAAACAAATCGAAAACAAGATGAAATAACCGTGTAAAACATGTCACGGTTTCAAAAAAAAATTTCAACCGTGTAAACAAGGCACGGTTTTCGAGACAAAACAACCGTTTCAAATCGTTTTATGAAAAATCACAATGAAAATTTACGTGGCCTCGCTCTGATACCACTTGTGGGGTAATATCCGTATACTACCCTATAAAATTAGGACTATAACGCAAATTTAACATGTGAAATATGGTCATAAACGAAATACAACAATAAAACGATAAAGATAAAGAATCAACCTCGGGTCCTTTGATGCACGGCGTAAAGAACAGAAATCAAACGAGATTCCCTCCTAATTGTTGCACCCAAGATTTGTCCGAGAAATGCCCTTGTGCTAGAACGTGTTCTCCGATTGCCTTGCAATATTGGGAGAACTTGATGTGAGCTTTTCTCGAGATGTGAGATCTCAGTTTCAGAGAGAAAATAATCTCCAAAACCCTAGTTTTCTGTCAAATGAAATTGTCTAGGTCAAAAGGAGAGGGAGTCTCTCCTTTTGTTTGGTTCGGCTGGACCGAGGGTATGCATGGGGAAGTGGGCTTCCACTTCCTCTTAATTTTTACCTCGTGGACTGGCTCGAAAATTGCTAAATGTATATGACGCGGTTTATTATAAATCGTCATCGGTTATCGGCTATTAAAACATCAACTAATAACACGGGTTAGTTGAAGTATTAATACATGTCCGACAAAGACGATATTGTATAATTAAATTCAATATACATTAATCAAATATAAAACGCTTATATTTAATTTTACGAATTAACTGGTTAATTCGCCTTAGCCCATAATATTTAATCCGTATTAAATATAATATCTCAACATCACATTTTGACTAATTACTAGTCAAATAACTCGGACTAACTGGTTAGTCAAATTTGGCATCTACATGACTGTATTTTCATACCGTCACATCTCTCGAACGTATCCTATAGGTGTGACTTTTAGGGATCAGTTGATCACCGCCATCTGTATGACAATAACGTCAAACTTATCTAGCAAGCCAACCGTTATTGATAAACGTGGATCAACTGATAATAATACCAAAAGTATGCCCTTTGATCCTTTTAGAGGTTTATAAGTCCTTGCACTAACTGTTAAGGACACCAACCCCAACAGATGATATGGAGGATGATGGATACGATAATGAAGAAGAGGTGACTGTAGATGTTGGTACAGACCTCGAAGGCGGGGTAGCCGCCTCAATTGATTATGACGAACTAGCCAGTGACAAAGCACGGGAGGTGTCTGTACAACAGATAATGGAGGCGGTGCAATTTTACAACGCGGCTGAATTTAAGGACGTTGCTAACAGAGAGGATGACAGTAACGACAACAACGTGGACATTGGTAAAACTCGGGAAATTTCCGTTATTTACAAAAGGAGGAAGGTAGTGGAGAAGGAGGTGGTCGTTGACGAACCACCTAAATTTGACCGGGAAATTCTTGAAGAGTATTATTCAAAAGAAGAGGTTGATGATGCTGAGAAGAAGTTCTATGCGAAGGCTGCTGCTGCAAAGGAACAAGAGTAGACTATAGAAATGGAGGTGCCTGTTGCTGGGGAACCTCAGATAGCTGATAAGAAAAATGAGGAGGATGGGCCCACCGACGCTGATCCAACTGTCACTCAGTTCCTATTTTCGACTGCGGAGATTATTGACGCAGAGCGCCGAGCTGAAGTGCCGACCAGAGAAGCCCAAGGAATTGGAGAGGTACCGGAACTGTCGAAAGTGGCCCCTGATGCTACGGGAACGGTTGTGCATGTGAGTGAAGTTGTGAATGCCAAGACGGACAAGGATGATGACCAGATTGGGAAGGGTAATGCTGAGCTTGGTCTCCAATGTGCAAGTACAACAGTGGTTACTGCAACATTAGACGATGCTGTACAAGTGGAGACTAAATCTTTGGAATTTAGTGGGCACGATCTTTGGGGAGTCCGAGAAGGCGGAAAATGCGTTGGTGGAAGCTCAGGACAAAGAATTTGCCCCCCTGTCACTCAGTTCCTTTTCTCGACTGCTGAGATATGTGAAGCAGAGCGCGCATCCGAACAGGCCTCAGCAGAAACTCAACATTATGAAAAGGGGCCCGGAAACGGCGGATGTGCCACGACTGATGAGCGGTCGTTAAAGGGTAACGAGCTGCCGGAATATGTATATGCGTTGCGGGTAAAGGAATTTATGGACGTAGAATGGACAAGTACCGTCTATTCTAGTGCGGATGTAAACGCGTTGTTCGGGAGGACCCAACATCCGTACATCTTTGAAAAAAACGACCGGGGGGTGGAAGAATGGTGACCCAAATTTGGATGCAAGTCCTCGGATGGTGGTGGAGAAGGTGGTGGATGGGGCTGATGAAGGATCACGGAGGTAATCCATTGACCTTTAGAGTTTAGAAGTGCCATGGATGAAGTTATATTTTTTTTCACTAAAATTACTACTTTGACAGTTAAAATTACACTTTTTATAGTTAAAGTGACATTTTATTGAAATAACACTTTATTTTGTTAGAATTACACTTTTGTCTGCTGCAATTACACATTTTTTAGTTAAAATAACACTTTATTTCGTTAGAATTACACTTTTGTCTGCTAAAATTACACTTTTTTTAGTTACAATAACACTTTATTTTGTTAGAATTACACTTTTGTCTGCTAAAATTACACTTTTTTTAGTTAAAATTACACTTTTGTCTGTTAAAATAACACTTTATTTTGTTAGAATTATACTTTTGTCTACTAAAATTACACTTTAAGCTGCTACAGTTACACTTACTTTCTGATGATGAAATTACACTATTTTTATTACAGATGCGGCAGTGAAGGATGATGCCGTGAAGTCTTTGGAAGGACTATCGACCATGGAGAGGTAAACGGTGATGTAGTACCGAGAGGCAGAGAACGCCGACATTCCTATCCCGGTACCGTACGTCCCTCATAGTGATCTGAGCTACCATCCTTTTTTACTTCACTCGAGCGAGCCCTTACCGTGCATGGATCACGTCATTGAGAACCTTGGGTGTTCTATTGATTGTGGGGCACCTGCTCCTGAATTGTGCTTTGCGACGAGAAACCTAACATTCAGTCATGAGCTCCTAGTGCCAATGTTTAGTGACAGTAAATACTTGATTGACTATGCGTTCAATCAGTCAGACGCGTTTTCCCAGTTGTAAGTGTATTATTTTTTACAAGGGGCCCTTAACATTCCTAATTATATATATGTATATATATATATATATATATATATATATATATATATATGTATACATATATATATATATATATGTATATATATGTATATATATGTATATATATATATATATATGTATATATATATATATATGTATATGTATATATATATGTATATATATATATATATATATATACATATATATATATATATATATATATATATATATTTGTTGACTAAGTAAATGTTTTTGTTATAGTGAACGATTGGTCCAATTTAGCGAGTTTTATTTCATTACCCGGGAAGACATTGGAACTTTGAACCCTGGGCAGCAAATCATGACAAGTGTTATTGATGGTTGGTGCTTGCTACTCAACCACATCATGAAACCTTCGGACATATCCCGTTGTTTCTTTGGCCAAAATCACATTGTAAGTTAAAATTACACATTTGTCCGTTAAAATTACACTTTTTAGAGTTAAAATGTTACTATTGTATGTTAAAATTACACATTTGTCCGTTAAAATGATACTTTTGGCCGTTAGAATTACACTTTTTATTGTTTAAATTATACTTTTAACATTACCCTTCTGTGTTAACAGTACACTGTTGCGTGTTACAATTACACTTTTTTTGGTTAAAGTTTCACTTTATTTTTATAAAATAACTCTTTTAATTATCTGATCACGCATTTAACACTTTTCAAATTAAAGGACCCCGCAAGGTATATTTGGAAGGCTCATAAGCTTCGGAAAGTATTGAACAAAGACGAAGACATTTTTGGTGGCTGGGATACCTGGGCTGAAACCTGTCGTGCACCATTCCAGCTTGACACGGACATGGTATGTAACAAAACATGTAATCTAAATCATGATTTTTAAGGATTCCTTATACTAATCTCAGCGACACACGATGCAGATCTTTCTCCCCGTGTTATCTGGTGACGATGATCATTACAGCTGCGTGTGCATCAACTTTCTCACCGAGCAGATTGACTACCTTGACAACCGCACATACGATGACCCATTAGAAACGCTCCCTTACGGAGGGATAGCACGTATTTCGGTAAGTGTCCGATATCCAAAAGTCAACCAATTTATATGGGTCATACTACGTTAACACACTGACGCGTATTCATGTTCAGGCAAATATAATGGGGAAGTATTTGGTGTCTAAAGGGCTGTCTAAGGGGGCAAAGGTCAGTGGGTTTAATATTGTGAACATTGAGTTCAGTTGGCAAGGTCAACGGTATTCGAGAAATGACTGTGGTGTTTTCATGATGCTACATATGATGTTTTACGGCAGAAACCCTTTTCAATGTGACCTCAGGAAAGAGGATGCTATGAGTTTATACCGTGCTAAGATTGCTGCAACACTCGTCCTCTGTGACATTAACAGTATCAGAGAAGACATCTTGATGCGGGTTGGTTATTTCAAAGCAACTGCTTGACATCCGTTGACAAGAAAGTTGAACGTTGTTAAGAGAAAAACAGATGGTGACATAGGGCCGCAATCCACAAAACGTGCTCGCGTAACTGAATATGAAGAGCCCGTTATGGAGGCGACACCTGTTACCATGCGCATTCCGTCTGGTAAAGCCCTATCCTCTGTTAAGAGCTAGCCTCGTGGAAAGGGGGGCGGGTTGGGCTGCTCCCTCGACTGTGGTAGAGGTGGTCTCAACACAAATGTGGTGTCGAAGATGCTCCGGAGCAACCAAGCGTTAATCAAGGATATTAAACAAAGGAGAAAGCATGTTGCCGACTATTGCTTGTTAGATGACCACAATTTTGATGAACGGCCAGTTAATCTGAATTAATAATGGCTCATACTCACATTAATTTTCAAATTTAGTCTATTTTAATTAACGAGTTCTTTAATATTATGGAGTGCGGTGAGCAGTGTGCTGGTACACCCGCACGCAACGCTTCGGAGAGCTGACATTATGTCCTTGGTGCCTGAAAACCTTATGTCGTTGAATGTCATTGAGTGTTGGTCGATATTGATGAACCATTTGGAAAAGGAGGAATATGGCGACCAAATGAGGATGTCATTCTTTGGTATACGTCACATGGTACTTCCATTAACCATTGCATAATATTTATATCCACTTCTATTACACCTTTGTTAGTTAGAATGACACTTTTCTAAATTGCAGTTATATTATGTGAATGTTTCACTTTAGTTCTTTTAATCAACAAAAGTGTCATATAGCGTCGAAGTGTAATTTTAAGGAACAATAGTGTAATTTTAGGTGACAAAGTAACCACATTAATCATGTTTACTATTGCCTTTAACAGGATATACTGTTGGGATTGCTTGGAACGTTTGAACAACCAGGCACACAATCAGACAGCAATTATGACAAGTTGTACCAGCTCTGGGACACCTTCATCGTCGGCAGTGAGCAAACCGTCAACTTGAAAACAGACTTGCTATTTGTCCCGTTCTACATTGACGACCATTTCGCATGCGTATGTATCAATCACAAATCAAATTGATCGACTTCTTTGGACGGGCAAATGCATTCTCGATTTGCAAAAGTCGCGATTTGGAAAAAAGTAGCGTTTAATTGTAAGTTATCGTCCATCCCTTTCTTCCAAATGCTATCTATTTTTTTCAATCAGTTTTTTGAGGTAATTATGTACATATGCAGGCTAGCGCAGTGAGTGATTATTTAGAATCACGGGATAAGGAAAAGAAGAACACTAGAGCACGGGAAATTCCTAATTATGCGTTACGCCAGATACCTTTCAGCGGGATGTCACCTACTCTCAACCAACCAGAGTCGGGTCTGTTCACCATGATGGCAATGCTCTTATACGAGGGTCTTCCTTTTCAGCATGAAGACCTCGAGAAGAAGAAATCAAGGCGTTATTTGGTGATCCAGCTTATAGCTACCCTCGTTCTAGCAGACATGAACGTCTTGCGCGAAGGTGTGCTCGAGAAGGTCAAAGCTTTTGTTAGCACGAAGGACAAATTGTGGAAGGTATTACAACAGAAGCGTAGATTGCCATGTGCCAATGTGAAAAAATAACAACCTTAATCTAGTAGTTAAGTTTTTGTGGGAATATTGCCTTGCCTATGTAAACATTTATTTCATACTTGGTATCATTATCAGATGTTAGCAACCTTAATCTAGACAGTTAGTTTTTGTGTAAACAATGTTAGCAGATGCTTATTGTTAGCTTTCAACATTCTATAAGACGAGGTGTTTTATGAAAATATAGTTATGTTGTTAATAGATGGTGCAATAATATTTATGTTGTTTTACCAAACTATGTTATAAGGCTTTACTATAGATGAAGTGTAACTTTAATTGCATAATCTATAATTATAATGAGTTTAAGTGTAATTCTGATCATAACAATCCTACCCTAAGCAGATATGAGGCCATTGTAATTTTATTTCCTAGATATCTGTAATTCTAAGAACATAAATTGTCATAATAGTCAAGAGTGAAAAATTGAACGTTCTCGTGTTGCAGATTATAACTGTTTCGTCCAATTGAAAATACTTCAACAAAATACATTGTAATACCAACGGCGACCAGTTGCCTTCCTGGCAGTTTGATGTCTAAACACAATACGAAACATCATGTTGTACCTCGTATTTTGCGTAGACATCCCCAAAAAAATGTACTGCTTATTAGGTATTATATTGATTATTCTAAGATGTATTCTTCTTCTTCTTCTTCTTCTTCTTCTTCTTCTTCTTCTTCTTCTTCTTCTTCTTCTTCTTCTTCTTCTTCTTCTTCTTCTTCTTCTTCTTCTTCTTCTTCTTCTTCTTCTTCCGACGAGGGCTCTGACGATTACGACAACGGTGGGTGCTCTGCGAAAGGATTAGGGCAGTTCCTTTTGTCATGGTTAGCTAATCGCTTGCAATTTTTACACATACGTTTTGGCTTCCTTGCCAAAGCAACTGCTTTTTCCTTCATCGACAACATTCTCTTTCCGCTTCCCTTGTTTTTGGATTTCTTGGGCGGCAAAATGGTTATCTCCTGACTAGGAGAACAACCAAGAATTTTCTCCAACTGTTGTTGTTTATTCAATGGTGATCCTAATGGTGAAAGTTTCTCCTTAAACTGTTTAATTAGACTAGAAAAGTTGTCGACATCATTTTTCAATTTGTCCATCAGCATACCAACTGTCTGATGAATCTTTGACCATATTACTGACATCGCAATCTGTTTTCCATCTATTATATCAACGTCCTCAGTTGCTTCACCATTACAATCGAATATTTTAGACAACCTTGCATCTTTACACCATCTTTTAGCAACGCATTGTTCTAGAATATTCTTCACTCCGTTTGATGAGTAAATCCATATGACATGCCGGCAAAGAATGCCTTTATTCTCAAGCATTCTGCAGCTACAAGTGGCTTTCAATGTATCTAGTTCAACAATATAGAGTAATATGTTAGTTAAATCAGTCAGGAGAAAGTGTGACTGAAATACACAAAAGTGTAATTCTAACCGGCATAAGTGTAATTCTAACCGGCATAGCAGTGACATATAGACCTTACATAACACAAAATATAAATGTAATTTTAAAAGGTAAAAGTGTAATTTTAGTTGCATAAAGTGTAATTTTAAGACAAGTGTAATTTTAACAATCCAAAGTGTAATTTTAATCAACAAAAGTGTAATTTTAACGGATAAAAGTATAATTTTAACAAACAAATGCTACAGAATGATACCTGGGCAGTATGTGACCTCATAATTTATGTCCCTGTTTGCATCTCTTACAGTGTTCACCTCTAAAGAGTCACACTCAGTAAATCCTCTGCTTTTACAAGTACCGATTGAGTACTTGACCTCTTCTTGAAATTCCTCGAATACTCTATGACTGTACACTTGCGCCCCGTGCACTTCGATAGCTAGATGCGTTGATATTACATGGAAAGTGTTTCTGTTACAGTTGTCAATCTTTTTCTGTGTGTGTCTTTGCTGGTCCATCGCGCTGTCAAAACGCATCGAAAACTCAACTAATGTTCCTGACTTACTCTGAAATCTCTTAAAAAAACTATTTGAGCTCTCTGATCTTTGGGTTATCCTCATAACACCCCCCATATCTAGGTCCCTACAATGAGCCATACCCACTGCTTCCTTTTAGCGTACATTTCTTGGAACCAGTCAATGTTATTAACATTGTGTTCTCTGCCAATTTCTTCCTATTTTGCATCGAACTCTGCCGCTTCAATGTCTTCATCCCATATTATGGCATTCATTCAATTTCTTTACAAAGACCGAATAATCGTCTCTCGTCACTCCATACTTTCTTGGCACCTTGTTCATGATATGCCACATACAATATCGGTGGCGCGCTGTCTTGAACACCAATGGCACCGCTTTAAGAATACCAGGATCCTGATTGGTGATAATATAATTAGGCTCTTTCCCACCCATCGCAGCCAAAAAACGGGTGAAAACCCATTTAAACGAGTCTGCATCTTCATGAGCAACAAGCGCTCCACGGAAAGCGACTGATCGTTTATGGTGATCAACCCCGGTGAAAGGTGTGAAGGACATGTCATACTTATTGGTGGAATACGCCGGATCGAACGACACTGCATCCCCAAAAACTGAGTAGTTCCTTCTAGCGATTCCGTCGGCCCATATAGCTTTACTAAGGCTACCGTCAGAATCAACATCATAGTCAAAGAAGAACCCAGGCCTATTAACAGCCAATTCCTTAAAGTGGTCCAGAGAACATCTGACCGTCCCGTTCATGAATGTAGCATTTCACATCTCTGTGAAAGTTCTTAAAATCATTTAAACTAGCTCCGATGTTTTCAAACCCATTAACATGTTCCTTCAAAATTTTGTAAGTCTTCGTTGCTCTATCTTCAATTTGTTGATTATTGACAATCTTTTAGATATATGTATTTTAATCAACAAAAACGTAATTTAAACAGATACAAAAGTATAAATTCAAAAAACAAAAGTGTTGTTTTAACAAGAAAAAGTGTAATTGTAGCAGCATAAAGTGTAATTTTAGCAGACAAAAGTGTAATTCTAACAAAATAAAGTGAAATTATAACATATACAAGTGTAATTTTAATCAACAAAAGTGTAATTTTAGTCAACAAAACTGTAATTTTGACAAAATAAATTGTAATTTTGACGAATATATGTATAATTGTAACACACAAAAGTGTAATTTTAACAGACAAATGTAGAATTCCAATGACTCAAACAAAGTGTAATTCTAACCAACAAAACTGTAAGTTCAAGAAGGCGAAGGCTAACTTCAGCAAACCTGGAATACTCACCCTTGAATTATAAAGGATTGTCATTTTGTGATAGTCTGTTATGTTGCATGCCAACTTTTGAAACTCTCTATCTCTGGCTGATACGAGTTCATGGTTGTGGCCACTGTGGAGTCTGTCAATTATTAATTCTCCATTCCTCATGAATAGCCTAATCCTCGCTTTGCACCCAACGCGCCTGACTTTGTGTCTCCTACCTGAGTCCTGGCGGCCACTACACTCCAATTGTCCCTTATGTTTGAACCCCTCCCGGTTGCAAACCAACAGTTTAGATTTTATTTCCCCGCCACGCCATCTCTTAGTCGTGTACTTACGCACATCAAAACCACAAGCAACAACATAAATTCTATAAAATGTCACTGCTTCCTCTATTTCCAGAAATTCCTGACCAACATAGGGGGTGAACTTAGCTTCAACGTCCCTGCAAAATTCTTCCTCGTTCGGCTTTCATTTTCCATTGTGCTCAATATTATCAGTCAATAGTGTCATTATTATCAATTGTTTTCATAAACTTAAAGTAACCCATATATTTGTTAAAATTATAGCTTCGTTAGAATTACACTTTTTGTTGTTATCATTACACTTTTGTCTGTTAGAATTATACTTTTTACTATTACAATTACAGTTTAAAAACTTACAGCTTTTCTGTTACAATAACCCTTTGGTTGTTAAAATTACACTTTTGTCTGTTACAATTATACTTGTTACTATTAGAATTACAGTTTAAAAACTTACAGATTTTGTCTGTTACAATAACACTTTTACTAGTCAAAATTACACGTTTCTCTGTTACTATTATACTTTTTCCTATTAGAATGACTGTTTACAAATTTAGAACTTTTGTCTGTTATAATAACACTTTTAGCTGTTAAAATAACACTTTTATCTGTTATAATTACAATTTTTACAATTACAATTACAGATACAAATATTACACTTTTGAATTTCAAATTTACAATTACAGTTAAAAGAATTGTACTTTGTACGAATACAATTACAATTATACTTATCTACCATAATAATTACAATAATACTTTTGTTGCTTAAAATCACACCATTTGTAGTTAAAATTACATTTACGACCATTATAATTACAGTTTTGTGAATCCTGAAATTACTCTTTCATCCGTCATTATTACACTTTTAAATGTTACAGTTACACTTTATTCGTCTTTTTACTGTCACGTTGCAGATACTATATTGACTCTTACAAATAAGAAACTGAAATATGAAGCAACTCATAACAAATGTGACATTATCTACCAGAAAAATAACTCCAACGTCGAGAAGTTTAACTTCAACTTCACAGAGTTGATGTTGAACTCTATAATGCTGGAGTTCATGTTGAAAGAGTGGATTTACAGATTTCAAATAATAAAAAACAAGCTTCAAAAATAACCTAAAATACACTTCCTTCTCATATTTAAGCTACTGTTGATATTTAACCTAATGTTTTGATAAAAAAAGAAATATAACCTAACTTTGAATGAAGAAAATAAATAAACAATCCAAAAATTACCATCGACAAATGGAATCATTTGCAAATCCGCCATTTTTTACGTTGGACGGTGGTCTTGTTGTTTGTTTGTTAGAATGGAGGATGATAAAGGAAGATGATAAAGGAAGAATGTAGGATTTTTATTTTCAGAAGTTTTATTTGCTCTAAATTATCGCCAGTAAGGATGAATATCCATGATGAGTTTTTTTCAAATTGTGTTTTGGTGGAGTTTGTTTAGAATTGTGTTGAGGAAGGTTGTTGAATGATTATGCATGTGTTTGTGTGTGCACAGTGGGTAATAGACAATAGTACTAACACACACACCCTCTCTCCTCCTCAACCTATTTCTTTTTTTTTTTCACGCCTATATTGGCTTTAAAGTAGGCAAATCTCCACTCTCCATTTTCCTAATCCAAGGGCCCTAATAAAGACTTAGGGACTCAAAAGATATTAAGGACTTAGGAGAACTTTACACTATATATATATATATATATATATATATATATATATATATATATATATATATATATATATATATAGGGTCGAGATCCCGTACGAACTAGAATTAGGTACGAACCGTACGAACCAACTCAAAAGATACAATTTCAAAAGCCCAACCTTTTCCAAATAAAAAAAGCCCAAAGTCAAACCCCTATCTTGTCTTTCACACGTCCTTTGTCATAAATCACACACTACCTTCCTTTTCCCTAATCTACCACAAGCACCATCACCACCACCGATCGCAGTATCATAAAGGACCGCCGGAGTCGGCTCTCTCTTATGTCGGCGACGTAGATCTCGCCAATGAGCCGCCCTCCTCTTCGTCGCTTCCTTCACCGCCGACCTTGTATTGAATTGCCGACAACGGTGATGAAGACTACTTTTTGGCTCTAAATTTCCCGATTACATCCACTGTATAGTTAGTTTTACCAAATTTTACTTCCCTTTTTGTAGATCTAGCACTTGGAAGAAATTTGAAAAATGTAGTTAGCGATTGTTCATTTGGTTGGTGGGTTTGATGTTATTTGGGGCGTGATTGGTGGTAGGTAGGAGGTGAGGTGGTCGTCGACATTGTTCTTTGATGTTTTTAGTCTTTGTATGGTTGGATGGGGCGGTTGTGGTGTGTGGGGGCGATGCGGTAACAAGTCTTAATGTGGTGGTTGTGGTGCTAATCAAAAGTGTGTGGTGGCGGTAGTTTGGTGTTAGTCGGTGTTGGTTGTGGCAAGTGGTGGTGGGCTGTGGTAGTTAAGCTGGTGGACACACCAATAGTTATTCCACATACACGTATTAGTTGTACACATACACAAATCAATTTTATAAATTATTGGTTGTTGATGAGTTTTACACCTGGAAGTTGGAACTTGTTGTAATTTTGATAAAATCACTTTTCTACCATTTGTAATGGTTCGAAAAATCGATTATAGATTAGCAAGTTATTTGTTGCTTATTAAAATATCGCTTATGATGTTTTGTGCGTTGGAACAGATATTTTGTCGTTAATTGAGTTGTATTTTGTCCATTTGTTGCTGATGTAGTCCAAATTCCGCTATAATCGTAAGCAAGTGTTAAACAAGCGGCATAATAATGAAATAATCACAAGAAGTAAAAGCATTCAGCTTTATATTAGTGCTAATAGGACGTAACTTCTAGAAAAATAATCTCTAAATAGATAACTAGAAGCAAGGAGTTATACTGTAGTAATTAGATTAGAAAAAATGACCCATATTTTCGAAACTTCAGCGACGCTTTAAAGTATACAACCCCATTAACACTCACTAGCTTTGATAGTGGTAGCAGCATCATGATCCAAATGTAAATATAGTCTCACAAGTCATTATAATGTTAGAAAAATAGGATATACTCCGAAATATATGTAGTAGCGGAAACAGATGCAGTCTGCGTAATGTTATTACCAAGTGGGCAAGAAGAAGGTGTTAGATACAGTCTGCATAATAACTTCTCGAAAAGCAAACATACGCACTTCCCATTTTGGCATGGTTTTGAGCAACAAAATTTCAATAGCTCCTAGATTGTTTTGAGGTTAAATACGCTCCTTTAAATATTACTTTGTATTACACATTCCTTTATGTTGTTAGATACACATCTTTGACAAGGTAGATACACTCATTTTTTAGGTAAAATAAGATCAAACGAGGGAGACGGGTATCTTTATTAGTATGTATCTAGCAACTTAAATGAGTGTATCTAGCTAGCTAGAGGTATGTATGTATCTAGCAACTTAAATAAGTGTATCTAGCTAGCAAAAGGTATGTATTTAACAAAAAAATAAGTGTATCTAGCTAGCTAGAGGTATGTATCTAGCTAGCTAGAAGTATGTATCTAGCAACTTAAACAAGTGTATCTAACTAGCAAAAGATATGTATTTAGCAACTTAAAGAAGTGTATCTAGCTAGAAAAAGATATGTATCTAACAACTTAAAAGTGTGTATGTAGCTATCAAATGGTATGTATCTTGCAACTTAAAGGAGTATATCTATTTATCTAGAGGTATATATGTAACTAACAACTTAAACTAGTGTGTCTAGCTAGCTAAAGGTACGTATCTAGTGTCTTAAAGGAGTGTATCTAGCTAGATAAAGGTACGTATCTAGAGTCTTAAAGGAATGTATCTAGCTAAATAAAGGTATGTATCTATCAACTTAAACGAGCGTATATACTTATCTAATGGTATGTATCTACCTATCTAAAGGTATGTATCTAGCAACTTAAACGAGAGTATCTAGCTATCTAATGGTTATATCTAGCAACTTTAAAGGAGAGTATCTAACAACTTAAAGACATATATCTAACATGATACAAGTTTATATCTAGCAACTTAATGAGATTAGTAGTTTTTGTACACAATAGGCTCCGATCCGAACCCAACTTTATGCGGAAGTTTTGTTGCCAATAATTTGATAGTTTGGCCATAATGAAAGCTATAGAATGACAACTAAGTACTAGTGCTACTACGACAATCAGTTGACACAATTACCTCTTTAATTTCATAGAAAATGATGCATGGGTAATATACATTACATACAATGCGAGTGGTTTAAAGAGTCCCCCTCCCCCCATATGGATGTAAAGAGGCCACATATGAAATTTTAGTTACATTTTATAAGATTGATGATACAATTTTTCATAATGTTGGTATTTTTTTAATATATCTATATTTATTTATTTATTTATTTATTTATTTGTATGACAAGTTAGTGTTTGTCAGGAATACAAAACAACATACTACTGTAGATACAAGTCCTAGCTATCGACTACAACCTACAACCTGGCACTACCACAACCACTATTAGATGCCGGACACCACCACCATCATAGACACCTCGCTTCCAGGCTCCACCATCTTTAATGTCGTCGATAAGTTGATGTGTACGAACGTCGTCACTCTCACCGGCAATAAGGTGACGGCACAACGAGCACCACCACACTCACTGCGGCGACCACTAACGCCACTCGCACTACGATGCCATCACTTCACCTATTATTCTATTAACTACCAATCAACACTCCGACAACCGCGACATCAACGCTGCCCTTACCACCACCACTCACCCCACCACCCAGAGATGCGTATCTGGTCTTTACAACGGTGGTAATTCGATGTCGGCATCGACGAGTGCACATGAGTTAAAGACGAGGAGAGAGAAAAGAGACGGGAGAAAAAGCATTGGGTATGGAAAGAAGTCGTCGGCGTAGTTGTTAAGCGGCGTTGACCGGTGATGGTAGTTGGGTGTGGTGGTTGGGGTCCTGGAGAGGTGTTAAGGCTTAAAAGTGTACGAGTAATTGGGGTTGATGTGAAGATAAAGTCATTTATGGGTAAATGTGAGATACACTCCGGACCTTTAATTTGACTTCATCCAATGGTTCTTATTCGGTTAAATGCAGTTAGCACCGTAAAATAGTTCCCACGAGATCCTCGATTCTATATATATATATATATATATATATATATATATATATATATATATATATATATATATATATATATATATATATATATATATAAGATTTTTGAAGTTTTTTTGCTTGGATCGGACCGGACCAGACTGGAGATTGGCTATCCTAATTTTGTGAATCCAGAGATCGGACCAGACCAGCCGATCCGGACCCGTCCAATTTGTCGGCCCGATCTAGTTTATGAACAACCTTACCCATAACTAGAGCTGGCCAAATGCTCGGGTCAGCCCGGCCCGACCCACCCATCGGGCCACTCAAGACCCGGCAACGCGACCCCGCCCAAGACTCGCCCCTTACCCCTGGTCGAGCGTGGGCTTCCCATATCAAACCCGGTCCGCCATTTTAGGGGAAAGAAAATTTAAAACATAATTGTAACCAGCCCGACCCGCCCTTTACCAACCATGAGCCTGACCCGGGTCACACCAATAGTCGACCAGGCCCGACCCGACCAAGCCATCCCCTCCAACAGGCCGGTTCAGGGCCTGATCAGGAGATCCCGCCCCGCCCCGGATCAGCCCGGCCTGGCCCGAACTCGGCCCATGTACACCTCTCCCCATAATTCATGTGGGATGATACTTAATCCCTTTTAAGGAAGGCTAGCGGTATTAATGAGTGTTTGTTTGCCTAAAAATAAACAATTAGCGTAAGACTTATCGAAATAGTGACCTTTCTTCCTCCGGACTCCGGTAGACATCGTTTTAGAAAGTGAGTAACGACATTTACCAACCAAAATAAGAACACCTCAACCAATTGCAGTCAAGCAGCCAGCATTCTACATTCCAACTTCACACATTCCAACTTCACCAGCTAGAGAGAGGCACTCTCATCTACTATTATCATATCATATCATTCTTATTAATTATTGGTATTAATCATAATTAATATACCTTCCTAAAGATTCCCCCATATGACCTTCAAATTATTAGTATTATTATCTCATCATTCATTCTACATGTAGTTTACATTTGAACAGCAGCAACAAGCTTGTTTCTTTTTGTCTATTTCTTTATTTGATTTCATTTTTAATCAATTACTCGTATTAGTTGAACTTTCAACTTCGCACGTCTTTCTCCTATATCTTATGGCTTCCTCTTAGTTGACTCCATTTTTAAGCAATACCCTTTATTTTCTTACCCTTTTTTCTTAAATGGGTTCTGTTCAATTTTGCTTATTATTTACCCTCAAAACCTTCCAAATTGGGGAATTTGTTGTTGGGTTTTTGTGATTTTGAAACTTTAATTACTGTAATTTGGAGATGGGTACGAGGAGAAGTAAGGCAATGAAATTGGGGTTTGTGTTTAGAGGTTTTCTGGCTATGTTGCTTGCTTTCGCTCTTTTGTCGCCGGCGTCGAGTTTGAGGCCGTTGAAGGAACAATCAAGGTCTTGGGGAGACGAGGTTAGTCCTTGAACTTTTTCATTTAAATACTGTATTATCTTTTGTGTTGTACCTCCAATTCCTCAACCCGATAATATTCTTCATTTATTTATGCCTTGAAAACATGTATATGTTGCTGGTTTTGGGGGGAATGTTTTTTGGTAGTTAGTAATGATTAGATAATTGCAAAGGAGACGTCTACTCGTCCGACAACTGTATTCAACCAACCGTGTTTCACAGTATTTGCGTTTGTTGCTCAATGTATTGATGGAGCGAGCATATAGAGTGAATGGGAAAACCCACTGCCATGGTTTCCGACTTTTGGTCTGCGCATTAGAATTAAGTAAACAGCCGCTTATATGTTTAAAGCTAATGAAATTGTAGAAGTGAGTAAGTCGCTGATCGTCTGTACTTAAACTGCTTATCCGATTAACATGGAAGAATGTGAACCACAAAAAAGGAGTTGATTTAGAAGTGTGTGGCAGTGCTCCTGATTCTTTTTTTTTTGTTTTTCTTATTATTTCACATTGTCACATTTTAAGAAATTTCATTCAGCACTCTTGGTTTTTAAGCTTCCCGTTGTCTCATTGATGGCTAATTGAATATGGAGGAACTGAAGAACTTGCTAGAGTAAGTCGACACAGAATTGATGTTGCTGATGTAGTCACCTGGTGTTTGCTTTTGCGAGCAGTGATATGATTAGTTTTTACACGTGTTTGACTTCAGACCCCTGTTCCAAGAATTTAGACCCAACTAAGTAACTAACCCTTGAACCAACAAAGAAGCTTTCCCTTAGTTTACGCAGACCCAACTAACCCTTGCGCGATTTGATTTGCTTTCCTCAAAGATAGGAAGAATGCATCACTCTTTTTTTTTCTTTTCCTTTTCTCATTATATTTTAATGCCCTCGACTTATAATCTTATACAATTGTTCTTTTCTCTTAATTTTTTTTTATGTAAAACAAAATACAAGCATGTAAATTTTACTTCCTGAGAGGTGGTGTAATGAATTGTGATTTTAAGTTATATGTTGTCATCACTCATCTGGATTTGAAGCTGAAATCTCATTTTGGGTTGTTTTTGAGAGATGGGACGTAGTTTACCTATATGAAACCATGGAGAAAATCCTTGCGCTTTTTCAGTTTTCTCTTAACCTGTGTTCAAATATCACATATGCATGTTGGATGGACGCGGCTAAGAGTATACCCTCTGGGTCCATATACACCATATACATCAAGGCTCACATTCCGCTAAACAAAGTATCTTCTTCTTAGTGTGATTTTAATATCCTGATGTTTTTAGCCTTCTGAATTTCATGGTTACCATACAAAAGACATCTGGAGGTTTTATTTTTGCTTTTCCAAATTAAACAATTTGTCAGTTCCTACAGTATTTCCTATTTCCTATTTTTTGTTATTCAAGAGAAGTTTCTTGGAGGTTGCAGATTACATGTGAGCAGACTGTGGCACTTTACCTTTAATTTGTGGTGTAATAAATGTTTGATCTATTTTATAATTCCCATGCTATTTAACCCCATTATACTCTTAAACAGTAATGTCCCCTTTCTAAGTTCCTCAAATACTCACATTTAATCGTCTACGCTGTTATTTCAGTGGCTCTTTGTCAAAAAGGAAGACAATAACATCGGCCCTTTCTCTAGCTGGAACATAAGTGGAACTTACAGAGGTTTGTAACTTGATCCATGAGAAAATCAGGACAACAGTTCCACTTAAAAAATAAGGGCATTATATCACTGTATACTTCTGTTTTTAATTTTTCAATAATTAAATGCATCTGGGACAGCTAGCTACCTGAAATGGAATACTGTATTAAATATTAAATTGTGCAAGCAGTAGGAAAATGAAAGTATTAAGTAATGAAGTAGTCTGAAACATATGGACATTCTGTTCACTGTCCCCCTATGAGAACAATGTTCACAAGGAAGCCCACATGATTATTTTCAGTTTGTAAAAAGTTGATTTTATTGCAGTAGAAAGTCTGTTTATGTGTGATTTTCATAGTTGAGATCTACATGAAAAGAAGAAAAATCTAGGATTTATTCTATTCAGCAGAAACAAAATAATAGACGTTGAACTTGTGAAATATCTGTTCTGAAAAGTGGAAAATGTCGTTCTTCATTTAGTATATTCATTCCTTCCGTCTCTATTAGTTTTTTTTTTTTTTTTAACAAAATTCTTCGTTAACTTTGTTATGCAGGTAATTGGAAGTTTACTGAGTCTGCAAATATCTCTGCTAGATTCCCTGATTTCAAGAAATCTGAGGGAAGCTCCATTGTTGAGTTGATGAGTACCCCTACGAAAATAACTGGAGTACATTATGTTCAGGTAGCGAACTAGTCAGAGTTAACAACAGCAAAACTATGCCATTTATGTTTAGTATAAAAGCCCAATGTTTGGCGAAGGAGGTTGTGTGTAGGTTATAGTTTCAGCAACAGTTTTCGCTTCTTCCACATTGGTTATTTGATCTATCAAATTGGTCGGGCGGGTTTGGGATGGCTCAGAGTACGGGTCGAAAATAGTTTCCGACACCTTTATATTTACCATTTTTAAAGTCGAGAAAAATACTTTTAAGATTAAATCATATTTGATTTTAATATTTTAATCATATTAATTTCTTAAAAGTACTTATGTTGGAAACTTGGAACTATTATGAACATTTATTTAGTATTTTAATAATTATTTTCTTATTAAATGATATAAAAGTTGTATAAAACTGATTTTCTAATCCGGTTGATTTATAGTACTAAAATTAATTCTTTTTTAATTATTATATCACATTTAATATATAAATATTGACATTAATTGAAACAGTTACTAACATTTTTATGTTATAAATACACGATTAACAAAAACATATGTTTGACCCCGTCACCGGTCAGGGGTAGTTTTGGGCGTGGGTGAAGATTTACGGGTAATGACTCTTGACCCTTTAAACGGGTCGGATTTGGGTCGGCTCACTTTTTGACAGGCCTGTTGGTGTTGGATGGATGATAAAAGTTGAAGTTGGAATCATTAGTTAGATTGAGCCAGATTCTGACTAGGGAGCTACTGGTTGATGTGAAGCTAATGGTGCTTTGACGTAGCAGTGACCTAGCCAGTACTAGTCGGATTGTGTCGGACATAGGAAATGGAAATGTTTGATTAGTAATATTTTATGCAATACAGTTAATTCAAGTGATTGAAAAGTCGATTTAATTTACCTTTTCGGCAATTTGGCCATTAAAACTGTGGAGGGTGAGTGAAGCATCCTTTATGGTCAGCAGCTCGTACTATTTGGCCCTTTTGTGTCCCTTGCTGATGTGGCTAGCAATGATGACATTGTTTCATGGACACAAAGTTTAAGAGAAGTTCATAATCTGGAGTAGGGTTAGAGATTGTTCTGTCGTTTGCTATATTCTCTTGGGTGGAAAGTTTTTTTGTGGATCATTCACAACTCTGGGGTCTTCTTAGTGGCTAAGATAAATGTTTACAACAACAACAACAACATCAGAGCCTTAATCCCAAAAAGATTTGGGGTCGGCTGACATGAATCATCCTTTCGAACCGTCCATGGGTGAACGCACGCCTCAAAATGCGAATAAAAAAGGGAAGATGAAAAACAAAAAGGGAGAACGAAAATGTAATGGAAAGTCGAGGTGAACTTAGAGGTTTTAAAATCGAATTCCGTCTTTCTTTTATAAAAACTTAAAATTTAAATCGAGAGAAAAGATTAAAGCGATTTTTAAAAACCGAAATAGAGTTAAGGATCCGGAATGAACTAGGTAAAAACTATAAGAAAGTGGTTGTTGAAAAAGTGTGTAATAAAGGAGAGAAAAATAAATAAATTAATTTCTTTAAATTAAATAAATAAAAAAAACTAAATCTGTCAAAAACATCAAATACTAAAAATCCACATGTATCCTTTCCCTCCATTGTGCCCTCTCCGTCACCATACTCTCCTCAAGCCCCAGAACTCTCATATCGTGCTCTATCACTCTCAACCATGTCTGTCTCGGTCTTCCTCGGCCTCTAAGGACCTTTTTCGTTCTCCAAGTCTCCACCTCCTAATCGGGTGCGTCCATAGGTCTCCTTCTCACATGGCCAAACCATCTTAATCGGTTTTCCATCATCTTGTCCTCTATTGGCGCCACTTTTACCTTTTCCCTAATCACCTCATTCCTTAACCGATCTTTCCTTGTATGTCCGCACATCCACCTCAACATGCGCATCTCCGCCACACTCATCTTTTGAATGTGACAATGTTTCACGACCCAACACTCGGAGCCGTAAAGTAGGGCAGGCCTAATTGCCGTGCGATAAAATTTTCCCTTTAATCTTTGGGGCATATCTTTATCGCATAGAAACCCAGAAGCACTCTTCCATTTCAACCATCCCGCTTTAATTCCGTGAGCCACATCTCCGTCTAACTTCCCATCTTTTTGAATAATAGATCCTAGATATATGAAGAAATCCGAACCCTCAACAACATTCCCATCGAAAATAATACTCCCCGCCTCTGTCGATCTCAACCCCGCCACCTTAGTGAACCGACACCTCAAATACTCGGTCTTACTCCGCTCGGCTGAACCCACGAGTCTCTAAAGTCCGCCTCCACAATTCCAACTTTCTCTCCACCCCCTCTTTTGTCTCATCAATCAACACAATATCATCAACAAACATCATACACCAAGGGATGTCGTCCCGAATATCCCTTGTCAACTCATCCATAACTATAGCAAAGAGAAAAGGACTAAGTGCGGAACCTTGATGCACCCCGAAGGTAATAGGAAATTCTTCCGTTCTCCCAACATTAGTGCGAACACTTGCACTAGCCCCCTCATACATGTCCTTTATGAGGTCAATATATTTTCGCGACACACCCTTTCTCGCCAAAGCCCACCAAAGTACTTCTCTTGGTACCCTATCATATGCCTTTTCTAAGTCAATAAAAACCATATGCAAATCCTTCTTCTTGTCCCGATGGTATTCCATCAACTGTCTCATGATAAAAATCGCATCCATAGTCGATCTCCTGGGCATAAATCCAAATTGGTTTTCCGAGATGTCTACATATCTCCTAAGCCTTTGCTCGATTACCCGCTCCCATAACTTCATTGTATGACTCATAAGTTTAATTCTAGATAATTGGAACACTCTTGGACATCACCGTTGTTCTTGTACAAAGGGACTAGAGTGCTTTTCCTCCAAGCCGATGGCATCTTGTTGCTCCTCCAAATCTTGTTGAAGAGCATGGTTATCCATTCAATCCCTTTCTCCCCGAAGCACCTCCAAACTTCTATGGGTATACCATCCAGGTCCCTCTCGCTTTCTTTGACCCCATCTTCCTTAACGCCTTTCTAACTTCACTCTTTTGTATTCTACGCACAAATTCCTGATTAACCATGCTTGGTGTTACCTTCTACATCCCCAAAACCTTGTTCCTTGATGTCCATTGAATAAATTATCAAAGTAAGAACACCATCTAGCCTTTATCTCGTTATCCGAACGAGAACCTTGCCGTCCATATCTTTCACACACCTAACTCTCCCAATATCTCTCGTCTTTCGGTCTCTTATGCGGGCCGGTTTATAGATATCCTTCTCTCCTTCTCTCGTGTCCAACCCGGCATACACTTCTTGGTTAACTTTTGCCCTCGCATCCCGTACGGCCTTTTTTAGCGGCTCGTCTAGCCTCCTTGTACTTTTCAAAGTTCTCATCACTCATGCATTTCCCCGAAACCTTATAGCATTCACGTTTTGTCTTTATCGCTTGTCTCACCTCATCGTTCCACCAAGATGTGTCCTTATTTGATGGTCTATTCCCTTTAGATTCCCCTAACACCTCCTTCGCCAAATCCTTTACAACATGCTCCAATTTATCCCACGTTGCATCAATATCTTTCTCCTCGCAATCCGACCAAATATCGCTACTTCCAACCTTATCCAAAAATGCTTGTTGGTTTCCCCCTTGTAGCTTCCACCACTTGATCCGTGCCTCACCGATTATCTTTCTCTTCCTCAAGTCTCTCTTACCCCGAAAATCAAGAACCACTAGTCTATGTTGTGTTGCGGCACTTTCCCTGGGTATGACCTTGCAATCGGTGTACTCTTTCCTCCACACATTCCTTACCAAAAGGAAGTCAATTTGACTAGCATTACCTCCACTTCTATAAGTCACCAAATGAGAATGTCTTTTCTCGAACCAAGTGTTCATTATACCCAAGTCATAAGCCAAAGCAAAATCCAATATGTCACTTCCTGCTTCATTTCTCTCCCCGAACCCAAAACCCCATGAATGTTCTCGAAGCCAACTCGACTAGTACCCACATGCCCATTGAGGTCACCACCAATGATCAATTTCTCTCCAATAGGGACTCGTTCTACAACCTCTTCTAAATCTTCCCAGAAGGCTCGTCGAAAAGAAGCATCCAAACCTACTTGAGGTGCGTAAGCACTTATAACCGTCACCACCTCATCCCCGACTACAAGCTTAATACTCATAATCCTATCACTCTTTCTCGATACTTCTACTACATCATCAATGTAATCTTTATCAATGACAATACCCACTCCATTACGACTTTTGTCTTTACCCGTGTACCAAAGCTTATAACCCCAAGGCGCTATCACCCTTGCTTTATCTCCGACCCACTTTGTCTCTTGTAGACACATTATATGCACTCTCCTCCTTTTCATAACCTCCCCTACCTCAGCTAATCTCCCTGTCAAAGAGCCAACATTCCACGTACCAAACCGTAACCTACTACCCTTCCTAAAGTCATGTCCTGATTTCTTTACCCGCTCTTGACCATGCTTCCTAGATCCAAACCTATTTGACACCACACCCATACTTCGAGGTGGCGCGCCGCTTTTGGGCGACGACCTAACAACCCTTGCATATTTTTCACTACACCCGGTCTAGAAGATGTAGCGCACCCCGCCTATTTGACACCACCCCGGATGTAAAGATGGCGCGTCGCTTCCGGCGACGACCTAGCAACCCTCACATACTTTTCACTACACCCGGGTCTAAGAAGTGCAGCGCGTCGCTTCTGAGGAGACGCCCCAACGTTGTTCAAATTCCGATTCATGTCCATAAAATGTGACTAAGTTTTTATGCTGGCTGCCACAGACCTACCGCAACCTTCCTCCTTTATCCGGGCTTGGGACCGGCAGCGAATGCCCGAAAACACTCACAGGCGGAGTTGGCTAAGATAAATGTTTAGCGGGAGAAAATTGCACGTGCTTTATATTAGAAACACCTTTGTCCATGTGTTATATATTTCATAATAGAAGCATTTTTCTTAGCTTTCAATGCTTTGTTTTTATTATTTCTCTCACTTTTGCTGACTTATTTCATGTCATTGCTATTATCAGGGAGTAATTGTATTCCATGATGTGTTCGATAATAACCGTGAAAGTGGCGGCGCCCAAATTCGAGTGGAAGGTGTATATATATGGCCATTTAGGCAACTAAGAATGGTGGCCAACAGGTGTTTGTCCTTAATTTTGTCTTTATGAGCAATTTCAATTTTTGAAGAAATGTTCTGATTTGCATTGCTCATAAGTTTACTTGATACGGTGTCTATGTACTTACTATCAAACAATAAAGATTGCTTTGGATTTTAGTCTCAATGTATAATACTCTAATAGGCATTGTGTTTGATATCACGTGCAGTGGAAAGGACGGTGAATTAGGTCTAGAAGAAGACTACTTCTTATCTAATCCATATCACTTGGTAAATATACTCTCTTATTATTTATTCACAAAGCGCACTATTACTCTTTACCACAAGTGAATACGATTGGGTCAGCATATCAATTCGTTCTTTTTGTTAGTCTAGGTGCTTTTAAAGGGAGTCATAATGTCCTTCCTTATATACAGCTCGGATTATTGAGTTCTTGTTCTGGTGCTTGCTTTAAAAAAAGGAACTTAATTATTGTATTCTTGTCCTTTTTATTCGTGGAGTTTTGCGAAAATTCTAAATTTAAAATTTCAAGGCATATCTTCCTGATAAATGAGCCTTGCGTTTATGCTTATTTTTTTTTCATTTAGCCAGACTGATTCTGATTAATTATTATGCTATTGTTGCTGCTGCCATTTCTTTAGGGTTTTACCATCAATATCTATTAGGGTTGATTGCTCTATCTCACTTTTGAGGTCTAACATTTGTCCTTTCATTTTATTTTGTGGCTTCGAGCAGCTTGGAGTTTTCTCATCACAAGTTTTTCAAGAGTCTCCCAGGGTATGGAGAAAAAAGAAATGTAATATTTGTTTCTACCAAGTCTCCATTTTTGTCACACACATGTATCCAAGTTTCATTATCAGTACTTTAATTCTCTTTCTGTTTTTTTTGTAGCCCAAGTGCAGGATATAGAAAAGCATTGTAATATAGAAATTGCTGCTCAAGTTTCACGGATTCCATCCTTGCAGAGTGGTATCTCCCCGTTTCCTGCTCTTCTCTCTTTGTCATGTATCTGCTGTTCAAGATTGTTGCCAAACCTTCTCAGTAGCATATTAGGAATTCTAGACTCATAGTAAACTAAGCCTTTTGAACTTGGGCTCTTTCAAAATGCAAAGTGCAGATAATTTGTTTTTCTCTGAACCCCAAAAGCCTATATAACATTTTGTTAATGCAACTTAGCTAGTTAGCTTTTTAGGTCTCGCATCATTTAGGTTCAGCGTAGGCTGGTGTGTACATGAAACTGGTGTGTACATGAAACTATCAAAGCCTGAAACTTCGTCAGTGAGCTGTTAACTTCTTTATTAAATTGAGATAGGCATCCTTTATGGACATTTTGACGAGCTACAGCTAGTTATTTCGGCATATTCGTCTACTGGTTTGAAAGGTAATCTCCCAGGCTCACCAAATAAATTAAGAAGTCAAATAAAATTCGTTTAGTAAACACGTCTTCATATGCGACGGTGAATGAAGACGCTTGATTTCGTTCTTCTGTGTTTTACGTGCTTGAATCATGTTCATTTTTTTTTCCTGTTTCTCTCAAACATCGTTTTAAACGAATATTTTTACCATAAACTGTTAAAAGTTTTGCCATCTGCCCCAGTGATGCTCTATAATTTTATTACTAGTGTGCTGTAGCTTTGCTAAGCCTCTAAATGATTGAATTTTAGATGGTGAGCATGATCGATACCACTTAGAGGGGTTAATGGAATCTCCATCTGCTGATGAAGATGGAGACTGTTTTTCTCCGTTGTTGCTTAATGCTACCTCTGTCAACATTGAAGTCTACTACAATAAGGCTGTCAATTATACGCTGATGGTTACCTTTGTATCCTTGTAAACTTTAGCAATTTCAATGCAGAGTGAATTTTATTTATTTATTTGAATTACCTGTGTATATGTTTTTCCATTTTTCCATTAGTTACTATTTTTGTTTTTTCAAAGTTTTACCACTTGGACAGTTGGACTCCTTGACCAAGCCGTGCTTTAGGTATCCTTCCTTCAAGTTCTTTTGTTGATTCGACAAATGGAGCATAGCAATACACAATCTGTAAGAATAATTTTCTTGACTTGTCCATAACCTCTTAACTCCGTTACAGTGCTAATTGAATTTAGCATCGTCTTTGCTTTATTATGATTCCACTTGTCTTCCAGGGAGCTGCCAAGGTTTCTATATTGATGATTGGGCAGCAGGCTATTATGGATGCATATCTGTGCCTTCTACATTTGACAGCTGGAATACTTGTTGGTAGGTCCACCTTCTATATCAGTTGTCTCCGAGAACTGAATTAATCTAGTTTAACCTCCTCTGCAGACTTTTCATCCTACTTAAATAGTTAATTCATCAAAACCCTCTATCTAGTCTCATTTTTTGTATATGGTCCATTCTAATGACACTTCAATTTACACACACCAAAATTGTAGATAAAACATTTCTGGAGCCTTTTGAACTGAACAGGAGTGAAAATACAAATTGCCACGGCATTTCTATGACTTCCCATTTCCCTTTTACGCATTCTGGGTGATAGCCCAATTACAATAACCACAACCATGAGGTCTAGTGCTGACCAAGCAAAGTGCTCAGCCATAGATAGTCTAGTCTCTTTGTACTCCCTCCATTCATTCCGATTTACTACATTTCCAAACAACACAAGTATAAAGAAGAGGCAAGCAGGGTATTAATCAAGGCTGCAAAACCAAAATGCTACTGTTTTATAAAGGTTTTGAGGAATGAAGACCACAACTGTGACTAAAACGAATCTTTTTTAAAAATAATGTTTTTAACAATTAAAGAACTATCGTTTTAGGTCGAAATGGAACTTATTTATCGAAATGGTGTCCAACTAGGATTGAAACACACAAAACCTAAGACCAAATCAACCTCACCCATGCATCACCATTTTGACACCACCTTTCAATTTTGACTTCCATTCTCTCACCCCACCATTACCACCGGCACACCCACCGGACCCCACCACTGCCTCTCCCTTTCCCACCATATGCAACTCTCTGAGCCATCAACACCCACCAACACCCTTGTCGAAGGACCACCACCATTGCTGTTCATCATCAGATCTTTTGACTGAAAGTTCTAAATTCGTTCTTCCGAGGAGCAAATTTTAATAGGCAATGTGTCACGGTCTGAACTTTGAGTCGGGTCGTGGAGCGCACCCTTGTCTAAACTCACGACAAGAATGCTAGCGAGAGCGTCAAGCACTAGTGTTTGTCAAGCACTAGAGCATTCGTAATAATCGGTCTCAGTTTGCGTTTGTCGGGATCCTAGTCTCGATCATCAACGGTCGACACACACATGCTTGTTAGTAATTAATGAAGGCAAGAGTCGTTCATAAGAATGCAAGCAACAAGCAATAAGAAGGCAATTGGGTGGGAAGTAGATTGATTGACTAGTACTCCCCAAAGAGGGAAATTTGATATTACAAGCCTGGTAGCAGGAAACATTGAATGTGCAGAATAACGATACGTTTTCTAAACGCCTAAAAACGTATCTTAAACTAAAAAGCTAGCTCCAAGATTCAACACGCAGGAAGTAATGCATGACTATAAAAACAGAAACGAAAATACATAAGTAGAAACATAAAATCTAAGGGTTCGAAGTGAACGGATCACGCGCGCAATTTTTAGGTATTGGCGGCTCGTTACACTCTCCCCCCACCTAATCAGTTGTCGTCCTCGGCAACGCTGGAAGTCTTCAAGGCTGGTTCAGTCGCTGGTTCAGTCGGCTGATGGCTGATGGTGCTGTAAGTTGGTTGGAACGGATGTTTGCACGCTTGCTTTTGTTGCGGGTAGGATCTGCTGGATCTGGATGGTACGGCTTCAAGCAACTCACATGGAACACCGGGTGACACTTCATCCAGGTAGGGCGCTCGAGCTTGTATGTCACTTCTCCAATCCGCTTGATCACTTGGATTGGGCCTTCATACTTTCGAACCAACCGCTTGTCTCGTCCCCTGAGTAATCTCATCTGTTCTTTATTCAACTTCACCATGACCATGTCGCCTACTTGGAACTCCCTTGGTCTTCGGTTCTCATTTGCCCATTTCTTCATGCGGCGTGACGCCTTCTCCAGATAAGCTCGAGCAATCTCTGCATTCACATTCCATTCTTTGGCGCGAACTCGTGAGCTTTCTTTGTGCGACCGCCATAAACATCTGCAACTGTGGGAGGCAATAAAGGTTGTTGACCTCTAACAAGTTCAAACGTTCAAACGGGCTCTTATTGCAAGAGGAGCTCGTCTGAACATTAAAGCAGAATTGAGCAAGATCAAGGAGTCGCACCCACTCCATTTGAGTTGCCCCCACAAAGTGTCGCAGGTATTCTTCTAGCATGCTGTTAAACCGTTGTCTGGCCATCCGTTTGGGGATGGTAACTTGATGACATCCGGAGACTTGAACCTAAGAGTTTGAACAACTCTCCCCAAAATAGTCCCGTGAAGCGAGAGTCGCGGTCACTGACTATACTTTATACTTTGAGGTAGCCCCCAGTATTTCACGACATGCCTCCTGAAGAACATCGTGGTTGTTTCTTCAGCGCTACAAGCCTTTGGAAGAGGGATGAAGGTTGCATACTTCGAGAATCGGTCCACAATGACAAGGATTACACTCAACGCCCCCATCTTCGGCAACCCAAATATGAAGTCCATTGAGAAGCTTTCCCATGGTCGGGTCGGCACTGGTAACGGATTTAGCAGCCCTCTCGGCTTCTGTTTCTCTCCCTTATCTTGTTGGCAAATAAGGCAGATCTTAGTGTACTCCATAACATCATCCTTCATCTGTGGCTAGTAGTAGCTCCGCTTCAGTAGGCATAAGGTTCTTTGCCATCCCGGATGACCCGCCCACAATGTATCATGGCACTCTCGCAGGAGAATCTTCCACAATCCTGTCACCTTTGGAACAAAGATTCGATGTCCCTTCGTGAATAGAAGTCCATCCTCCATCCAGAACTTGCTAGTCTTCCCTTCGATGGCTAATTGTTTCAAAGTCCTCGCTACTGGGTCTTAATCGAGGTGCTCTCTCGCCTGATCTCAAATATTTGTGTTTACCGTGGTGGTAGACAAAAAGGCAATCGTGTGCAACGTAGACAGGTCGCACCTTCGACTTAGGGCATCAGCGACCCTATTTGACGCTCTTGGTCGGTAAACAAATTCCACATCAAACTCGGTCAACAATTCCTGCCATCTTGCTTGTCGGCTATTGTGTTTGGGCTGAGTTAAACAGTGGGATGCTGCAGTGTTAGTCTTGACGACGAACTTCGACCCTAAGAGATAGTGCCTCCATCCACGTAGGCAATGAACAATGGCTAGGAGTTCCTTCTCTTGGACAGCATAGCGAGTCTCTACCCCCATTCAACTTTCTGCTCTCAAAGGCCACGGGGTGAGCCACCCCTTGGAGGAGTACCCCTCCAAGGGCAAAGTCGGACGCATCTGTCTCGACTTCGAAAGGCTTCGTGATATCTGGCAACGCCAACACCGGTTCTTGTACCACCGCTTCCTTAGCCTCTCAAAGGCTATTCTCCTGTCGATAGACCACTCCCACTTGACATCTTTCTTCAACAAATCGGTTAGTGGAGCGACAATCTTTGAATACTCTCGAATGAATCTCCGATAATAGTTCGCTAGCCCCAAGAAAAAGCGGAGCTCGGACACGTTTCTTGGAGTTCCCCAATCCTTGATGGCTGTAATCTTCTTCGGATCCATTCTGAGTCTCCCTTTTCCCACGATATGACCGAGGAAATTGACTTCGGGTTGGGCAAATTCACACTTTTCTCTTTTGACAAATAAGTGGTTGTCTCGGAGCTTCGCGAACACAAGCCTCAAATGTTCTGTGTGTTCGGTCAATGAGCGCCTATACACAACGATATCCTCCAGGTACACTACTACAAATTTGTCCAAGTACTTGTGAAACACATGATTCATCAACGTGCAAAACGTCGCAGGAGCGTTAGTCAAGCCAAAAGGCATGACCAACCATTCAAATGACCCGTATCTCGTCACACAAGCAGTCTTTGGCTCATATCCTTCGGTAATTCGAACTTCATGATACCCGGATCTCAGATCTAACTTGGTGAAGTACACGGCGCCTTGTAACTGATCAAACAAGTCAGCTACCAAAGGGATGGGATAGCGGTTTCTCACCGTTGGCTTGTTCAAGGCTCGGTAGTCGATACACAATCTCAGACTACCGTCCTCTTTCTTCTGAAAGAGCGCGGGAGCCCCATATGGAGCTTTAGAAGGTCGAATCGACCCTGAGCGAAGTAATCTAGCTGCTTTCGTAGTTGGGTGCCATCCGGTATGGCCCTCGAGCAGGAGGTCTTGTCTCTGGAATTAACTCAATTTGATGGTCCACCAACCGTCGTGGCGGTAGACTCATAGGTAATCTGGCATCACGTTCTTGTTTCCTCCAACACTTCCTTGGACTTGTGGTTCCACGGATTCAGCGGAAGTGTCCTCTTTAATGGACACGGTACACAGGTATGTCGGTTCTCCCTTTTGGAGTCCCATCTTCAATTGCATCGCAGAGAGGAGCGGTCCCTTCAGCTTTCTCTCGCCTTCTACGGCTTTCACAAGACATGATTTTGACCCGACCATCATTAGAGACCCATTGTGGGGCGCCAAGAAGGTCGGGGTTCGCTTCAAGAAATCCATTCCGAGGACGATCTTGAAATCATCCATCGGGACGCTGCTGAAGTCAAGTTTTCCAGTCCAATCGCCCATCTTGATCGCTACCTCTTTAGCTACACCCTGAATCGGCTTGGCACTGGAATTGACGGCTTTCATGCTACCACTTTCTCAGTTCAACTTCATCCTAAGTCTTTTCCCCTCGTCGGGGGTGACGAAATTAAGGGAGGCCCCTGTATCTATCATGGCTCGAGTCGCCTTCCCATTGATGCTTATTTCCACGTACACTAGTTCTATGGACTCGGAGCGCTCGGCACCTTTTCCCACACCTTTTCCCATTGAGCACATCTGCACCGCGCCCATCCGAGCCACTTCCCCTTGTTCACTCGCCTCATCATCATCACACCCCTCTGCGTCGTGGTGTGTCCCCTCGAGGTTTGATTCCACCGACATCTTAGACAAACTCTTCTTGAGATTGTTGAACTCTCCTTGGTGTGGGCACTCGGACATTCATTGCGGTCCTTTACAAAGGAAATAGGCAAACGGCTTTCTAGCAGTGGACGCTTCCGAAGTACTGCCTTTAGAATAGGTTGGAGTAGAATTGGTCGTGCACCACCTTCTATTGTCTCCCCCTTGACGGAATTGACTGTTTCGCGTAGAGGGAGGTCTTGCTTGTGGAGTCGTTCCTCCAAATTTCGGGTTACTTCCGCCCGCTACAGAGAATCCCTTCTTTTGGGCGGCTTCACGCTCCGTGTAGTAATCGACCAGTCTTTCAGCCACTGTCATCGCAGCCAAGAGGGACTCTGTCCTCTGTCGCATGATCTCTCGTTGAGCCCACTCCTTCAAGTCATCGATAAACTGGAACACCCGATCCATCTCGGACATGTAGGCAATCTCGAACATACAAGCCGAGTAAGTTTTCACGTAATCACGAATTGAGCCTGTATGTTTCAAGCACTTTAATTTCCTTCAAGCTAGGAAATCGGTGTTCTCCGGGTAGAATTGCTCCTTGAAAAGTCGTTTGAAGTCGTCCCATGACTTTTCAACGGTCCCTGACTCCATCTCGGCGTATTTCGAGCGCCACCACTGTTTGGCATCATCCATTAGCATGCTCACTCGGAAGTACTATTCCATGTCGAGGAGGAAGTTATCGACCTCCTTCGAGTCTCTCGCCCCACTATAGGTGTAGGCGGCTTCACCTTGGGAGCTCCACCGAAACTCCCGTCTGTGGCCACTTTCATCAAGGTATTACACATGTTCTCAAGTTGAGCGAGTTTTTCGTGGAGGTAGCCCACCTCGTTATATTCTTTCGGAATCGCCTTTTCAACGGTCATCACGCGGGCCTCGTTATGGTCTCGTCTACAGTTTCGAAGCGGGCCTCATGCCCCTTTACCGTCTCGCCTAAGGCGTGGTGAGTATTCCCCAAACTCACAATGAGAGCCTCCAACGATGGAATTTTCTCGTCCATCAATTTCTCTAAGGCCGCCACTCTAGCCTTAGTGTCGCTTTTGTTCCCACTCGGTTCTACGGTCCTTCCGGCTATCGTATGCAGCAGCCCGTCGTGAAAACCTAGCTCTGATACCAAATGTCACGGTCCGAACTTTGAGCCGGGTCGTGGAGCGCACCCTTGTCTAAACTCACGACAAGAATGCTAGTGAGAGCGTCAAGCACTAGTGTTTGTCAAGCACTAGAGCATTCGTAATCGGTCTCGGTTTGCGTGTGTCGGGATCCTAGTCTCGATCATCAATGGTTGAAACACACACACATGCTTGTAAGTAATGAAGGCAAGAGTCGTTCATAAGAATGCAAGCAAGAAGCAATAAGAAGGCAATTGGGTGGGAAGCAGATTGATTGACTAGTACTCCCCAAAGAGGGAAATTTGATATTACAAGCGCAGAATAGCGATACGTTTTCTAAACGCCTAAAAACGTATCTTAAACTAAAAAGCTAGCTCCAAGATTCGACACGCGGGAAGTACTCTTGGAGTACTGCATGACTATAAAAACATAAACAAAAATACATAAGTAGAAACATAAAATCTAAGGGTTCGAAGTGAACGGATCACGCGCGCAATTTTTAGGGATTGGCGGCTCGTTACACAATGCAAAAGCCTGATGGGATTCAATAAGGTCTGTCGAGACATCAAGTTGAGCAACATATCCAAGTGCTTTGCTTACAGAAGTAAACATCCTTTTGACGGTCGACATTTGCCACTAGACCTAGTGATTCTTCCCTCACAAACGCTGCTGTTCTTGTCCTTCTGATTATCTCCTTTTCTCCTGTATGTACTTAACCTCATTATTTGGATACTGCTTAACTTTCCCAGATCTGTTCCCCTCTTTTCTCTCCATCCCTACTGCCACATTCGACGACCCTAAGAAACACCCTCCCTTAGCCATTAAAATCCATCCACCACCCCCAATCCCCCTCTCCTATTTTCAGAAAGTTTTTTCGTGGGTGGGGTGAAGGGGATTCCGAGGTGGGGAGCGGATTTTCAAGGGTTGGGGTGGGTGTTTACGGTGGTGGTGTGAGTTTTGAAGAGTGTGTTCAGGTGAAGCAGAAGGGATATCAGTGTTGGTGGTGGGTGGGGGCATTTTCGTTGGTGGTTGAGAACTTTCAGGTGTTATTTAGATTGTACAAGGGAAAACATATTTCTATGTTTCCCTAAAACCCAACTTAATATCCAAACAAGAGGGTTTGTCCCCGTCCCTTTTCCTCCATATTTCTTCTACCAAATAAAGGGCAGGGCTTTGTTTTGATAGAAGGATTTGAAGGGAAAAAGAGAGTGCAGTATCCCTTATTTGGTTTGCAATAGTGGTTGGAGGGAAATGGAGGGAGAGGGACATAGAAGGATCCATTTTTCTTCATACAAGCCTACTCAAAATATTTGGAGGGAAAACTCAGCTGCCATTTGTTCACATCTGAATGCTTTATCTTTTATAAACTTGAAACATTTGTACAGTTTAATATCTATCTTATATCTTCTATGGCTTGCTCTTTTGGCTTGCCAGAACTTGCTATTCCATCTTCTATCCGGGATGGATATTAATATGCTTATTTTGTCCATTTACACTGGTTTTCATTGTTGCAGAATCCTTGTTTAATGCTTTTGCAACCGCCGCCTTCTTCAAGTTTGTCGTGTTTTCAATATTTGAGATGAGATATCTTTTGGCTATATGGAAAGCAAGTAGGCCTGCTAATAGTGGTGAAGGTTGGGGGGCCATGAGACGTGAACTTTCAGTTCTCTATAGCAGATTCTGTGAGTATCACTAATCGCAATAAAGTTATTGGTTCGTTGTTCGATTAAGCCTATGGAGACTCGTATTTCATGTTGTGTATATGTGATTTCATCATCTTTATCTGCCAATTTTGCTTGCAAATCATCTTATGTCCAGTAGATTGACTCAACTGTGATTCTTTCCCTATTTTTAATATTATTTTTTTGTTTACAGATGGCATCCTGTTGGGAGGCATTCTGGTTATGTACGAGTTTCATAGTTATCTTCGACCTATTCTTCTTCTTATGTACTCCTTTTGGATACCTCAAATAGTTACCAATATTATCCGTGATTCAAGAAAGCCATTGCACCCTCATTACATCTTAGGGATGACTATCACTCGACTTGCAATACCATTATATGTCTTTGGTTGCCCCAACAACTTTATGCGCATTCAGCCAGACAAAACATGGTGTGTATGTTTGTGTACTTTCATGGGATTCCAATCGCTGGTTCTTCTTGTTCAGCACTACTTCGGGTCGCGTTGCTTTATACCACGTCAGGTAATATTGAGTTTTCTTCATTTCCTTTTCACTACATCTACTCCTCTTGCCCATTATTGTCTCATTTCTTCTCCTGCACTCCTATATAGCTCTGTAGCATATGCAAAGAATTGCGGGTGGTAAGTGGTAACCTTCACCTTCATCACCTCATGGATCCGTCTCTCATTCTGAAATATATGCTTCTATTTTGTTAAAAAAAAAATGTGTATGACCTGGGTGAGAGTTTGAAAGCTCGAGTCTCTAAGGTTTGGGGTTGAGATTTTTATTGTGAAAAGGAAAAAATGAATGCATCTTTCAACTATCACTTTTGTGAAATATCTAGGTTGGGCACAATCTGGCAAATGCCTGCTCCAGGACCAAAATGTAGAACCTATGTACACGATTGTCTGGGCACACCGCACAACTAGTCTCAAGGTCTCTTTATATGCATGGGCCAAACACAAATGCATTATTGAGCACATGTCTCAGGGCGTTGTATACATTCACTTGTATAAAGTATAAACCACTCCCTCCATTCATATTCAAACACACCATTTACTTTTTTGACACTATTCATGAGCGAAGAGAATCTTTAGAATTCTTTGCAATATATAAGAGAAAATATAGCCATGCGGAATCTTGTTTGATTCGCCTTTATGAGTACAATAAAAATATCAAACTTCTATATTTTTGTATAATGTAAAATTAAAGATATTTATATTGCAATTTATGCTTTGGCATGTGTGAAAAAGCAAATGGTGTATCCCCTTGGATATATTTAATGTGTACAAGCCTGTCTAAAACCAATGTAATGCAACCATTTGAAACTTCCTCAGTTTTATGGCATGAACAAACTTCAGTTTGTTTTATTTCCTCTGAACATCGTACTCAGTTATGTGTAATGGTACTTTTAGATTACTCAACAGATTAAAACTGATGTGAATTGTGAAGTATGTCTCGTCACTCTCATGTATGTATTTATTGCATTTAAGACTGGTTAACCCATGTAATATGCATGCAGCTTAAAATTTCAAGTGTCTCTTGTTCATTCTTAAGTTTTTCATGTCTTTTACTGGTAGATCCTACCCGAGAAGTACAGTTACTATAGACGGTTCGATCAAGATTCAAACCGTACAACAGACTGTGTCATTTGCATGGCTGCCATCGATCTCTCTCAACGGTCTGGCGATTGCATGGTAATAAGTGTGTTGTGTAATAGTTTTCCTACAAAATATATATTGTGAATCGGTGACATAAACAAATAATTTCCTTTTCAGGTGACTCCTTGTGATCATTTCTTCCACTCCGGTTGCTTACAACGATGGATGGACATAAAAATGGAATGCCCAACATGTCGCCGATCATTGCCACCTGCTTGATTATTATTCTCTAATTCTAGTTGTAGAGTTAGCGCATGGATTCCTCCACAAATCTGGTAATATGACGTTTTAATCTTCATTAATCTTATTTTCTTCTCGATGGTAATTGCTAAACATTATTTACCGACTCAACTTTAGACGATATAAATTTGTTTAAAAGTACCTATGTACTCCCTCTGTCCCGGTCATTTGTTGTCCTTTTCCATTTTTGGGTGTCTCAGTCATTTGTTGTCCTTTCTATTTTAAGAATGAATTTGATGAGTAATTTGATCATTCTCATTCAATTTGTTCCACTTATCATTTAGTTATTGGTCCTCTCCTCTTTCCTTGGTCTTTGTGCCAAAACCAAAGGACAACAACTGACCGGGACGGAGGGAGTATTTCTTTATGACCTTTCAATTTATCTCAACTTGATAGGCTTGAGGTTTCTACACTGATTGTGTTATACTCCCTTTATCCGGAAAAAGATTGATCGCCATTCCATTTTGGATTTTGTCCCAAATGCAAAAACAATTTTCTTGTACTTGGAAGGTTAAAATTGGAATGGATCACTTAGGAGGACAACATTCCCGTTTACTATATAGGGCAGTTTAGTCTTTGATTAGGTCATTGCTATTCGTGCGAAAGGGACATTGTCCCACCCCGGTAGAGGACAACTCCTATCCCTGATTGAGTTTAGGATGGACATTCATTTTAAGCGTAGACTGTTTACTGCTCTTGCTCCCGTGTGCATTTTCCGCTTAAATCCTCGGAAAATAAGCATAGAATTGATGAGTTTTTTCTAGAATTTGAACATCAAACTTTGTTCACTAGGGCGATTAGCTACATTACCTGCATCTCATTTTTGGAGTGATACTGAATTACTGATGACCTGAATTTGAACATGTGAACTGCAGGAATCTTACATGTAAAGCTTGGTATATGGTATATTATTGTTGATTCTGGGGAAAGGAAAGGCGGTTTCAGAACGAAAGTTTGCATATCGAATTGGCCGAAAAATGTTATACGATTGTAAGAGTAGTTTGTAGCTGAGGCGAGGCATAATTCTTGTATCATTTCTGTAAATTATGTGGTTACTTAGCTTGTACGTAATGACTAATGAGTACACCAAGCCTATGAAAATGGTAAAGAGGGTTTAGAAAACATAACTATAGTATGCAATGGGCCGTGCTAGGCCGGCCCGTTGTGCCTTCCTCCAAAATTTGCCCGGCCCAGGCACACGGATATTGGGCTCATCGGGCTGTGCCGTGCCAGACCCACTGATCCAAACCTACGCCGCGACCCGCTCAAGGCACGGTCATTTTCGTGCTCGGGTCGTGCCTGGCCCATGGGTTTTTCGTCCCTTGTCCGTTTGCCAGCCCATGTGCTTTAATATTTTTTTTTATTTTAAAAAAAAAAGTTATATAATTGATATATTTTTAGTACTTTTTGTTTAATAAATGATTAATGATTTAAATATATATTTTATTAAATATTAATGTACTTTTTGTTTAATAAATGATGATTAATGGTTTAAATATATATTTTATTAAATATTAGTGTACATTTTGTTTAATAAATGAACAATTGATGAGATACCAATTATTTTACACTGGGTAAAATTCCACTGTAAAATAATTGGTATCTCATCAATTGTTCATTTTTCTTATTTTGTATTTTGTTTCGAGCAAAAAGAAATTTAAACTGAAAATTAATTAAAGAGAATTGGGTAATGAGCTGAAATGTATTTTTTATACCAGAAAGCTAATGGTTTGTAGTAGTTTTATATTATTTATACTTTAATTAAAATATTATAGTTTAGTGTTTAGTGAAAATTATATAATTTGATGAAAAGATTAATTTTAATGAAAAGAATTATATAATGAAATACATTATAATTATTAATTTCCTTATTTGGTAAATATAATTAAATTATCAATAACTTCCTTATTTAAAAAGATGTTTTTTGGAGGAAAAATTTGTACGTTCACCTATTCTTTTGTAGATAGGGGATGTTTAGATTCTTGAAAGTTTTTGACGAAAAATACTAACAAATACAATATTATCATTGGTTTGGTGTACGGTGACATGAAATATGGTACATCGGGTGCACCTAGAGTTGGCAAAAGTTGACCCGCTCCGCCTTGCCCCGCCCGAAATCTGACCCGATGGAACCCGAAAATTGGGTGAACTGAAACCGACCCGATCCGAACCCGACCTGAAAATAACCGATAACATTATTTTTTCCAACCCGAGCCTAACCTGAACCAATCCGCGACTCGATATTGACTCAACCCCATGAATGACCCGATAATGAACTAGCTTAATAACGATGTAAATATGACCAAATCGACATTAATATTAATTGTTTTCACTTAAAATTACTAATACACCTACACATTGTTTACACATTAAATTACTCATCCCCACTAAACTAAAATAACACAAAATCTCATTGAAGACGACACATATCCGTCACTCCGAAGTGACGGATACCATTTCCTCTCACAAATGACCCAAATAGAGGAGAGAGGTGTAAATCGTCCTTCTAGATATGTCGTATACTGTTTATATATGTTTTCGTTATAAGGTCAATATGCGTTTTATAATAACAGAGTACTGACCCTATATTAGATTATGTTATTCCATAATAGTCAGCTATCATTATTTTTAATAATAAAAAAAGGTTCACACAAAAATAACTTAATCTAAAAGTTCTTTGAATAGTAAACCTTTTTTTTAATAATTTTACTAACATTATAATGTACATTACAACATACTATTATAACTACAACTCATTTATGTAAACATTTTTTATTTTTACAAGCTCAATTAATTTAACCCTCACAAATGTCGTGCTTTAGTATGAGATCTCAACTAGTCAAAAACTAAATACATAAGATAAAATATATGATGATAACCTGGCCCGATATAAACCCGTTGATGACCTGATCCGGCTTGCCACCCGAAGATAACCCGACTCGAAGATGACCCGACATGAACTGTAACCAATCCAAACCCGTCACCAACCTGACATAACCCTAATCTGATATGACCCGACCGTAACCGACCCGTAGCCGCTTGCCACTACTACGGTGCACCTAAGAGTTTCTCGAAGTATTCCCCTATATGATAATTTGGGCAAGAGACATATTTGACAAGAAATACTTTTTGTTTCTTTTACAATACAAAAAAAAAACAAGTTTGAGTCTTTTTTTCTAAAATAATATGCTTAAAAATAAATTAATTATCATTTCGATACGGAATGAAACATATTTATCAAAATGGTGTACAATTAGAATTGGGAACCCCAATCCTAAACTTACTCAACAGTCGACTGATTGGCTAATCACTCTCTTTCTTTCAGATCACCCATACCCGAGTCTGCCCCACCATCATTAACTCTGACAATTAACCACCACCACCACAACGCCACTCTAATCCCCTACGACCACTGCGGCACTGCCAACCACCATTACCACCCTCTCTTACTATAAAACTAATTGGAAAGCCCGTGCGATATACGGGGCTTTCATTAGAATTATCTGTGAGTATGTGCTCTAAAGTTGAACTATAGGCTTACATCAAAGAATTATGGCCCAGATTTAATTTCGATGCTACTATATTAATTGTTTCTCCCACAATTTTTCGTTCATTTTCTCTCTCTGCACGCGATCGTTGTTAACCGTTACTCTTTCCTTTCTCTCTCCTCCATTACTCAAGTGTTACGCTGCGTTGTTCGTGTGATTTCTCCCCAAATTCATCTCTCTTTGCAATTTAAGGTGATGGATGTTGTTCTATTCCTGTTTTTCCAGCAGTTCTTTTGATTTTTTGTTCAATTTTGATAATTTTTAACCGTGTTCACTATGTAGAGAAGAATTAGGAAACTAATTATTCTCCCCTAATTTTAGCTAACAAATTCTCGTGTAAATAATCTGTTATTATCTTCCTTAATTGTAGCTATATTATATTCTTGCATATCTTAGCATTGTACAACAAATAGGCTTGTAATCCTTCAGTTGTAATCATCCAATTTATAATATCAATCATTCAAACTTACATGGTATCACGAGACTGGTTCAATCCTCTCTGAAACCCTAAATTTTTCTTCCTCACCTCGATCGATAATGTCGGGTGCAACGATCCCAAATCCTCACGATCCAAAAAATCCCTTCATTCTCCTCAACGTGCACTCCGTTGTTAAATTCGACGGCACCAACTATCGTCAATGGCGTATTCAACTCGAATCGTTGTTTGATGGTTATGGTCTCCTTGCCTTTATCGACGGCACGGCACCCCCGGCGAAAACAGTAGCCTCGGCTGCTGCAGCGCCTCCCACTGCGAACCCTGCGTATGCCTCCTGGTATCGGCAAGACAAGTTGTTATTCTTCGCCGTGGCTAGCACCCTTACCCCTATGGTCTCTCCCATCCTTAACCGCTTGACTACGACACGCGAAGCGTGGGATGCCATCGCTGCTTCCTACGCTCGCCCGTCTCGTGGTCACATCAAACAGCTTCGCCACAAACTTAAGCATATCACCAATGGTACCACCTCTATCACTGATTATATGAACCGTATCAAATCCACCATAGATGAACTAGCCCTCCTAGGCACCATCATCCCCTCTGAAGACGTCACCGATCAGGTTCTTGAAGGCCTTGATGATGATTATCAACCCGTCATCGATGCTGTTAATGCTCGTGACGATCCCATACCCTTCTCTACCCTTCTCGAAAAACTAATTAATCGAGAATTAACCATCGCTCAAACCAAAACTCGCCCATCACCCTCCACGGACTTCCCTGCTGTTGCGCACCCTACCTATACCCGTCACCACAACTATGCTCGTTCATCCCCCTCCGCTGCCTCCAACTCCACCACCACCCAAGCCACCCCCAACCAAAACCCTCGAAATCCCTTCAAAGGCAAGTGTCAATGGTGTCACACTCAAGGCCACACCCTTGCTTATTGCACCATTTTCAAAAACTTGTATCCCAATATTACTGTTCCGCCCTATCCACGCTCCACCACCTCCCCGGCGCAAGCCAACCCCACGGCTCTCAACCAGCCGAACCCCTCCCCTTGCCTCCTCGACAGTGGGGCTTCCCACCATGTTACATCTGACCTTGCCAATCTTTCGCTTCACCAACCCTATGATGGTACCGATGAGATTGTTATAGGCGATGGCTCCGGACTTCAAATTCTTCACACTGGTTCCACCTCTCTTTCTTCTTTTAAACTTACCAATATTTTTCATGTTCCTGCTATGCATAAAAATATAATCTCCGTCTCTAAATTTTGTCTCGATAATAAGGTCACCATTGATTTTCGTTCTTCCTCTTTTGTTGTAAAGGACCCTAACAATGGAGCCATCTTGTTCACGGGACCTGCTAAAGATGGAGTCTACTATTGGCCTACGTCGTCTCCGCCGCAAGCTCATCCTACGTCCCTTACTACGGCTGATCTCCACCACCGATTTGGCCATCCACATTTTTCTGTTTTAAAGTCTATTGTTTCATGTTTTGATTCAAAAACTATTATCAATAATAATAATGATTGCTCTTCTTGTCATTTGTATAAAAGTCACAAATTACCATTTAAATCGTCAACCCTTAAATCCGAAGCACCACTCGATATCGTTTTTAGTGATTTATGGTCGTCCCCGGTCCTCTCCATTAATAACTTCAAATACTATGTCATATTTGTCGATCATTTCACTAAATTCACGTGGCTCTTCCCCCTCAAGAAAAAATCCGACACTCACTCTACTTTCCTATCATTTAAAAATTTAGTGGAAAAACAATTCTCCCGACCCATTCGTACATTTTACTCCGACAACGGTGGCGAGTTTGAGAAATTGAAACCGGACTTTGCCATGTTCGGAATTCAACACCTCACTTCCCCACCCCATACCCCGGAACATAACGGCTTTGCGGAACGACGACATCGGCATATAGTAGACACCGGCTTGGCTTTTCTCGCGCACGCCTCCATGCCCCTCTCCTACTGGTCCTATGCTCTCTAAATTGCCACATATTTGATCAATCGAATGCCCACCCCCACACTAAAAAATGAGTCCCCTTATTTCCGTCTCTTTCACCAACACCTAAAATACAACAATTTCCATAACTTTGGTTGCCTTGCTTTCCCTTGGCTTCGACCTTATACTCATCACAAACTCGAGGTCCGTTCCATCGCTTGTGTTTTCGTCGGTTACTCGCCATCTCAACATGCTTTCCTCTGCCTTGACCCATCTACAAACCGGGTGTACAGCTCTCGTCATGTCCGGTTTGTAGAAACAACCTACTCGTTTGCTGCTAACCCGCCCACCACTCCATTACCCACCTCGACTGAATGGTGTAATGTCTCCATTCCCCTCCTTTCGCCAGCTACTGTATCCCCTCACCCAACACCTGACGCCCCTGGTTCGCCCCCTTCCCCTGCCTCATCGACGAATTCGCCCAACCCCACCACCTCCCCTGCTTCTCCCCTGTCTCCGCTCTCCCCTGCTCCCTCACCGTCGCCCCCACCTCCACCACCTCCACCACCTCATCCCCATGGTACTCGCGCTTCCCATAACATCTACAAACCAATCAACAAACTTAACTTTAATGCTCAATTCCACTCCCCTGAACCAACCACGGCCAAACAGGCCCTCCTCGACCCCACCTGGCGTGCCGCCATGGAAACCCAGTTTCATGCTCTCCAATCGAACAACACCTGGGAACTCGTTCCCTCTTCCCCCTCCCAAAACCTCGTTGGTTGTAAGTGGGTCTTTCGAACCAAATACAACCCCGATGGTACCATCCATAAACACAAAGCCCGTCTTGTCGCAAGAGGGTTCCATCAACGACCCGGACTCGACTATTCGGAAACCTTTAGCCCCGTTATTAAGCCCGTCACGGTTCGTTTACTACTTAGTCTTGCCGTTACTAATGGTTGGTCGCTTCACCAACTTGATATCAACGATGCCTTTCTTCAAGGCACCCTAACTGACACCGTCTATATGGCGCAACCTCAAGGGTTTGTTGATCCTGCCAAGCCGACTCATGTTTGCAAATTACGCAAGGCTCTATACGGACTAAAACAGGCCTCTCGGGCTTGGTACAATGAATTGCGCTCCTACCTTCTAGGCTCGGGATTCACCAACTCCATTTGTGACTCGTCCTTGTTTATGCTCCATGGCGCTAATCCTATATTTGTCCTTGTGTATGTTGATGATATAATTGTTACAGGTGCTTGCTCGTCCGGAGTCTCTACCTTCATCACTGCCCTTGCAACCAAGTTCTCGCTCAAGGATCTTGGTCCCCTAACTTATTTTCTCGGTGTTGAGGTACAATCTTGCTCCCATGGCCTGTTTTTAAATCAACAAAAATACACCCTTGATCTTCTCACTCGCGCCAAGATGGCGGATGCTAAGGCCGCCACCACACCTATGGATGCCTTGGCCACTCTTAGTTTACAAGACGCTCCAACTCACGATGACCCAACTCAATACCGGACTCTAGTTGGTGGTCTACAATATTTGTCCCTCACTAGACCGGATATTGCTTACGCTGTCAACAAGCTTTCCCAATTTATGCATGCTCCCACTGTTTGTCACTGGAATGCTTTGAAAAGGCTGCTCCGTTATCTTGCTGGTACGACGTCTCCTTGAATCACGGTTCATCGTACTTCCCCACCTACACTTCACGCATATTCTGACTCGGATTGGGGTCGAAATCCCAATGATCTTACTTCTACGGCTGCTTATGTTGTATATTTGGGTCGTAATATCCTTTCCTGGAGCTCGAAGAAACAACGCACTGTAGCACGCTCATCGACAGAGGCGGAATATCGCTCTGTAGCAAATGCGACTGCTGAATTAATTTGGCTCACCAATTTGTTTACTGAGTTGCGGATTAAAGTCACTGATGCTCCTGCTGTCTATTGTGATAATATTGGTGCCACCAGTTTCAGTGCTAATCCCGTCTTTCACTCACGTATGAAACATCTCGCTCTCGACTACCATTTTGTCCGTGAAAGAGTCCAGGCCCGTACTTTGCGTGTTGTGCCCGTAGCTAATGATGACCAGCTAGCGGATGCACTTACCAAGGCTTTGCCGCATCCCCGCTTTGAAATGCTCATGTCCAAGATTGGTCTTTCCCAAAGGTCGTCCATCTTGCGGGGGGCTGTAGAGAAGAATTAGGAAACTAATTATTCTCCCCTAATTTTAGCTAACAAATTCTCGTGTAAATAATCTGTTATTATCTTCCTTAATTGTAGCTATATTATATTCTTGCATATCTTAGCATTGTACTACAAATAGGCTTGTAATCCTTCAGTTGTAGTCATCCAATTTATAATATCAATCATTCAAACTTACACACTAGTCTTACGTATTTTTTCGTGGTATTATCTTTCGTTTTACTATATACTCGTACTTGTCTGCTTTCCCCTACTTTATACGGAGTTTTAAATTTATTTTGATTATTTGCTGCATTGGTCTGTGTATCAGTTTCTTGATCAATTCATTAATAAATAGTCATACGACATCTACAACATGTATCAAATTTGACCTGATACAACTCGACTAGAACCAAATAAAATAAATTCTCGTTCAATGAAAGATCTGTAAACTTGAATTGCTCCTAATCACATCCTCTAACATATCGCCACAAACTGCTTTTCGCAAGAGGATCATAGAATCTTAAGCTTTGACGAGAAACGATTTCATCTGACCAAATTGATCGAGTGCAACCAACAAATTGATAACATATCACTACTACAAATCCAGGCAACTACAACGCCCCTTTAACAACGATTATTCACGAAAATCACAATAGACGTTGTAGAATGTATGGCGAGAATTTTACTAAACTTAATTACAACGGGTATGGTTATAAAAACCGTTGTTATTAGTTTTAACAACGGGTCACACATGCACAACCGTTGTTAATAATTTGGCGCAAAATTGGCGCAAAGTTAGTGAAAAGTAATCACAACGGTTACTTTTTTAACCCGTTGTTAAAACATATTTGACAACGGGTGTTTTTTATAACCGTTGTTAAAACATATTTGACAACGGTTGTTGTTTAATAACCGTTGTCAATACCTTCCCATACTATAAACCACACAAACACAAGTCTCATTGCAGCCCACAAAACACAACCCTTATTAATACACAAACACAAACACAGCAGACAAACACAAACACAAAACACACACTTTCTCATTGTCTCTTTCTCTCTTTCTCTCTTTCTCATCGCCGCTTTATCTTCTCGCCGTCATTGTTGATTTCATCGTCTCTTACGTTCTGTATTTATCAGGTAAATCTCGCCGTCACTGTTAGTTTCATCGTCATTATTTTCTTTTTCTAATTATTTCTTTTGCATGTATGTGTTTTTATCGACCATTATGTTATTTGTTTAAGTATTGTTCGCATAATTAGTTAGAAAAACAATGAAGAAGCAAGATGAAGAAGCAAGATAAACATAATTAATACATACATATATATATATATATATATATATATATATATATATATTTTTATAAATACATAAATTAAAAAAAAAATTACATTAATGAAAATGCAATTCTTATATTTTCATAGAGGATCTTATTCTCCTCTATCATATCGTTCCTCTCCTCCTTGGCTATTTGGAGGTTCCGTTCAGCATTTGCTATATCGTCATATAGCTGCAACCGCTGCTGCTCCGTCAAGCCATCTTCTTTGGCGTCCTTCAGTACGGATCGAGCATCCGCAAGGTAGCTCTTGAAACTTTCCTCAATATGGAGCAACCGGCAGATGAAACTGTTGTTGTTCTCGATCATAGTAAGAGTCTTAAGGATGAAATCATTCATTTTGTTGGAGTTTGGAGTTTGTTTTGAAAGATTAAGTAGGGTTATTTATTTGGAGTTTGTTTTAGCAGTTAGGGTTTGGAGATGTATATATTGAGATAATGGAAATGTTAGTTGAGATAATGCAATGTATTTTTACTAAGCAATGTGTGGGTTGAGTTGTTTTCTAATTAATATATATGTTAGGAAGTTGTGCCATGCATAATCATCATCATATCTCTCAATGCTGCTTCAAATCTTATTACTAACCCTTCTCATTCCATATTGTCCGTTCATATGCACAGTGATGTCAGTAATAATGCATGCATCGGAATTATAACGGGCCGTAATTATGCATGCATCTAGTAATATTTAATTTTATTTTTTTTTATTTTTTAAGAACAAACAACAACGGTCATGTATAAAAAACCCGTTGTCTTTAGTTATAACAACGGTTTTGTATATTACAACCCGTTGTTATAACTTTCCCCCCAAAATTGAGTCACACTTTCCACAACGGGTTTTTATACTTAAAACCGTTGTTAATATTTTTAACAACGGTTTCCTTAAGAAAACCAACCGTTGTTAAAATCTTTTACAACGGACGTTTTTTTATATAACAATGGTTTTTGACCGTTGTTATAGCCTGTATTTGTAGTAGTGTATGTAATACCGTATAACGATCCGTTACGAAACTGATCTTCCGCATCTTCACCATATGAGGAACGACCAAGGCGCTCCTATTTATATTTCCAATAGAACTAAACAAGGACTGAAAAAACTCCGAAAATAGAGACGGACAAACAGATCTCATCAAAATGGAGACTTTTATTGATTAATTCATAAAGTTTCTGTAATACCCGCCCTTTTAGGGACCCGTTGACCAACGTTGACCGACCTTTGGGGACAGGCAATAGTCCTTAGTGATGCGTGCCAGAGTTACCTTGTGCCTTGATTGCCTTTAGAAGTGAGTGGTACTCGATAGAATAGAGGCTACTCGATCGAGTAGCTTGGGTACTCGATCGAGTAGGGGCCACTCGATCGAGTAAGTGGGTTACTCGATCGAGTAGCGTCTTTTCAGCGGGGGTTTATAATCGTGTTTTGTTAAAACTGCAAATCATTTCCGCCTCTTTCCCAAAACCTAGATGTCGTCTCTTCCTCTTCGCCATAGAACATCCCATGGGAGCCTTCAAGGGCATTTGTGCCATAAGAGTGGATTGCTTGAGTCGGGTGGCGGTCTTAACGCCGTTGTGAGATGCGTAGGTATGTCATTATCATCATCTTTGTCTTTATTGTTTCTTGTAGGCTTGTGGTGATAGTAATAGGCGGTTGTAATGTTTTGTATAGAGGTTTTACTTGCTTGGTCGATGTTGTGTGAATGGACGAGGAATCGCTGCTTTTGGTTAAAGGTAGGTTCGCCTACTCAGTCTCTGTTGGTTGTTAGAGTGTCGGTTGTTGTTGTTGATTATTGTTGTCGTTGCTGTGGTCGTTGTTGTTGTCGTTGTCGTTGTTGTGATATAGCTGCTTGTGACTGATTGTCTGTGGTTCTCGAGGTGCGTCCTCGGCTGAGTGGAGTCACTTGCGGGAGTGGCTTCACGCCCTAGTTCCGCCTTCCGTAGAACCCGCCATGGGAGGGGATGTGCACATTAATGGGACAGGGTTATCGCTCGGTATGATGAGCGGGGCTTAGGTGGGAACGGCTGTGGTCCCCCACTGGCAGGGTTGGTCCAGTGGACAGTCGGTGATGGTGATTGGTTGGAGTTGTTGTATCTGGTGTGTGTGCTTGGTTGTGATTGTAGTATACTAATAGTTGATGTTGTGTCTTACCTCAGTTACTGACCTTGTGTGGTTTGTCTTTTGTTTGTTTCTGTTGTGTCTGCCGTGATCCCTTATGGTGAGCAGTCTGTCTTTGTAGGTGTTGTCTTGGATGGTAGCTGGGGAGTCTTGACGGGATGAGCCCTCACGAGTAAAGCTAGATGTAGTCTATAGAGTTTGGCGAGATGTACCTTTTGTAACATTAGTTGGTTGTATCACTTGTAAAAACTATTATAAATGTTCTTTTATTGACCTTTGATGATTACTTGCCTCGGGCAACCGAGATGGTGATGTCCTTATATGCTAGGGAAGGTCTTAGTAAGACTCCTTGGTATATGGGGGTGTCACAAAGTGGTATCAGAGCGACGATTTTGGAACCTGTAACAAATGAACCTAATGAACGTAGTGAGTATAATAAAATGAACCTGGTGTATGTACAATGGGAGCCCCTGCTGATGCTAGATTTTGGGTGAGTAGGCGCCCTCATTTCAAAATCCTGGCCCCATTGTGCTTAAGCCAGTCACTGGGTACGGGAATGTGGAGTCGACAAATATGTGTTCAATGTGTAGGGTGGTTATGCTAGTAGTGTTTGCGGTTGAGTCTCTGTTGAAGTTAACGTAAGCACAATAGTTGCGTTGGAATCGTGTATGGTGAAATTTTGATAGAGTTAGTGTGTGTATGTGATGATAATGAGGAACGTGAAAGGTTTTTTACGATAGAAGTATGTGAAAAGAGTAGGAATGTGTGCTGTGATACGGAATGTGGTAATGTCTGTGTTTGTTTCGGGTTGTTAGTGGTGGTAGTTGTATACGGGTTTATAAGTCCTACACTAGTGATAATAATGATAGTTAAAGAATTATCGAATTATTATGAGAATTATCAAAATAGTAATGGGTATATGTAATGTATGAACGGTTGAAAGTTCCTGCATGTGGCGTAATTTATTTGGGTAGATTAATTCGTTTGTGTTGAAGCTTGAATATGTTGCTAATGTACTTGGATGACACCTGGAAAATTTATCGTTAGGTATGTGTTTCAAGTAATGTGAATATAAGTTTGTTAGCGATGTGGTAAAAGAAGTTTAGACACGATATAATGAATTAATTGCATACATGAATGACTCAGTAGTAGGTAAACCATGTTGTGTGAAGTTCGTTATAGCATACGGTGATATGAATCTTAGTTTGTGAAACCGTGCGATAATATTGAAGTAGTAATAGAATAATGTGAATGAGTATGATAACCAGTGACGACTTTCGAACTTAGTTTGGGGATCGACACGTGATGTTGTTTTGCAGGAACCTTCAGTTGATCTCGAAATCCTGACCGTGTACCCAACCTTATTTGACCGGGAGTGAGTTCCTACTAGACCGAGTAGAGCTCACTCGATCTAGTTAGGATGCTATAACGTCGAGATTGTAGGAATTTCCTACGAACACTCGATCAAATAGAGCCTACTCGATCGAGTAAAGGGCACTCGATCGAGTAAGCTACAGTACCGGGAAAACTCGCGGGTTCATAAACCCCTTTTCTTCCTCATTCTTCTTATTTCTTCCTCACTTATCGCAAACCCTAACCCCTATATCTCCCTCAAGCTCTTCAATTCCTGTGTTTGTGGTGATTTATTTGGGTGATTTTCATTGATTTTATTTGTTCTTTCACTTCCTAATTGCTCAAGGTATGAATTTCTTTTACATACCAATGTTTTCCACTAATTAGGAACAATTAGAATGATAGAAAAGCTGAAATTTCGATTTATATGGAAGGAAAATTGCTTGTAATTGTTGTAATATGATCTAAATGCCTCCCTTTTTATGATTGTTGTTTATGAAGCTAAAATCGAGTAGAAATTGCATATATTTGGGGCCGAATTTTCTAGGGTTTGAGAAATTAAATTGATTTTTGGGTGTCTTTTACATGTTGAAGGATGAAATTTGAGTAACGTATGTTGTATATGTCATGTGGAAAGTTAATTTTGTGATTTTCACCTCAAAAGTTGTCTTAAAACTCCGTCTTAAAAGTGCCTTAAACTAAAAATTCGTCTCATATAATTGGGAATTTGAGTAGTACATGAATGTAATTTGAAGATTTGAGTCCTAAAAGTAGTAATAGTTAAGTTAATTTATGTTAATCATGCCAAATTTTCGCAGCTGTAAAGACCGTCTGAACTTTGAAAATTTGAGTTTTTACTAGTCAATTGGAAATTGTTGGTGATAGTGTGTACTTAGATGATCCTTTCATGAGTAGATATGTGTCCTTTGTACGTTTTGGTGCATATATTGTAATACCCGCCCTTTTAGGGACCCGTTTACCAGCGTTGACTGACCTTGGGGGCAGGTAATAGACCCTAGGGATACGTGCCAGAGTTACCTTGTGCCTTGGTTTCATTTTGATTCGAGAGGCACTCGATAGAGTAGAGGCTACTCGATCGAGTAGATACTCGATCGAGTAGCGTCTTTTCAGCGAGGGTTTATAATCGTGTTTTCTTAAAACCGCAAATTATTTCCGCCTCTTTCTTTTAAACCTAAATGTCGTCCCTTCTTCTTCTTCCCTTCACCAAATACCTTCCATGGGAGCCTTTGAGGATGCTAGTACCTTGAGGATGGGTTGCTTGAGTCGGGTAGCGGTCTTAACACCGTTGGGAGATGCGTAGATATGTCGTCATCGTCATCTTTATTTTTGTACTTCTTTGTATGGTGGTAGTCATAGTAATAGGCTTGTGTACTGATTGTTTAGGGATTGCTTACTTGGTTGATGTCGTATAGCTGATCGAGGAATCGTTGCTTTTGGTTAAAGGTAGGTTCTCCTACTCAGTTTCTGTGGATGGTCTAGTGTGTCGGTTGTTGTGTCGTGGTTGTTGTGTTGTTGGAATTGTGTGGCAGAGTATATGTGGTAATCGGTTGGTGTATACAGTTTGTTGGTTGTTGATATATTGCAGCTGTCTGTGGTTGATTGTCTCTGGTTCTTGAGGTGCGTCCTCGGCTGAGTGGAGTCACTTGCGGGAGTGGCTTCATGCCCTAGTTTCGCCCTTCGTGGAACCCGCCATGGGAGGGGATGTGCACATTAATGGGAAAGGGTTATTGCTCGATATGATGAGCGGGGCTTAGGTGGCAATGGCTGCGGTCCCCCACTGGCAGGGCGGGTCCAGTGGACAGTCGGTGACGAAGATTGGTTGGAGTGGTTGTGACTGTGTGTGTGTTTGGTTGTGAATGTTATAGGTTGGTTATGTTTGTTGTGTCTTGTCTCAGTTACTGACCTTGTTTGGTTTGTCTTGTTTGTTTTGGTGTGTATGCCGTAATCCCTTATGGTGAGCAGTCAGTCTTAGCAGGTGTTGTTTTGGATGGATGCTGGAGTCCGGGCTGGGATGAGTCTTCACGAGTTACGACAGGATATAGTTTATAGTGATGAGTTGTATCTTTCTTTTAGCAGTTTGGTTGTAACACTTGTAAACAGTTTAAATGTTCTTTTTTTGACCTTTGATGATTACTTTCCTCGGGCAACCGAGACGGTGATGTCCTTATATACTAGGGAAGGTCTTAGTAAGGCTCCTTGGTATATGGGGGTGTCACAAAGTGGTATCAGAGCGACAATTTTGGAACCTGTAACAAATGAACCTAATGAATGTAGTGAGTCTAATAAAATGAACCTGGTGTATGTGTAATGGGAGCCCCAGCTGATGCTAGATTTTGGGTGAGTAGGCGCCCTCATTTCAAAATCTTGGCCCCATTGAGCTTAAGCCAGTCACTGGGTATGGGAATGTATAGTCGGCAAGGATGTGCCTAATGTGTATGGTGATTATGATAGAAATGATTGTGGATGAGTCTTTGTTGAAGATAGTGTGAGAGTAATAGTTAAGATAGAAGTATGCATGGTAATATTTTTGTTGGAACTTGTATGTGAGTGGGATGATAATGAGAATCGTGAAAAGGTTTAATACGATAGAGGTATGTGAAAGAGTAGAAATGTGTGATGTGATCTGGAATGTGGTAGCGGTTATATTTGCTTCAGCTTGTTGGTAATGGTAGTTTTATATGATTTCATAAGCCCTATAATAGTGCTAATGTTAGTAGTTAAATAGTTATAGAATTGTAATGAGCATTATAAAACGTTAATGGATGAATGTGATATGTGTATGACTGAAAGTTTCCACCTATGACGTGATTAATTTGAGTAAGTTAATTGGTTTATGTTGAAGCATGATATGTTGCTAATGTACTTGGATGACACATGAAAGGTTAATGCTAAATGTGTGCTCAGAATAAGGTGATTATTAGTTTGTTAGTGATGTTGTAGAAAAAGGTTAGACATGATATATTGAGTTAAGTGCATATATGGATGACTCAATTGTAGGGTAAACTATGTTGTGTGAATTTCGTTATGAAACGATGTGCTATAAGTCTTGGTGAAACGGTTGCAATTTAGATGAGTAGTAATGGTATAATGTGAATGAATACGATAACCAGTGACGACTTCTGAACTTGGTTTGGAATTGACACGTGATATTGTCTTGCAGGACTCTTCAGTTAATGTTGTAATTCCGACCGTGTACCTAACCTTACTTGACCGAGTGTGAGTGCTTACTAGACCGAGTAGACCTCACTCGATCTAGTTAGGAAGCTATGACGCCGAGATGTAGGAAATTTCCTACGATTACTCGATACAATAGCGCCTACTCGATCGAGTAGAGGGCACTCGATCGAGTACCCTAGACACTCGATCGAGTAAGCTACAGTACCGGGAAAATTCGCGGGTTCATAAACCCCTTTCCTTCCTCATTCCTCTTATTTCTTCCTCATTCATAGCAAACCCTAACCCCCCAATCTCCCTCAAACGCCTGAAATCTTGTGCTTGTGGTAATTTATTGGGGGATTTTTCCTTGCTTTTACTTGTTCCTTCACTCCCTAATTGATTAAGGTATGAATTTCTTCCCTATTTTAATGTTTTCATCACTTAGAAACGATTGGAATGGTAGAACAATCTGAAATTTCAATTTATATGGAAGAGAAGTTGCTTGTAATTGTTGTAATATGATCCATATGATTCCCTTTTATGATTGATGTTGTTTATTATGTTAAAAATCGAATAGAAATTGCAAAAATTGGGGTCGAATTTTCTAGGGTTTGTGAAATTAAATTGATTTTTGGGTGTCTTGTACATGTTGAAGGATGAAATTTGAGTAATATATGTTGTATATATCATGTTTGGAGTTGATTTTTGTGATTTTCACCTCAAAATTTGCCTTAAAACTCCGTCTTAAAAGTGCCCCAAATCTGAAATTCGTTTTCTATGATTGGAATTTTGTGTTGAACAGGAATATATGTTGAACGGTTAAACCTTTGATGTAGTAGTAGTAATGTAATTCATGCTAAATATGTCAAAAATTTTACAGCTGTAGAGACCGTCTGATGACTAGAATTGAGAACTTTACTTATAATTTTTGGATTGTTTGTGATAATGTGGACCTAGTTGCTCTTTTCTATGAACGTACATGAATGTTTTACATGTTTTCAAGTATATATGTGGTTGTATTCAAGCCATGTGTTGAGAGTTGTAGTAGTTGAGTAATTCATGTTAATTATGCTAAAACTTTCATAGCTGTAGAGACCGACTGAAATGCAATAAATTGAAATTCTATGTATAAATTGGGAAATTGTTGGTGATAGTGTGTACATGGATGATTTATTCAATGCTTAATCTGTGTAAATCACATGCTTTGGTGCCTATGTGAGTGTACTTAAATTATATGCTGAAACAGATGCCGAGACTAAACTTGGAAACCCGACAAAGTAAGAGGGGAAGGGCTTCTCAGCCTGAAGTTGGGGAGGGTAGCGGACCAGTAGTACCGGCGGTACCAGAGTACCTTTCGGTAGTCTTCGTAGACTTTAACCAACGGAAGAGGTTTGTAGCTTTACAGACTCGCAATATGAGACCAACCCGTTGTGTTGACACGGCTATCTTAGAGGACCTGGGTATTGAGACGGATGTCCGTCACATTTTCGAGACTTTGGGGTTCACTGGGCTATATCGTCTACGAAAGCATTCTTATGATTTTCTGACCCTTGAGTTCATGAGCTCGTTTAAATACGAGCCGGTTGAGCAGACTGTGCAATTCCGTCTTATGAACACCAGTTTCCTTTTAACCATGGACCTGTTTGCTTCCCACCTTGGTTTGGCTAAGCCTTCCAAGGATGCCCTTCATGACATACCGTCTGAGTGCGGAGTTTGCCGTCTTATGCCCTGTATCACCAGGAAGTCAGCTCCCACCGCTAGTAACATGTTGATTAATGATGTGCAACATGTAACCTTGAGAATCTCCCTTCGTGCTGTGTCGAACCTTCTTTACGAGAGGTCGGATATGAGTAAGTTGAACTCTCACGAGTTGTTGCTTCTGATGGCCTATCTTAACCCCGAGCGGACCGAGAAGGTGGTCTTCAATGCTCCCGCTATGGTTTGTGCCAGTCTTGCCTTGATGGCCTCTTCTAGTACCAGGTACCTGAGTTGCGGTGCTATTGCCACCCGGTTAGCTGAAAAGCTAGCTTCTTTTGAGGCTTCCTCCGAGTACGTTCCCTTAGCCACCCTGGTGCCTACCATGTATAGAGATTATTTCCTTGACCTGAAATGGGTGAGAACCTTGGCGGATGGTAGCCTAGCATGGAGGGTGTGGGGTATGAGCTGGATGAGGATACCGGCTCCTGAGCACCTCCCATCGACTGAGCCTTTGGATGCGGTTGATTCTTATGAGGAGGAGGATGAGGATGCACCCTGGCCGAGACAGACGTACCTCATAGATGATACGATCCTTCAGGTTATGCCCGAGCCGAGGAAGAGGGAGAATGTGAGAGCGGTGGAGGATAGACCAAGGTTAGGGAGAGGACCACGTCGTGTGAGGGAGAGGACGGCTGAGACCCAGCCAAAGCCAGCAGCACCACCTCAGCACCCATTTCCTTGCTATCCCTACCTTGATACCCCAGAGACACATTCGAGCTACTTGGCAGAGAGAGTGTCCTCTACCTTGATGCTCCGGAACATGCATGGGATGGCATATGCTCAGGGTATTGGGACTGAGGGACCGCATCCGGTGTGGGGAAGTGGAGTTGGAGACTACAGCGGGGTTTTCAACTCCTACGGAGTGGACATGTCCGCGTGGGGAACACCACAGTCTTTTGCTTTTGGCGGTTTGACCCCATGGTATGTGAGTCCAGAGGGTGGAGCAGGGGATGGTGCGAGTCTTGGGGCTTTGGGGGCAGGTACTTCGGTGGTGACGGAGCGTAGGATTACGTCATGGAGAAGCAGCAGCAGCAGCAGGAGTGATACTCCTTTCTTTTCTTTTGAGTATGGTTGTTGGTTATGTTTGATGTTAGTTTATTTCATTTCGAACTTTTTACGTTGGGATGTATTGGTGGCCATAAGGCCGTATCTTCTTAGTTTAGACTTGATTGCAGGATTTTGGAGTCGGGTTGTCATCCCGACTCGCGTTTATGAGATGTTGTGCATATATTTACTTACCTTGTGATGTGTCGGGAATTTTTGGAGTAGCTTTTGACCTGTGGCCACTCGACCGAGTGCCCCTCACTCGATCGAGTAGCTGCAGGTGTGACAGGAAAAAAGCATTCTGATCTCAGGCTACTCGATCGAGTAGCTAAGACACTCGATCGAGTAGAGGGCACTCGATCGAGTACCCTATACACTCGATCGAGTAACATTGTTTCAGAGACATTTCGATAATTATAATTGTTTTAATGGTTATATTCTTACATGTGTCGATGTTTAACATGGTTGTTGACAATTAGTAACATGTCTGGACCGTTAATTTGATATGTTGGAAGACGTGCTTGGATTTTGAATGCAGATTTGTGAAGAATAGTGAAAGTAACAGTTACTTTTATTTCATTCTTTTTACATCTTCAATGTCTACTAGCTTAGTAGCCTAACTCATTTATTATCGAAAAGACTCGTTATATATTTCACGGAGTTCGCGTATTTTCTTTATATACGACTTGATACATACATGTGTTCGTGATTGTTGCTAAATATTCGAGTACAGTAGCGGATGCATTTATAACGTCATGTTTGCTATGAATAATGAGTAATGTCAAAAAGGAATTATATGTGTGGGGTAAATGACAAGGTATACGTATTAGTAATGTGTGTAATAATTCGGTGGTGAACTTCGGGGACGAAGTTCCTCTTTAGAGGGGAAGAGTAATGTCGCAAAATAAAAAGGCCGATATCATAATAATCTTGTTATTTGTTTATAAATTTTTCTATTGTTCCTGTTATATTTCCAGCATGAGTTATAATTGTTTTCATTGTTTGATGAGTAATTTGTATGTTGGTTGTACAAGTTAAGTATGTTTAAGTAAAAGTTGAGTAGCGGAATGGTACTACTTTGAATCATGCGTTGTAATAGGCTTGTTAGGTAACATGTTTGTGTTATGTGACATGTTTTGTGTTGGTAATTATGGACTAGTGGGAGTATAGTTCCATAGTTGCGTGGCTAAAAGTTCGGAGTCGTAGTATGGTTGTTAATTGTGTTAGTACATGTGGTAAATTTGGTAATTGACGTTGTGGTTCGTAGGAGTTTGCGTATATGGTATTAGACGGTTGATGATGATGACGTGGTGGGATGGTACTTCTAGAGAGTAGTGACCTATGTTGGAAGAACGGTGGTGTCGACCTTGTTTTCGTGTCTTGTGCTTTTGGAGAAGGTGAGTTGAACTTCGGGGACGAAGTTTTTTTTAAGGGAGGAAGACTGTAATACTCGCCCTTTTAGGGACCCGTTGACCGGCGTTGACTGACCTTGGGACAGGTAATAGAACCTAGGGATACGTGCCAGAGTTACCTTGTGCCTTGGTTTCATTTTTATGCGAGAGGCACTCGATAGAGTAGAGGCTACTCGATCGAGTAGATACTCGATCGAGTAGCGTCTTTTCAACGAGGGTTTACAATCGTGTTTTCTGAAAACCGCAAATCGTTTCCGCCTCTTTCTTCTAAACCTAAATGTCGTCCCTTCTTCTTCCCTTAACCAAATACTTTCCATGGGAGCCTTTGAGGATGCTAGTACCTTGAGGATCGGTTGCTTGAGTCGGGTAGCGGTCTTAACACCGTTGGGAGATGCGTAGGTATGTCGTCATCGTCATCTTTGTTTTTGTACTTTTTTATATGGTGCTAGTCATAGTAATAGGCTAGTATACTGATTGTTTAGGGATTACTTGCTTGGTTTATGTCGTATGGCTGATCGAGGAATCGCTGCTTTTGGTTAAAGGTAGGTTCACCTACTCAGTTTCTGTGGATGGTCTAGTGTGTCGGTTGTTGTGTCATGGTTGTTGTGTTGTTGGAATTGTGTGGCAGAGTATATGTGGTAATCGGTTGGTGTATACAGTTTGTTGGTTGTTGATGTACTACAGCTGTCTGTGGTTGATTGTCTCTGGTTCTTGAGGTGCGTCCTCGGCTGAGTGGAATCACTTGCGGGAGTGGCTTCACGCCCTTGTTTTGCCCTCCGTGGAACCCGCCACGGGAGGGGATGTGCACATTAATGGGACAAGGTTATTGCTCGATATGATGAGCGGGGCTTAGGTGGGAACGGTTGCGGTCCCCCACTGGCAGGGCTGGTCCAGTGGACAGTCGGTGATGAAGATTGGTTGGAGTGGTTGTGACTGTGTGTGTGTGTTTGGTTGTGGTTGTTATAGGTTGGTTTTGTTTGTTGTGTCTTATCTCAGTTACTGACCTTGTTTGGTTTGTCTTGTTTGTTTTGTTGTGTTTGCCGTGATCCCTTATGGTGAGCAGTCAGTCTTAGCAGGTGTTGTTTTGGATGGTTGCTGGAGTCCGGGATGGGATGAGTCCTCACGAGTTACGACAGGATATAGTTTATAGTGATGAATTGTATCTTTCTTTTAGCAGTTTGGTTGTAACACTTGTAAAAAGTTTAAATGTTCTTTTATTGAACTTTGATGATTACTTTCCTCAGGCAACCGAGACGGTGATGTCCTTATATGCTAGGGAAGGTATTAGTAAGGCTCCTTGGTATATGGGGGTGTCACATATATGTGGTGTATTTAAATTATATGTTGAAACAGATGCCGAGACTGAACATAGGCACCCGTCAGAGTAAGAGGGGCAGGGCTGCTGAGCCCGTTGTTGGTGAGGGGAGTGAGCCAGTAGTCCCAGCGGTACCCGAATACCCATCAATGGTATTTATAGACTTTAATCAACGGAAGAAGTTTGTAGCTTTGCAGTCTCGCAAGATGATACAAACCCGTTGTGTTGACACGACTATCTTAGAGGACCTGGGTATTGAGACGGATGTCTGTCACATCTTCGAGACTTTGGGGTTCACAGGGCTATACCTTTTACGGAAACATTCCTATGCTTTTCTGACCCTTGAGTTCATGAGCTCGTTTAAATGCGAGCCGGTTGAGCAAACTGTGCAGTTTCGTCTTATGAACACCAACTTTATGTTAACCATGGACCTGTTTGCTTCCCACCTTGGTTTGGCTAAGCCTCCCAAGGATGCCCTCCGGGACATACCGTCTGAGTGCGGGGTTTGCCGCCTTATGCCCTGTATTACCGGGAAATATGCTCCTACCGCAAGTAACATGTTGATCAACGATGTGCAACATGTTACCTTGAGGATTTTTCTTCGTGCTGTGTCGTGTCTCCTTTACGAGAGGTCTGATATGATTAAGTTAAACTCCCACGAGTTGTTGCTTCTGATGGCTTACCTTAACCCTGAGAGGACGGAGAGAGTGGTCTTTAATGCTCCCGCTATGGTTTGTGCCAGTCTTGCTTTGATGGCCTCTTCTAGTTCTAGGATCCTTAGTTGTGGTGCGATTGCCACCCGGTTATCTAAAAAGCTAACTTCCTTTGAGGCTTCTTCGGAGTACACCCCTCTAGCTACCCCGGTACCTACCTTGGATAGAACTTATTTCCTCGACCTGAAATGGTTGAGAACCTTGGGGGATAGTAGTTTGGCGTGGAGAGTATGAGGCATTAGCTGGATGAGGATACCTGATCCTGAGCATCTTCCACCGACAGAGCCTTTACCTGCGACGGTTGTAGCTGTAGAGTCTGATAAGAAGGAGGTTGAGGAGGCACGTCCTGCGTGGCAGACATACTTCATTAACTCAGAGCTTCTCCAAGTCATGCCTGAGCCAAAGAAGGGGGAGAACGTGAGGGTTGAGGAGGATCGCCCTAGATTAGGGAGAGGGCCGCACAGAGTGAGGGAGAGGATGGCCGAGACCCGGTCACAGCCGGCAGCTCCACCACATCATCCGTTTCCTTGCTACCCCTACCTTGATACCTCGGCGACGCGTGACAGCTACTTGGCAGAGAGAGTGTCCTCTACCTTGACACTCCGGAACATGCACGAGATGGCATATGCTCAGGGCATTAGGACCGAGGGACCGCATCCCGTATGGTGGAGGGGAGTTGGTGACTACAGCGGGGTTTTCCACTCCTACGGGGTGGACATGACTACATGGGGAGCACCACAGTCCTATCCTTACGGCGGTTTGACCCCATGGTACGTGGGTCTAGAGGTTGGAGCAGGTGATGATGCGGGTGGTGGTGGGGATGAGGATTATGTCATGGATGAGCAGCAGCAGCAGGAGGAGTGATACTCCTTTCTTTCTCCTTTGATTATGGATGTTGGTTAAGTTGGATATTAGTTGTTCCATTTCGTACCTTTTTTTTTATGTTCGGTTTGTATGGTGGACATAAGGCCGTATTTGTTTTCCTAGACTTGTTGCAGGACTTATGGTCGGGTTACCATTCCGACTCGCAGTTATGCGACCGTATACATATATATTGTGTTGTGTTAGGAAGGTTGTCGAGTAACATTTGACCTGTGGCCACCCGACCGAGTGCCCCTCACTCGATCGAGTAGCTGCAGGTGTAGCAGATTGGGAGTAATCTGATTTCGGGCTACTCGATCGAGTAGCTAAGATACTCGATCGAGTAGGGCCAGCTCGACCGAGTGCCTAACCCACTCGATCAAGTGGCACTGTTACAAGAACTTTTTCGAAAAGCAAATTGTTTGAATGTTTCTTTTTGCATATTTCGATATTTATAATGGTTATTGAAGGTTAGTGTCATGTTTGAGTCGACTTATTAATTATGCTTGGGTCCATTCTTGACTTATAAATGATATTTTGTAGGATTAGATGTGACACAAGGGTTTCTTTTATTGCATTCATTTTAATTCTTCACGTCTACAAGAGAGCGTAACTTATTTATTATCGAAAAGACTTGTTAATTGGTTCGCAGAATATCTATAACCATATTATATACAATTAAGCTTTTGTTATTAGTGATTAATGAGTAATGTCGGCAAGGTGCTTCACGTATAGGAAATTGTTTGATAGTGAACTTCGGGGACGAAGTTCCTTTTTAGAGGGGAAGAGTAATGTCGCAAAATAAAAAGGAAATAAAAAGGCTGATATTATAATAATTTTGTTGTATACTGTACTAACTTCGTTGGTTGTTTGTAATGCTCGCTATTGTCTTTGTTATAATTCTAGCATGAAGTTATAATTGTTTTAATTGTTTTGATGAGTAATTTGTATGCTCAAGTAAAAGTTGAGTAATTTGTTATGAAAAGACGGTCATATAGAGATATGTATGTCAGGAACGGTAACGAAGTAGTGCAGCTTAGAATCATGCAGTGTGACAGGATCGTTGTGTGACATGTTTTGGTGTTAATAGTTGTGTATTAGTGAAAGTATAGTTTCATAATGCGTGGCTAAGAGTTTGGATTAGTAGTATAATCGTTGGTCGTGTTGGTACATGTCGTGCGATTGGTACTCCAAGTTGTGGGTTGTAGAAGTCGGTTTATATGGTGTGTCAGACAGTGATGATGATGATATAGTGGGTAATGTTTCTAGAGAGTAGTGACCTATGTCGGGAGAATAGTGCTGTCAACCTTGGTTTCTTGTCGTGCAGTTGGGGAAGGGTGAGTTGAACTTCGGGGACGAAGTTCTTTTTAAGGGGTAAAGACTGTAATACCCGCCCTTTTAGGGACCCGTTGACCAACGTTGACCGACCTTTGGGGACAGGCAATAGTCCTTAGTGAGGCGTGCCGGAGTTACCTTGTGCCTTTATTGCCTTTAGAAGTGAGTGGTACTCGATAGATTAGAGGCTACTCGATCGAGTAGCTTGGGTACTCGATCGAGTAGGGGCCACTCGATCGAGTAAGTGGGTTACTCGATCGAGTAGCGTCTTTTCAGCGGGGGTTTATAATCGTGTTTTGTTAAAACCGCAAATCATTTTCGCCTCTTTCCCAAAACCTAGATGTCATTTCTTCCTCTTCTCTTTGATATAGAACATCCCATGGGAGCCTTCATGGGCATTTGTGCCATAAGAGTGGATTGCTTGAGTCGGGTGGCGGTCTTAACGCCGTTGTGAGATACGTAGGTATGTCATTGTGATCATCTTTGTCTTTATTGTTTCTTATAGGCTTGTGGTGATAGTAATAGGCGGTTGTACTATTTTCCATAGAGGTTTTACTTGCTTGGTCGATGTTGTGTGAATGGACGAGGAATCGCTGCTTTTGGTTAAAGGTAGGTTCGCCTACTCAGTCTCTCTTGGTTGTTAGAGTGTCGGTTGTTGTTGTTGATTGTTGTTGTCATTGCTGTGGTCGTTGTTGTTGTCGTTGTTGTGATATAGCTGCTTGTGACTGATTGTCTGTGGTTCTCGAGGTGCGTCCTCGGCTGAGTGGAGTCACTTGCGGGAGTGGCTTGACGCCCTAGTTTCGCCCTCCGTGGAACCCGCCACGGGAGGGGATGTGCACATTAATGAGACAGGGTTATTGCTCGGTATGATGAGGCGGGCTTAGATGGGAACGGCTGCGGTCCCCCACTGGCAGGGCTGGTCCAGTGGACAGTCGGTGACGGTGATTGGTTGGAATGGTTGTATCTGGTGTGTGTGCTTGGTTGTGATTGTAGTATACTAATAGTTGATGTTGTGTCTTACCTTAGTTACTGACCTTGTGTGGTTTGTCCTTTGTTTGTTTCTGTTGTGTCTGCCGTGATCCCTTATGGTGAGCAGTCTGTCTTAGCAGGTGTTGTCTTGGATGGTAGCTGGAGTCTTGGCGGGATGAGTCCTCACGAGTAAAGCTAGATGTAGTCTATAGAGTTTGGCGAGATGTACCTTTTGTAACAGTAGTTGGTTGTATCACTTGTAAAAACTATTAAAAATGGTCTTTTATTGACCTTTGTCGATTACTTGCCTCGGGCAACCGAGATGGTGATGTCCTTATATGCTAGGGAAGGTCTTAGTAAGACTTCTTGGTATATGGGGGTGTCAGAGTTTCATACTAAGAATTGATAAATAAAGTTATTTGGGTGGCTTACCAGTAATACACTTCAGGGAATTAATCCGAAAAGATGAATTACACATGCAGAAATCGATCAAAGGAACCCTAATTGGAAGAAGGAATTCAATTGAAAGATTGAATTGTATTAGCTCAAGAACAAGATTACAAGTGTAATTGATCAATGTTCTAGCTAAAAGATTAGAGAGAAGTTGTAAGAGATATTTGTGTGAAAAAATGAGCTAACTAACTCTGATGAGTTGTTCACTATTTATACAAGCTCCAGCTCATGTACAACTAACTAACTGGCAGCTAGCTATTGTAACAACCGACTCTAACAACTTTTAATTGAGTGCTGACTTGGCTCTAAAAGAGTAACAGTAAGTCTGTTACAATCCATTCCCCTTAAATGAAACTTGAGCTCAGTTTAATCTAGCTTGAAATCAGGAAATCGTTTCACAAAGTCATCATAAATTTCCCACGTTGCATCATCAGGTGTTCCATTTGACCAGTGTATCAGCAAGTAGACAACAACATGAATGCCCTTTTTCACCATCTTTCTCTCTAGCACAGCCATTGGTTCACCTCTAAGTTGCAGCATGCCATCCATGACTAGCATTACAGTTGTAATAGGAGCAGGACCATGATGTTTTCTCAGCCGTGAGACATGAAAAACTGGGTGCACCTTGGCTTGATCAGGAAGGTTGAGTTTGTAAGCCACCTTCTTCAAACTCTACATCAGATCTGTGCTTATCAGATTGATTTTTCATCCTGTCCTGGGCTCTTTTCAAATGGAACTTGAGCATAGTAATGCACTTCTCCCTTACAGTAAAACTCATGTCTACTGCAGCAACAGGACTGTCTCCTGGTAGGTAGGGGAAATGCACATGTAGAGTTTGTCCATATACTACCTTATAAGGAGTAGTTCTAATAGAGGTATGGTAATTGCTATTGTACCACCATTCAGCCAGAGGAATCCAGTTTGCCCAATCCTTTGGTTTTTCACCTGTCATACACCTCAAGTATGTTTCCAAACATTTATTAACAATTTCTGTTTGGCCATCAATCTGAGGGTGGTATGCAGTTGACATCAAAAGCTCCACCTTATAGAGTTTGACAATTCCTGCTAGAATTTACTCAGAAAAATCTTGTCCCTGTCACTGACAATGGTTTTGGGAATTCCATGTAACCTAAAGATCTGATCAAAGTATATCCTTGCCACACTTGCTGCAGTAAATGGATGGGTTAGGAGTAGGAAATGTGCATATTTGCTAAGCCTGTCCACTACTACCAATATAGTGTCCCTTCCTTGTGATTTAGACAGGCCCTCAATGAAATCCATTGAAATATTAACCCAGATGGCATCTGGTATTGGTAGAGGTTGCAAAAGACCAGCAGAAGCTTGTAACAATGGCTTGTTTTGCTGACAAACTGTACATTCTCTTACATGTTCCCCACATCTTTTTTCATGTTTTTCCAATAGAATAAACTTGAAATTCTTTTCATAGTAGCTTGCAGACCAGAATGACACCCCCCCATAGTAGAGTTATGCATCACATTAAGAATATCCCTTCTTAGTGTAAAGTCTGGACCAACCACTAACCTTCCCTTCCTGAGTAATTTGTCATTGCACCACTGAAGCTTGCTCCCTTGAAAGGTACCATTTTGCAGTTGTTGTATAAGTTCTGCACACTCAGGAGCTTGCCAGCTATCCACTATTCTTTGGAGTAAATCTGACCTTACTTGAGTCACCACCATTGCCATTAATTCTCCACCAGAAACTCTTGAAAGGGCATCTGCAACAATATTCTCATTTCCCTTTTTGTACACCACCTCGTAATCCAAACCCAAAAAGTTTAGGAAGACATTTTCTTTGGAAAAGAGTTGTAATTTTTTGCTCTAAAAAGTATTTTAGACTGAAATGGTCAGTCTTAATGATGAAATGTTGCCCAATTAAATAAGGCCTCCATTTCTCAATAGCTAAAATCACAGCTAGTAACTCCTTTTCATAAGTTGACAATGCTTTATGCTTATCAGCTAATGCTTTGCTTATAAAAGCAATTGGGTGCCCTTTTTGTGACAGTACCGCCCCAATGCCATAACCAGATGCATCAGTTTCAACCATAAATGGTTCTGAAAAATTTGGTAATGTAAGTACTGGTGCTTGACTCATTGCAACTTGCAGTTTTTGAAAGGCTCCTGTGGCTTGTTCATTCCATTGAAACCCATTCTTCTTGAGTAAGTTGGTCAAGGGCTTGCTAATAAGACCATATCCTTGTACAAACTTCCTGTAGTAGCCTGTTAACCCAAGGAATATCCTCAATTCTTTTACATTTTTAGGAACTGGCCAATCCAACATTGCCTTAACCTTTTTGGGATCATTGGCAACTCCTTCCTTAGAGAATATATGCCCCAAATAAGCCACCTTTGTAACTCCAAAATAGCATTTACTCATCTTAGCATATAACTGGTGTCTTCTCAGTAATTGTAAATTTGTTGTAAGATGAGTGACATGTGCCTCAATAGAAGGATTGTAGATGAGTATGTCATCAAAGAATACTAGAATAAATTTTCTCAAAAATGGCTTGAAAATAGAGTTCATTAGACTCTGAAATGTTGAGGGTGCATTTGTTAAGCCAAAGGGCATTACTAAGAACTCATAATGTCCTTCATGGGTTCTAAAAGCAGTCTTTTGCACATCTTCATCACACATCCTGATTTGCCAATAGCCAGCTCTAAGATCAATTTTAGAAAAAAATACTTGAGCCATGCAGCTCATCAATGATGGGAATAGGGAATTTATCCTTAATTGTATTCTTGTTGAGTTCTCTGTAATCCACACATAGTCTCCAAGTGTTGTCCTTCTTTTTCACCAAAACAACAGGGGATGAGTAAGGGCTTTGTCTATGTCTCACAACTCCACTCTCCAGCATTTCTTTGGTAATCATTTCAATGGCATTTTTCTGTATTACAGGATACCTATAAGGTCTCATATTTATTGGTTTGGTACCAGGTTCCAAGTGGATTTTGTGATCATGATCTTTATGGGGTGGTAAAGACTTTGGTTCTTCAAATAGATCAGGGAATTCATTCAAAACAGACTGAATATGAGTAGGTATGCTATGTATATGCCCAGTATCATTATCAGGCAATTTTTGTTGCACCTGTATAACAAAAAGATGTCCACTATTGCTTCCCTTTTTAGTATTACCCCATTTGGTCATAACATTCACAAGTTGATTCCCCTTTATCCACTGTAATTTCCCTTTTGTAATGCCCCTTAGCACCACCTTCTTCCCTTTATAACTAAATTCCATCCTTAATTTGTGACACCCTCATATACTCGGGAGCCTTAACAGGACCTTCCCTAGCATATAAGAGCGTCACCATCTCGGTTGCCCGAGGACAGTAATAATCAAATGTCGATAAAAGAATAATTAAGTTACATTATAGTGATTAACAAACTAAAGGTACATGTATATAAAGGTACAACTCAAACTACTGTCAGCTATGTGGACTACTTCTGTTGTAACTCATGAAAGACTCATCCCGCCAAGCACCCAACTAACATCCAAATCACAACCTGCTAAGACTGACTGCTCACCATAAAGGATCACGACAGACACAACAGAAACAAACAACAAGACAAAACCACACAAGGTCAGTAACTGAAGAAACACATCAACAACCACAGACACAACACATGCACAACAGAACATACACACATCACATCTCCTCCAACCAATCACCGTCACCTACTGTCCACTGGACCAGCCCTTCCAGTGGGGGACCGCAGCCGTACCCACAAAATCCTCGCTCAACATACCGAGCGATAAACCCATGTCCATTAATGTGCACATCCCCTCCCATGGCGGGTTCCACGGAGGGCGAACAACGGGCGTGAAGCCACTCCCGCAAGTGACTCCACTCAGCCATACCCAAAACAAACGTACTAACTCGATTAAGACACAACAACGCAACTAAGGACTCAAAACAAAACCCCAACTGATCAAACATGAACTTTAACACCAACTCCACCAACTAAGCCTACCTCCACAACATGGCTCGCGATATCGTATCAACTACATTATAGTCTCTCTCGACACTAACTCCATACACTACCAACTACGATCCACATATTCCGCTAGCTCCGTTTCACTAACATATTATCCACTAGAAACTCCAATAACAAGACACTCATAAACATCAAACGGAATGTTACATTCTACCACCATTAAAAGGAACTTCGTCCTCGAAGTTTACTGACACTCATAACATCATCATCCAACTGTCAACACTATCGAAATATTCTCCCATTCCTAAACATAGAACTACTACAAGCACGGCCATGACCTTTTAACAATATCAACCACAATATATACAAATTCATTCTTTATGTTGCACCAACACTCTGCTACCAATTATACTACAACATGTACAACCATCAAACACTCTTTGCCGCATCCTACTCCTCTTAAGATAAATGTTACGTCCTCGTAACTCACTAATACTAGATCCTTGGCTATATCTTCTCATTATCTTCATCACCACCACATATCAAAGATAACCGCCTATACCCTCACACCTATAACCATTCCTATTTCCAAGGCCCTCTTACTTAAACAGTTGTCATACCTCAACTCATTCTGCACTCCATCTAACCGATACTATAACCAACGCTCCAACTCTTCCACATTACCGCAACACGACATACCTCTCTATATAAACTATATAAAACTACTATCGCTAAAAGCATAACTCACGACCCACACTTGTTACGTGCACTCACACTAGATCCTCAAGTTCTTTTCTTTAATTACCGCAAAACTCATACATAACTTAACATGACACTAATTTCCAACACCCTATACTCACTGTCCCAATAAAAGATTATGAACGACTTGCAGCTTTCATATCAGTACAACACATGATCCAGAACTCACTTGCCATTACTATGCCTACCAATGCCTCATCTTAAAACAAGATCAAAATTACTGTAACAACCTCTCACAACTGTGTCCCATCAACAGAATATCGCTATACCATGCCGGCAACAGAAGCATATAAAACTCTCTTCCATATCATACTCTACCCTCACTCCCAAGCTGAAACTTGTAAGAAACATCAATAAACAAAACAACCATCTATCTGTCCAAACTGAAACTCACAGGAAACAGCAGCCAACAAAACAACAACTATGTATAACTGGTATGTACTTTCGAAACTCGAATCGTAATCATCCCGCCTACTCCAACACAACCGGTGACGGCATCGTAACACCGTCACCAACAGCCGCACCGCAGCGCGAAAATACCCGCATCACAACATCACGTACCGTGCCCGGATCACCACCCGAGGCACCACTACCACATCGATAGACATCACAACTTACACAATCCCATAAACACTGACTTGGTATAACTTCCCGGACAAGAAAACTTTCTCAAAACCACTTTACTAGATCACAACGCAGCGCAACATATTATATGGAATAAACAGATAAGAACCTCATGAATATCATCCCCCTATCATATCACGAAATAAACATATATCATGAATACACATACAAGTATAACTTGCCATGTTAGATCACCCAATATATCACCTTTTTTTTAATTATTTTTTTCATTCTATTAAGTTACCGTACCCAACATGCATTACAGACCATTCAAATAACAACTTTATAACTATCACACCATACCACTTATCGTGAGGTCAGAACCTCATGTTGGAGCTAGTGTCCTCCACAATTAGTGTGATAACATTTAGAAATCTCTTATAGGTTCACAAGGGTATACTTAGTATTTTATCAGTTGATTAACGTTTACTTAATAACGGTTGGCTTGCTAGAAGTTTGACGTTATTATCATACTGATGGCGGTGATCAACTGGTCCCTAAAAGTCACACCTAAAGGATGTGTTTGAGAGATGTGATTATATGAAAATGTAATCACATTGATGCCTTAAATGACTAAAAGGTTAGTCCACGTATTTGACTAAACAGTTAGTCAATGTGATGATGAGACGATTATTTAATACAATTAAATAATATTAGCTAAGACGAATTAACTGTTAATTCGTAAATTGAATATAAACTGTTATATTTAATTATTGTATATAATGTTAGCTTAAACGAATTAAGATATTAATTCGTAATTAAACATAAACGGTTATATTTAATAAGCAAATTATAAATATGCGATATTTATAGTTAATGTATATATTATACAATATTGTCATAATAAATGTTGACAGACTGGTATTGATAAATCGACTGCAAACTGTTATAAGTGGACTTATTAATACATGTCGATATATATGACAATTGATAAATAATACACATAATATACAATTAGACAACAACCAAAAATAAGAAGATTATATCCTTATTTGTTTTGGTTGTTGGGGTCACTCGGTCAAAAACCGAATAATAGAAAAAAAATCTTCCCTTATTCTTCTTCTTTACACGGTTTTAAAGAGAGAAAGAGGGAGATTATTTTCTCTAATTATTCTTGACCTAATTCAGTCATCACACAAAAACCTAAAACCCTAAAAATTCATAAGAAAATTAGGGATCTATTCTAGCAAAGAAGAGAGACATTTCTCATCACATTTTCGGTGCAACGATTAGGAGAATATCGATTTCGATATTGTTCTTAGGCCGAATTTGCTAGGACTAAAGGTTAATTCTAATTCTCTATTCTTTTTGTTTATGCAATTTTATTTATGACTAGAAATTTCATTATTATAATTTCGTTATAATCCGAAAATTAATAGAGGAAGTATACCGATATTTCCCACAAGTGGTATCAGAGCATAGGCCACAAAATTATTTTATATGATTTTCATAAATGAATTTAAACAAATTTGAAGAGAAAAAGAAAAATGGTTCGGCTGTTTTGAAAAATTTTCTGCCGATTAAAAAAAAAATTTTAGCCGAGGGTTTTGTTTTTGTTGTTTTGTTTCCATTTAGATTTATTCATATTGTTGTTTTAATTAGTTAAGATGATAATATGATAAATTTGTAGATGTTTTGATTTAATTAGTATTAAATTGAAATGTAAATGGGAATTGTTTTTGTTTTATGATGATAATTTGTTTTTGCTATATAGTTTTTGGCATACATGATGTTAATTTATTGTTTAGGATCATCATTCATTAATTTAAATGTTGATGATTATGCCAATCTTGTTCTAGTAGCAACATTAAACAAATTTGTTCATCTTAAAAATATGTTTTTTTTTCGACATTTAGGGCTTAATGCCGAGAAAAAAAAAACAAAACGTTTTTGTTTATTTTTGGCTCAATGCCGAGAGCACAAGAAGAAGGAAAAGAAAAACCTGTTTTTTGTTTTTAATTGCCGAGAGCAAGAGAAAAAAAATTGTTTTTTTCTTTTGGCAATATGCCGAGAACAAGAAAAAAAAAATTCTGTTTTTTTTTTGTTTTTGGGTGAATGCCGAGATGAAAGAAAAAAAAAATTTCGTTTTTTTTTCAAATTGCCGTGAGCAATTTTTAAAGAAAAAAATTTCTGTTTTTTTCTTTTATTTTGGCCAATAATTATTATACATTAAATTTATAATGTATGATGTTAGTTGTGAAAAGGTTCACATATTAAAGATACCTAATTATTTTAAAGAGGTTTAAAATAATGTTGGATTAATTCATATTACAAGATTAATATGTATTAAGATTGGAATTATTGTGAGCAATTGAGGAATTGTCACATAATTTGATTATTTAAATAGGTGGTTTGGATAAATTACTCCACATAATTAAGGAATTATGTCTTGAATGATTAATTTATAGTTGATGCATTTTTATATAGTTGAATGTCTTGTTGAATGGTTTTTTTACGTATTTTTGCAATCGGTTGTAATTTGTAATACCTAGTGTGGCCTTAGTTAATTATGTTTTCGTAATGATGGAAACATAATTTTAAGGTAATTTTGAGATCTCGTATCTCCTTTTGGTTTTCTTTAAGTATTATGGTTTTGAAATTAGAATGTAAATAGGTTCATTTTGTAATTTATTAATTGTAATTTTGAGAAGACTAAAGATGGAGATTGGATTGCTCACTCCCGCTACATGGACCAAGATGGAACATCAAGACAAGCTTCTCGGGTCCTAGGAAGGATTCCAAAGTTGTATTTATGTTCATTTTGGTAGATAGGCCACACTAGGACTTTGTTTTTGTTTTACGTTTTTTCCATTCTTATTGCTTTTCATTCGCATGATAGTTAGTGCATCATATTCCGCCTAAACCAAACCACCTACTAAAATGCATGAAAATTGACTCATATAGTTTGGATGTTAGTTTTCATAGACATACAGATGTCACACAATTATAAGCCATCATCTTAGTTTAGTCATTCTCGTATGATAGATATTAGTTCACTTAAAATGAATTAAAATAAAGTTGATGGGATCTTCCTCTAAAACTGAAATTGAGACTAGTCTTTATAGGCCAAACAGCTATGAATCCCTTCTTCGTCGTTAGGCATATAGGACCTTACTCTCCATATGACCCCTTCTACATTGGGTAAGTAGTTTGTGTTGACTTAGTTTACCTCAACATTATAATCCGAAGAGTTTCTCGTGATTATGATGGACTATAGATAGAATTTACAGAAATTTATCGACTAAGAATTCTAAAAGTAGAATTAGCCAAAAGGTTGGCTTATCAATTTACAGATAATTGAGTCTTGGGATCATTTATATAATTCTTGAGGGAGGTCAATTGTATAAATGCTTGAGTCTTCGCGTTATAACAGTATTGCATTAGACTTAAATCATAACGATGAGTATGCTTATTATATTTTTCTTCTTTTCGCAGTGTAGACTTCGTTTATATTGATAATACTGTTACAACAAATGACTGGAAATAACGAAATCCCTATGCCAAGTGCCACACTTGGACGCGAGTCCTGGCTAAAAGCTTTCATGGACCACATGAATCAGTTCACACGACTGAAGAATGATGGGTCCAACTTTGCGGCCTGGAAGTCATCATTACGGAATGCTGCCATTGCTGACGGTAAGCTCAAGTACTTAACTGAGCCAATACCGCCAACCCCAGGCCCCAATGCAAGAGCTAACGAGTCAATTGCTTATAGTGACTTCGTTATGGAAGCGGGTCTCTCTCCGCGAGGATCACCCGACTTGACGATGCCTACCGTCGACTTATCTTCAATCCTCCGCCAGCACGCCCGAGGGAAAGTACCCTGAGCGCCCAAAACTACCCACACCAGGACGGATTGCTCCCGCGACCATTCTGGCATTCACCTCACAATAATCAACCCCACAAAAACTAACCCCACAAAAATTACCCTCACAAAAATATCCCTCACAAAAACTACTCACCAAGGAATACCCCTCCAAGGTGCCTTCGAGATCCTGAAGTCAACGGCATCTGGAGAAACGACGTTGAAGATGTCTACCTTATCCCAGAGAAAGAGAAACGGGCGAAAGAGATTGGCCACCTTACCCTGTCCGGACGCCCCTATCAGAACCCGAACAATCCAACGGTCGTTCCAACGATGAATGACCAAGTCATCCCGGAAATAGACACTCAACCGAGGGCTCCTGAGAATTCAATCCTCAAATAGCTTCAGAAGGCAAAAGCCGAGATCTCAATCTGGCAACTGATCGCAACGTCCTTTGAGCATCGATAGGCTTTGCTGCAGGCCTTGGGAAAATTAACCGTGCCCTCCACCTCTTCCCCTGAAGAAATAGTGGCACATATGACAAGGGACACCCCTGACTTGAACAACCCAGTCGTCTTTTCTGACGAAGATATCCCTCCCTTCGGAGCCAATCATAACCTTGCCCTGTACATTACCGTACAATGTCTCAAGAAGAATGTGCCCATGGTACTTGTGGATGATGGATCCGCGGTAAATGTCATTCCCCTCAAGACTGCTCACAAGCTGGGTATTAAGGAAGCTGATTTGGTCCCGACAAATCAAGGAGTACGTGCCTACGACGGCACTCGTCGCAAGGTCGCGGGGCTCATCACTCTGACCGTCGCAACCGGACCACTAGAAAGACAAACCAATTTTCAAGTGGTCGACATCGACGCCTCCTTCAATATGCTCCTGGGACGTCCCTGGATTCACGCCGTCAAGGCGGTTACTTCAACTCTCCACCAGAAGATCAGGGTCCCCTTCAACGAGAAAACAATCACAATTCCTACTTCCCCGATCAAAGCTGTCATGAGAAAGGGAATAGCCTCCCAGGCCGTTGAGGAAGATGATAATAAAATGTAGGGATTCCAAGCTGTGAATGCCATAACTGATGAATCAACACCCTTTGATTGTGACCCGTTTGCCAACCTCACAGTCAACCGTATCATGATGCGCCAGGGTTACTTCCCCGGTTTACCCCTCAACCCACTAAAGAGCACCTTACCTCCCTTAAAACAGGCTAAGGTCCCCAACATTCCCTTCGAACTGGGATATGAACCTACCGATGAAGATATCCAGGAGATGAACCTCCTAGTCTGAAAACGAAAGAAGCACAAAGTTATCCTCCGTCCCTATCATCTGACCCTCAATGGATACTTTGTCCCCGAGGGAGAGTCAGAGCTCTACCATGGCTTTCCGGAGCCGATCTATGACTTTGTGGCCAAGGCTAGGTACCCGGGTGTGGAAGTCTTCCAGGATTGCTACTTCATCTCAACAATACCGAAGCTGCTTCAATCGAGTCTAAGCCGTCGTCATGCCTCGATGGACAAGTTGTCACTCTCCTCTTTGGGGAAGATAACATTAAGCACCTCGACTATGAGGACATTATTAACATCGCCCTGAAGGACAATCAATTTGACCCAACCGCCTTGATCTCTGACACTGACCCAGAGAAAGCTACACAGGGCTGGAGGAAGACCGTCAAGTGGACCGATCTCCAAGGCCGCATTCACAAGATCACAATTGGAGAAGGCCCTATGTTCAAGGAGGAAAGTGAAGAAGAATCTGAATCTGAGTCTGAGTCGGAGTCTGAGTCTATCGTAGCTCCTAACACTCCTGATGTCCCGGTCAAGATCCCCTTCCCACTGTTCTATCACAAAGTCGTGGCTCATTCAGAGGCTGAGTCTACGAGGGCACCCCCACTCCCATGAAAGGTGACAACTTAGAGCCTGTTCTAGGGGCCACCTCCTCTGCTGTGTTGCCTCTGACTGACCACGAGATGTCTGTCCTCTCCGAGCTTTTCGCTCGTGTCAACTTAATGAACGCTAAGTTTGCTTATGACTCGTCTCAATTTAACTGCAATGCAATTCTGAATGACTATGAGGAATTTGACTTGAGTGTCTACCCACCTCACCTAGCCAAAGAACTTGACAAACGGGAAACCAGGAACCCCATTATTGAGGAGACCGAACCTATTAACGTAGGGACCGACAATACACCTCAAGAACTTAGGATAGGGACAACCCTGGACCCCTCGGAAAGACAACAGTTCATTGACCTCCTCCACGAATACAAGGACGTATTCGCCTGGTCTTACAGAGACATGCCTGGGATTGACAGGGAAATTGCATAGCACCGGATACCCATTAAGCCCGGAGCTAAACCTCTGAAGCAGAAGCTACGCCGGATGCGTCCTGAATGGGCCGTAAAACTCAAGGAAGAAGTGGATAAACAGTTCAAGGCTGGTTTCATCAAAGTGTCTGAATACTCTGATTGGGTGGCCAACATTGTGCCCGTACCAAAGAAAGACGGAAGAATTCGGGTTTGCGTCGACTTCAGGGATCTGAGCAAGGCGAGGCCAAAGGACGACTTCCCTTTGCCACATGTTGACATTCTGGTGGACAACACCGCCGAACATGCCCTCCTATCATTCATGGACGGCTATGCTGGGTACAACCAGATTAAAATGGATGAGGAAGACATGCACAAGGCAACATTCACTACACAGTGGGGGTACATATTGCTACACGGTCATGCCCTTCGGTTTTATCAACTCCAGGGCTACTTATCAAAGATCCGCTACTACTCTTCTACATGATATGATGCACAAGGAGGTAGTGGTGTATGTCGATGACATGATCGTCAAATCTAAGGAACGAGACGGCCACATCAGCGCCCTTCGGAAATTCTTCGCCCGTCTTCGGAAATATAACATGAGACTAAATCTTCAGAAGTGTGCATTCGGGGTCACCTCCGGAAAACTCTTGGGACATGTCGTCAGCAAAAGAGGCATTGAGATTGATCCAACCAAAATCAAAGCCCTTCAGCAAATGCCTCGGCCTAGGAATGAGAAGGAGATTCGGGGATTTCTCGGCTAGGTCCAATACATCAGCCGCTTCATTGCCAAGCTCACCATGATTTGTGAACAAATATTCAAGAAGTTTCGCGCCTCCGATCACACCGATTGGGATAAGGACTGTCAAAAGGCCTTCGACAGGATAAAGGAAATCCTATCCAAACCTCCTGTCCTCATGCCACCTAAACCTGGGATTCCTTTATCCCTATACCTGACTGTTACCAACATAGCCATGAGAGCTATGCTAGCACAAACAGTGGATGGAAAAGAACGAGCCATCTACTACATCAGCAAAAAGTTCATTGAGTACGAGACGAGGTATACCCAACTAGAGAAGACATGCCTTGCCCTAGTATGGTCAACAAAGAAGCTGCGGCATTACATGCTCAGCTACACGATCCACATCTACTCCAAGATGGACCCGGTCAAATACATCTTCGAAAAATCCGTGCTAAACGGAAGGCTGTCTAGGTGGACGCTCATGCTGTCTGAGTTTGATCTCAAGGTTATCAAGGGAAGAGCAGTTGCCGATTTTCGAGCTAAAAATCCCGTCAACGAGGATCCAACGACCGACACGTGGTCACTTCCTGACAAAGACATCCTTTGTGCCGACTCCAACGCATGGGACCTATACTTTGACGGTGCATCTAATCTGAGAGGCTTCGGGGTAGGCATCCTCCTAATATCACCAGAGAGGGAACATGTTCCGATCTCGGTCAAACTAGACTTCACCGTCACCAACAATACCGCTGAATATGAGGCATGTCTCATCGGCCTACAAGCAGCCATAACACTTGGCATCAAGAGACTGAGGGTCCACGACGATTCCTCGCTCATCATCAATCAGGTGTCCGGATCATGGAAAATTCGATCCAACAACTTAGCTCCCTACCGAGCAAAGATCAATCAAGAGGCCGAGTTCTTCGACCAAGTCGATTATTTCCACTTGCCGCGAGAGGAAAATCAATTCGCCGATACCCTGGCAAAGCTTGCCGCACTCGTCAACATACCTGATGACATGACATCGATGCCCTTACGTGTCGAGAGAAGGAGCGAGCCGGCTCACGTTTGTTCCATCATCGACGATGAGGAAAGCCATGATGAACCTTGGTACCAAGCCATCCTCAACTACAAAACCAAAAACGAATTCCCTCCCAACTCTGATCAAAGAGGACAAAGAGCCATCCGCTTACTTGCATCACAATTCGTGATAAATCAAGATCAAATATACAAAAGTTGAGATAATTTCTCCAGTTGGATGATTGTTCTATTTATTATTAGATTTAGCTATTGGTTTAGCACTGCGACTACCGTCTGAGCCTCACATACCCATACGTGCTTTGGCACAAGCCACTTCTATACCCATGCCACTTTACCACCATTCTGTCCTTGATACATGTACTCGGTCTATTTTGTGAATGCGCACTAGTTGGAGAATCTTCTATCACATTAGATTGCATGCATATTTCATAAGTTGAGTGAGTGTCTTTATTCTTTCTATCTTACATATATCTCACCCCTTATGAGTGCATGAGTGAAACCGCGAGAATCCAACAAAATTGTCATGCTGTTGTTGTTGGTTGTTGCGGTTTGGAGGTGGTGGTGGGACTGGGGTGGTGGTGCTGTGGTGATTGCGGTAGGAGGTGGTAGGATAGTGGTGGCGGTTGATGAAAGAAGAGTTATTAGTATAAAGTTACACTTCCGACTATTAAAGTTACATATTCAAGGACTAAAATTACACTCGTAATACAATAAAATTACATCTGTATTGACTAAACTTACCACCTCCAGACTAAAGTTACACTCTTGAAGGACAAAAGTTACACTTAAAAGGACTAAAGTTACAATAGTAAAGTATATTAATTTAAATTTTTACATACAAACCACTATACAACTAAATTTACGACTCCAACGACTAAAGTTACACTTAAAAAGGATAAAGTTACACTCGTAAAAGTATATAAATTAAAATTTATACATATAAACCATCATACGACTAAAGTTACACCTAAAACGACTAAAGTTACACTTGTAGGGCAGTAAAGTCACACTCCTAAAATTACATAAATTCAAATTTATTAATTTAGAATTATATTTTTATAGCATAAATTAATTTTTTTATGAATAAAATGGCTTGAAAAGGTTGAAGTTACACTCTAAAAGTTAAAGTTACACTCAAAAGTCATTAAATGAATAAAGTTACACTCATAATGCAGTGAGTTACACTCAAAAAATGTGTGGCTAGAGTAGAACTTAGGGATTCAACCAAAATGAAGGAGTTACCTGAACATACAAGTGTAACTTTAAATGGTCTGATGAGAGTTGAAACACAGAATCAAGGGTCCAAATTAATTCTCGTACACAAACCAACACTTCCTCCAACCTTTATACATTTTAACTCACCTACCTCATCCATCTACCTCCTCGCATACAACAGTCTCTCCGGCGACCAACGGAACTCCGATCACACCAAGTCATTACTGACGGATCACACTCTTATCTTTATCCCGCTCTTTCTACTTTTCGCTCTATCTTCGTCGCTGGTAGGTGGTTATACCACTACCACAACTGAAGTTTTAGTCTGCCGTCATCGACTATTTCAAACTCCAAATTTTCCGACATAGTCATAAGGACGATAAGCTTTTTGAATTTTTTTTTCATTTTTGTAGATCTATAATTTAAATTAAAAGATTTTTGAAAATTAAAGTAATCTCAGTGGCGTTGTGCTCGTGGGCTGTGGTAGGAGCTGGTTAGTGGGGTAGGTGATCTGGTGACGCGTGGGTGTACTCATTGGTGGTGGTGCAGTCGTGTGTCGTCGGGGAAACGAGTGGAAGCAGTTATGTATGAAAATGGGTGGCCACCTCGTGGTGATTCAGTGTCGACGACAATGATGGATTGAAAAACAAAGAATTATAGTGGAAAAGGAAAATATTTGTTAATTGCTTGATAAAATGAAAGGGAGTACAATGACTCTTTAAATAGTACTAGAGACTCAACAACTTAATCGATAAAACAGGAAACTACATCCCACATTTTACTCAACTACTTGACCATTATTCTCCTAGAATATTTGACCCACTAACAACTAACACTACAACTTAGGACTTCATAAAACAACCCATGTTCCTAATAAGTAGGAACCGACTTTTGAATCAACTATTCAACACTCCCTCTTGATTCAAAATCATTAACTCCTAATTTCGATGTAAAGAACTGATGCTTTGCTTGCAGAAGCGATTTTGTGAGTACATCAGCTACTTGGTCATTTGAGTTGCAGTTCTTTAGAACAATGTCACCATTTGCCACTAGACTCCGAATAAAATGATAACGGATATCTATGTGCTTCGTACGACTATGATATGCTGGATTTTTTGCCATTGAAATTGTAGACTTGTTGTTGCAATATATCTCAGTAGCTCCCTTTTGAGTATGAAATAAATCACCCAATAATCTTCGTAACCATATAGCTTGACATGCTGCTGCAGTAACAACAATATATTCGGCCTCGGATGATGATAAAGCTACCACCTCTTGTTTCTTTGAACTCTAGGATATAGCTCCTGAACCAAGGGAAAAAGTATACCCTGAAGTACTTTTCTTTTCCTCTAAACAACCAGCCTAATCACTGTCGGAATATCCAACCAGCCTGAAATTCTCCACTTTTCTATACCAAATTCCAAGCTCAGTGGTTCCACTAATGTATCGCAATATTCGCTTAGCTGCCCCATAGTGGTGTTGAGTTGGATTGTGCATAAACCTTGAAATGACGCTGACAGAAAAAGCAATGTCAGGTCGAGTATGAGATAAATAATTCAGACCTCCAACAATACTTCGATATTGTCTTGCATCTGCCATGCCAGTACAATCTTCTAATATTAATGTCTCATTCACATTCATGGGGGTAGGAGCTGGTTTACAGTCCATCAAACTGAACTTCTTGAGCAAGTCAGTGGCATATTTTTTCTGACAGATCAATATACCATCTGCACTTTGAATAACCTCTAACCCAAGAAAATAATGTAATAAACTCAAATCCGACATCTCAAACTTCTTTAACATTGACGACTTAAATTCTTCAACAATAAATTCATTTGACCCCATATATATCATGTCATCAACGTAAAGACACACCACAAGAAAATCAGAATTACCTTGCTTCTTCACATAAAGTGTCGGTTCATTTTGGCTTCTTTCAAATCCATTTTCCAAAAAGAATGAGTCAATCTTGCTGTACCATGCTCTGGGAGCCTGCTTTAGGGCGTATAAAGCCTTTTTCAGACGATAAACTTTCTGTTCTTCGCCACTGATAGTGTACCCTTCCGGTTGAGCAACATACACTTCCTCTTCTAGCTCACCATTCAATAAGGCAGACTTGACATCGAATTGAAAAACTGGCCACTGAAGTTGGGCAGCCAAGGAAGAAAAGTTCTTACCGTTTCAAACCGAGCAACCGGAGAGAATGTCTCATCAAAGTCGACACCATACTGCTGAGAGTAACCTTTTGCAACTAGTCTAGCTTTGTATTTTTTAACTTTTCCGTTAGCATCATACTTGGTGCGATACACCCACTTGAGACCTATGCTATTCTTCCCTTCCGGTAGCTCCATTAATTCCCATGTTTGATTTTTCACAATTGACGATATCTCTTCAGCCATTGCAACTTGCCATGTCTCACTTTTTACAGCTTCTTCAAATGAACTAGGGTCTGAGGCATACAATGAAAAGTTGCAGGTTCGGTAAATATTTTTGAGTGAACGGTAGTATTGTGGTGGTGTTTCTGGTGATGTGGAGGATAATCTTGGTGATGTGGAGGATGATCTTGGTGATGTGGGTGTATTGTTTGATGAAGTGGAAGGAGGTGTGTGGGTATTTGGTGATAAAGGACTGTTTGTGGACAGTGGAGTAACATTAGTAGGAGAGTTAGGTTCTGGTGGATGAGTGGCAGGAATGTCATCAGGTAGTGGATTTTCAATTGCAGCATTTTTCGTTCCATCTACGTCATTCCAGTTCCATTTTTCCGACTCATTGAACTTTACATCCCTGCTTATAATCACCTTTCCACTCATTGGGTTATATAGCTTATATGCCTTGGATTCGGGACTATACCCAATAAAAATGCATTTTTCAGATTTGTTGCAAAGCTTTTGATGATAAGAATTTACCAAGGCATAAGCAATACAACCAAATATACGCAAATGACTTACCACTGGCTTCCTTTCCGTTTATGCTTCAAATGGTGTCTTATACATAACGGCTCTTGTGGGAGATATATTTAGTAAATAGACAGCAGTGGCAACGGCTTCAGCCCAAAAATGTCTTGGTAAGCCACTACCAGCCAACATGCTTCTTGCCATTTCCACAACCGTTCGATTTTTGCGCTCTGCCACTCCGTTTTGCTGTGGAGTATGTGGAGCGGATAACTCTCTCCTAACACCATAAGCATCACAGAAATTCTTGAATTCAATAGAGTTAAACTCCCCACCTCGGTCTGACCGTAGTACCTTCACCTGATACCCACTTTCCTTCTCGACAAGTGCCTTAAACTTCTTAAAATAGTCAAAAGATTCAGACTTTAATTTTAAAAAATACACCCAACTCATTCGACTATAGGCATCCGTAAACATTAGAAAATATTTACTACCACCAATGGACTCGACACTCATTGGACCACACAAATCGACATGGACCAAACCTAGACATTTAGATGCCCTCCAGGCCTTGCCTTTTGGAAATGAATTTCTACTGTGTTTCCCATACACACAACCTTCACAAAAACTAATACCACTAATTTTTGGCAAGCCAACAACCATATTTTTATTTGTCAATAATTTCAGTTTTTTTTCATTCAAATGGCCATATCGCAAATGCCACATCTTGGCCTCGTCATTTTTTGCAATTAAGGCACACATTTTCACATCAGACACGTTCAAAGGGAACATCTTGTTGTCGGTCATTGGAATGCTAAAAAGCTTATGGTTAGTCTTCTTTTCTAGTATATCACAACCATTATTGTCAAACATAACCACATAATCATTAAGCATTAATTGACTAACACTCAGCAAGTTATGAGCTAAATTAGGGACGTATTGCACATCATCAATAAATTTGATATTACCTTGTGAAGTTCTGAATGCAATTGTTCCTTTTCCTTCAACCTGAACCTTGTCGTTGTCACCAAGTCGTACTTCGGATTTTTGTGATTCATCGAGATTCTTGAATAAGGCCCTTTCTCCGGTCATGTGATTTGAACATCCGCTGTCAACATACCATACTCCACTTGAGTCACAATTAAGAGGAGAACAAGCCATGAGCAGCTTACTTTCCTCTTCGGCTTTCTCGGCAAAATTTGCTTGTTTTTGCTCAGCTCTCTGCTTGTCCCAACAATCAGCTTCTTTATGACCGTATTTGGTGCAATATTGGCATTGAATGGAGCTCTTATTAGTTCGATGATCACCCGAGTGACGTCCTCGACCTCTGCCACGGCCACGACCACGTCCACGGAAACCGCCTCTGTTATTTCCGCGGCCACCGTTACTGTCGGTCCTACCCCTGAAATTGGACTCCCCCTTCACCTGTAAAGCCTTATCCTCCACAACTTCATTGTTCCTGTTAACCCTAAATTCATGAGCTAGCAAAGAGCTCATTAATTCATCAAAGGTATACTTGGATAAATCCTTTGATTCCTCAATTGCAACAACAATGTGATCATATTTTTTAGTCAGACTCCTTAATACTTTACTCACAATAATTTCATTGGTCATATTTTCACCATACGACTTAATTTGACTAACAATTCCAATAACTCTGGACAGAAAAACTTGCACCGATTCATTTTCTGTCATAATTAAAGTTTCGAAGTCACGACGAAGGGACTGTAACCGTACCTTAATTACCTTCTGATCTCCCAAGTACTCTTGCTTGAGAATTTCCCATGCTTCCTTTGCGGTGTTCGCGGATGAAATTCGGGGAAAAATTTCATCATCTAGACCCGATTGAATCAGAAATAGGGCCTTGGCGTCCTTCTTTCGGGTGTCCCTCAAAGTTTGATCGGGAACCGTTGGTGCCGGAACCGGCTCAGTATAGTCGTTCTCCACCAAATCCCAGAACTCTTGGGATTTGAACAAGGTCTTCATTTTAAGACTCCATAAGCGATATTTCTCCCTTTTGAAAACTGGAATTGAGGGCATATTGGATGAATTTCCTCCATTGCTAGCCATTTGCTCGTTTTTTTGTTTTTTAAAAAATGTGAGTTTACTTTTTTTTTTGGAAGGAAGTTTACAGAGAACTTTTTTTTTTTATTTTTGGTTGGATAAAAATTGCATAGGTAAGGTTTCGTTTGTTTTTTGTTTTTTTGTCTCTCACTTACTTTACTCTTTTTGCTTCTTTGTTTCTATCTAACCCGGCTGGGATACCAAACTGATGGATCGAAAAACAAAGAATTATAGTGGAAAAGGAAACTATTTGTTAATTGCTTGATAAAATGAAAGGGAGTACAATGACTCTTTAAATAGTACTAGAGACTCAATAACTTAATCGATAAAACAGGAAACTACATCCCACATTTTACTCAACTACTTGACCATTATTCTCCTAGAATATTTGACCCACTAACAACTAACACTACAACTTAGGACTTCATAAAACAACCCATTTTCCTAATAAGTAGGAACCGACTTTTGAATCAACTATTCAACAGGCAATGACAAACGTGTCAGAAGGAGCTCACCGGCGAGAGCCTGGTGGCGTCGGGGTGGCGTTGGTAATGCTAGTAGTGATGTCGCCGGTGTTGTCTGTGGGATGGTGGGGTTAGTGGTGTTGTGTTCGTTCCAAACAGATGGGGATGATGCTGAACAAAGATCAAAAGTGAGACTTGTTGTTCCAAACAGCTACTGTGGTGCCATAATTGGCAAAGGTGGAGTGAGTGAGTGACCATAAAGTATGCTCAAATTTGCGATCGGCCTCCTAATTTCATTTGCATTAAGATTTTTTGTTAATTACAGGTGCTGGTGTCCACTATATTGAACAAAGAACCTAGTCATGCTCACAAGGGAACAGATTAAACTTCATCAGAACAAAGAAGACTTGGTCTCAACTCTCAAGAATCATAGGGAATTTGAGGAGTACTAACTCGTATATGGTTATTGATATAAATATTATGGAGCCCTCCAAACTAAGTTAGACGCAGCAACAATATTATAACCACAAGAAGGGTGATAACCGTCTGAAGCATCACACCCTTTGGTAGAATCACTTTCATCAACCACTCGAGGCTTGACACTCCTCCCATTCGCGCTTATCAGGATCACCGTTCCGCACCTGGTCCCACCATTGTACCACCCGGTTGACAGTGCAACAACCGGTGCCATAACAGGATAGTACTTGCTGTAACAATGTGATGGGACCATGCCTCTGCTGGTTCGAAGGTTTTGAGGGTATGAATTTCTGCGGTTTGGTTGGTTACGTCGAGGGGGAACACCGAAGGTAAAATAAACCTGGTTTTGGACATGTAGTTTGAGTTGCATTGCCTTCTTTGGTGGATGTTACCCCTAAACACACGGTTGACTGCGCATTCTGTCCAACTATAACACTACTATTGATTATTATTGTTAGTAACACAAGAATTGAACTATACATCATAAAATTCTTCATCTTTAACTTGGATGTTATTTTTTTGGGTATTTGAATGATTGATACAAAGAAAGATAAAAAACATATATATAATTTCTGAATGACGGAGTTTTCCTGATCTGATCTAGTGATTAGTGCTAATTGTTTTTAAGTTATTTTTATTATTGTTATAATAATGTGGGTCAATCTTGGTGGTTTGTTATAATAGTGTAAAAGAAACAATAAATCCTGTAGAAATAATACAATTATCGCTAGGTCAGGTTTGGCTGGTTTTTGCAGCATATCTGATCTCATAGGTAAGAAATTGGTAACTAAGACAATTGGATTAGATAACACTATCATTTGGTTATCATATGGATATTTTGTGTTGAGACACTTGAGAGGTTAGAAAAATTAGATAGGTGGGGTTGTATCAAAGTTATTTAGCAAAGCAAATACCCCTAGGATTCGAATTATGGAACTTCGCTTATCGTGGTGAGTGTGAAAGAAAAACTCCATAGCAAAATCGCGTGCTTTTACTTTGTGATCCCGTTATTAACTTTTTGGCGTTCACTAACATGATTGAAATTCTTCGTCGTCGTGGTTGGTCTTATGCATTAGACGAAAGTTTCGGATTCGAGCCCATTTACCTTAAGCATAGGCGAACTCATAAAATGAGAGGATTGAGGGAATGCCAACTTTATTTATGGTGAAAAGGTATGTATCTAGTGATTTAAATAAATGTATCTACCAAGTTAGAGATATGTATTTAATAACCGGAGAAGTGGTGATTGACAACTTAAGCGAGTGTATCTAGTAAGCTAAAAAAATTGTATTTAACAACTTAAAGGAGTGTATCTAGTTAGATAAATGTATATATCTAGTAATTTAAAGGAATATACCAAAATCCATGGTACAAGCATGAGCAATACCTCAATTTCTTCATTTCTGTAAATTAAAAACGATATTAACTCTTAACTAATATATCATCTGTATCTACCAAACTAATTAAGGGTATGTATTTAGGGTACAAAATACGTGTATCTATCAAGCTAAGAGGATGTATCTAACAATTTAAAGGTATGTATCTAGTAACATATAGAAGTGTATTTAGCTAGATAAAAAGGTATGTATCTAATAATATAAAGGAGTGTCTCTAGCAATTCAAAGATATGTATCTAGTAAGTTAACAGAGTGTATCTAGCACCTTTCTCGTCCTAAATTTAGGATAGCCTTCCCTCTCGTTTGATCTCATGAAGTTGCAAGATACACTTCTTTTAAATTGATAGATACATATATTTAGCTAGCTAGATACGCTCGTTTAAATTGCTAGATACACTTCTTTTAAATTGATAGATACATACATTTAGTTAGCTAGATGCGCTCGTTTAAGTTGCTAGATACATACCTCTAGCTAGCTAGATATACTTCTTTAATTTCTTAGACACGTACGTTTAGCTTGCTAGATACATTCTTTTGAGTTTATAGATACATACCACTAGTTAGCTAGATACACTCTTTTAATTTTTTAGACACACCTCTAGTTTGCTAGATACATCTTTTTGAGTTTATAAATACATACCACTAGTTAGCTAGATAGACTCCTTTAAATTGTTAGATACTTACCTCTAACTAGTTAGATACACTCTTTTAAGTTGCTAGATAATATAGTACTCCGTATTTCATGATATTATCATCGGGGAAAATATTCCTCAAGGAACGAGGCAATGCCATCAACAGCAACAAATGGCATATTAAACTCACATTTCAAGGTAACTAGCCTAGAAGCGGCTTGTAACAATGTCATTCTGCTTCCTTCATACAAGGGTTTTTCTGAGACTTTTAACATGTCAAGAAAGGCTTTTGCTTGTGGGTGTGGCGGTTGTTCTTCACAAATGGTTGTATGGTCATCACTATTAAAAATAGTGGAATCCATAGCATCAACAACCATCTCTCTATATGGGGTTCTCATTATTTTGTATTTGTTGGGTGTGAGCTTGTTCATGAATTGGAGAATATGCTTCTCCATGTGAAATCCAATTGTAATAATTTGGCTTAAACCCGTTTATAATGAGATGTTCTTCTACTACAATGTCAAGCTGGTATTTCAGGTTTTTCCATTTGACACAAGGACACCTAAGTTTTTTGTCTACCAAGTCATATTCATCTTGTTGTTTAGCAAATTCAATAAACTCGCTAACACCCTTTATAAATCTAGCGGTAGGACGTCTTTTCTTATTGGAATGGTCTAATATTCCTTCATACATCCATGAACGTTTCAATCTCTTCATTTTAATATAAAGAAGACCCTACAATAATTTAAACATTTTTAAAAAATAACAATAATATTACATACAAAATTTAAACATTATACTCCACATTATACAATAAACATATGAAAACAATATATAAATATTGTCAATAAGTAATCCATCTACGAATGGGGTCCTTATCACTCCAACCTAAACCCGTCAATGTACGTTTCAAGTCACTAGCAAACACACTTGTAATTTATTATTGAGGAAAAAATTCGGTAGCAATTCCCTTCAATTCTCCAAATACACATCAATGTAGAATAACTAATTACTCCGCATATACATGTATTCGGAGAACATTAAAGGGATCGCCACCAAACTCATTCCTCATTAATAAATCACAAGTACGTGTTTACTACCTAAATGACTTGAAACGTACAAAGACAGTCCCAAAATGGGGACTATTCAAGAATTACTCCTAATGAGTAATTCTTGAACGGGTACTAAGTCAACATCAAATCAAACTAACACTAATTTAAAGTTTAAGATAAACAACAACACTTGGTACTAAATTAATTAAGTCAATCAATAGCACAATTCAACAATATAATAAAGGTTTCTATCCTAGAGTCTGTAGCATAATTTGAACTAAAATTAGTAAATTTAAAAGGTAACTGGTAAGAGGAGGCTACCTAATCAAGTAAAAGCAAAAATGAAAAGAAAACAAGAAGCAACAGCTACCGCGGATGGTGGTGCTCAGCAGCGCGGTGACAACCCTGAAAGGAGAAAAGAAAAACAAAAAAACAAGGTTATTCAACCTCAATTCATCAATAACATGAATTATCAAACTAAATTTATCAAAATCAAGTCCTAAAGAAGGTTCCACTTAGCTAATAGCTAATTTCTCTTAATCCAAAAGACGCTTCCACTTAGCTAATTTCATTAATGCAAAAGACGGTTTTACTTAGCTTAATATTAATAATAATAAGACGGTTTCACTTAACTTAGTAATAATAATAATAATAATAATAATAATAATAATAATAATAATAATTAAGACGGTTCCACTTAGCTTAATACTAATGATAATAAGACGGTTTCACTTAGCTACCCAACACCAAACACCACCCACGACCCACCCAAGGCCACCCCACAACCCACCCCACCCACGGCCCACCACGGCCCACCCACGGCCGACCAACTCCCCACCCCCACCCATAACCCTAAACCTAAACACAAACCCCCTTAATCATTCCCTTTTAATTCAAACACAAATTAAACTAAATCTAACTATAAATTAATCTAACATACTAAATACAAATAAATCTAACAAACTAACCATAAATTAATCAATCTAACTACAAATTAATCTAACAAATTAAACTAATTAAACTGAAATTAAACAAAAAAAAAAACTAACCTAATTAAAGAGAGTGGAAATGGCGGTGGCAGTGGCGGTTGAAGTGTGGTTGTGTCGTTGTTGGTCGCTCGTCGTCGCGTCGCCTGCTTCTTCCTTTTTTTTTGTTTCGAAAGAGTAAAGTAGGAGAGAGGAGGAGCCTGTTTCTATTAAAAAATTTGGCGACTGAATTTCATTTTGGCGACTACCTTGAAATCAGTCGCCAAATTAGAAAATCAGTCGCCAAATTAGATTCCCTTTTTAAAAAATATCAGTCGCCAAATTAGCGACTGATTTCAGTCGCTAATCTGTTAATCAGTCGCCAAATTGGCGACTACCACTATCAGTCGCCAAATTTCGGTCGGCTGTTTTAGTTTTTCTTGTAGTGTTATGAGGAGTATTTAAATTAAATATAGGTATATTTTTCCTTTTTATGTAGCTAATATTTCTAAAATACATATCCGATAACTTAACATGATTAATTTTTTGAATTTTGTTTCTTAAATATTGAAAATACAAATTAGATACATTAAAATACTTGATAGATACATGTTTTAAGTATCACAAATTCTCATTATAGAGGGGTGATATCCGTCTATAGTTATAAACGGGCCAAATATCCACCCATTTAAGCATAAGATAAGCAACAAGTTGCATGATGGGCCCAAAAATGTCATTTTAAGCATATTTGTCTCGTCTTTCACTTTAAACGGATAGTAGCAACACCTCTGACTGGATGGTGTGTGTATCCAGTATAGTAGTAACACCTCTCACTGGATACACACATCTATTTGTGTGATAGTGTAATAGATACATTTCTTAATTGAGATTAAATGACTCTTATTTAACTTGCAACATGCTAAAATTTAAGTGGTTCCATGTTATCGTAATTTATTTATGGAAAGTCCTCCCTCAAAGTATGCTCCTGGCTCCTGACTTCTGAGTCCTCGCAAAGGTCATATAAAACATATCATCAACTGTACATAAAAAACTCTTCCACTTTCTATACAATTGCAAAGTGTCTACTTCTGTTAGATACAAGCCCGTATCAGGCCAAAGAACGACGCCCCACTTTCTGTCTTGAACACCAATATGACTGGTGGTGGATCTGGCGGTTACGACACCAATCAACGAAACGAGGTAACATTAAAGATTTCGATCTAACTACTAGACCTACACAAAACGAGGTAACGTTAATGGTTTTGATACGGCGAATGAAAGCCACGAATAAAGGTCATCGGTTGGAAGGCGAAAGGGAGCATCGTCGACGACGGTCATGGTGACCAGAGGAACGATGTGCGACAGAAAAGGGATAAAATTGAAAGGCCAAAGTCAGTAGTATGACCAATGTTGGGAAGTGGCAACCGAGCGGTGCGCCGACAAGCTCCGGCCAGTGCGCTGAGAATGGTGGTGCCTCGTCTGTCTTCTGGTGGTAGCTCCAAAAGATGTTGGTAGTGATGGTTTTGTGCAGTGGCGGATCCAGGATTTGAGTTAATGGGGCACACTAAAAAAAAATTGCGGACAACATTAATACATTAAAATTCAAATATCGTCAAATCGTCAATACATAGTAAATTACAAAGGAAAAATCTAAGAAAAATCTAAAGCCATCCGACGAGGATTCATATCTTGAAAACGCCTAATAACATCATCATCACTCCTTTGCTTGCCTATATATAATCTTTTTGAGTAAATATGGAATCAGATCAGTTGACATTTCCAACGAATAACTTCAAATAAAATTGAACTGACTCACACATGGTCTAGAGCAAAAAGAAGCAAAGTTCTTAATGTTTTAGCTCTTCCAGAGCATGAAGTTAATGCGATCTTTTATGAATGTTACATCAAAAGAAAATAAAGGTTAAGGGGGACGCTAAAAGAGCTTACAGAGGAAGTGTTAGCCGGCTTTCCAGCAATTAAGCTATGATCAATCCATGTACTCGTAACAAGTGCCTTTCCATCCCGTCTAGCAGCAACACAAATAGGATCATCCTAGACGCATTAGAGACCAAAAATAAGTGATCGTTTGAAACTACTCAAAAGTCCTACACAAAAATGATAAATTCCGAAAGAAAGGTGTCAATCAAGCCTGGACTTGATTATGAGAAATGGAATGTAAATTCACATACAATGACTATCAATCTACCTAAGTTCATCCCTGAGCTTTTTATCTACAGAAAGGTGTCAAACAAGTTTTGCCTAATGTGAGACGGTCTCTCAAAAACTTCATCTGTCAACTAATACCGAAAGAGAAACTAAAATTAAACAACATTACACATCACATTACATCGCCATTATCGTCATTATCGCCGGTAAATCATAAACCACGGTAATTCTTATATGAGACGGTCTCATGATATGACATCGTCATTATCATCATCGTTATCATAATTATCGATAAATCATCGACTAAAGCTGGTGATTAGAATGATGGATTATCGGATTACCTTCATGCTCACTTTGATTGCCCTCTTGAATTGATGGATTATCGGATTCCCCCTCACTAATTTGCTCATCATTAGTTTGCTCATCATTAATTTGCTCTTCTTGATTAGGGTGATTTTGAGGTTCTAATGACAACGGAGAAGAGGACGATGTGGTTTTTTGTGACTTTCGAGACCACAAGTATTGTAAGTTATTCATTTTCATCATCAACGATTGAATCTACAAACAAACAACAAATTCTAAGCTACACTAACCCAAGCCAACAATTACAGAAATTAATTGAATAAGAACAAATTTGGGATCTAGGTTTTGGGGAACAAATTAATCAAACTAATAACTAATAAGAACAAATTAATGGAATTTGGGGAAGAAATGAATCGTACTAATCAAAACTAATAACTACTAACTTAATAAGAACAAACTAATCTAATTAATCAACAATCAACAATAAATTAATCGAATTAATAAGATTATAAGAAGACATACCGAGACAACCGAGTACGTCAGTGACGCCAATCGGTGACGGACTGACTGCCGGAGTAAAGATGAGCGAGGGATGAGCCAGACGGACTGACGGACTGTCTTTATCGTCTTTTACAGTTCTACCTTTGTGTTTGTGTCATTGTGTGGTTTATGTTTATCGTTGTTTCTGACTTTCTCTGTGTGGTTTATGTTTATCGTTCTTTTTTTAATTTTTTTAATTTTGTTTTTAATTTTTTTTTTTCGCACGTGAGGGCACGTGCCCTCACTCCCCCCGCCCCCCAAAATCCGCCCCTGGTTTTGTGGTGGACAAGAATGACTAAGAATAAAATTAGCGATAAGGGTTGCTGAGTTAGTAGTGTCAGGTTTTACTTTGAAAATTGGGTTTTTTAGTTAGTTCTTACGGTTCGCACTATACTTTAGTTCGCACCTGACCCCGCCCATATATATACAAATAGAGAGAGAGAGAGAGAGAGAGAGAGAGAGAGAGAGAGAGAGAGAGAGAGAGAGAGAGAGAGAGAGAGAGAGAGAGAGAGAGTGTGTGTGTCAAGATCCAGTGAGAACGATGACTCAGTGAGAACGATCCTCCTCCTTTGGATAAGAATAAAATAAAAGTTGAGATCAAACCCACAGCTCACCCCACATCTCTCATCTCCATCCTACCAAATTAAAAGTTCATAACTACACTGCCTACAACCAGGACAACAGCCAACCGTCGCCGGCAAACATCACAGCCAACTGTCGTCGACAACAACTGCAGCCAACACCTGCTGTAACACCTTCTCATACCAAGGTACCTTACCAGAACTACCCCAATATGAAAGGCTGTTACCATCTCGCTTCCCCGAGGTTAGTAAATATCAATAGCAATAGTCCCAAACACGTTTATTAAGTACGAGAATTATAAAAGTTATATTGTCTCAAAATCCAACAAAAGAAATATCCAAATGCTAGCTACTATAAAACAACAGCTAAGACTCATGACGGTGATAACTAATCCGGCGTGGTGACTCTCCCATGACCGCCCCAAGCTCACCAAATGCATCACCTGTCACAATCTGCTCACCATCCCCGAATGGATCACGACAGATTTTACAAAACAACAACCGGGACAGTTCTGCATAATTAAAATAAGACAAGTGCATAAAGTAACCAGCTGATCATCCTCCGTCCCCGGTCTCCCGATCTCACACAGTAACCGACTACATCTCGAGGTGTGTAGCCCTGCCAGACTACCCATCGCAACAGATAGCCTACGCCGCTAGTGGGGGACCACAACCAATCCCCACCAAAATCCCGCTCATAAACGAGCGATAACCCTGTGCCTTAATGTGCACAACCCCTCCCGTGATGGGTTCCACGGAGGGCGAACTAGGGCGTGAAGCCACTCCCGCAAGTGACTCCACCACAAACATCACAACACCATCACAACCATCACAACAGCACCGCACCACACTCCAGCGATGATCAGCGAACCACAATCATACACATTACAACAAAGCATCTTAAATCAATTAAGCACAACTGAGTAGGGAAACCCTACCTTAGAACAATCAGCAAGGAATGCGAGCAATAAAACTAGAACGGCTCCTCTACGAAGTCTCCGCCTAAATAACAATCACATAACACAATCACTAATTGCAAAACCCCATTTCCCCCAATTCATAATCAAAGACAAACCCTAGAAATATAACCCATTGAATATGAGAATAAGAACTTACCGACGAAGAATTAAGGGGATGAATACACTTGCTAATGATCACACACAGTATAGGGAGAGATTTGGAGAGGATTAGAGCGTCGTTGAGTGATTATGTTTTGGAGCAGTGTAATTAGAAACTGAAATACGTTTTAATATAACCCTAATCATCTCCAAATCAAACCGCTGAAATAATACCCGTTAGACCGGATACTCGGTCGAGTATAGAGTATACTCGGCCGAGTACCCTCTACTCGGTCGAGTGTTCCTGGGCAGTAGCCAAACAGGCTACACGACACACTCTACTCGACCGAGGAGGCCATAGTCGGTCGAGTACCAGCCTATAAAATCTGTAGTATTACAGTTTTCCCTCCTTAAAAAGAACTTCGTCCCCAAAGTTCCAACCCAACCTATAAAACATAGACACCTAACACTAACTCTACCAACCACGCTCCCTTCGACAACATGGCTCACGGTATCGTCTCAACTACAACATAATCTCTCAATACTAACTCCATAGTACTATCGGATACCCACAACATAAGTGTTGCCAACTCTGTCTTACTTCCATAACGTTCACAAGAAAACTCAATACCAAGACAATCTACTAGCCAAGATCAACCACCAAAACGGAATGTTACATTCTACCACCCTTAAAAGGAACTTCGTCCTCGAAGTTTACTCACACACATAAACATCATCACCCAAATCCGTTAACACTATCGAAGTTTACCCACACTCCTAAACACCATACTACTACAAGCACTATCATCACCTGTAATAAAATCGACCATCACACAATCCATCCTTATTATACACCAACAATCAAACTTCCAATTGCAACTGTATGACCATCAACTCTCTTGTCTCCTCCTACTCCTCTTAAGATAAATGTTACGTCCTCGTAACTCACTAATACTAGGTCCTTTGCTATACCTCCCATAAACCTTACCACCGCCTGTTAATGATAACCCACTATAACCTCAACATCTACAACCATTCATATATCCAGAGCTCTCTTTCTCTAACAGTTCTCGTGCCTCCAATTATTCTGTACTCACAGAACATATATCATAAAATCCTCAGTATAACCACCACTCCATCTCTTCCACATTACCGCAAAACAACATACTTCTATATACTTATACACTCATCTCCACGATCTTAGCTCACAATCCACAAAATATTACACATACTCACGTTAGCTTCTCAGGTTCATCTATTTTATTACCACAAAACTCACCCTTAACCTGACATGATACTAAGTCCCAAAACTCCGTACTCACTGTCCCAAGAAAAGGTGCTAAACCACCTGTAGTTTCCAGTTCATAACACACATGTTCCACAATTCTCTTGCCACAATTATGTCCACCAACGTCTTATCTAAAACAAGATTAAAAGTACTCTAACAGCCTCTGACAACTGTGTCTCATTAACAGAATATTACTATACCATGATAACAACAACACCATACCCAACTCTCTTTCATATCATACTCTATTCTCAAACCGAAGTCGAAACTAATAAGAAACATTAACAAACAAAACAACACTCGATATGCCAACACCGACACTGACAACAAACAACATTAAACAAACAACAATCTGTGACAACATGAAAATACTCGTATCACAACACGAATTACCGTGCCCAGTGCATAACAACCACATCGATAGTCATCGCAACCTTTACAATCTCATAACACTGACTCCGTACAACTTCTTGGACCAGAAGACTTTCTTAAGACCGTTCTACTAGATCACAACGCAATAAATTACACAGAACAACATATAACGACTTACAACTTTCACACCATACCATTACTCGTGAGGTCAGAACCTCACACAAACATTTACACATATCATGGACCCATAAACAAATCTAACTAGCCAATTATGATTACATAAGTTACCACTTGATAAAGAGTATCTCTCATCCGAACTTAACTCAGGTGCCCTTCACAACATATCCTCCCATACACACAATTATCACCACCCGGCGAACGTAACATGTCATCAGTACCCGACTATGAGCGAACACCTCATATATCGACATCTTATACTCCCTCACACCCATATATACCAATCAGTCTCCACAAAATCAACCTCATTAGAACAACTAATTTCCTTAATGTAACATCATCCTCAACCACTAGTGACAATACCACGACACCACCATCCTTCATGTGACCGCTCTCTCACAACCACTTCTTTATATAACAATCCATTTCCTCTTTTGGTTGTTATCCCAAATAACGAACATCAAATCCATCAACAAAATTTACCTCATAATTATTTCCATTCTATCCTTTATTGTATCGTCACCTCACTCTCCACCAAAATGTCATATCGTGCAAATACTCTGCCATCTTAGCTTCTTACTCCCTTAATACCTCGAAACTCACGGCTAACATGTCGTCCTAAACTCCTATATAACTATTAGCTCACCGCCTCTCATGATTTTATCGTGCCTTTCCATGATTCCTTATTTTCATGTCCCATAACCTTGATCAACGTTCTCCCAACTTACTTCCATCCAATAATACCAACTAATAATTCATCTTCTTCCTTCTTCTACCTAACTCTTTGTTATCCGATTACCTTCTTGTTGCTTCACAACTCAAATTCCATTAATTCGTATAAATATCTTCTCATTCTTCCTTATCACCGATCCTCTCTTATCATACTGCTCACTCACACTTGTCACCATCAAGTCCACACACTAACGGTTACTTTTCAATTAGTCGTATCTCCCTTTTGCATCTCTAGAAAACCAAAAATTCACCTCATATCGTTAATTGTCCAAAGAATTACACACTAGGCTCACCTATTGATATTCCAAATTACCAAACTCGACCACTATCTACCCATCGCGGCATAACTCGATCTCACTATACGCCATTCGTTTCCATCTCTCTATAACGACCTTTCATCACATATATCCTTAACCAACACAATCCTAACCGTCTCCCTCCATAAACCCGTATTTAACACTATCCGCATCCCTCTTCTCAACCTTTACATTCTCACATTTACTTTACACTATATCACTCTTGCCCATAAACACTTCCTTTTATATTACTCAACACACGACAATATCACTCACCATATCTCACCAAACATGCTCTTTACCTCGATTAGCTCTTCATTCTTCCCTTTCCTTTTTCCACTATCCCTCACAACCACATATAACTCATGTCCTTCCTATCAAACACATATCCCTCATAAGCCGACATTTTCCCTATCATAGTGATACGTGCTTTTTATATAGTCTTTTTAGCCTATTTCAGCACGTATTTCTATGCATTTTTATACTGTTTTTATAGTATTTTGCCCCGAATTGGCTACTTTGGTTCGTTTTGTCCATTTTATAGAAATGAACGTGAAAGTAGTGGAATCGTACTCTTTTTCGTCCTTTTTGCATGCATTTAGAGGAGACGGGATTTTCCAGAGTGAGATACTACGTTTGGAAGCGTCAAGGCACGCATTACGAGGCAGTCGGTGACGGACTTGAGCTGATTTGAAGTCGAAGAACTCGATCGAGCAGTTTTACCACTCGATCGAGTGGTTTTTACGTCCCAGGGTGGTCGATCGAGTAGAATTCTACTCGATCCTTAGCTTGCAGAAAGATGAGTTACTCGATCGAGTAACTTTCTACTCGATCGAGTAGATTTGCTGAGGTGTTTGCTCGATCGAGTGGTTTTAATCCACTCGATCGAGTGGTTTCGCTATTATGGGCTTTAAAACAGCCCATGTGTTGTTTTATTCCGCAAACTTATTTACTTTTCCTATTTAAACCTACGTTAACTAGGTTATTAGGCATCTTTTATCTATTTTTCATTATCTAAATTTTCTACTGTAAACTTTACTGCGTTGCTTATTCCTCTTCACTGTAACTTTGTTCTCGGATTTATTTCACTCGGATTTTGTGTTCTTTACGCCAGATTCGCTTGATTGTAATTCCTTTCCCTTCTCTTATTTAATCTCTTGTTTGCTTTAATTCTTTGTTTCGTTGCATTTGTTCTTCTGCCCTAATTTATTTTTATGCGATTAATTGTTTATTTCATAATGTTTACTGCTGGGTATTTATCTTCTGTTAGTTTAATTAGCGACATGAGTAGCTAAACCCCTTTCATGTTGGGATTAGGGGATCTGCGGTAGGAATGTGACGATGTAGTAGATGAAACAGATAAATGAATTATGAGACTCTGTCACCATAGCAATTTAATTGTTTTTATTCGACTTAGTTGAGTGCACACTTCTGAGTCATGCTTTAATCTGGCTAAAATTAATCCTAGATCGAAAGATTGGACTAAATAAGCCTGCTATGAACAATAGAGTACCCTGACGAGAATGAAAGTTAAGTTAGTGGTATTTTAGGATAGAAAGTGGAGCGAAAGGACCTTTCAACATCCGTCTTACATTAATTCGTCTGAGTCATTTACAGCTGAGTCACTGGACTACCGTAGTGAACCGAAATCCTGACATGTCCCTCTCTTTCTGATAGTTTAAATCCTTATTTCTCTGCCTTTATTGCTCTTGCCTTTATTTCTCTTTCCCTTAAAACTTCGTAGTTTAGAAAATCATTCAAACAACCCCCCCCCCCATTTGTGACCAAATAGACGGACTTCTACAGATATCTTGCCTCCCTGTGGAGATCGACCTGACTTCTCTAGCTATATAGTTAGTTTAGTTAGTTTATTTTTGACAGGTACACGACAGACGTGTTAAATTTTGGCGCCGTTGCTGGGGAGGCAATTGCCCTATTTGTTTTCGTTCCGTTTATTTTATCCGTCTCAGGGAATTTCTATTCTTTGAGGCAGTTCTTATTCATTTTCTTTCAGTGTTGTTTATGCCCAGGTCAGACAGTTTTGAATTAGTTTCAGCTGATTCAGAGCCATAGATACTATTCAGGCATAGACTCCGTCTGCAGAGAAAATCACGAAAGGAAGACTTGAGTACTTTCGAGCCAGAGCTACATCACTCTCTTTTCGAAGACGGTCCAATTTCTACAGTAAAGATGCCTAAGCTTTCTAGTCATTCAGTGCCTAAAGCATCCTCTATTCCGAAAGGTTTCAATCTCCAGACTGAGGATGGGAATATATTTAACATCCGTCCTTCTTATATCAATCTGGTGGAGAGAAATATTTATAGATGTGTGGCAGGTGAAGATCCGAGGAAGCATATGGAGACCTTTACCGATTACTGTTCTACTATCCCTACCACTAAGGGGGTAACTCAAGACAAGATTAAGGAAGTTTTATTTCTTTTCTCTTTAGCTGATTCAGCCAGGGAGTGGCTGACTGACTTGGACCGCACAGCTGCTGGGGATACAGACTGGGACTCTCTTGCTCTTGCCTTTTACAAGAGATATTTCCCTCCACAACGCACCAATCTGCTGAGGGCCAAGATTACTAGTTTCAGACAGGCTCCCGATAAAAGTTTTTATGAGGCGTGGTCGCGATTCAAGAAGTTGGTGAGGTCCATTCCTCACCATGGTTTTGACCCATGGTTTCTAGCTAATCAGTTCTACAATGGGTTGTATGACGACCAAAGAGCCATACTTGATGCGGCATCTAGTGGAAGATTCCAGGAAAACACCGATCATGATAAGGGATGGTCCCTTATTGAGGAGATGGCAAATCACAGTGCTGATTATGGTAACCCGAGGGATGGGATTAGAACAGTTCATGCAGTTGATAAGCAGGTTTTGGCTCAGCTGGAGACCATGAATGCTATATTTGATAAGTTGGAGCTACAAGCTGCTGGGGAGCCTCATACGGTCCATGTTCATACTAGAGGAGAGACCGTCACATGTGAGACATGTGGGAGTAATGATGGTCACACTACTGTTGGCTGTCTTGTAGAGAAGGAACAAGTCCTTGTCTTTCAGCAATATAGGCAAGGAGGAGGTTCCTATTACAATAATCAAGGGGCAGTCCATCCCAATTTGAGGTGGACTAGTCAGAATGTGCTCAATCCTACACCTCCTCCGCACCAGCAGCAGCCGTATGTTCCTCCACACAAGAACCAACAAGGCTTTCAGAAGCCTCCTTCCTTTACTCCTCCTAATCATGGTGCATCATCTTCCGGTGGGGTGAGTGAAATTGGCGAGCTAAAGTCTATGTTGCAAGCTTTTACAAAGCAATTTCAGCTGAGTGATCAACAGAAAGATGCGTCCATAAAGGCACTTGAAACTCAAGTTGCCCAACTAGTCATGAACCAATCCACAAGGAAGCAAGGTCAATTACCGACTTAAAATGAGATGAATCCACATGAGACGGTAAATTTCATCAATCAGAGAAGCGGTCGTTCGTATGAGGGACCAGAAATGCAAAATTCAGACCCAAGGAATGCTAAAACTGATGGTGAACAGTGTTCTGGCGAAGAAAATGAGCTCACGGCAAAGAAAGTGCTCGATCAACTGGTTTCTGGAGGTCGATCGAGCAGATTTAGTGAAGAAAGTGGTCGATCGAGTGAAAATTCCACTCGATCGAGTGAACATGAAGAGCAGACTGGTCGATCGAGTAGTTTTTCTACTCGATCGAGTGAAGAGCAAAATGGATTTGCTCGATCGAGTGATAATTTCACTCGATCGAGTGATATTATTGAAGATTTTACTCGATCGAATGGGTATATTGGTCGATCGAGTAGTTTTGATGACGGGAAGCTTATTCGAGAGCCTGCTAGTGCTCGTTTAAGCGATAAATCACCGGAAAGACCTCGTTCGAGAGGTAAGAAGCGTCCAAAGGATACATAACTTGCTCCGGAAGATACATTGGAAGAGAGAAACAAGGGACTCGAGATACCTATCACGGTTCCCTTCCCGAGGCGTCTGCAGAATTCTAAGGCCAATCAACAATTCGGCAAATTTGTTGAACTTCTGAAAAGCTTGGAAGTCACTGTGCCGTTTATCGAGTTGCTGACAAAGGTACCCTCTTATCTTAAGTATATGAAAGAAATTTTATCGCGTAAGAGGAATATTAGTGATAGTGAGACCGTAGCTTTGACTGAGGTGGGTTCAGCCCTATTTCAAAATAAGTTACCTCCTAAGCAGTCAGACCCGGGTAGTTTTTCAATTCCGTGTCATATCGGTACCTATTTGATTGATAACGCGCTATGCGATCTAGGCGCTAGCATGAGTTTCTTATCGTTGTCTCTGGCTAAGAGACTTGGTTTGACAAAGCTGAGTTGCACTAACATGACAGTCCAGATGGCCGACCGTAGTATATCACGGCCACTAGGTATAGTAGAAGATGTACCTGTGAGGATCGGGAGGTTCTTTATTCCCGTTGATTTCGTTGTCTTAGACATCCCCGAAGATGTACACACCCCTATTATTTTAGGGAGACCATTTTTGTCTACTGCCTATGCAGTTATAGAAGTCGGGGGGGAAGACTTTGACCTTTCAGGTAGGGGATGAGGAGCTTATTTTTCATCAATCTAACTCCCGGAGGGCTCCCATGCAAGCTTAGTCTTGCAATGCTCTCTATTCTATTGACCCTATTATTGACACTCCAGATGAAAATTTGGAGTATTGTGCTGCAATTGTCACCCCTCCGCCTCAGACTGAGAGCAAAAAGGAGGAAAGTTCGTCTGTTTAATTTGCTGCAGGTACAGATGAAAGCAAAAAAGGAGCTGCCAAAGGGTGTTGTTCAATTACTGTCAATCAATTTAGAAGTGAGGATGCTAAAGACGGTGATAGAGGAGCAAGGACGAGGAAAGTTCGCGCTTATGTGGATGTGAACTACTCTCCTCCTACCGTTTCAAATGATAATTCATGCTCATGGAAGTTGAAGAGGACAATCAACGTTGCTGAGATGCCGTCCTCCAGTCAGGAGCCCACCAAGGGGCTACTGAATTGCTTTGGGAATTGAGCGGGGAAATGCCCCGTGTAACACCTTGTAATAAATAATTTTTAAATTTTCCGTTGAATTTGTTTTAATGCTTTTATTAGGATAATTAGTTTATAGACTGTTTTTAACGTAGATTTAAGACTATAGACTGTTCCTATGCGTATTTGGTATTTTGCGATATTTTTGCACGTGTTTTTATGCAGGTTTGGGGAAGATTTATGCATTCCAAGGGAAGAATTGACAAAATTCAAGAGCTTACGCGAGAAAAGAGCTCGTTCGAGTACTTTTTGTACTCGATCGAGTGAAAAATTGGTCGACCGAATGCTTTTTCCAGTCGATCGAGTAAAGCAATAAAGGGGACTTCTCGATCGAGTAGAATTCTACTCGATCGAGTAACTGGATCATCAAAAGTCCTTGATCGAGTAGTTTAAAACCACTCGATCGAGTGGATTTGCAAAGTGAAGCAGGGAGTTTTCCATAAACTCATGTTTTGTTTTCTAATTCATTTTCCCCTAATTTTCGACTAACCCCTTCCCTATTTGCGATAAAGACTCCCCCAAATCCCCATTTTTTCTTGCCCAATCACCAAATCCGCCTCCTACAATCTATTTCTTGCTAATTAATCTTTCAAAGCCCCATAATTACCCCTTAATTTGTGCTCATCTACATGGTTTTAAAGAGGGTTTAGGGTTTGCGGTTTTTAGCTCGAAAAATCGCCTCTTTTGCTTGTTTATTTGAAGATTAATTGCATTTGTAGGATTTCTATCATCAAGTAAGTGATTCCTTCATCCTCTATGCATTTTAATTTCGATTATTTTGAATTTTATGAGGAAAAATTGGAATTAGGGTTCGAAATTCTGGTTTAGTCGAATTTTCGACTTTAACTGCCCTTTTTTTGCCCTTACTTGTCTTACTTGATGATCTATCCCCATTCCTCGCCGTTGTTGCATGCTTAATTCAAATGTTGCGCGAGATTTCGCGATTAAGGGCTGTTTCAGTCGAGTTTTTCGACTGTCAGACGGGTTTATATGCTGCCATGATTTAATTAACCTCAGTTGTTGTTACTTGCCACTGTTAACTGCTATTCTCGTTCCCTACCGCTGTTTCCACGCTGTTTTTTCGAATTTTTGAGGATTGTTGGGATCTTTATGCTGTAAGTCAAAATTTTCGAGTGATAGGGGATTCACATGCTGTCATATGCTGGTTTTTCATGCTATTTTAGCCACTATTAGCAGCTGTTATCTTATCATGTCCCCTGCCCTATGCTCACAGGATGGAGTCTAGTTCTTTACCTTCTACCAGCTCCACTTCTAGCCCGTCCTTGAGTGAGACGGTGGCCCCTGTTGTTGCCATCGCCTACGCTTTAGTCACTACTGCAGCCCCAGTGTTCCTAGTTTCAGCTGCAGGTACAGTTTTTGCTCCAACTAGCTCTGCTGCTAGCTCAGTTCAGGCTGCCACTTCCTCTACGGCCACCACCACTGCTAGTCTTTCTTCTTCAGTGGTGGCCATAGCAGCCACTACTCCTACACCAGCCACTACTTTTACTCCTGTGGTGGACTCGCCAGCAGCCGCAGCTGCTTTCAGAGCAACCCTGGTCCCTCACACCGTCACTGCACGGGCTACTACTTCGGGTTCCAGAGGCCGGGGTCGTAGACAGTCTCGTTCTACGCCGACCATGACCACCTCTACTTCTATCGCCTTCGCCTCATTCTCTGCTTCTACTTCTGGCACGGTCACAGTCCGAGGGGACACTTCACTCGACTCTCACCCAGATTATCCGCAGGTACATTTTGGTAACGCTTTACATCGTAAGAAATTTTATCACCTGCTAGGCTGTGTGCATGTTCCTTCCCGATTTCTAGAGAAATCGGCACTTGTGAGACTCGGCATTTACGAGTCGGTTTGTGACTTACTACGGGGCACGGGGATGGCCGGGCTCATCACTATAAGCGGCCGCACTTTTCTGGAGCTGAGCCTCGAGTTTCTCAGCTCCTTTACCTTCTCCTCAGGGGCACATGAGACTGACCCCACTAGTTCTTCAGTTTCTTTCCGGTTGTTTAACCGGACTTTTCCGATGACCTTAGGGGAGTTTGGTAGGTTACTTGGCCTTACCTCTACGAGCGAGACTGCCCCACCTAGGAGGGTCGTCCGTCAGCTTTGGAGGACCCTGGCCCAGACCACTTATGCGGAGCGAAAGCTCCATCAAGTCCACCTCCCCCCTGTCCGTTGTTTCCTTAGACTGATGGGGAGCACTATTTTCGGCCGAAAGGAGCCGAAGAACATGACAAACACCGAGCTATCCATTCTGGGCGGTTACTTAAACATCGACTGCGAGGGTCCTTTTACCCTCAACATTGCCTACTTGACCGCCTAGTACCTTCAGAGCCAGGGGCTGAAGAAGATGGGAACCATTGCCTGCGGTGGCATAACCACCATTCTTGCCCGTTCCCTCATCCCCGTTTAACCTCGTGACTTGCAGTAACTCCAGGGAGAGAGGCTACTGAGTCTGGATGCCATGCTTTCTCAGCATTGGCTGACCCCAGACTACCAGACATGGAAGATAGACGACTTCCTGTTTGTAGACTTACCTTGTGAGACTCTCCCCCATCTAGAGCCCCTTCCTACTGTTGCTAGGGGCGCCGGTCTGCCACCACTGCCTGACCTTCACCTTCCACTCCGACCTCCTCCTGCTGCACCCCGCCGCCAAGAAGCGGCATCTTGAGACCGGAGAGGGGTCTACACCTTCAGGGAGCACCCAGCCTTCCACGGCTACTCCCGCTCCGACCCCTACTCCCACTACTACTACTACTCCTACTCCCACTCTCACTGACCAGACACAGACTCAGCCGGACCTACCGGCTACTTTCATACCACCTCTACACTTTGTGGCACCCGCGGTCCTGGACCAAGGGGGCGCCGTTTACGGTTTGTTGCTTGAGGTTGCAGAGCGTCAGGCTCGTATGGAGAGGGATTTGGCTCTTGCCTTACACCCTCTATACGAGTACCACTTGCGGCGACACTGACCAATCCCAGAGGGTTGGTCACACCCTTCCTTCTTCCGGTACCCACCTGAGGGGTACCTGGTGTCTGACGAGGAGGAGGAGGAGGACCCCGAGGTGGCAGTGGAGAGAGTTCGCGCTGACGAGCAGAGGAGGAGAGAGGAGGAGAGAGATCCGGAGTTCAGGATGGAGGACATCCATGACAGCGACGGCGACGACGACGACGAGTAGCTACTGGTCTACTCACTTCCCCAGTTTTCTGGCTGGTTTGGGGAAGTTCGTTTTTTGTATGTATCTCTTACTCTTTTATTTTGTCTCCTTTTTATTTATTGTTTTTTATTTATAGGTTGTATATTCCCGTTCCCCTGTATATATCTGCTGGTGTATGCTGGAGGACAACGAGGGCGTTGTCCGTTTTGGTTTGGGGAGGGTATTGCATCCTTTTGAGTCTGCATTTGCATTTGTTTTTGCATTCACGTTTGTTTTTCAGCTTGCATTGTTGTTTATTTCACTAAAAAATCAAAAATCCAAAAAAATTAGAAAAATTTCAAAAATCAAAAATTTCACGTTTACTTTTGCATATAGGTTGAGTCGGAACGATAGATTTCCGTGATGATAATGCACTATAACTTGTCATTTTACTTGAGCCTTGCACTTCTTTTGATTGTTATTAGCTTTGTCATACGCATAGTCTACGAGTTTCTGTTAAAATATAGCTGACTGTTTAGACTTGACCTGATAAATTGGCAAACTACTTGATAATTTTTGAGTTTTAGAGCCATAACTGGTGACATTCATGAACCAGTTCATTAGGAATTGAGAGTAGTACTCCTTGCATAGCATGTTCATCTTTTTTGCACTTTTATGACATTTAATTTCTTGTCAAATGCACATATTCGGGTTTGTGGTTGGTGTCATATGCAGGGAGGTGCTTGCAAATTTCCCTTTCTTTATATTTTTTCACCCATTTAGCTCCACATTAGCCAAATTTCCTTTTTGACCCATTAGCTTCATTCCAAATCAAGCCTGCCTAGTCAAGCTAGTTAGTATGATCTTTTGGGTACGAGTTTTCATCTGCATTTTGGCCCGTATTCCTTTTGTATGGAGTTGGTGTAAGTATTGAGGAAGGATGAAAAAAAAAAAGAAAAAAAAAAGAGAAAACGTGAGAAAAACAAAGAAAAAGAAAGAAAAGAAAAAAAAATGATGAAAAAAAAGATGAAAAGCTGGAACGTGAACAGGAGAAAAAAGAAGTTTGAAAAAAAAAAGTTGTTTTGTTTCAGTTAGTTATCTCAGACGGTATTAAAAAAGGGAAGTTTGTAACCGTCTGACTCCTCCACTCTTATTCTATATTTTTGAGGAGATTGTGTTTGAGTTTAGTGAGTTTTGTGCCAAATGAAGGGCACTTGTACTTAGGTTTTCAGTCAGTTGAGATTCGGATGGTTTATTATGGTCCTGTTAGGAACTAACTTGACGCTTTTACCTCCACATTACCATAACATGTTTTGCCCTTTCTCACCTGAACCTCACTATTCCCAAATTATTTGTAAGCCCTCGGCTGTGACGGACATTATTGGTTGGAGTGTGTGCATTAGTACTTAAATTGTCTTTCATTTTTGTTGCATGCATGCTATGTAGGTCGCAGTTAGGTGAGTGACTGTCTTTTCTTCTCTCTTTTACATATAACATTCACCCTTTGCTTCATGAGAGAAGAGTGACCACGAGAGAGTCCGATTTTGTTGGTCTTGCAAGGTCGATATGTTGGCTATATTTCTGAACAGCTTATAACTCGTTTGCGTATTGACTGCTTAGCTTTAACTGTTAATCTTTGTTACATTAAATTGGTTCAAGTAGACAAGTTAAGCTAGCTCTGAGTTATCATTTCCGTTCCATTAGTTGTATTTTAGTTTACTCGAGGACGAGTAAAGGTTCGGTTTGGGGAGATTTGATACGTGCTTTTTATATAGTCTTTTTAGCCTATTTCAGCACGTATTTCTATGCATTTTTATACTGTTTTTATAGTATTTTGCCCCGAATTGGCTACTTTGGTTCGTTTTGTCCATTTTGTGGAAATGAACGCGAAAGTAGTGGAATCGTACTCTTTTTCGTCCTTTTTGCATGCATTTAGAGGAGACGGGATTTTCCTGAATGAGATACTATGTTTGGAAGCGTCAAGGCACGCATTACGAGGCAGTCGGTGACGGACTTGAGCTGATTTGAAGTCGAAGAACCCGATCGAGCAGTTTTACCACTCGATTGAGTGGTTTTTACGTCCCAGGGTGGTCGATCGAGTAGAATTCTACTCGATCCTTAGCTTGCAGAAAGATGAGTTACTCGATCGAGTAACTTTCTACTCGATCGAGTAGATTTGCTGAGGTGTTTGCTCGATAGAGTGGTTTTAATCCACTCGATCGAGTGGTTTCGTTATATGGGCTTTAAAATAGCCCGTGTGTTGTTTTATTCCACAAACTTATTTACTTTTCCTATTAAAACCTACGTTAACTAGGTTATTAGGCATCTTTTATCTATCTTTCATTATCTAAATTTTCTACTGTAAACTTTACTGCGTTGCTTATTCCTCTTCACTGTAACTTTGTTCTCGGATTTATTTCACTCGGATTTTGTGTTCTTGTTGCCAGATTCGCTTGATTGTAATTCCTTTCCCTTCTCTTATTTAATCTCTTGTTTGCTTTAATTCTTTGTTTCGTTGCATTTGTTCTTCTGCCCTAATTTATTTTTATGCGATTTATTGTTAATTTCATAATGTTTACTGCTGGGAATTTATCTTCTGTTAGTTTAATTAGCAACATGAGTAGCTAAACCCCTTTCATGTTGGGATTAGGGGATCTGCGGTAGGAATGTGACGATGTAGTAGATGAAACAAATGAATGAATTATGAGACTCTGTCACCATAGCAATTTAATTGTTTTTATTCGACTTAGTTGAGTGCACACTTCTGAGTCATCCTTTAATCTGGCTAAAATTAATCATAGATCGAAAGATTGGACTAAATAGGCCTGCTATGAACAGTAGACTACCCTGACGAGAATGAAAGTTAAGTTAGTGGTATTTTAGGATAGGAAGTGGATCGAATGGACCTTTCAACATCCGTCTTACATTAATTCGTCTGAGTCATTTACAACTGAGTCACTGGACTACCGTAGTGAACCGAAATCCTGATATGTCCCTCTCTTTCTGATAGTTTAAATCCTTATTTCTCTGCCTTTATTGCTCTTGCCTTTATTTCTCTTTCCCTTAAAACTTCGTAGTTTAGAAAATCATTCAAACAACCCCCCCCCCCATTTGTGACCAAATAGACGGACTTCTACAGATTTCTTGCCTCCCTGTGGAGATCGACCTGACTTCCCTAGCTATATAGTTAGTTTAGTTAGTTTATTTTTGACAGGTACACGACAGACGTGTCACATAGCATTTGGTAACTTACGTATCAAGATCGTCACATATATAAAAGAATGCTTTAAGACCCAAAACATACATGTGTACATACCCTACGACTCAAAACAAATGTAAGAACATAACCACCGACTCAAAATGACCGCCCAAAGAAGTACTTGGTGGAGTACATAACATACTAGGTCGAGTACAGTGTACTCGGTCGAATAACTATATTACTCGGCTGAGTTTTCGACTCCAGAAGCTAACCCAATTATCGCAGAAGGATTACTCGGTCGACTATTGGGAATACTCGGCCGAGTAGCCCTTACTCGGTCGAGTACCAACACAGTTCTCAACATCGTCCAGTTTTCGCAAAACAGTCATATCTCTCTCGTTACTTGGTCATTTCAGGCGTGTGACCTATCGTTAGAATCGTAAGAGGATAAGATATCACCTCCAATTAGAATTACAGCAATATCATTTCTAGAACTCGACTTATGACAGTTTAAGACAACCCTTCCAAAACCGGTTTTCATTCAAATCAATTTTTCTTAACAAAACAGCTTAAACATTAATGCATGTCTTTTATATGATGTTTTGCACCTCATTTTACACGCATTTCAGAGCTCATTTGTGTAGTTTAAGCTGCGATTTCCCCCATTTCCGTCTACTTTCGTGTTTTTGTACTTTATTGCAGAAATGTGAAGAATCCAGCGGAAATCGAGCTAAATTCGCCCCCGAGTATCCTGCATTGCATTTGACGTGAAGTATTCGCTTAAGGAACGAGCTTGGTGCGCAATTCAAGGCCCAAAAGACAAATCCACGAGATTATAGAAGTCAAGAAGCAGCTCAAGCAGTCGATCGACCACTACCATCAGTCGATCGACCAACCTGCGGGTTCAAGAAGCTATCAGACATCGAAGAGCGATCGATCGATCGCCATGCTTAGTCGATCGACCAAGCTGCTATCCCAGACGAGAATTAAAAGATCGAGGAAAGCAAGCCCATTATGTTTAGGTTTTGATAATAAGTTGTTACGTATGTTTGCTATATAACGTAACCTAGAACATCAGATACAGCTATCTAGTTTTTATTCAGAAATTCATCAGTTTTACATTGAGTTTTCATTAGCTTTAATAATTAGGGTTCGGGATATTATTTTCGCATTGGATTTTCATTCATACTTCTAATCATTCCGTTACTATTCTTCTGCAATTTTCGGTATTCCTTCCATTCTACTTTCAGCTCATCTTTATTCGTTATTAGTATAGAATTGCTAGTTAGGTTCCCGAAACCGTTTTATCGATTTATGTTAATTGTTTGTTCTACTATTTTTAGCATGAATTCAGTAGTCTTTATCGTCAATGTTATTGTTATTTTCGCCATAGCCATGAGTAGCTAAATCAATTGTGCTAGGATGTAAGGAAATTATAGCGTAGGCGGCGTAGTATTAATTTGGACTGAAATCGCGTGTCCATCGATCGACTGCCATACCCGGTCGATCGACTGACCACGTGAGGTTACCTTTTGTTTTAATTGATTTTAATGTTGTATTTAACGAATCGAATGCATGCGACCAGTTAGATGCTTAATTTATGACTGACCCATTAGATCGAAAGATAGGGAAAGTTGTTAGATCACCAATTAAACTGACTAAACTGTGCTGAGATCGAAAGATAGGTAAAGTTTAGATTATTAGTCACTTTTCAGGACGAGAGTCAGTATTAGTGATATTAGGGACTTATAGCGAGATCGAAATATGTTATCTGTTAAGAGTGGACCGAGAGGACCTCTTAATTTCCCGCCTCATGTGTTTGATTTAAACCTGTTTAATATGCTGCCGCCGAAACTATAACGAACCGACCATCCTAGTACCTCTTTTATACTTGATTTTATATATTTCATTAGTTTACTTTTCTTTTATTGTTATTAGCTATAGACCAAACCCAATCAAACCCCCACCTTTTGTTACCTTAGACCGAATTTAAAAAACTAGAAATTACGTCTGCCTCTCTGTGGTTCGACCCGACTGCCGCTAGCTATAGTTGTAGTTCGAGTTTATAAATATTATTTTTGACACCTCACGATGGGTATCAAATTTTGGCGCCGTTGCCGGGGAGGCAATTGTTTTAATTTTTAGTTGTTTTTATTTAGTCTTTCTTTAGTTTAAGGGACTTCCGTTCCTTAAACTTTTCTTATATTCTTTTTGTAGTTTCCTCTTATGCGCAGGTCACAGGTTGGTGAACTAGTACCATTAAATCCTGAGATCGAGAAATCCTTACGCGAGTTGAGACGATCACAAAGGGTATTTGTGGGTTAATATCCGTATAATACCCTTTAAATTTAGGACTATAACGTAAATTTAACATGCGAATATCGTCATAAAACATAAAAACAATAGAGAAACGATAAGGAATAAGAATCAACCTCGGGTCCTTTGATGCACGCGTAAAGAACAGAAATCAACAGAGATTTCCTCCTAATTGTAGCACCCAAGACTTGTCCGAGATATGCCCTTGTGCTAGAAGGTGTTCTCTGATTGCCTTGCAATATTGAGAGAACTTGTTGTGAGGTTTTCGAGATGTGAGATCTAGGTTTCAGAGAGGAACTGTCTCCAAAACCCTAGTTTTCTGTAAAATGAATTGTCTGGGTCACAAAAGGAGAGGAGCTCTCCTTTTGTGTGTTTCGGCCAAAACCGAGAGCCCTCATGGGGAAGTGGGCTTCCACTTCCTCTTACTTTTAGCTCGAGGTCCAGTTCGCCAAATGCTAAAATGTATATGACGGGTTTGTATTATAAACTGTCATCGGTTATCGGTTATTAATACATCGACTAATAACACGGATTAGTTGAAGTATTAATACATGTCCGACAAAGACAATATTGTATAATTAATATTCAATATACATTAATTAAATATAAATCGCTTATATTTAATTTTCGAATTAATGGTTAATTCGCCTTAGCCCATGATATTTAATCCGTATTAAATATAATATCTCAACATCACATTTTGACTAATTACTAGTCAAATAACTCGGACTAACTGGTTAGTCAAATTTGGCATCTACATGACTGTATTTTCATACGGTCACATCTCTCGAACGTATCCTATAGGTGTGACTTTTAGGGACCAGTTGATCACCGCCATCTGTATGACAATAACGTCAAACTTATCTAGCAAGCCAACCGTTATTGATAAACGTGGATCAACTGATAATAATACCAAAAGTATGCCCTTTGATCCTTTTAGAGGTTTATAAGTCCTTGCACTAACTGTTAAGGACACCAACCCCAACAAGCTCCCACTTGTCCGTACAAGTGCATGTGCAATGACGTTATCCGCACTAACTGGAGGACACAAGCTCCAACAGTATTACCGACAGAGGAAGAGCTGAGTACTCTGTCAAGCTACTACGAGAACGCCCTGTTCGAAGGAGATCCACCTACATCTCCTGCCTCTACTTCTTGGTGAGATAGTTACTTCTCCGAAATCCCAGTCATGGTGAAGAAGCAACCATTGCTAGTCACTCGAGCCTACACTGCGAATCTCTACAAAGGATTCGAACTACCGGGGAGGCGAGAAAATTCGAGCCAAAGCCTTCCTATATTAACCTAGTTGAGAGAAACCGATTCGGGAGCTGCATATGAAGATGCGCCAAGCACATGGAGATTTTTATTGATTATTGTTGCTCTATACCCCCGCCGGCCGGTGTGACCCAAGATCGATCGATCAAGGAGACCATGTTCATTTTCTCCCTTCGTGATCTTTGCAAGAGAGTGGTATAGAGATCCGGACCGAGCCGCTCATGGGATCACCGACTGGAATTCCTTAGCCCTGGCATTCTACAAAAAGTACTTCTCTGCCTAGAAGACGAATGCCATTAGAGCTCAGATCACGAGCTTTAAACAAGGGCCTGATGAGAACTTTCATGAAGCATGGGTCCGTTTTAAGAAACTGGTGCGAACCATACCGCATCATGGGTTCGAAAAATGGAGTCTTTGCAACCAGTTCTATAATGGGTCTGTATGACGATCGAGGGCTATTTTGGATCTGCAGCCAATGGCCGATTTGTTGATAACATGGGAGAGACTAAGGGGTGGAAGATCATCGATGATTTGGCCACTCATAAGGCTGAATATGGGAATTCGAGAGGAAACCAGAGGAGAGTTGCTGAATCTTCCTCTGTTCCGCACTAGAAGCTCTCACCGCAAGGTTTGACAAATATGAATTGGGAGGAGCTTCTAAAGGTGGGATGTACCATGTTAACTTATTTGTTTGAGACGGTCCTTTCGTCTCGTAGAAGATGTGGAACCGAGGGGCATGTCTCAGAAAATTGTTCTGTCCCCTTTGAGTCTTGTCGCCTTTCAAAGACTATAGGCGACAAACACGTACTATGAGCCGAATGTCCACCCCAACTTGAGGTGGAGTAGCCGAGAATGTTCAATCCGACTCAACCTCCACAACAAGAAAAAAGCAAGCTTATGTGCCCCCTCATCATAAGCAACAACAATACCAAAAACCTCCTTATGTGCCGCAGCAGCAACAACAATCCCATGGTTCGATTTTTTGAGTTTAAGAACTTGTCTTCTTGAAGGAGTCCCAAGCTAGAGAGGCCGGGATGAAGCTACTAGAGAGCCAAATTGCTCAATTGGCTAGTAAGAGTACCACTCGAGCTCCCAGACACTTACCCACTCAAACTGACCAGAAAGAGACCCTGAATGCCATTACTTTGAGGAGTGGGTCTACCCTGGAGGGGCCTGCTATGGTCGAGGATGCCCCTGAAAAGAATGAGGCGGAACCGAGTCAAAAGAAAGCTTTAACGAAAAATAACAAGAACAAGGCGTCTACCAGGTATATCAGTCGATCGACTGATATACCCGGTCGATCGACTGATATGCGGGTTACAGGAGCTTCTGGAACTGTACATCTCCTTCAATGCCCGATAATTTGAGAGACCATTTGTTCCGGGGATCGACAACTCCGAAAGTATTGGGGCAAGACCCGAGTGCTGATGGGTCCGTCCCGATTCCGAAGTTCGACCCAATGTCGGTCAATGGCTCATATTTGAGATGGTCAGAGGAGGGTTCAAGCTTCAATAAGGAGAAGGTGGTGGACTTTCAGCCTAAGTCCACGGATGCCGGCATGCGAGACTTAGAGGAGAGGGCTAAGGTGCTTCTCTCAGCCCCATATCCAGAGAGACTAGTGCCGACAAAGGAACATGTATCTTTCAATAAATTTGAAAAGGTTATTCGTAGCTTGAATATACAAGTTCCTTTCCTTGAGTTGGTCAATCAAGTGCCTGCCTACACTAAATTCATGAAACAACTCTTGTCTAAGAAAAAGTCACTTGAAAATGTGCATACTGTCGCATTAACCAAAGAGTCATGCTCTTATTTGTCTCATACTGCACCCCATAAGCTAGAGGACCCGGGTAGCTTTTCTGTTCCTTGCAATATAGGTACATTTTCTATTGAGAAGGCATTATGTGACTTAGGAGCTAGTATAAGCGTCATGCCTTTGAGTCTAGCTAGGAAGCTCAAATTGACTAGGTTCACAAAGTGATGATTATGACAAGATGGATGGTGACCGATCTGCGGTCCAGCCAATAGGAGTCTTAGAGGACATCCCCGTCCAAATAGGGAAGTTTTTCGTCCCCGTCGACTTCGTTGTACTTGACATGCCTGAGGATGCCCACATTCCCATTATTTTGGGCAGGCCATTTCTACATACTGCTGGTGCAGTCATAAATGTCGGTCTAGGAACCTTGACTTTTAAAGTGGGCAAGCATTCTATTGTTTTTGCCCAGCCATCTAAGAAAAAGGACCCCATGTGGCCTGTGACTTGTAATACAGTTTCTGACAAGAAATCGTACTTTGTGCTTCCTGATTTACCTATCTCTATTAATGTTGTAACCCCTCCGCCCCAGATTGGGAGCAAATTGGAGGAAGATTTGTCTATTTCTGATATTGCAGAAGCTGGTTTAGGGAAGGAAGAGCTGCAAGTCACTCCAGCTGCGAAGAAGCCAATCATTTCACGAGGAGGTCTTGGTTGCCTTATGATACCCGTCGTGAGGTGTCAAAAATAAGATTTATAATTTCCAACTACAACTATAGCAAGCGGTAGTCGGGTCGAACCACAGAGAGGCAGATGTAAATTCTAGTTGTCTAATTCTAGTCTAAGGTAACGGTAAAGTGGGGGGGTTTGATTTGAATTGGTCTACAGCTAAGAGTAAATAATAAACTAGAAAGAGGGATTAAACAGATAAAGAAGGGGTACTAGGATGGTCGGTTCATTAAAGCTTCAGCGATAGTATACTAAATAGGTCTAAATTGAACACAAGTGAGGCGGGAAACAAGAGGTCCTCTCGGTCCACTCTTAACAAATAGCATCTTTCGATCTTGCTATAGGTCCCTAATATCACTAATACTGACTCTCGTCCTGAAAAGTGACTAATGGTCTAAACTATACCTATCTTTCGATCTCAGCACAGTTTAGTCATCTTAATTGGTGGTCAAATAACTTTCCCTATCTTTCGATCTAATGGGTCAGTCATAAATTAAGCATCTAACTGGTCGCATGCATTCGATTCGTTAAATACAACATTAAAATCAATTAAAACGAAGGGTAACCTCACGAGGTCAGTCGATCGACCAAGAATGTCAGTCGATCGACTGACACGCGAATCAGGCCGTGTTCAATATTTTGCCGCCTACGCTATAACTCGCCTACATCCTAGCACGAATAATCTAGCTACTCATGCAAAGGGTAAAAACAATAATAACGATGGTAAAACTAACTACTGAATTCATGCTTGAACGATAAAGTAAACAATTAACAAAAACAATGAATTGGCTTTTGGGATCTTAACTATCAATTCTATACTAATGAAAATAAAGAAGAACTAAAATTAGGGCAATAGAATACCGAGATTGCAGAGGAAAGATTAGGAATAAGAACTGAAAATCCAATGCTCAACAATAATCCAAACCCTAAATTATGATCTTCCAAAATTCAATGTGAAACTTAATAAAACTAGATGTAAAAACTGAATAAAAACTGAATGCCTAACTCAATGTTTCTAGGTTACGTTATATAGCAATTAACGTAACTTCTTATTTCCTAAACCTAGCATCATGGGCTTGCACTTCCTCAGTCTTTTAATTTCGCCTGGAATGGAATAGCGAGTTGGTCGATCGATCGATAGGATGGTCGATCGATCGTCTTCAAAGAAAAGTAGCTTCTGGAACCCGATGGTTGGTCGATCGAATGATGGAGGTGGTCGATCGACTGATTAAGCTGCTACTAGACTTCTATAAACTCGTGGACTTGTCTTTTTGGCCTTGAATTGCGCACCAAGCTCGTTCCTCGGGTGAATACTTCACGTCATATGCAATGCAGGATACTCGGGGACGGATTTAGCTCGATTTCCGTTGGATTCTTCACATTTCTGCAATAATGTGCAAAATACGGAAGTAGACGGAAATAGGGAGAAATGTAGCATAAACTACATGAATGAGCTCTGAAATGCGTGTAAAATGAGGTGTAAAACATCATATAAAAGACACGCATCAAACTTCCCCAAACCAAACCCTTGCTTGTCCCCAAGCAAGAACTAGACTCGATCTAATGACCTAATAGAACGAGTTCAATCTCTGAGCGAATTACAAACTGCAAAGCCTAAACCATTTTAATGCACAACTAACAATCGATTAGTAACATGAATCATGCAAACGAGTTATGAAGTCGTTAAAAATATTGCTGAACCGTCAACTGTAGAGACTTATCAAATTGGACTCTCACGGGTCGCTCAAATCACTCAAATAAGCACAGGTGAATAATGTATGAGATAGAAAGAAGTAATTTTGTAGTGACTCTCACCTAACTACGACCTATAAGAACATGCCTGCAGTCTAATATGAAAGCAATCTCTACAACCGTACATACGCATTCCAACCAACAAGAGACCATGACACATGCCGAGGTATATATGTGGATATGTGAGGTATGGGTAGGAAGCGGCAAAACATTTATGGTAAAGTGGAGGTACAGGTGATCAAGCTAGTACCAAAATGGAACCAAATGTCAACATCCAACTTCTTGCTCATAATCAACAGAAACGGTGCTACAGCAAGCACAAAACTCACAATCTCCAAAATAATAGTAATCAACCAACTTCCCATGAAATAAGAATAAAACATGGGAGCAAAAATCGCCAAAAGATAAAGGATTGAGTCAAGCGAATTGATTTTTTTTCTCTTTCTCGAACATCAGTCGATCGACCTATAGGGGCAGTCGATCGACCGCTTAAACAATACAGAACTCTTTTTATCTCCTTTTTTCGAATCATTTTTTCATCTCTTTTTTTTCTTTTCTTTTTCTTTCTTTCTTTCTTTCTTTTCATCTTCCCAAAATTATCTCGAACAGAGCATATGCCACCAAAAATGAGTAACAAACCCAAGAACACAGACTACTAGCTTGACAAAGGACAGGCTAAATGTAGGATGTAGTAAATAGGACAAAAAGGATATTTTTGGCAGTGTGGAGCTTATGGGCAAAATGAATAAAGGGAAACCTCTACCACATGTGTCAACTAACCACAGACCGAATGCGTACAGGTATTAAGCAGATTAAGTTCATATTTATGCACATTGATATGACATGTCTTATAAGGAGTACTACTCACATTCCTAAATAAACCGGTCATAGATGTCACCAGTTATAGGCTCTAAATCTCAAAAATATGATGTAGTTTGCCAATTTTCAAAGTCAAGTCTCAAGTTCAGTAAGAAATTTAACGAAAACTCGTAGACTATGCATATATGATTCTACTAATAACATGTCAATTAGCAAGGCTTAGGCAAAAACAGATGCAAATGCAACATCATCCTTGAAATACTACCGTTCCGACTCGACCTATAAACGTGCATTTTTTGGAAATTTTTGAAATTTTTCAATTTTTTTTTTTTTGAATTTTGTATATATGGATGAAATGAAATAAACAATGCAAAACAAAATGTAAACGTGAGTGCAAGCAAATGAAATGCGACGCAAAACCCTTCCCCAAACCAAATCGCACAATGTCTCCATTGTGCAAAATCATGTAATGAAAGAAAAGAGAAGTGGGAATTTGCGGGAAAATAAATAAAAATGACATGAAGTGAAAATCGGGAACTTACAAGACTTTAAGCGCATCAAAAGGGAAACCTCCCCAAACCAGTGTAAGCTAGGAGGTTTCAGTAGCCAGCAGTGCTACCAATAAGTACCTGAAAGACAAACAAAACCACGCATAAAACTGAGAAAACAATTTTGAAGCAGTAAAATTGTGCACGAATGAGAAAATTAGAAGAAATAAATAATTGGACGGAAAATAAAGTGGAGTAGAAAGCTCCCTTAGGTCCGCATATCGACCAAACACAGTAGGGGAGAGGTTGTGAACGGGTACAACAGCATCATAGGTCGATCGACCAAGGATGGCAGTCGATCGACTAAGGTGTCAGGAACAGTAGCTCCTGGAAAGTGCATCTCAGTCGATCGACCAATGTGGCGCGATCGATCGACCGAAATATCTTTGTACTCCTTATTTCTTCGTATTTGCTCAATAACTTGAGCAAATGAGGTCTAAAAACCTGCAAGTGCACAATAATACACGCCCAAAATTGCGCGAAACCCAGAAATAAAGTCTAAAGTACTTAAAAATACAAAACAAACAAAATAAAATGCGAAGTTTTCGCGCACACAAAAGCAAGAAAAATTGTCTTAAGAAAAGCAAATAAAATGAAGTTTATAAAGAGCTCGATCAACTAATAGTTGATCAAGAAAGACCACGGTATGGCCCACTTCGTCGGCTTTTGGCTACTAGAGGTAGCCTCAATGGTGCTTATCTGAGCAGCTGCACCCTTCTTAGCTTCCACGTCCGTATGGCTCAACGGATCAACACTCTCATCATCACCCCAGTCAAGGATCTCTTCGGGCTTGTCAGAATCCAAATCAGACTTTCTGGCTTTGACTGGCTCGTCATCAACTACCTCATCAATTCCATAGCTTAGGCAACCAAGACATCCTCTTTGAATGATCGGCTTCTTTTGGTACCGAGCAAACTTGGCAAAGACTTCCTTCCCCAAACCAGCCCCTGCATTATCGAAATAGACAAATCTTCCTCCAATTTGCTCCCGATGCGGGGCGGAGGGGTTAACACGGGAGTAGTAATAGAGACGGGCAATTCGGGAAGCACACGATACGATTTCTTTTCGAAACCGTGTTACAAGTCACCGGCCACATGGGGTCCTTTTTCTTAGCGGGTTGGGCAAAGACAATGGAATGCTTGCCTACCTTGAAAGTCAAGGTTCCTAGACCGACATCTATGACACAAGACCAGAGTGTGCAGAAATGGCCTACCCAAAATAATGGGTATATGAGCATCCTCGGGCATGTCAAGTACAACAAAGTCGACGGGGAAGAAGAACTTCCCTATTTGGGGATGAGGATGTCCTCTAAGACTCCTATTAGCTGGACCGCAGATCAATCAGCCATCTGAACTGTCATGTCTGTCACTGCGAACCTAGTCAATTTAAGCTTCCTAGCTAGACTCAAAGGCATGACACTTATACTAGCTCCTAGGTCACATAATGCCTTCTCAATAGAGAAGGTACCTATATTGCAAGGAACAGAAAAGCTACCCGGGTCCTCTAGCTTATGGGGTGTAGTGTGAGACAGGTAAGTGCAAGACTCTTTGGTTAAAGCGACCGTGTGCACATGTTCAAGCGACTTTTTCTTAGACAGGAGTTGTTTCATGAATTTAGTGTATGCAGGCACTTGATTGACCAACTCAAGGAAGGGTACTTGCACATTCAAACTACGGATAACCTTTTCAAATTTATTGAAAGATACCTGTTCTTTTGTCGGCACTATTCTCTCCGGATATGGGGCTATAAGAAGTACCTTAGCCCTCTCCTCTAAATCGCGCGTGCCGGTATCTATGGACTTAGGCTGAAAGTCCGTCACCTTCTCCTTGTTGAAACTTGACCCCTCTTCAGACCGTCTCAAATGTGAGCCAATAACCGTCGTCGGATCGAACTTCGGGGCCGGGACTGACCCATCAGCACTCGGGTCTTGTCCTAATGTCTTCGGGACTGTCGAACCCCGGAATAAATGGTCCCTCAAGTTATCGGGCATCGGAGGACGAAAAATCTCGCTATCAGCAGTAACCTTGGTCGATCGACCACTGTCCTCAGTCGATCGACCACAGTACGATTCGAAGCTCTCTGTAACCGTGTATCAGTCGATCGACCGGGTATATCAGTCGATCGACTGATATACCTGGTAGACGCCTGTTTCTTTGATTTATTCGTTGAAGCTTTCTTTTGACTTGTTTCCGGCTCATCTTTTTCAACAGCGTCCTCGACCATGGCAGGACCCTCAAGGGTGGACCCACTCCTTAAAGTGATGGCATTTAAGGTCTCCTTTTGGTTGGTTTGAGTCGGCAAGTGTCCCGGAGCTCGAGTGTTACTTTTGCTAGCCAATTGAGGAATTTGGCTCTCTAGTAGCTTCATCCCGGCCTATCTTGCTTGGGACTCCTTTAGCAACAAGTTCTTAAGCTCGGAAAATTCAAAATTCTGCGATTGTTGCTGCTGCGGCACATAGGGAGGTTTTCTATATTGTTGTTGCTTTTGATGAGGAGGTACATAAGGTTGCTGCTGCGGCGGAGCTTGAGTTGGATTCAGGACATTTTGGCTCCTCCAACTCAAGTTTGGGTGGGCATTCGGCTCATAGTAGGTATTTGTCTGCCTATAGTGTTGAAAGGCAGCACAAGACTCAAAGGGACTAAGGCAGTTCTTCGAAACGTGTCCCTCAGCTCCACATCTCTCGCAGACGAAAGGACCGTCTGACACAGCATGTACTTGGTAAATACCCCCCTTTGAAGCTCCTCCGAGTTCATACTTGTCGAATCTCGCAGTAAGAGATTCAAGCGCAGTAACAGAGGAAGATTCAGCAGCTCTCCTCTGGTTCCCTCTGGAATTCCCATACTCAGCCTTGTGGGTAGCTAGATCGTCAATGATCTTCCACCCCTTGGCTGCTCCCAAATTTTCAGCAAATCGGCTATTGGCTGCAGCATCCAAAATGGCCCTCTAATCGTCGTACAGCCCATTATAGAAATGATTGCACAAGCTCCATTTTTCGAAACCATGGTGCGGTATGGTTCGCACCAGCTTCTTAAATCGGACTCATGCCTCGTGGAAGTTCTCATCCGGCCCTTGTTTGAAACTTGTGATTTTGGCTCTAATAGCAATCGTCTTAGAAGCAGAAAAGTACTTCTTGTAGAAGGCCAATGCCAAGGAATTCCAGTCAGTGATCCCATGAACGGCTCGGTCCAGATCTCTATACCACTCCCTTGCAGCATCACGAAGGGAGAAGATAAACATGGTCTCCTTGATCTGGTCTTGGGTCACACCGGCTGGTGGGGGTATGGAACGGAAATGATAGTCAATAAAGGTCTCCATATGCTTAGCTGCATCATCATTTGCAGCTCCCCCGAACTGGTTTCTCTCAACCATATTGATGTATGAAGGCTTTGGTTCGAACTTCCTGGCATCTCCTGGTAATTCGAACCCCTTATATAGATTTTCAGCTATCGGCTCAGAATGACTAGCTATACTCGCTTCCTCGGCCATGACTGGAATTTCTGGAGAAGTGACTGTCTCGGCTGAAGAAGTGGAAATGGGTGAAGATGTGGGTCTTCTTCGAACAGGTCGTTCTTGTAATAGCTTGACAGAGTACTCAGCTCTTCTTCTGTCGGTAATACCCTTTGTGTTTGTCTCAACTCGCGCAAAGATTTCTCTATCTCAGGATCAAATGGTACTAGTTCACCACCCTGTGACCTGCGCATAAGAAGAAACTACAAAAAGAATATAAGAAAAGTTTAAGGAACGGATGTCCTTAAACTAAGAAAGACTAAAAATAAAACAACTAAAATTAGAACTATTGCCTCCCCGGCAACGGCGCCAAAATTTGATACCCGTCGTGAGGTGTCAAAAATAAGATTTAAAATTTCCAACTACAACTATAGCAAGCGGCAGTCGGGTCGAACCACAGAGAGGCAGATGTAAATTCTAGTTGTCTAATTCTAGTCTAAGGTAACGGTAAAATGGGGGGGTTTGATTTGAATTGGTCTACAGCTAAGAGTAAATAATAAACTAGAAAGAGGGATTAAACAGATAAAGAAGGGGTACTAGGATGGTTGGTTCATTAAAGCTTCGGCGGTAGCATACTAAACAGGTCTAAATTGAACACAACTGAGGCGGGAAACAAGAGGTCCTCTCGGTCCACTCTTAATAAATAGCATCTTTCGATCTCGCTATAGGTCCCTAATATCACTAATACTGACTCTCGTCCTGAAAAGTGACTAACGGTCTAAACTATACCTATCTTTCGATCTCAGCACAGTTTAGTCATCTTAATTGGTGGTCAAATAACTTTCCCTATCTTTCGATCTAATGGGTCAGTCATAAATTAAGCATCTAACTGGTCGCATGCATTCGATTCGTTAAATACAACATTAAAATCAATTAAAACGAAGGGTAACCTCACGAGGTCAGTCGATCGACCAAGAATGTCAGTTGATCGACTGACACGCGAATCAGGCCGTGTTCAATATTTTGCCGCCTACGCTATAACTCGCCTACATCCTAGCACGAATAATCTAGCTACTCATACAAAGGGTAAAAACAATAATAACGATGGTAAAACTAACTAATGAATTCATGCTTGAACGATAAAGTAAACAATTAACAAAAATAATGAATTGGCTTTTGGGATCTTAACTATCAATTCTATACTAATGAAAATAAAGAAGAACTAAAATTAGGGCAATAGAATACCGAGATTGCAGAAGAAAGATTAGGAATAAGAACTGAAAATCCAATGCTCAACAATAATCCAAACCCTAAATTATGATCTTCCAAAATTCAATGTGAAACTTAATAAAACTAGATGTAAAAACTGAATAAAAACTGAATGCCTAACTCAATGTTTCTAGGTTACGTTATATAGCAATTAGCGTAACTTCTTATTTTCTAAACCTAGCATCATGGGCTTGCGCTTCCTCAGTCTTTTAATTCTCGTCTGGAATAGCAGTTGGGTCGATTGACTGATAGGACTGGTCGATCGAATGGTCTTCAGCAAACACTAGCTTCTGGAACCCGATGGTTGGTCGATCGACTGATGGAGGTGGTCGATCGACTGATTAAGCTGCTACTAGACTTCTATAAACTCGTGGACTTGTCTTTTGGGCCTTGAATTGCTCACCAAGCTCGTTCCTCGGGTGAATACTTCACGTCATATGTAATGCAGGATACTCGGGGACGGATTTAGCTCGATTTCCGTTGGATTCTTCACATTTCTGCAATAATGTGCAAAATACGGAAGTAGACGGAAATAGGGAGAAATGTAGCATAAACTACATGAATGAGCTCTGAAATGCGTGTAAAATGAGGTGTAAAACATCATATAAAAGACACGCATCACCTTAGCTATGCCACTGATGAGGAAGTTGATGACGAGCCGGTCAAGGCAAAGGAGTCCGACTTGGACTTTGATGAGCAAGAAGAGGTCATTGACTAGGGAGATGATGAAAGTGTTGATCCGTTGAGCCATACGGACGTGGAAGCTAAGAAGGGTGCAGCTGATAAGATAAGCACCGTTGAGGCTACCTCTAGTAGCCAGAAGCCGACGAAGTGGGCCATTCCGTGGCCATTCTTGATCAACTACTAGTTGGTCACATGTTTTCCAAACTTTTTATTTGCTTTTGTTAAACACTTTTTATTGCTTTTGTGTGCGCGAAACTTCGCATTTTATTTTGCTTGCTTAGGATTTTATGCGTTTGAGACTTTATTTTGGGTTTTGCGCAATTTTGGGCGCGTATTATTGTGCATTTGCAGGTTTTTAGATCTCTTTAGCTCAAGTAATTGAGCAAATACGAAGAAATAAGAAGTAACAGCAGTATTTTCAGTCGATCGACTGGCCTGAGTGGTCGATCGACTGATCTGCAGGTTCCAGGAGCTACTGTTCCTTTCACCTCGGTCGATCGACTGAGTGATGTGGTCGATCGACCTACCCTTTCTTTTGTATGTTTGTTTACGACTCTCTCCTGCTATGTTTGGTCGATTTGCGGAATTAAGGGAGTTTTCTACTCCACTTTATCTTCCGTCATTTATTTATTTCTTCTATTTTTCTCAATTCTGCACATAATACCGCTTCATTATTGTCTTTCTCGATTTTATGCGTGGTACTTTGTTTGTCTTTTCAGGTACTTATTAGTAACACTGCTGGCTACTGAAGCCTCCTATCTCACGCTGGTTTAGGGAGGTTTCCTTTGCTGCGCTTAAAGTCTTGTAAGTTCCTGAGTTCCACTTCACGTCATTTTTATTTGTTTACTTTCTCGCAAATTCCCATTTCTCTTTTCTTCATTACATGATTTTGCACAATGGGGACATTGTGCGATTTGGTTTGGGGAAGGGTTTTGCGTCGCATATCATTTGCTTGCATTCACGTTTATATTTTGTTTTGCATTGTTTATTTCATTCTTATATTCAAAAATTCAAAAATTCAAAAAAAATTGAAAAAGTTCAAAAAAAATTCAATAAAATGCATGTTTATTTTAGCATATAGGTCGAGTCGGAACGGTAGTATTTCAAGGATGATATTCCATTTGCATTTGTTTTGCCTAAGCCTTGCTTGATTAACATGTTATTAGTAGAATCGTATAAGTGCATATCCACGAGTTTTCGTTAATTATTTGCTGAACTTGAGACTTGACTTTGAAAATTGGCAAACTACATCATATTTCTGAGATTTAGACCCTATAACTGGTGACATCTATGACCGGTTTATTTAGGAATGTGAGTAGTACTCCTTATAAGACATGTCATATCAATTTGCATAAATATGAACTTAATCTGCTTAATACCTGTATTGCATTCGGTCTGTGGTTAGTTGACACATGTGGTAGAGGTTTCCCCTTATTCGTTTTGCCCATGAACTCCACACTGCCAAAAATATCCTTTTTGTCCCATTTACTACATCCTACATATAGCCTGTCCTTTGTCAAGCTAGTAGTCCGTGTCCTTGGGATTGTTACTTAGTTTTTGGTAGTAAATGCTCTTATTGAGATTTAGTTGGGAGAATGAAAAGAAAGGAAGGAAAGAAACAAAGTTGAAAAGAAAAGAAAAGAAGTGAAAAAGAAATTATTCGAAAAAAGAAAAAAAAAGGGTTATGTACTGTTTAAGCGGTCGATCGACTGGCATCATAGGTCGATCGACTGAGGTTCGAGAAAAAGAAATCAAATTCGCATAATTCAAATCCTTATCTTTTGGCGATTTTTGCTCCCATGTTTTATTCTTATCTTATGGGGAGTTAGTTGATTACCTTTATACCTGGAGATTGTGAGATTTGTGCTTGCTATAGTACCGTTTCATTTGTTTTTGAGCAAGAAGTTGGATGTTACCATATGGTTCCGTTTCGGTACTAGCCTGATCACCTATACCTCCACTTTTCCATAAATGTTTTGCCTCTTCTTACCTATACCTCACTTATCCACATATATACCTCGGCATGTGTCATGGTCTCTTGTTGGTTGGAATGCATATGTACGGTTGTAGAGATTATTTTCATATTAGACTGCAGGCATGTTCTTATAGGTCGTAGTTAGGTGGGTGTCACTACAAATGAATTCGTTCTATCTTTACATTATTCACCTGTGCTTATTTGAGTGATATGAGCGACCCGTGAGAGTTCAATTTGATAAGTCTCTACAGTTGACGGTTCAGCAGTTTTTAACGACTACATAACTCGTTTGCATGATTCATTTGCTAATTGATTGTTAGTTGTGCATTAAATTGGTTTAGGCTTTACATGTTGCATTTCGCTCTGAGATTGAACTCGTTCCATTAGGTCATTAGATCGAGTCTAGTTCTTGCTTGGGGACAAGCAAGGGTTTGGTTTGGGGAAGTTTGATGCGTGTCTTTTATATGATGTTTTGCACCTCATTTTACACGCATTTCAGAGCTCATTTGCGTAGTTTAAGCTGCTATTTCCCCCATTTCCGTCTACTTTCGTGTTTTTGTACTTTATTGCAGAAATGTGAAGAATCCAGCAGAAATCGAGCTAAATCCGCCCCCGAGTATCCTGCATTGCATTTAACGTGAAGTATTCGCTTAAGGAACGAGCTTGGTGCGCAATTCAAGGCCCAAAAGACAAATCCACAAGATTATAGAAGTCAAGAAGCGGTGAACGATCGATCGACCACTACCATCGGTCGATCGACCAACTGCGAGTTCCGTATTATTGTACATGAAGAAGATCGATCGATCATCGCCATACTTAGTCGATTGACCAAGCTGCTATCCCAGACGATAATTAAAAGATCGAGGAAAGCAAGCCCATTATGTTTAGGTTTTGATAATAAGTTGTTACGTATGTTTGCTATATAACGTAACCTAGAACATCAGATGCAGCTATCTAGTTTTTATTCAGAAATTCATCAGTTTTACATTGAGTTTTCATTAGCTTTAATAATTAGGGTTCGGGATATTATTTTCGCATTGGATTTTCATTCATACTTCTAATCATTCCGTTACTATTCTTCTGCAATTTTCGGTATTCCTTCCGTTCTACTTTCAGCTCATCTTTATTCGTTATTAGTATAGAATTGCTAGTTAGGTTCCCGAAACCGTTTTATCGATTTATGTTAATTGTTTGTTCTACTATTTTTAGCATGAATTCAGTAGTCTTTATCGTCAATGTTATTGTTATTTTCGCCATAGCCATGAGTAGCTAAATCAATTGTGCTAGGATGTAAGGAAATTATAGCGTAGGCGGCGTAGTATTAATTTGGACTGAAATCGCGTGTCCGTCGATCGACTGCCATACCCGGTCGATCGACTGACCACGTGAGGTTACCTTTCGTTTTAATTGATTTTAATGTTGTATTTAACGAATCGAATGCATGCGACCAGTTAGATGCTTAATTTATGACTAACCCATTAGATCGAAAGATAGGGAAAGTTGTTAGATCACCAATTAAACTGACTAAACTGTGCTGAGATCGAAAGATAGGTAAAGTTTAGATTATTAGTCACTTTTCAGGACGAGAGTCAGTGTTAGTGATATTAGGGACTTATAGCGAGATCGAAAGATGCTATCTGTTAAGAGTGGACCGAGAGAACCTCTTTATTTCCCGCCTCATGTTTTTGATTTAGACCTGTTTAATATGCTGCCGCTGAAACTATAACGAACCGACCATCCTAGTACCTCTTTTATACTTGATTTTATATATTTCATTAGTTTACTTTTCTTTTATTGTTATTAGCTATAGACCAAACCCAATCAAACCCCCACCTTTTGTTACCTTAGACCGAATTTAAACAACTAGAAATTACGTCTGCCTCTCTGTGGTTCGACCCGACTGCCGCTAGCTATAGTTGTAGTTGGAGTTTATAAATATTATTTTTGACACCTCACGACGGGTATCAAACATGAATAAAACAAACAATAACGACCCAATACTTCAAGAAACCAGTACATAGATGAAATTTTATCATACCCACATGAAAATTAAACATGACATTCATGTATACAGACGCATGACCTTAATCATATGCTACTACCAACAAACCAAACATTAACAACACCACGTTCATATACACATGTACCACTACCATACTTCATGCTCAAGATCATATTAAATAGGTAACATGCTCAACATACTTCATGCTCAAGATCTATCATATACGAATTCACAATCCACCTTTCATATACTACCATGTTTCATCACTTTCACCATTTTATCCAACCATTTCACAAAATTTAAGTTACAAGTACCACACACATACATTGACTTGACACACAATAATTTCCCTCCTGGTGACCGGTTTGAGATCGTAAGGGCCTTAGTGCGACTTTAGGACGTCTCCCAAGTCCTTGCGATAGCTCCAAACAACTCTCCCCGGGTTCATTTTATTTAGACTCCCTAAGTTCTTTGGGTTCATTAGTTTTAGGTGCCAGAATCGTCGGCTCTGATACCACTTTGTAACACCCCCTCATACCAAGGTACCTTACTAGGACTACCCCAGCATGAAAGGCTGTTACCATCTCGGTTGCTCGAGGTTAGTAAATATCAATAGCAACAGTCCCAAACACGTTTATTAGGTACGAGAATTATAAAAGTTATATTGTCTAAAAATCCAACAAAAGAAATATCCAAATGCTAGCTACTAAAAAATAACAGCTAAGACTCATGACGGTGATAACTAATCCGGCGTGGTGACTCTCCCATGACTGCCCCAAGCTCACCAAACGCATCACCTGTCACAATCTGCTCACCATCCCCGACTGGATTACCACAGATTTTACAAAACTACAACGGGGTCAGTTCTGCATAATTAAAATAAGACAAGTGCATAAAGTAACCAGTTGATCATCCTCCGTCCCCGATCTCCCGATCTCACACAGTAACCGACTACACACTGAGGTGTGTAGCCCTTCCAGACTACCCATCGCAATAGGTAGCCCACGCCGCCAGTAGGGGACTACAGCCAATCCCCACCAAAATCCCGCTCATCAACGAGCGATAACCCTGTCCCTTAATGTGCACATACCCTCTCGTGACGGGTTCCACGGAGGGCGAACTAGGGCGTGAAGCCACTCCCGCAAGTGACTCCACCACAAACATCACAACACCATCACAACCATCACAACACCACCACACCACACTCCAGCGATGATCAGCGAACCATAATCATACACATTACAACAAAGCATCTCAAATCAATTAAGCACAACTGAGTAGGGAAACCCTACCTTAGAACAATCAGCAAGGAATGCGAGCAAGCAAACTAGAACGACTCCTCTACGAAGTCTCCGCCTAAACAACAATAACATAACACAATCACTAATTGCAAAACCCCATTTCTCCCAATTCATAATCAAAGACAAACCCTAGATATATAACCCATTGAATATGAGAATAAGAACTTACCGACGAAGAATTAAGAGGATGAATACACTTGCTAATGATCACACACACTTTAGGGAGAGATTTGGAGAGGATTAGAGCGTCGTTGAGTGATTATGTTTTGGAACAGTGTAATTAGAAACTGATTTACATTTTAATATAACCCTAATCATCTCCAAATCAAACCGCTGAAATAATACCCGTTAGACCGGATACTCGGTCGAGTATAGAGTATACTCGGCCGAGTACCCTCTACTCGGTCGAGTATTCAGCATACTCGACCGAGTGTTCCTGGGCAGTAGCCAAACAGGCTACACGACACACTCTACTCGACCGAGTAGGCCATATTCGGTCGAGTACTAGCCTATAAAATCCGTAGTATTACACCTGCGACATCAGCATCCACCGCCAAAATCACCGACAACATTACAGACTACCTCGAACGACACCGATGATATTACGAGGCACCCTAGACAACCCTAATCCATCACCAAGCCGTCGTCGTACCTACCACCTTCACCATCGCGCTGACCCTATTTGGCGTGTCTTTCTGGCCACCAACAACCTCTTTCCTATCCTCTCTGGCAACCTTATACACCACCTATCACCGTTAACGACGCTGTGGTATTAACCACAACGACAATTGATTAGTCTAGACTTTGCGCAATAATCAGCCTTATTAACCACTTACTGACGCCGACGTTGGAGTTCTGGCAGCCCTCTTAATTGAGTAACTTTTTGGTCATGTATTTTGTTTTTCTGCCTTGCACATCAATTTTTCGACTTTTGTAAATGACGTCTGATACCGTCGTTTTAGTATCAAATATAATATTTATAAAACCAAATTACTAAAAGGTAGTAATAAGGGTCGATCCGCAGGGAGGCAAGATATCTGTTTTAACAGTTCGTTTATTAATGTCACAAATTGGGTTGATTCGATTTTAAAGTCTAAACTACAGCAAGGTAAGGGATGAGAGAAAAGCAAGGGAAAGGGATAGCTAGGACAATCGGTTCACTGCGATTAATTAGTTTAGTAATCTAAGTTTAAGGTCAAGCAAATAGATCTAAGGGATAACGAACGTCACCTTTCGGTCCTTAATTCGCCCTAAAGCACAAATAGCTTAGCTTTCGCTCTCACTACCACGCCCTAATGTATCGCTACGAGTCTCACCCTTTCCAATCTTTCGATCTAGGTCGAGGTTTACTACGATTTATAATCTAATTGCGTCGACTCAAAAGGACTATAACAATTAATTGTAACGACAACAACATGGATTATATGAGCATTATCATAATAGATCGATTACTAATCTAACATAATTACGGTTCCCCTAATATCCTAGCAAGAGAATTAGCAATGCATAATTAATGAATAAAGCATAAGGGAAGAATTAAAGGAATAGAATTACCGATTAAAGATTAAGAATAGAAGCAGAATTTAAGATCCGGAACAAAATAAGGAAGAGGTGCCGAAACTGAAGAAGAGCTCCAGTCCCGTCTGGTGTATCATGTGTTTGGCGTGCAAGCCTATTTATCACAAAATAATGACTTGCTAAACCTAAATAATAAAACAGGCCAAGCCCGTCAAAGATTGTTGCTCGATCGAGCAAATGGGCTCTCGATCGAATAGAAATAGTTCTCGATCGAGCACTTCTCAGCGCGTAATTCCTGCTTCGCGCACCGAACTTCAAACAGCTGCCATTTCTTCGTTACTTGTCGGAAACAAGCAATTTTTGCGGCGTTGGAAAGCTAAGAGGATAAGCTTTCATCTACAACTTGAATCACCTGATTATCTTTTGTAGAACTCGAGATATGGCTCCTCAAATTAGGCACTAGTAATTTGGAGTTCTTGTTTTGCTCGCCTAGCTTCTTTACTTCCGCGCGCATCTCAAATCAATAGTTCCCAAGCTCCAATTCAACTCATCTCCTAAATGCATGCCTAGGGACATGTTTTAGGCTTGATTTACTCCTTTCTAGCTCATACCTGCAAATATGACAAGAGAACCCAAAGTAGACTATTCGGGGCATATTCGTAGCAAATTACTACTAAAGTAGCAAAGAAATGTGTGCATAAATGGCCTATAAAGACTATGTAAAATGCACACATTAAACTTTCCCAAACCAAACCTTTGCTTGTCCTCAAGCAAACTAAATGCAACTAACTAATGAGCTAAATGGAAAGGAACACAAACTAGGACAAGCTGAAACCGTTTGCTCAAACCGATTTAATGCAAAAGAGTCAACTACTAATAGCGCAATAACAAAGCAAACGAATTTATACATATCTCATAAATAGTTTAACTTTTGACCTTGCAAGACTTTCAAAATTGGACTCTCCCGGGTCACTCTCTCTCAATTAAGCACAAGGTAAGCATTATATGTAAGAGAGAAAGAAAATATAGCCGCTCACCTAAACTACGACCCACATAAACATGCATGCAACTAATATGATAGACAATTCTAGCTACCGTACACATACATTCCAACCAAACGAGGTCCGTCATAGCCGAGAGCTTACAAAATTATGGTAAAGTGAGGCAATGGGTAAGAATAGGGAAAACATTTTTCGGAAATGTGAAGGTATAGGTGATCAAGCTAGCACCCTAACAGAACCAAATGGAACATATCCATCTCTTATCCATCAAAATTAAGCAGAAGTGCTCTTCATTTGGCACAAAACTCACTGAAAATACTCCTTATATGATTATAATAAAGCATAGGAGTGAAACATCTTTCTTTTTTTTTTCTTTTCTTCTGTTTTCTTTTCTTTTTCGATTTTTTTCTTCTTTTGATTTTTTCATTTTTTCCTCCTTTCCTTCATAAATTACCAACTCCCACAACTTTAGATATAAGACCAAACTTGGCACAATAAATAATATACCACAAAACAATCTAAACTAGCTTGACAGGGCAGGCTAAATTTGGATGTAGTTAAGGGACAAAAGGCAAATTTGGCTAAATGTGGAGTTATATGGGTAAAAATGAAAGAAAAGGTAATGTAAGCATCTCCCTGCATGTGACACCAACCACTAACCCGAATGTATGTAGGCAATAAGCAATTGAATTTCATAAATGTGCAAATTGATGATACAAGATATGCAAGGAGTACTACTCTCAATTCCTATATGGAACTGGTCATAGATGTCACCAGTTTATAAAGCTCTAAACCTCAGAAAGTTATTGTAGTTTGCCAAAATTTCAAGTCAAGTCTAATTGTTCAACATATTTAGAAATGAAATTCGAGAAATTGCTTTGAAAATTACTAAAAGTCGATAGAATTTTGCAAGGCTTAAGTGAAAACAATTCTAGCATAGAAATGTTCCATTCCGACACAACCTAAATGCAAAATTAAACGTGATTTTTTTTGAATTTTTGTGAAATTTTTAAGTTTTTATGGGTTTAATAATTTTTCGAAATTAAGTGCAATGCATACGGAAATGCAAGAAATATGAATGCAAAACGAATGCAAATGCAGACTCAAAAGGATGCATATACCCTCCCCAAACCAAAACAGACAATGTCCTCATTGTCTTCACAGCTAACCAACAGCAGCAAAAAGGGAGATGGGGTACGCAAACCTAATACATGTTCCTAAAATACAGTACATGAGATGGAAAAACAAGGGAAGGCGGTACTCACAGACGGCTTCCCAAACCAAACATCAAACTAAGGGGACGAGTAGCCGCGTACTACTCGAGAAGCGCGCACGAGACAAAAGCACAACGAGAAGAGGTGGCTACGGCAACGGCAGGTCCGTAGTCCTATTTGGTATTTTCTGGGCTAATATAAACAGATAGAAAATTAAGGGGGAGGGGGTGCACGAAATTGGGAAGTAACAAGAGGAGGAAATAAGGTGAAAAGAAATAAGAAAAGTCGAAAACTTCCCTATCTTCTTGATCGAGATGTTCTTTCTCCATAATCCTCTCGATCGAGTAACAAAGTTACTCGATCGAGCCTTCACTAAGGTCTGCTTCCTCGATCGACCAGAATGGCCTTTCGATCGAGGCCTTGACTTTCCAATTTCCCCTCGATCGAGTAGTAAACTACTCGACCAAATCCTTTATCAGCCACCTGCAAAACTAAACACAAAAATATATCCAAATACCAAATAAATGTTTCACGCAAAACATTGTCTTAGAAATGCCTAACAAAAACAGAAATGGTTTTAAGTATATAATTTATTACAAATTGCACGGGGTTGCAAATACGGCTTAATGAATAACGAAATAAATCGCCCCTCCTCGAGGTTTTTGACTGAAAGCAGTTATTTCAGCCATCGACAGCTTCACTACCGTCCTCCATAGTATAGCAGCAGCAAGGCAGCGGCCTATCATAGCATCCATCACGACTCTATCAGCTCTTTGTCGTGCTTTCTTCCTAGGCGGGATATAATCTTTCGATCCCTTTCCCGGGTCACAACTCGTTAGACCTGCATAAGAAGAAATATAGCGATTTTCCTCCAAATTGCTCCCGAGTCGGGGCGGAGGCGTCAATTCAAAGGCAGTATATGAATTGACGGAAGGATGAAAAGTAGTCGTACTAATGTCAACAAAAGGAGTGATACTACCTTTCATTGAAGCGGTATGGTCTTCGTTGACCTTCTCATCGCCAATCTGGACAGAGTCGGATGCTAACTCAATGCTGCCCGTAGCTATTGTGCTCGATCGAGTAACTAAATCACTCGATTGAGACTCTTCTTCACCAAATCCACTCGATCGAGCAATGGTAACAGCTCGATCGACCAAATTTTCTGCTGGGATTTCCTTGTCAAATGTCGCAATAAAGTAATCGTCCTCGAAGTCCGAGTTGTACACATCAAAATCTGTCTCGATCGTTACATTCCGAGCGACTGGTGCGTAAGACTTTCAATTGAGGCATTCCTCGATTGTTCCATTTGTTGCGATTGAAGAGTGAGTGACGCTAATAGCGATTTCAACTCGTCAAACTCTTCGTTGTTGACAGCAGGAGGGGTTGGTTGTTGCGGTGGTGAAAAAGAATAGGAGGGCTCTCGGAAGCCTCGTTGATAGTACGGATGCGGTGGTGCATAACTGCGAGATGGGGACGAAACATAGTGACTTTGTTTATACTGTCGATAAGCATAAACTTGGTCACGATCTGCAAGGCAGTGAACTGCATCGTGTCCCACAGTACCGCATCTCTCACAAAATACCTCCTGGAGCATCGCCATAGGACCTGTAGGACCTATCAAACAATACTAGCAAGGAAGATAAGAACTGTCTCAGGAAATAAAATTCCCTGAGACGGAGGGGAAATAAACGAAACAAAAAAAACAAATAGGGCAATTGCCCTAAGAACGGCGCCAAAATTTGATACCGTCGTTTTAGTATCAAAAATAATATTTATAAAACCAAATTACTAAAAGGTAGTAATAAGGGTCGATCCGCAGGGAGGCAAGATATCTGTTTTAACGGTTCGTTTATTCGGTCAAAAGTGGGGGTTTTATAAAATTGGTTTTCTAAACTATGAGTTTGAGAGAGTAAGAGAAAAGCAAGGGCAGAGGGATAGCTAAGACAGTCGGTTCACCATGATTAATCAGTTTAGCAATCTAGGTCTAAGGTCAAGCAAATAGATTTAAGGGGTAACGAACGTCACCTTTCGGTCCTTAATTCGCCCTAAAACACAAATAGCTTAGCTCTCGCCCTCACTACCGCGTCCTAATGTATCGCTACGAGTCTCACCCTTTCTAATCTTTCGATCTAGGTCGAGGTTTACTACGATTTATAATCTAATTGCGTCGACGAAAAAAGACTATAACAATTAATTGTAACGAAAACAACATGGATCATATGAGCATTATCATAATAGATCGATTACTAATCTAACATAATTACGGTTCCCCTAATATCCTAGCAAGAGAATTAGCAATGCATAATTAATGAATAAAGCATAAGGGAAGAATAAAAGGAATAGAATTACCAATTAAAGATTAAGAATAGAAGCAGAATTTACCATCTGGAACAAAATAAGGAAGAGGTGCCGAAACTGGAGAAGAGCTCCAGTCCCGTCTGGTGTATCATGTGTTTGGCGTGCAAGCCTATTTATCACAAAATAATGACTTGCTAAACCTAAATAATAAAACAGGCCAAGCCCGTCAAAGATTGTTGCTCGATCGAGCAAATGGGCTCTCGATCGAATAGAAATAGTTCTCGATCGAGCACTTCTCAGCGCGTAATTCCTACTTCGCGCACCGAACTTCAAACAGCTGCCATTTCTTCGTTACTTGTCGGAAACAAGCGATTTTTGCGGCGTTGGAAAGATAAGAGGATAAGCTTTCATCTCCAACTTGAATCACCTGTTTATATTTTGTATAACTCGATATATGGCTCCTCAAAGTAGGCACTAGTAATTTGGAGTTCTTGTTTTGCTCGCCTAGCTTCTTTACTTCCGCGCGCATCTCAAATCAATAGTTCCCAAGCTCCACTTCAACTTATCTCCTAATTGCATGCCTAGGGACATGTTTTAGGCTTGATTTACTCCTTTCTAGCTCATACCTGCAAATATGACAAGAGAACCCAAAGTAGACTATTCGAGGCATATTCGTAGCAAATTACTACTAAAGTAGCAAAGAAATGTGTGCATAAATGGCCTATAAAGACTATGTAAAATGCACACATCAAACTTCCCCAAACCAAACCTTTGCTTGTCCTCAAGCAAACTCATACAATTAACTAAAGACTAACTAGAAAGGAGTAAAACACGGACAAACTGAAAACCGTCGACTTGAACCAATTTAATGCTCATGAATCAACTACTAAAAGCTCAATGTCACGCAAACGAACCTATGCATGTTTTAAAAAGATGTTGAACGTTTGACCTTGCAAGACTTCAAAATTGGACTCTTCCGGGTCACTCTTCTCTCAACAAAGCAAATGTTAAGCAAATTATATGTAAAAGAGAAAGAAGAAATAACAGTCGCTCACCTAACTGCAACCAACACAATCGTTCATGCAATATAGTATGATAAGTAATTCTAACTACCGTACGCATACATTCCAACCGTTCAGGATCAATCACACGCCGAATACTTGCAAAAGTTTGGATAAGTGAGGTAATGGGTAGAAAGGGGCAAAACAATATTGGATAAGAGGAGTTAAAGCGTTAAGCTAGAACCTATCAAACCAAATAAATCCATCTGACTTACTACTCCAATAATAATAAACTCAGTACCATCCTTGGCATAAAACTCACTAAAATCCAAATAGAAGATGAATCGGAAACAAAAAGCCAATTAGCTTATTATGCGCTAACAATTCCCTCACAAATACAAATTAGAACTTGGGAATTTCACTTTTCTTTTTCTTTTTCATTTTTTCCTCTTTTTTTTCAGTCTTTTTTTTTCATCTCTTGATTTTCAGCTAATATTTCCATATAACCAATTCCGACATCAACTTCCAAATTCTCCATAACAAATGAATATAAACCAAAACAGGTACGATAAACATGTAGCACAAAACAACACTAAACTAGCTCAACGCAAGGTAGGCTAAGATTTGGGTGTAGTTTATGGGTCAACCGCGCGAGTTTTTGGCTAAAAGTGGAGTTAATGGGTAAGAATGAGAAAAAGGAAATTGCAAGTACTCTCCAACCTGTGACACCATCCACTAACCCGAATGTATGCAGGCAAAAAGCAATTAAATGTCATACTTGTGCAAATAAATGTTACACGACATGCAGGGAGTAACTACTCACAATTCTAAATAAACTGGTCATAAATGACACCAGTTAAATCAGCTCTAAACCTCAGAAAGTAATGTAGTTTGCCAAAATTTCAGTCAAGTCTACTTGTTCAACAAATTTTGAAACGAAATTCGAGAAATTGCAAAAGACTTTTGCTAAAAGATGTGAAACAATGCAAGGCTCAAGCAAAAAAAACAATTATCAGCAATGAATTACTCCAATCCGACTCAATCTAATATGCAAAATTAAACGTAATATTTTTGGTTTTTTCGAAATTTTTTTGATTTTTATGAATTTTTCTATTTTTGAAATTAAACAACAATGCATGCAGAAATTGAAACGTGATTACATAAATGCAGTAAAAACAACATGCAGACACGATATGGATGCATACCCTCCCCAAACCAAACTGTACAATGTCCCCGTTGTACAAAGTAAAGGAAAAGAAAATGCAAACTAAAGAGAGGATGAGTCGGAAACTTACAAAAGCGCGCAAACCATGGACTTCCCCGGCAACGGCGCCAAAATTTGATGCGTGTCGTTCAACACCAAAAATAAATGCCAACAAGCCTATATTATAAATAGCTAGGGAAGTCGGGTCGATTCCACAGAGAGGCTTTTCTATTAACTGTAGTCTAATCTATCGGTCACAAACTGGGGGGTTTTGAATTTGATATTCTAACTACTAAAGTTTAAGGGTAAGAGAAAATAAGGGTATAAGAGAAAAACAGAGAGAGACGTAAATAAACTATCAGATAAAGAGAGATATGCCAGGAATTCGGTCTGCCGTGTTCTACACACTATCGGAATGACTAGGTCGGTGAGTTTATTAGTAGCTAGGAAGGGCTAGGTTATCTCCTTTCGGTCTCAAACCCAACTATACCTTTCGGTCTAAAGTCGCCCTAAGGTCATCCTACTTGACTTTCGCCCTCATAGGAGTCAATTATCAGAACTAAGCAAGTCTACCCTTCCAATCTTTCGATCCAGGTCGGGGGTTAACTAAACAGACGGTCTCCTGCGTGCACTCATTCAACCGAACTACAAGTAAATTGGTTAGACCTGATTCCTACCGCATAACTACCCTAGTAGTCGTCCTAACATGCTTCTAACACGGTTTCCCTCATCCCGGCATATAAAGAAATTAGCTACGCATGCTAATTATATTAACTAACATAACTAATGATGAAATGTTAACGGAAAACATGATGTAACAATAGTATAAAGCAATGACGAGATTAAGGCAGGAATTAACAATGAAACTAAAAGAGCAATTACAAAACATAAACAAGAGAAGAGATTAAGGGAAAGAAATTCTACTATAATAGCGAATCCGGCGTAAAGAACAACCAAATCCAAGATCGTAAAATTCCAATCAGTGAACAGTAAAAAGCAGTAAAAATGTATGTAGAAAATTGAATGATAGGTAAAAGATAATAACCTAGCAACTCGTCTAATCGTTTTTATAACAAAACTCACGAGTGGTTTTATTAACCTACGGGCTCTAATAGCTCACGTAAAGGAGAACCTCTCGATCGAGAGGTTAAGGCTCTCGATCGAGTATAGGACAGCTCGATCGAGCACAGGGCAGCTCGAACGAGGGCTTGGCAGTTCGATCGAGGGCTTGGCAGTTCGATCGAGCACAGGGCAGCTCGATCGAAGGCTTGTATTCCTCTGTATTCTCGATCGATAGCCAAATGTGGTCGATCGAGATCTTCAGTCACTTCTCAGCTTCCGTAGTGTTTCTGATTTGCTTAATTTGGTTAACTTTCGTCTTCACGCTTTCCCATGCATGAGTCTTTCGTCCTCTTTTCCCTCCATCTTCCAGAGATGCTATCTCGAGGCCACTAAAGGTCGGTTTCCGCTACAAATCTGCAAAATAGCAATAAAAGCACAAAGTAGCCTATTCGGGGTATAAAGTGACATAAAGTCACTCAAATACATAGAAATGCGTGCCAAAAGAGACCGTAAAAGTCTATATAATATGCACGCATCAAACTTCCCCAAACCAAACCTTTGCTTGTCCTCAAGCAAACTAAATGCAACTAAGGACCTAATGGAAAGGAGTAATTTTCAGAGCTAACTACTAGTCAACGCCAAACCGCTTTAATGTGCAAAATCAACTACTGCCAAGCTCAAAGTAAGTGAACAAATTTATGCATATCATGGAATTACGTTGGATGTTCGACCTTGCAAGACTCATAAATTTGGACTCTCCCGGTTCACTCTTCTCTCAGCAAAGCAAATGGTAAGTAAGAATATGTATGCAGAGAAAGAAGAAATTACAGACTCTCACCTAGACTGCGACCAACACAACATGTAATGCTAACTAACATGAGTAATGATTCAATCACCGTACACACGCAAAACCACCGTTCAAGGACTATCACGTGCCGAACAATTGCATAATATGGATATGTGAAGCTCAATTGGTAAGAAGGGCAAAACAATTATGGAAATGCGAAGGTAAAATAGCCGAGCTAGAGCCTAACCAAGACCATAATAAAATACATCCCACTCTCCCAATCATATAAATAACTCAATGCCTTATAATTTGGCATATACAACACAAGAAACCATAATGAAAATACCTCGTAAAGTATGAATAAGCACGAGAGGTAAAGAATATATATTTTTTTCTTTCTTTCCAGCCATTTTTCTCTTCTTTTTTTTTCTTTTCTTTTTCTTTTTTTTAAGGCTGACACAGGACAAACCCTCTCGATCAAGGAATGATGCCACTCGATCGAGAGGTTCCAACTCCAATCCACTCGATCGACCACATGGACATGTCGATCGAGGACTATTAGAACCATCAATGGCTCGATCGACCATATAAGCTCTCGATCGAGCACCAACTTCAGCGTACTCCAACATTTCTCATCAATACTCACTCCAACAGTACAAAACGAGCCATAAACTGTACAAATATAACAATTTCCTCTACTACTACCTAGCTCGGCACAATGGTAGGCTAAGTATGGGATGTAGTTAAGGCAACTGGCAGATATGGCTTAATGTGGAGTTAATGGGGCAAAACAAGAAAAGGGGAGATGCAATAGTTCTCAAAACACGTGATACCGACCACAAACCCATGCGTGTAGGCAAAAAGAAATCAAAACTCATATACATGCAATACAATGAAGTGTGGGGAGTAACTACTCTCAATTCCTATAAAAAATGGTCATGAATGTCACCAGTTATGGCTCTAAATCTCATAATATATAAGTAGTTTGCCAAAATTACGAGTCAAGTCTAATCCGTAGTAAATTCCACAACAAAATTTGAGAAATCACTTTTTATTCTTGCTAAGCAACTGTGAAAAGGCAAGGAATGGCACGTTTGACCAATAGCGCAATGTCATCATTAAAGAACTCCAATCCGACTCAACTATATGCAAAAGTAAACGTGATATTTTTGATTTTTCTGATTTTTCTGTTTTTTTTTAAACGAAAAGCAAAAACATAAAGCAGTAAACGTGAATGCAAAACAAAATGCAAATGCAGACGCAAAAGGATGCATATACCCTCCCCAAACCAAAACAGACAATGTCCTCATTGTCTTCACAACTAACTAACAGCAGCAAAATGGGAGATGGGGTACGCAAACCTAATACATGCTCCTAAAATACAATAAATAAATAAATACAAAGATGGAAAAAGAAAGGAAGACGGTACTCACAAGACGGCTTCCCCAAACCAGCAACAAACTAGGGGAATCTCTAATCGTCGTCTCGGCCACATCCTCACTTTGGTGTAAATGGGGGTCCCTCTCCTCCTCTCTCGGCGGCTCGCCGTGCCGCCTGCTCAGCCCGCAACCGCAACTCTCGTGCTACCGGTGTCTCCTCCACCTCGTCCTCTGAGTCAGAAGGGAGTGGAGGGTACCCACCCTCTGGGTATCGGTAGAAAGAGGGATGCGGCCACTCCTCTGGAATCGGTCGCCGTGCTCGGATATGGAACTCGTGGATCGGGAAATAGGCAAGAGCCTGATCCCGTCTCATGTCGGAAAGGTACCTGCACATATCTAGAAGCAAGGCATCACGACGCCCTTGGTCCATGACCTCGGGTGCCACCAAAGCAGGAGGGCAAACAAAATTGGCCGGCATGGCCGATCCAGAAGGAGTGGGGGTAGGTGAAGGCGTGCGCGTGGGTGTCGGTCCAGCCTGGGCCTGAATCTGAGCCTGAGAGCAAGAAGGGGCTCCGGCCTCCCGCTTCCTCTTCTTAGAAGAGGAAGAAGTAGGGGTGAAGGTAAGGTGGTAGGTGTTGGGAAATGTGTCCTCAACAATAGTGCGATCACATGATTTAAATATCATTATTAAATCTCATTTTAAAGAATACAATTGGGAAGTAATATTGTTACTGTCAACTGGTCAACATATATCGGTAATGATTGGGCGACTAGAGTTTGACATTCTTGTCGTGTGACGGTGGTGATCGATTGACCCCTAGGTCATACCTATAGGGCGATACTCTTAATTGATCATTTAATTAATCGTATAATGTTACGAGTTAATTAAATTACTTGAAAAATTGACGGACGATTTTGGAAGTAAAATTTACGTATCAAATTGAAATGTGATTAAATGAGATACGGTCTGAGTAATCAAATTATTACTCGGATGAAATTATTGTTTAAAGAAACAATTGGATTTGAATGAATTATTATAAATACGATTTATAAACGGTAAAATATTTTGGCACAAGTAATTATGAAATTACTAAGTCAATTTTTGTATGTGACGTATTTTTATTAATACGTTGATTTTTAACATGTTAAAAATTACATAACAAATTTATGTCACATATGACATGTGACATATTGACATTTGACAAAAATAATATGGATCTCATATTATCATATGTGCCGAAAATGGGAGGTTGTTTAAACAAATATTGTGTTTGTTTAAGTTAGTGGTAAGCATAATGATAATTACTCTAATTTAGGCATGCATACCTAGTGCCTTTTGTGTAAGAGCACAAAGGCCATGCATAGGCCAATTCTCCTCACCCTACCCGGTTCTACATAGAAAAGAACAAGGGTTCTTTTTCTTATTTTTCTATTATTCACTATATGGAGTAGTGTGTGAAAAAATATAATTCATTCTTATCATAAAAATTATTTTAGTGAGACAAAATAATCTCTCTTCCTCTTCTATTCTCTCAACCGGTTTTGAGAGCTTAAAACCAAACATTTTTGGTTCAAATTTTTCACAAGATTAATATTATACTAGTATTTGTAATATTAATTAAATTAAGAGAAAGCCTTGGGTATAAAGCTTAGGGAGAGATCCTACACTTGGATCTTGGTTCATCCATTAGGAAAGCTCAAGAACAAAAGAAAAGGAGATTTCTTTTGTGCCCAATAAAACCGAAATACTCATTGTAAGAACATGATTTCTTCTCTTTGTTATATTGTTTGCATGCATAAAATCCGTATTTAATTTTATGACAATTTATTTAGACATATATGAGTATGTTAATATGTATAAAGATCTACATTTCCTTCAATCGGTATCATGAGCCACGGTTGTTTGCATGCAAATCGGTTAAAAGTTTTTCCGAGTTATAAGAATAACAAATAAAACTTGTAAAATTTGTGTTATTATGATATATCACGAAATTAAACCATGCATGTTAATATTTCTGGTCCTAAAATGTTTTAGGATATTTTGGTTAATTTTCGGATTTTTATTGTTCATAATTTACAATAATGGCATTTAAATGTGATTTTATGAGTAAAAATGTCATTTTTGGTCTAAAATTAGCTATACTTCGAATTTTAACTTGGTTTTTGGATATGTTGTCACATATATTATTTTGAGATAACCTGTAAATTTTCATAATTTTTGGACTTGTTATGCTCGAAAAATGAATTTTTCATTTTTAAATTCGGATTTAAGTGAAAAATAGGTTAATATGAGTTAAATTTCGAATCTGGTCATAGAAAATTAATATGTTGTCACATGCAATTTTACAAGATGTGTGTAAAATAATTGGCTATAAAGAAGTCTTTTTGCATGATTTATGAATTTTTGAAGAAAAATAGCATAAATAGTGACATTATTAGTGGAAAATTAATAAAACATAATCTATGACTTAGGAAAAACGTCTAATGTTGCATTTTATTATATTTTTCAGATCTAAAATTGAAAAGTTAATGAAAATAATTTTTCCATGTTTTTATGATTATTTTATTATTATAAATCGATAAACCGCAACATTGTTTTTCCGGTAAATTTTCGAAATTTTAACCTAAGATTTTGAACATTATGAGTGTCATGGAATTTTTCCAGAATGTTCATGAATTTAAATTTCAAATTTTGAATTTATTTAAATTTTGTGATTTATTTGAAGTTTAATGGCTTATTTTTATAATTTTTGGTCCATTTATGAACAATTTTGTAAATATGGGTTAATTATGGTCAAATTATTAGTGAAGACTATATTTTGAGTCCTAAGAGGTTAGGGTAATTAACTTATGCATAAATATGAGTTTATGCATTTTTGTGATTATAAAATGTTGGAATCACGCAAATCGAAAAAACCAAGAGTAATATACGATATTGGCTATTTAAAGGCGATTTAGCATAAAATTGAGCATGTTCATACATATTATAATGCTGCATTTTTCTTTATGATTGTCATAATTTTAATTTATGTAATTTTTGAATTATGTAATTTTACTTAGTATGGCCTTAGATTTAATTGGTATTTCCCGAAATGTATGGGAATATCGATTCGGTTGTAATTTTTATTGTGATCTCGTATCACCGTTTTGTAATTTAATAGATTTATTTTATTTTAGTTACAAATGTATAATAGGAAATTATGTAATTTATTATGTAATTTTATTCATTCCGGAGTTCCCAAAGACGGATTTCTTCAAGAATGGCGATACATAAAGACGGTGTTACCTCGAGATGCGTGCCACAACCGAAGTTCAAGGGACCAATGGAGTTGGTTTCCGAATATGTAATAGTTAAAGAGTTTTTCTATTTTTAGGAAAGGCCATACTAGGATTTTTATCTTTTTGCTTGCATTTTATTTTATGTCACATGCATCGCTAAATCGCCATAACTAAAACATGCATCTTTATTTTATCGAGTACATCGACCGTGTCAATTAGAATTATCATAGTTCACCGCTTTAGTTCACTTAAAATGTGATAGATAATAAATTGGCATGACCTCTCGCTAAAACAATTAATTGAGACATAGCCTTACCAAATAGTAGAAACCATGAAAACCTATTTTGCGAGGGAGTGCACTCGGCTACCCCGGGGTACAAACCTTGTTACGTAGGGGAAGTGGGTGATGAATGTTAATCCACCGAATTCATGTTGATAAGGGATGTATCGGCTACCCCGTGCCCAAGTTGATGTGGGTTTGGATAATGGACACATTTATTCGAAATTTGGATTGAACTCAACAAAAGTAATTGATAAGGGTTGCATCGGCTACCCCGTGCCCTTGTTGATGTGTTTTGGGCTATAGATAAACATTAGAGTAATTTTATCGACCAAGAGTTCTAAAAGAAGAATCGATTAAAAAGTTAATCCACCGAGTTATATTAATGAAGGTTGCATCGGCTACCCCGTGCCTAAGTTGATATGAATTTGGGTCTTGGAATCATTTATTATAGTTGGGTAGAGGTCACTATATAAATGTTCATATCTTGTTAAATTTGCAAGTATGATTTAAAAGACAAATGTTAATATTTCCTTTCCTCCATATTTGTAGTGCATTACAATGAATCCATCAAATGCTACCGCACCGATAACTATTGAGTCATATCACCATGTTCTTGACGACGTATGCTCCAACAATAATTTCGATACAACTAGAGAACTTCATTTCGGGATAGGTTCGGATGGAAACCTTAATTTCATCACCACTTCTAAACCACCCACTACTACTAGACCTCGTGTGAGTCCGTCTCAGGAAGACTACCTCATACGATCTATAGGGTCTTTATCTCTGGAAGATAAGGATGCCAAAGCTAGTGGGAGATCTAGCAATCAAGTTCTTGCTTCAAAGGGCAAGAGGTTCAAGAAGAAAGGAAAGAAAATCAAAAACTTCAAGCAAGTTAATGATGAGTGCCATTATTGCTATGGCATGGGACATTGGCTTAGGAATTGCCCTATGTATTTGCGAAATATAAGGGAAGGACTCATTACTCCAAAAGGTACAATTCCTAAAGAAATTTATGTTATTGATATAAATTATACTTCCACTACGACATGGGTACTAGATACCGGTTGTGGTTCTCACCTTTGTAATCATTTACAGGGTTTAAGAGATGTGGAGAGGCTTAGCAAGGGAGATGTGGATCTACGCCTTGGAAATGGAGCTCGGGTAGCAGCCGAATCCAAGGGAACTTATGTTTTAGCTTTGCCAAATGGATTTGAGTTGTATTTGCATAATTGTTTTTATGTACCTACACTCTCTAAAAATATTATTTCAATCGCCATGCTAGACGTGGACGGTTTTTGTTTTGTCATTAAGAACAATCGTTGCTCTATTTCTAGGAATGATTTGGTTATTGGCCAAGCTACCTCCATCAATGCCATTTACATTTTAGAGACCTCAAATCCAATTAATGATATTTATAACATACAATCAAAGAAACTCAAAACAAGTGACCCAAGTGAAGCGTTCATTTGGCATTGTCGATTAGGTCACATAAACGAGAATCGCATCAAAAGATTAGTTTCGACTAATGTGATTACACCATTTGATTATCAATCATTTGGTACATGCGAATATTGCCTACTTGGCAAAATGACTCGTAATCCTTTTAGCGGTAAAGGGACACGAGCTAGTGAGCTATTGGGACTCATACACACCGATGTATGTGGACCAATGACTATCACCGCTCGTGGTAATTATGACTACTTCATAACCTTCACCGATGATTTAAGTAGATATGGGTATATCTATTTAATGAAACATAATAGTGAAGCGTTTGAGAAATTCAAAGAATTTCAAAACGAAGTAGAGAACCAATTGAACAAGAGGATTAAGGCACTACGATCCGATCGTGGTGGTGAATACCTTAGCCTCGAATTTGATTCACACTTGAAAGGTTGTGGTATCATATCACAACTTTCTCCACCTGGAACACCACAACTAAATGGTGTTGCCGAAAGGAGAAATCGAACCCTACTTGATATGGTTCGATCCATGATGAGTCAAACCGAGTTACCTAACTCATTTTGGGGATTTGCAATCCAAACTGCAATTCTATCTTTAAATAATAGTCCCACTAAAGCCACCGAAAAGACTCCATTTGAGACATGGAAAGGAAGAGTTCCTAATCTATCCTATATGATAATTTGGGGATGTGATGCTTACGTCAAGGCTAAACCCGACAATAAGCTTGCCCCAAGATCCGAAAAATGCATCTTTGTAGGCTATCCCTTGACCTCTCGAGGTTACTATTTCTATAAACCTCAAGAGAACAAAGTGTTTGTGTCATGCGAGGCTGTCTTCTTAGAACGGGAATTTATTTCTAAGAGACAGAGTGGGAGAAATTTTGAGCTTGATGAAGTTCAAGAGCCACAAACCGAGGTAGAGACGCAAGAAGATGTTCCTTCGTCGTCTAACGCGGTTGTACCTCCTCCACTAAGAAGGACGGGCCGAGTTATTCGCCATCCCGATCGATATGTGGGACTTATCGAGGAAGATGGAACACTCGATGTGTTGCTTATGGAAAGTGACGAGCCCGCCACCTACAAGGCCGCAATCTCTAGTCCTAATTCCACCTTATGGCTTGAAGCCATGAAGTCCGAAATGGATTCTATGCTTGAAAACCAAGTTTGGGACTTGGTAGATTTGCCTAAAGGGGCAAGACCCCTCCAATGCAAATGGATATTCAAGGTCAAAAATGGCATAGAAGGACATGACGATGTCTACAACGCTAGGCTAGTGGCAACAGGATTTACCCAAGTCCAAGGTCTCCATTATGATGAGACCTTCGCCCCCGTAGCCATGCTAAGATCCATACGGATTTTGTTAGCGATCGCCGCATTTCATGATTATGAAATTTGGCAAATGGATGTCAAAACCGCTTTTCTAAATGGGCATTTAGAAGAGGAGGTGTACATGATACAACCCGAAGGTTTTGTTGATTCTAAAAATCCTAACAAAGTGTGCAAGCTTAAGAGATCCATTTATGGTCTTAAGCAAGCATCAAGAAGTTGGAATCATCGATTCAATGATGTGATAAAGGAAAATGGTTTCACTCGAAATGTTGAGGAACCATGTTTATACATGAAATTTAGTGGGAGCAATGTTGTGTTCCTAATCTTGTATGTCGATGACATACTACTCATTGGAAATGATATTCCAATGTTGTCTTCTGTTAAGAAGTGGTTAGGTAACCACTTCCAAATGAAGGATTTAGGAGAGGCACAACGCATATTAGGTATCCGGATCTATAGAGATAGATCCAAGAGGATATTGGCACTAAGTCAAGAGTCTTATGTTGATAAGATTCTTCGACGATTCAGCATGGACAAATCCAAAAGGGGTTTGGTACCTATGGTAACCGGAACGATATTGAGCAAGACTCAATGTCCCTCCGAAACCCATGATGTTGAACGCATGAAGTTGATCCCTTACGCTTCCATTGTTGGATCAATCATGTATGCCATGATATGCACACGTCTCGATGTCTCGTATGCCTTGAGCATGACGAGTAGATATCAAGGAAATCCGGTGAGAGTCACGGATTGCTTTGTCAAGAACATCCTTAAGTACTTGAGAAGAACTAAGGACTCTATCCTTGTGTTTGGAGGAGACACTGAGTTGCGTGTTAATGGATACACGGACTCAAGTTTTCAAACAGATAGAGATGACATGAAATCACAAGCTGGTTTCGTGTTTATGCTCAATGGTGGTGCCGTAAGTTGGAGAAGCTTCAAGGAAGCAGAATCGGATTCGACAACGGAGGTGAGTACATAGCAGCATCAGAAGCTGCCAAGGAAGCTATGTGGATCAAGCAATTCACGGAAGGTCTAAAAGTAGTACCTACCGCCAATGATCCCATCACTCTCTATTGTGATTATAGTGGGACGATCTTCCAAGCTAAGGAGCCAAAGTCTAGTAATAGATCTAGACATGTACTTAGAAAGTATCATGTAATAAGAGATTTCATTGAAAGAAAGGAAATTGCGATTTGTAAGGTTGGGACGGATGACAACATAGCCAATCCGCTCACCAAGCCTTTATCGCAGGCTAAGCATGATGGGCATGTTACGTCCATGGGACTTAAACGTGTACCAAGTTTTTGTTAGATTTTGAAATGAAATAAAAGTGTTGTTTTTGTTCATGTTCATAATCACATTTGTCTTTTATCTTTAATTCATACTTTGTTACATCCAAACGGGTTGTAGAGACAATTGAACCCCGTTAAAGTGAACACGGATCAACATAGTATATGCCCATAGTCACTTGTATGAGGTGACGTCTCGAAGTGACTAGAGTGTGAGGCGATTGATGGCAAGTTCAAGTGCCATAGAGTCATGTGAGATGACTAATCGATCACATAGGCAGACTGTTAGGAACATTTTTGTCGGGCCTTATGACCGCTTATAGAGTTCTGACAAATTTATATAGCCTGGTCGTGGCGAGAGCTACTATAGTATTCGAATGAGTCGATTCTTTTGACTAAAGACTATTCGCCTAAGATGGCACAGTTTCAGATTAACTTTGATTTGTGTTACTACGACCTTCGTAAATGGGGTCAAATGGGCATATTTTGGGTTATGATGGTGTGGCTAGTCGAAGGGAATGAGTGCGATAGGAATTGTCCACCCCTAGTCGGGGTTATAACAATATCTCGGGGCCACTCGAGGAGTAATGGGAAATGCGTGGCCACGCTCGGAAAGTATCTATGATAGATAAGTCCGGTCAATCGGTTATTCTCGGATCGAGGAAACCACTCTCGATATGATCACTTGCAAGTACGACCTGAAAGACACCTTGCATTGAGTGGGAGATAGTAATAGGACAAGAGAATTGGTGACGCACACTTGTCGAGGACAAGTGGGAGATTGTTGGGAAATGTGTCCTCAACAATAGTGCGATCACATGATTTAAATATCATTATTAAATCTCATTTTAAAGAATACAATTGGGAAGTAATATTATTACTGTCAACTGGTCAACATATATCGGTAATGATTGGCTGACTAGAGTTTGACATTACTGTCGTGTGACGGTGGTGATCAGTTGACCCCCTAGGTCATACCTATAGGGCGATACTCTTAATTGATCATTTAATTAATCGTATAATGTTACGAGTTAATTAAATTACTTGAAAAATTGACGGACGATTTTGGAAGTAAAATTTACGTATCAAATTGAAATGTGATTAAATGAGATACGGTGTGAGTAATCAAATTGTATAATTACTCGGATGAAATTATTGTTTAAAGAAACAATTGGATTTGAATGAATTATTATAAATACGATTTATAAACGGTAAAATATTTTGGCACAAGTAATTATGAAATTACTAAGTCAATTTTTGTATGTGACGTATTTTTATTAATACGTTGATTTTTAACATGTTAAAAATTACATAACAAATTTATGTCACATATGACATGTGACATATTGACATTTGACAAAAATAATATGGATCTCATATTATCATATGTGCCGAAAATGGGAGGTTGTTTAAACAAATATTGTGTTTGTTTAAGTTATTGGTAAGCATAATGATAATTACTCTAATTTAGGCATGCATACCTAGTGCCTTTTGTGTAAGAGCACAAAGGCCATGCATAGGCCAATTCTCCTCACCCTACCCGGTTCTACATAGAAAAGAACAAGGGTTCTTTTTCTTATTTTTCTATTATTCACTATATGGAGTAGTGTGTGAAAAAATATAATTCATTCTTATCATAAAAATTATTTTAGTGAGACAAAATAATCTCTCTTCCTCTTCTATTCTCTCAACCGGTTTTGAGAGCTTAAAACCAAACATTTTTGGTTCAAATTTTTCACAAGATTAATATTATACTAGTATTTGTAATATTAATTAAATTAAGAGAAAGCCTTGGGTATAAAGCTTAGGGAGAGATCCTACACTTGGATCTTGGTTCATCCATTAGGAAAGCTCAAGAACAAAAGAAAAGGAGATTTCTTTTGTGCCCAATAAAACCGAAATACTCATTGTAAGAACATGATTTCTTCTCTTTGTTATATTGTTTGCATGCATAAAATCCGTATTTAATTTTATGACAAATTTATTAGTGACATATATGAGTATGTTAATATGTATAAAGATCTACATTTCCTTCAGTAGGTGGGTGGAGGTGGCCTCGCTCCCTCAACAGCAGTCGGGAGCGGTAAAAGTGGAGGAAGGGTAGGGCACGGTAAGGTAACAGACGCGGAACCACAAATCTTCCACGTCCTCATGCCCTTCTTCTTAGGGAACCAGGCAAAGTCAACCATGGCAGCCAAGTCAAGGTAGGCCTGCTTATGAGGCGCAGTAAGTCCAGGCTCAGTGGGGTAAAGATGGCGGGCTATCCTAGTCACTAACCCGCCGCAGACAACAGAGGTCTTGACCTTCTTCCCAATTCCGTTCCAATGCTGAGCTACCAAATAAGCAATGTTTAGAACAAACGGGGTACCGTAGTCAATGTTGAGGTACCCCGCGAGAATTGGTAGCTCAGTGTTGGTCACGTTATTGGGCTCAGGTCGCCCAAAAATGGTCTCTCCCATAAGAAGCAAGAAGTAACGGGGAGCAGGTAAGTGTAAGTGGGCTCCTCTACGCGCGGGGTAAGGGGTGTGACAAAGCGCAGCCCATAGTGGCTGAAGGATATCCCGAGGTGGCTCGATGGGGCCGTCACTAACGAGGCCTAGAACCTCCCCAAACCTGGTCAAAGTCCAATGGTGCGGCTCGTTTCGGAGTCGAAAATGAATGCAAGGACTAGAGTGGTTGGAAGCGTAAGAGTCGGTGTCAAAAGAGTAGGAGCTGAAAAACTCGTATGTAGGGATACGAATAGCAGCTTCCTGCAAGGTAATCAGACCCGACATACCCGTCCCATTCAACAAACTACAGACCTCCTCATAAATACCTAAGGTCTCAAGGTCAGTCCGCGCAATGAAACGGGTGGAGGAGAGGGGGCAACGAAGTAAAGCAGATAACCGAGTCCGGTGATCCGTGGAAGCAAAACGTACCGTGGGCAACTCCGGTAAAGGAGTAAGAGCGGCCTCCCTCGTAACAACAGCCCTAGAAGAGCTGGAAGTAATGGCTAGCTGGCTAGCCGGCTGACTCGGCCTAGGTGGCAGCATACCAGGCGTCGGGAATTGAGGCGTGAATCCTCTGTCCAACATAGAGAGGGGCCTGGCAGGGGTAGAGGCAGCCGGTGTCACCTCTCCCACAGCCTTGGCCTTTGTGACCTCGGTGGCGGCTGTGGGTTTCTCCGTCACTGGAACGGAAACAGCAGCCGAGGCTGCAGTGGTGGTGACCACCGTAGTAACAGAAGAAGCAGCCGTTTGAGCATCAGCAGCGACCTCAGGTACGGTCTCAGTGATGGGGATTTCTTTACTGGAATCCATAACTACAAAAGCATCAAGACTAATAATTAAATTGGGAATTCAATTGGAAAATTCGACCTAAACAATTACATAAACCCTAAATCCCGAAAAGGGGATGAGGATTGCAATTAATTGAAAGGAAAGAGTAAGGTCAAACTTACTTGATGCTAGAACACCCACAAAAGCTTAATTAATCAAAACAATAAGCACAAATTCGAAAAATTCGAATTTATAAACCCTAAAAACCCGAAAACTTGAATTAATCGAAAAAGATGGAGTTTAGGAGAGGGCTTTTGATTAATTTGGGATGGTAATTATATGCGTAGATTATTGTAGAAGGATTTTGGGCAAGAAAAATCAAATTTGCAAGGTAATTGATCAATTGAAAATTGCAGGAGTGAAGAAATCGGGGTCGAGTAAAATAAAGAGGACGATCGAGAAAGGAACTCCCTTTATATACCCGTGGAGCTTCTCGATCGAGCTTCAGGTCTCTCGATCGAGAGCTTTAGCTCTCAGATCCTCTCGATCGAGTTAATTCATACCTCTCGATCGAGAGATGGCTGTCCCTTGGTCTTCTGCTTACTCGATCGAGAATTGACTCCCTCGATCGAGCTATTTTTCTTCAAAAATCCCCTCGATCGAGATATGACTCCCTCGATCGAGGTCTTTTCCTGCTAGTACGCATATTAATGTATCATCTTTTGAGTGCGGCTTTCTGTCCCTGCAAAATTGACAGTAAAAACATCCCAAAAATACCAGCAAACTGTCTACAGTCCACAATTGTCTTCTACGCTAAAAATCTCTATAGTCTAAGTGTCCAGCGTAAATAAAGAAGTTTAAAAACAATAAAAGGAATTCAAAAATCTATTGTCTATTACAATTTGCACGGGGTTGCAAACCCGGCTATAGCTCAATTAAGTCCTTCAGGCCTCTGCTAGGCCTCTGGGTAATGGAGTTACCCTCAGCTGCGGTAACTTCCAACTTCCTTCTCCTGACATAAGTACCACTTTCCGACGAATGTCCCAGCTTTATTTCTTCCGCTAGAATACGGGTCATATTGCCACCGTCGCCCTTTCCCATTCCAACATTGGAGCTCATTTCGCCTTGGTCAAGCGCCAAAGCTCCCCATCCAGGTCCTGTACAAGTAACAACAATAGCACGGTCCTCCTTATCGCTCTCATTCCGAGGCGGAGGTGTAAGTGTAGCAGGTAGAGTAACAACACGTGGGTGCTCAACATCAACAACGAGGATGGAAGGTGACTCAATCATGGGTGGAGTAACAACACCGACCGCAGGAATAGCATGACACTCTAAAACACGCATGGAACCCCTATGAGTAGCGGGTTTAGCGAAAACCAATTCCTCACCACCGACACTAAACGTAAGAGTGTGCATCCCGACATCTATAACGCTTGCGCGTGCAGTGTGCAAGAAACGGTCTTCCCAAAATAATTGGGGTGTGATTATCTTGGGTATGTCTAACACGACAAAATCAACAGGAATAAGAAATCTTCCTATTTGCACGGGAATATCTTGCAGTACTCCTAAAGGTCGTGACAAGGTCCGATCACCATCCGATTTGTCATGTTGGTGCAATGGAACTTAGTGAATCCTAACCGTTTGGCCAAAGACAAGAGTAACACGCTAACACTTGCTCCTAAATCACACAACGCATTATCAATTAATTGAACTCCAATGTGACACGGTATCGAAAAACTACCGGGGGGTCGGCAAGCTTAGGTGGGGTTCTATTTTGGAGGTGTGCGAGAACACCCCTCCGTCGAGCTCTTTGTCTCAACATCATCTATGGTCCTTTTACGCGTTAATACTTCTCGCATAAATTTTAAATATGAAGGTACCTTTTTTAGCAGCTCGATAAACGGAACACTCACGTTCAATGCTCGCACAAGTTCACCGAAACGAGCGAACTCAGACTCCGTCTTCTTGACCCTCTTCAAGCGCCCTGGATATGGAGCATCTTCAATAGGAGCTCCGTTATGCGTGTCACGAATCAAAGCGTTATTAATCATACGCTTGATCAATGGTCTCGATCGACCACTTTCATCATTACAGTTTCTCGATCGAGCACAGTTCTCACTCGATCGAGAGACTTCGCCAGCAGCAGTGCTCGATCGAGCTATAGCAGCTTCTCGATCGAGCTCCATCTCTCCATTTCCTCTCGATCGAGGAGCAAAAACCTCTCGATCGAGGGCTGTCATATTGTCAGCAGCAGTAGTATTAGAATTCGTGCCAGAAACATCAGTACCAGCAATATCAGCATCAGAATAAGCCAGTCCGCTCCTCAATGTTATCATGTTCAGCGTTTCTTTTCTCTTTTCAGATTGAGAAGGCAGCTGTCCGGGTTGCCTCGTAGATTGATTTGCGGCGACTTGAGCTATTTGGGACTCAAGCAATTTGATAGTAGCATTGGTTGCTTGGTCCGACCTACTCACTTGTGTAGCGAGAGCTTGAATCATGGATTTCAGCTCTCCTACTTCTGAAATTCCTCCAGATGAAGAACTTCCTTGCTGCGGATTCGGATATTGCGGAAGCTTTTGATAACCTTGCTTATGCGGTGGCACATAAGCTTTATTCTTTGCGGTGGAGGAGTAGGATTAAGGACATTTTGACTCGACCATCGCAGATTTGGATGGATATAACCTGAATTATACCCTTGACGGTACTGCTGGAAAGAAAAGACTTGCTCCCTATCAGCAAAATAGTCAATAGCAACGTGCCCCGGCTCGCCGCATCTCTCACAAAGATTCGTATCGTCTTTCTTCAGCATGTGAACCGTTTGTTGACTCTCTGGAGACTGCATCTCCAATCGGTCAAACCTAGCATTAATCTTATCGAACTTAGCATCCATATCTTCACATTCGATATTAGCTATCGTCCGTGTACCACTCCGCGGATTCCCATATTCTGCAGTGTGATTAGCCATTTCCTCAATAAGCTTCCAGCCCTTATCATCATCAACCTCGCGCTGGAATCTCCCATTGGCTGCAGCATCTAAAATAGCTCTATGATCATCATACAACCCATTATAAAATTGGTTGCAAAAAAACCACTGTTGGAATCCATGATGAGGTACCGATCTCACAGCTTTCTTAAAGCGGCACCATGCTTCAAACAGATTTTCAGAACCCGTTTGCTTGAAATTAGTAATCTGGGCCCTCAATGCATTGGTCCTCTGCGGAGGAAAGTACTTCTTATAGAAGGCCAGAGCTAAAGTAGTCCAATCCGTGATACCTGCTGCTTCTCTATCCAAGTCCGTCAACCATTCCCTCGCATTATCGGTCAGAGAAAAAGGAAAGAGAACTTCTTTTATCTTGTTCTGGGTCACTCCCTTGGATGTAGGGATGGACGAACAATAATCAGCAAATCTTTCCATATGTTTCCTAGGATCCTCACCCGGGACCCCTCGATACAAATTCCGTTCGACCAAGTTGATGTAGGATGGCCGAATGTCGAAGGTATTGCCGTCCTCATCGGTGGACAACTTGAATCCCTTCGGAATATAGTCAGCAGTAGGCTCTGAATGACTTGCGATATTAGGCATTTTGACTGGGATAATAGTCTCACGAATAGAAGTTTCCTCGATAACCGAACTGTCAGAAGTACTCAAGACTTCCTCCCGACGAACTCTTTCTAACTCCCTCTTTCTGCGTAAAAAGGATCTTTCGGGTTCAGGATCAGCCTCAACTAATTCACCCCTATGAAACCTGCGCATACACAGCTAAAAGGAAGTAAATAAGAACAGTCTTAAGGAAATAAAATTCCTTAAGACAAGACAGAAATAAACAATACAGATAATAAAAATTGCCTCCCCGGCAACGGCGCCAAAATTTGATACCGTCGTTTTAGTATCAAAAATAATATTTATAAAACCAAATTACTAAAAGGTAGTAATAAGGGTCGATCCGCAAGGAGGCAAGATATCTGTTGTAACAGTTCGTTTATTAATGTCACAAATTGGGTTGATTCGATTTTAAAGTCTACACTACAGCAAGGTAAGGGATGAGAGAAAAGCAAGGGAAAGGGATAGCTAGGACAATCGGTTCACTGCGATTAATTAGTTTAGTAATCTAAGTTTAAGGTCAAGCAAATAGATCTAAGGGGTAACGAACGTCACCTTTCGGTCCTTAATTCGCCCTAAAGCACAAATAGCTTAGCTTTCGCCCTCACTACCACGCCCTAATGTATCGCTACGAGTCTCACCCTTTCCAATCTTTCGATCTAGGTCGAGGTTTACTACGATTTATAATCTAATTGCGTCGACTCAAAAAGACTATAACAATTAATTGTAACGAAAACAACATGGATCATATGAGCATTATCATAATAGATCGATTACTAATCTAACATAATTACGGTTCCTCTAATATCCTAGCAAGAGAATTAGCAATGCATAATTAATGAATAAAGCATAAGGGAAGAATTAAAGGAATAGAATTACCGATTAAAGATTAAGAATAGAAGCAGAATTTAAGATCCGGAACAAAATAAGGAAGAGGTGTCGAAACTGGAGAAGAGCTCCAGTCCCGTCAGGTGTATCATGTGTTTGGCGTGCAAGCCTATTTATCACAAAATAATGACTTGCTAAACCTAAATAATAAAACAGGCTAAGCCCGTCAAAGATTGTTGCTCGATCGAGCAAATGGGCTCTCGATCGAATAGAAATAGTTCTCGATCGAGTACTTCTCAGCGCGTAATTCCTGCTTCGCGCACCGAACTTCAAACAGCTGCCATTTCTTCGTTACTTGTCGGAAACAAGCGATTTTTGCGGCGTTGGAAAGCTAAGAGGATAAGCTTTCATATCCAACTTGAATCACCTGATTATATTTTGTAGAACTCGAGATATGGCTCCTCAAAATAGGCACTAGTAATTTGGAGTTCTTGTTTTGCTCGCCTAGCTTCTTTACTTCCGCGCGCATCTCAAATCAATAGTTCCCAAGCTCCAATTCAACTCATCTCCTAAATGCATGCCAAGGGACATGTTTTAGGCTTGATTTACTCCTTTCTGGCTCATACCTGCAAATATGACAAGAGAACCCAAAGTAGACTATTCGGGGCATATTCGTAGCAAATTACTACTAAAGTAGCAAAGAAATGTGTGCATAAATGGCCTATAAAGACTATGTAAAATGCACACATCAACGTCCTGGTGGATTTTTTGTCCCTTGTTTAAAATAGTGACGGTAAATGAGAGTAAGTTTGATGTGAATTAAATTGTGTGGGTGCTTAGAGTAACACGTGCATGGCTAGTTGGTATACCAATTATTATATGTTGTCACACTAATACTTAATGAGGTTGCTACTAGACTCCTCAAATCATCTTTTTTTTTAATAGAGTTTCTTTGATTAAAAGTAATTAGGGGTGTATTTGTATTTAGATACATTAAAAATACTGTTAGATACATTAACTACCTTATCAGATACATTAATCGTAAGTGAATAAAATGTATTTAGGATAGGAAAAAATGTATATGCACTTCTAAAAAATGTACCTAGAATTTAAATAAAAAGCGTACTTATGATACTCTAATGTGTATCTGATATTTGGTAAAAAAAAAATGTACATAATATATTTGAGGTATATTATTAGAATGGTGGAAACGCAATTGATACATTGAAAATATGTTGGATACATTTTTTTTCCCAAATCGCAAACACACTTTAAACTATTAGACACCTTTTAAGTAAATTCTAGATACATTATTATAATAATGTAGATACATTTTTTTCCTTTGTAGATACATTTTTTTTCACATATACTCCCTCTGTCCCGGTCATTTGTTGTTATTTGGTTTTGGCACAAAGACCAAGGAAAGAGAAGGGAGCCAATTTTAAAGTGACAAGTGAATCAAATTGAGTTGTTCATCAAATACGATCCTAAAATAGGAAGGAAAAAAATTGACTAAGATACACAAAAATGGAATATGACAACAAATGACAGAGACGAAGGGAGTATAATACAAAAATACAAACTACTTAAATACACAAAATATTAGTCTAGATACACAAATACGTGATCTAGATACACATATATAACAGAATTCAGATACACAAAAAATAACCTTAGATGCACATAAGAAAATTCTCGTTACACAATTCTTAAAAGAGAAAAAATACAGTATTTAAGACCCATAGTATAATAGAAATATACCTGCCATTTTCGTTTTACCACCCCTTCTCCTAAAATATGTTTTTTTAATAGAGGAAACAATGGTAACTTCATTTTCAGTAACAAAACTAAAGAAACTGATAAAAGTTACCACCTCCGCGGCTCCGTTCAATATGCATCACAATGAAACGACAACGCAAGGCCAAGACGCAATACGCAGCTTCTCATCAGTTAAAACCCGACATCAATTAAATTACACCGAACTGCTGATTTGATGGTTGAAATGGTAATGGCCGAGAAGAAGTGGATGATTGAAGGTGATTCGAACTCCGCGTCGCGCTCTGGTCGGAAGGAGAAGGTGCTGGCCAACACCAATGGCTCGACGCCTTCACCTCAATCTGAGCCATCCATGGCTGCTCGGAACCACGATGCCGCTATATCCGCTTCACGAATCCTAATATGACGAAGATAAAAATGCACAACGACGGATACGTGCATTTTATATAGTCTTTTTAAGCCTTTTATGCACGTATTGTGACACCCCTCGATGAGGCATCAAAAGAACTATTAAATCTAAGCGGAAAATACAAGATTTTTAAAACCTTTAAAAGTTTAAAGTGCGAAATCCACCATAAGTGATCAAACGAAAATGAAAAAAAAGATAATTAAATTTTACAATTAAAAACAAAGTGCGTTGGGGAAAAGATATCCCATGAATAAGCACAAGTCTAAAGATAGGTGAGTCTAAGAAAATGATTACTAAGGTCCAAGGGTCGACGTTCTCGCTAGCTCACACGTCTTCCCCATAATCTGCATCACAAACATGTTATTCATGTAAACATGAACGCTACAGTCAGTGGGGAGTAACTCAGGATTCTCCCAGCCACAATATGTCAAAATACACATAAGCAAGGACTTAAATAAACATATTCATCATACATCATACTTGAATAATAATGAGCAAGGGAATATAACGATAATCATAACGAGATAGGCATACTGCATTCTTAATGAGATAGGCATGGTACATTATATTAAACTTGCATTCAAGGAAACAAAATATGGATATGAGATTAGGCATCGAATCATATGAAGAAGGTAAACAATGGATCAATTAAATAGAAAATACATGGATGGACACCATAGCCATTACTTTGAAAACTTCTTAACAACCATATCACTGGACGTGGCTATTATTGTCGCATTCATACTTATGGCTTGCATCTCACCATAAGAACGGATGAGAACATCGATCCCGGCGATCATATCGCAACTAGGGGCTTGCATCTCACCACTAGTGTCCGATAGGACCAAGACTCTCACAAACAATCATATATGACGTGAACTCTCGTATATAAGGACACGCCAATGACCATAGTCAAGCAAGACATTTACGTATTATGGAATCAAACAAGACAAACATCTAGACTCCAACCTCTTGGTAGGACGACGATAATAATACGGTCCTAGTCTAAACCTGGATCCAGACTCTCGGGATGGGCGACACCCGATTCGACAAACGATACCCAATCGTATCCAAGAGTCGAAACATGGCACGCAATCGTATCCAAAGGTCTAGTAACCTCTAATCGAATACATGGCACGCTCCCGTAACCCAAGGTCCGAAGAAAGGCGGAAGGATATCCTAGTTTGGAAACATGGCTCACACTCGTGACCAAAGGTCCGAAAGGGGAAAGAAAACCCAATCCGGAAACATGGCTCACACTCGTGACCAAAGTTCGAAAGAGGTAAAAAGGAATGTCAAGTAGTCACACCATGTAAATCGTCACACTTGGGTCACAAATACGAGTAAAAATGATTATATAAACATAACGTAAACAATCATTTGGAGCATGTATAAGTACGAGAGTATAACAAATATCAGGTGCTCCCATGATAAAAGAGTGTAATACACCATACACAAGCATTAGAAATAAGTTTAAGATGCATACCCAATAAGAAACATAAAACCCAATCTATAACAACAAGTTTAGTACTCGACTACAATAAGGGTCAATTTCAAACGGCCATAACTTGAATTCTATACATGATAATCAGGTGAAACCGGTTATAGGTGATAGATTATCCTCTTACGGTTCTAAGGGTAGGTTATAAGCCTAAAAAAAAGTAACGAAGAAGTTATGGCCATTTTACGAAAACTGGTCCAGGCTGTGGCGCAGCTTGCGCCGAGGTGCGCAGCCTGCGTAAATCACTGATTTGCACGACACAACAAATTCATCTTCAACCCCAAATCATTTGTTTATCATGCCATTACCATCCCAATTGCACCATATATTAACCAAGTAACTTTATACAAGTATTAAGGGTGAAATCAAAGCATAAAAGAGGGATTAAAACACAAGATTCGATTCAAAATCAAACAATTCCAAACTAACAACTTCATGACATAATTAAGCACAATTATTAAGCATGAATAAGACGGATTCTTTACTAATTCATCCACGTACAAAAGAATAGAAACTTCTTCAAACTACCAAGAGAGATTCCACACAATACTCATTCAACAACAAACAAGTAAAAACATGTAAAGAATCTAACTTTAACACACATGTGAACAAACTATAACATATATAAACACACAAATTGACATAATGTCGAGTAACCTATCACCGTTACCTTTTTGCACTTAAATCCACAATAGACTCGTCTACCTTTCAAGAATCCACTTCCGGGTTAACTAATCTTTCTCCTAAACATAAGAAAACACAAATTAAGACTAAGAATCGAAATTAGAAAAAGGGCACCATGTATAAAATGGCTTGACAACCCTATATAAGGAGGAAAGTCGGATTCTTCTCACCTAGAAAGATGGAAGGCGATGAGAGGAAGATATATACGCGAAAATCACTTGATTCGGATAAGAATTGAGTAAGTTATGGAGTTTTTATTATTATCATTATCCGACCAAAATATTTATTTTTGTATAAGCTAAGCTTTAAAAATATAATATTTATAAAAATCATGTTTAAAAATGAAATTAATTAAATTAAATAATTTAATATCTAAATAAGACAGTAAAATGGTCGATTAAATTATAAATGTCAAAATGGAAAATCCGCGGGTGTTACAATCACCCCATCTTTTAAAAAATTTCGTCCTCGAAACTTGAAAATAGAAATGAAAAATCATATAAAAATAAAACCGGAATTTTGAAATCGGTAACCTAAACATTAAAAGGTTACTTATCGTAAGAATCAAAATTCCTTCAAAAGTTTCAAATAAAATTTTCCGACAGAACCATATTCTCATCAAAGGAACAGAAGTGCTCTCATTGCGTATTCAAGAACATCACATTCCAAATCAAAGATATGGTCAAAAGCAAATCATTCGTATAGATCAAAATTCGAGGTACTTTCAAAAACGTAAATGAAAAGTTTTCAAAAGTATAATTCTCATTCATGGAACGAAATTGCTCTTATCGTGCACATAAGAACGCTAACTTTCCAAGTCAAAGACAAATTTAAAACAAAAATCATTTGCCGACAAGCGTAGAACAAGTTATTAAACGTCTCTAATAACGAGTTCTAACATCCGATCAACGTTAAAATCAAAAGAAGAGGTAATCCACTCAAATTTTCTTTCGCAAAAGTCAAAATAGAAATAAAGGTTTCACTTTTAAACTCAAAAGAGAGTCAAAATCTGAAAATATAGCATTAAACCTTGACAAACAAATCGTAAATAGATCAAAATTAATAGAAATTGGATAGAATTTTGAAGAATTCTCGGGTTTAGTAATTAGAGTTATGATGAATAAGTTTACACTCAAGAAACAAATAGGGGACTAAACCAAATTTTTATTTTCAAACTTTTAAAATAGGTAACGTTTTGTAAAAGTAATTAACAATGAATCTGAAATGGTAGCTTGAAATGTTTAGAAATTTTATGAATTGAAAAGTAACTTAGACATCATAAAAACAAGATACGCTAAGAGGGTTCAAACATAACCAACAAAAGAGCTATGATGAACTTCCTAGGAGTAAGAATTGAAGTCATATTTACAAGGATGTCAAAGATAGAGTTTCACAGGTTACGAGTATCAAATTTAAAGGAGGAGCATGATGAAGCGAGGAAGAGAGGTATGAATGGAAATGCTTATGCTTAAAGAAGGAAGGAATTTAAATAGCAAGGAAACGCCAGGTACTCAAGTCTTAAACAACAATGTCATCCTGAACGGTTCCGAAAACTTCCTAACCATAAAACTCATAACCACATAACTCCAAGAATTTCCTCAAAATACTTACACACTTTACTCCTATGCTATCCCATGGGTCAAGGCACTCCACCGCAATCGTGATTCCATAACTCTCAAATATAAATCATCTACAAACGATTTCCCCGAAACAAGATCAAAACTACTAAAAGATTTACACTCATAACCAACTATCGACCACTAGGAGTTCTCACTATGGTAAAATCCTTAATAAAGATCAAAATCCCAAGTTCCTTATACTTTCTAACACTCCAAACCAATTCTTATTCGCGCTCGGATTCACAAGCATAGATGATCACATTCCCAAAATATAAAGACAACCAACCAAAAGGTAAATAGGTTTGACATACAACCTTTTTCCTACTCAACTTAGCTCAACTTCCACTAATCCAATTTCGACGAAATCAAGGCTCACAAAGGATCCTCAAATAGAATCTCACTCACTCTACAACGTAGCCAACAATGCCATCACTCCACTAAAGAAACAAAGAGTAATAACTAGGTCAAGAAATGATAGGAAATTTCAAGGGGATACATGAACATGACGAGTTGTGAGATTAAAGGAGTCAATAATAAAGGTAACTTGTTAACACCAGTAAGAGATATTAGAATTAGAGAGGTATTCAAGGCAAGGGAATGACAAGTAAACTTTTATACTTAAGAATTAAATCTAATCAATGTATGAACAAGGGGAAGGAAGATGATTAATGGTACGGAGGAGGATTTCAAGGCTTAACCCATACGCTTCCTAAGACTTAAGGTTCTCTCTAACAAGGATATTGTACCTCCATATCAAAACAACCAAATCCAAAAACGAGGGTGAAGGCAATTCGTCTCATTCCTTATATGCATGTCTCTCTTAAAGGGTTACACCTCTATGACTGATCAAAGTATAATAAACGCTCGCTTAAGGGTAGATAAGTTGGTTAGATTCCTCGTTCACCTATCCTATCACACATTAGGATTTCCCTAAACTAAATCTACCACTCAAAGTATAACAACATCTCTTTATCTCAAGCACTCGACACAACCTCAATGTTTTAAAAACCAAATAATGATTTAACGAAGACTTCTCAACCAAATTCTCAAGGGACAACTAATATCAAATCACATCACCATTCTATTCGGGATCATTAACATCTAAGATGGGTTTTCTTCTAAGCTCCTATCATAAATTCATCCCAAGTTTACTCCTAAAGTAACAAAGTTCGACCTATAGAGTCTTTCGAATCCCAAACATAAACAACAAAGCTAAGTTCTATAACTTTAGTAATTCATAGGTGAATCGCACTTAACACACATAGTTCACCAACGAATTATACTCACTTTATCAATGAACTAGGTATAAGAATCACAAAGCATGTCTCATCACACTACCTAAGCCTTTCTAACGTCACAACCTCTCAAAACTAGGGTTAAGGGTCAAACACAAACAAACTCCACAAAAGTCAAATTTTCCGACCAAAGTTAACATTCCATAAGGCAAAGATGAAGGTGTACAAGAGGGCTCTTATAAGGAGGGAAGGTACAAGGAGAACTCCCAAGATGTGTGATAAGAGTTGCGAAAGGTATAGAAGCACAAAGATAAGGGAATATGACAAAGCACCCAAGGAGAGAAAGGCATCTTCGAGACGGTAAAGACACCCTTCAAGAGAAAGAGATCCATATGCAATATGTTATGGAAGGAGAAACAAAAACGAAGAATAGGTCGGGTGGGTACCAAACTAGCTTCCAAGGTAAAGCAAAAGAGAGTTGAGAAAGGAAGGATGAGCATCACGGGATAAAAGTAAGGAAAGGTGGATCAAGGATAGAAAACACACCCATAACGGTGTCGGGAAGAACGGCGGTTCCGACTTGATTCTCGACAAGGATGACTCTTCTTGGCTCGGCTTCCGGAGCATGAGGGAGAGGAGGAGTAATATTATTCTCGGGGCAATCCTTCATGAGATGTTCGGGCTTCTTGCAATGGTAACACTTCAAGGGCACATCATAACATCCATTCCCGGGGTGATAAGCTTGCCTACACCTGAAGCACTTGCGGTTCTTCTTAAGCCTATTAGTAGATGTAGGGACGTGTCCTTTAGGCTCTTAGCTTTCACTCTTGGTTCTTGTCCTCCATGGTCTTGTACTCTTTGTCCTTGGACTCTCGACACTAACCTCTTCTTGTTAGCAGCTGACGAAGATGAGGGCACAAAGGGTCTCTTGCCACGACGGATAGGGCAATGATTAACTTGAGCATTGGCATTTCGTTGATCCGAAGAATTAGAGTAAGAGATTCCATAATAGTATTCTCCACCTTGGTTGGTCGTACCATCTTCTCAAGACACCAAATGAGTCAACCATGTTAGCACCTAACAAATAGCATGCACAAAGAGACTACCAACTTAGGTCCTTAATTATACCCATCTCTCATTCATTATTCAAGATCAAGTTCACGTTTAAATTTGGGGTACATGTGTGTGCGTCGGGAGCAACATATGCTCTGATACCAACCGTGACACCCCTCGATGAGGCATCAAAAGAACAATTAAATCTAAGCGGAAAATACGATATTTTTAAAACATTTAAAAGTTTAAAGTACGAAATCCACCATAAGTGATCAAACGAAAATGAAAAGAAAGATAATTAAATTTTACAATTAAAAACGAAGTGCGTTGGGGAAAAGATATCCCATGAATAAGCACAAGTCTAAAGATAGGTGAGTCTAAGAAAATGATAACTGAGGTCCAAGGGTCGACGTTCTCGCTAGCTCACACGTCTTCCCCATAATCTGCATCACAAACCTGTATTCATGTAAACATGAACGCCACATTCAGTGGGGCGTAACTCAGGGTTCTCCCAGCCACAATATGTCAAAATACACATAAGCAAGGACTTAAATAAACATATTGATCATACATCATACTTGAATAATAATGAGCAAGGGAATATAACGATAATCATAACGAGATAGGCATACTGCATTCTTAATGAGATAGGCATGGTACATTATATTAAACATGCATTCAAGAAAACAAAACATGGATATGAGATTACGCATCGAATCATATGAAGAAGGTAAGCAACGGATCAATTAAATAGAAAATACATGGATCGACACCATAGCCATTACTTTGAAAACTTCTTAACAACCATAGCACGGGACGTGGCTACTAATGTCGCATTCATACTTATGGCTTGCATCTCACCCTAAGAACGGATGAGAACATCGATCCCGGCGATCATATCGCAAATAGGGGCTTGCCTCTTACCACTAGTGTCTGATAGGATCAAGACTCTCACAAACAATCATATAAGACGTGAACTCTCGTATATAAGGACACGCCAATGACCATAGTCAAGCAAGACATTTATGTAGTATGGACTCAAACAAGACAAACACCTAGACTCCAACCTCTTGGTAGGACGACGATAATAATACGGTCCTTGTCTAAACCTGGATCCAGACTCTCGGGATGGGCGACACCCGATTCGACAAACGATACCCAATCGTATCCAAGACTCGAAACATGGCACGCACTCGTATCCAAAGATCGAGTAACCTCTAATCGGAGACATGGCACGCTCCCGTAACCCAAGGTCCGAAGAAAGGCGGAAGGATATCCTAGTTCGGAAACATGGCTCACACTCGTGACCAAAGGTCCGAAAGGGGAAAGATAACCCAATCCGGAAATATGGGTTACACTCGTGACCAAAGGTCCGAAAAAGGTAAAAAGGAATGTCAAGTAGTCACACCATGTAAATCGTCGCACTTGGGTCACAAATACAAGTAAAAATGATTATATAAACATAACATAAATAATTCATTTGGAGCATGTATAAGTACGAGAGTATAACAAATATCAGGTGCTCCCATGATAAAAGAGTGTCAATACACCATACACAAGCATTACAAACAAGTTTAAGATGCATACCCAATAAGAAACATAAAACCCAATCTATAACAACAAGTTTAGTACTCGACTACAATAAGGGTCACTTTCAAACGGTCATAACTTGAGTTCTATATATGATAATGCGGTGAAACCAGTTGGAGGTGATAGCTTATCCTCTTATGGTTCTAACGGTAGGTCATAAGCCTCAAACAAACAAGTAACGAAGAAGTTATGGCCATTTTACGAAAATTGGTCCAGGCTGTGGCGCAGCCTGCGCAAATCACTGATTTGCACGACACAACAAATTCATCTTCATCCCCAAATCATTTTTTTTATCATGACATTACCATCCCAATTGCACCATCTATTACCCAAGTAACTTTATACAAGTATTAAGGGTGAAATCAAAGCATAAAAGAGGGACTAAAACACATGGTTCGATTCAAATTCAAACAATTCCAAACTAACAACTTCATGACATAATTAAGCACAATTATTAAGCATGAATAAGACAGATTCTTTACTAATTCATCCATGTATACAAAAGACTAGAAACTTCTTCAAACCACCAAGAGAGATTCCACACAAAACTCATTCAACAACAAACAAGTAAAAACATGTAAAGAATCTAACTTTAACGCACATGTGAACAAACTATAACATATATAAACACCCAAATTGACATAATGTCGAGTAACCCATCACCGTTACCTTTTTGCACTTAAATCTACAATAGACTCATCTACCTTTCATGAATCCACTTCCGGGTTAACTAATCTTTCTCCTAAACATAAGAAAACACAAATTAAGACTAAGAATCGAAATTAGAAAAAGGGCACCATGTATAAAATGGCTCGACAGCCCTATACAAGGAGGAAAGTCGGATCCTTCTTACCTAGAAAGATGTAGGGCGATGAGAGGAAGATATAGACGCAAAAATCACTTGATTCGGATAAGAATTGAGCAAGTTATGGAGTTTTTGAAGTTTGTAAGAGAAAGGTGTAACAATGGTGGTGGTTGTTGAAGATGAGTGCTGAGAAATTGAGGAGGGAGGTGTAGTTAGGGTTCCCTTCATGATTTTTATGAGGAGGAAAGAGTAGTATGTGAGCCCAATAGTCGTACTAGGCCCAACATGCAAAATTGAATCGATATACACTAAAAGTTTACGTCTCAAGCCCACTACAACTCAAGATGGAAAATATTATTATTATTATTATCATTATCATTATCCGACCAAAATATTTATTTTTGTATAAGCTTAGCTTTAAAAATATAATAATTGAGCAATATCACATCCTTTTTCATTCTTATCTGTTTTAATTGTTGTCTATTTCATTGGCTTTAATTCAGTTATGTAGTTTAGTCAAATCAACTCAAAACCCCCCAATTTGTGACCGTGACGAACTTGATACAAAGTAGATACAATAGCCTGCGTGTGGATACGATACCGGACTTACCTCTGCTATATTAGTTAGAGCCGGTTGTTTTATTTTTGATAGGGTTGCGACAGTTGTGTCAACGAAGACGCATAAGGTTCGTTGACAAGTTAGATGAATACATGTAGATAAAGAGAAGGTTGAGTCGTCGTCATACTGGTGGTTGACGAAGGAGGCGTCTGGGTGGTGGCGCAAGGGGTGGGTGGTGGATGGAGGTGAAGTGAATGAATGGACCAAGACGATGGTTAAAAATTAACTAAGTTCAACCTCCGAAAGCAGAGTGTGTGCACCGGCGACGTGGCCGACGACGGGTTGAGATTCTGGATAAGAATAAGAGAGGTTAGGGTGGATTGAAAAGTGCGGGGTCCTATTAGTTTGATAAAACATTGAGAATATATTGGGTTTGTTATTAGTTTTGTAATTAAGTTTTATTCATAGTACGTTCTTACCGAGTGGGTTAGTGACTCGCATTGCCCGCGGCTTTTTCCCCGATTTTCCTTGTGGTCTTAAATTTATAGATAAGGATAATGTCATCGACATTCTAGTTATGTCTTTTATGAACTGGTTAGCAGCTGACCATCAGACGTGGAAGATAGGCACTTCTCCGTCCGTGACTTTACCTTCACTCTCTCTACCTCGTCTTTTACCTTTTGACTACTGTGACGGGTAGACTTCCACTACCGCCACCTTCTTACCTACTTGACTTCACCTCTACCGTTTCTAGGAAATGGAAGAGGACTTCCCCTACTGTTAGGGAAGTTAGAGAGGGGTCTCGACCTACACAGGTTTGGCACGCATCCGCGCCCACGCCCACGCCTACACCTACACCTACACCTACACCTACACCTACACCTACACCTACACCCTCTGTCTCTCAGCCGGCTTTACCGGCTAATTTTATTTCACCTCCTACTTTTAAGGCGCCCTAAGTCATGGACCAAGGGCGTCATGATGGTTTGTTGTTGGATATGTACAGGGAAGTGGCTTGTATGGAGCGGGATCAGGCTCTTGCCTTATTCCTTCTTTACGAGTACCACATGATGCGAGGTCGTCCTGTTCCAGCTGGATGGCCACACCTTTCCTTCTACCGGTACCCGGCGGAGGGGTACCCTCAGCCAGAGAGCAAGGAGGACTCGGCAGAGAGAGAGAGAGGAGAGGCTCCGAGCTGAGTTAGATAATGCGTATCTTAAATATGATGTTTTACACCCCATTTTACACGCATTTCAGAGCTCATTTATGTAGTTTATGATACTATTCCCCCTATATCCGTCTACTTTCGTGTTTTTGCACGTTATTGCAGAAATATGAAGAATCCAGCGGAAACCAAGCTAAATCCGTCCCCGAGTACCTTGCATTGCATTTGACGCGAAGTATTTACTCAAGGAACGAGCTTGGTGCGCATTTCGAGGTCTGAAAGACAATTTTATGAAGAATTAGAAGCGGACTATCAGCTAAACCAGTCGATCGACTAGCCTTCATGGTCGATCGACCAACCCACGACTTACAGAAGATACTGTTCAGCGATAACTCAGTCGATCGACCGGCCTCAATGGCCGATCGACCAAGCCGCTAATCTGCGTGAATTAAGAGATCGAGAAATAGGAAGCCCATAGTAGTTAGGTTTCAGTAATAAGTGTTACGTATATTCCTATATAACGTAGCTTTTGTTTTTCATGATAATCATTCAGTTATTAGGGAACTAATTAGGGTTTGGCATTCAAAGTTTTAATCGTTCAATACAATTTACTTTTGCATTCGGTTTTTTATCTTTCTTCCTGCTTTTACGGTATTCTTCTGCTCTTATTTTAGTTTTATTGCTCTATTTGTTCATAGATTAGAATTGCTAGAATAGTTTCCCAGAAGCCAAATTATCGTTTTATGCTAGTTGTTTATTTAGTAAATTTAATCATGAATTCAGTAGCTTTATTCGTAAATCTTATTGTTTTTTTTATCGTAAGTATGAGTAGCTAAACCCCCCCTGTGCTAGGATGTATGGAATCCGTAGAAGTAGGCGGCATTAGAATAATGACCTAAATCGCGCCATGGTCGATCGACTGGGCTCCTTGGTCGTTCGACAGGCCATGCTGAGAGTACCTTCGTTTTAATTAATTAAACTGCTATATTTGACGAATCGAATGCATGCTACTAGTTAAATGCTTAGTATTTGATTGACCCAATAAGATCGAAAGATAGGGGAGAGAAATAGACTACCTAATTAAGACGACTAGATTAATGAGGTCGAAAGATAAGTTAATTTAGACATTTTAGTCACTTTTCAGGACGAAAGTTAGCATTAGTGATATTAGGGACCCGTAGCTAGATCGAAAGATTCTACCTGTTAAGAATGGACCGAGAGGACTTCTTATTTTCCCGTCTCACGTGATTGTTTTAGACTTACCTAGTATATTACCATCGAAACTACAGTGAACCGAACACCCTAGTACTCCTTTTTATTTTTGATTTCACACATTTCTTTAGTTTCATTGCCTTTAGATATAGAACAATTTAAACAAACCCCCACACAACTGTTACCTTAGACTAGAATTAGACAACTAATAATTGCATCTGTCTCTCTGTGGTTCGACCCTGCTACCGCTATCTATAGTTGTAGTTGGAATTATAAATATTATTTTTGACACCTTACGACGGGTATCAAATTTTGGCGCCGTTGCCGGGGAGGCAATTGTTGAAAATTTTTAGTTGTTTCTATTTTTAGTCTTTCTTCTAGTTTAAGGGACATCCGTTCCTTAAACTATTCTCATATTCTACTTGTAGTTTCTTCTTATGCGCAGGTCACAGGGTGGTGAATTACTACCATTCAATCCTGAGATTGAGAAGACTTTGCGTGAGTTGAGACGATCATCTAGAGTATTGCCGACAGAGGAAGAGCTGAGTACTCTGTCTAGTTACTACGTGAACGCTTTATTTGAGGAGGATCCACCTTCATCTCCTGTTTCTACTTCATCAACTGAGACTGTCACATCTCCAAACATGGCTGAAGAAGCGAGTGTAGCCAGTCACTCTGAGCCGAACGTTGAAAATCTCTATAAGGGATTCGCATTACCAGGGACGGGTAGAAAATTCGAGCTGAAACCATCCTATATCAACTTAGTTGAGAGAAACCAATTTGGGGGAGCTGCAAATGAAGATGCAGCTAAGCATATGGAAACTTTCATTGATTATTGCTGTTCCATACCCCCACCAACCGGTGTGACCCAGGACCAGGTGAAGGAGACCATGTTTATATTCTCTCTTCGTGATGCTGCAAGGGAGTGGTAAAGAGACCTGGATCGAGCTGCTAACGGGATCACTGATTGGAAGTCGATGGCCTTGGCATTCTACAATAAATATTTCTCTGCCTCGAAGACAAATGCCATTAGAGCTCAGATCACGAGCTTTAAACAGGGTCCGGATGAGAACTTTCATGAGGCATGGGTCCGTTTCAAGAAGCTGGTGCGAACTATTCCGCACCATGGGTTCAAAAAATGGAGCCTATGCAATCAATTCTATAATGGGCTTAATGACGATCAGAGGGCTATCCTGGATGGAGCAGCTGATGGCAGATTCCAGGAGAATGTGGGAGAGACTAAGGGGTGGAAAATTATTGATGACTTAGCCACCTATAAAGCTGAGTATGGAAATTCCAGGGGAAATCAAAGGAGGAGTGTTGAATCCCCTTCTGTAGCTGCATTAGAGGCTCTTACGGCGAGATTTGATAAATACGAGTTAGGAGGAGCTTCAAAAGGGGGGATCTATCATGTGAATGATGTTTCAAACGGTCCTTTCGTCTGCAAGAGATGTGGAGGAGAAGGACATGTTTCAGACAACTATCCTAATCCTTATGAGTCTTGTGCTGCCTTTCAACATTATAGGCAGACAAACACTTATTATGAGCCGAATGTCCATCCGAACTTGAGGTGGAGTAGCCAAAATGTCTTGAATCCGACTCCACCTCCACAGCAGCAACAACAACAGAATTATGTGCCCCCTCATAAGCAGCAGCAGCCATATCAAAAGCCTTCGTATGTCCCTCAGCAGCAGCTGCAGTCCCAAGGGTCCGAATTTGCCGAATTGAAAATTTGTTGCTGAAAGAGTCTCAAGCTAGAGAGGCCGGGATGAAAATGTTGGAGAGTCAGATTGCCCAATTGGCTAGCAAGAATAAAACTCGAGCTCCGGGACATTTACCGACTTAGACTGATCAAAAGGAGACCTTAAATGCAATTACCTTGAGGAGTGGGTCTACCCTTGATGGGGCCACCATGGTCGAGGATGTCACTGAAAAAGATGAGGCGGAACCAAGTAAGAAGAAGGCTGGAACGAACAGTGGAAGGAAAAAGACGATTACCAGGTATATCGGTCGATCGACTGATATACCCAGTCGATCGACCAATCCACGAGATACAGCAGCTTCTGGTCCTGTAGAAGTCAGTCGATCGACTGACCAAGATGGTCGATCGACTGACAGCGCTGCTGATATTGAGTCTTTTTGTCCTCCAATGCCAAATAACTTGAGGGACCACTTGTTTCGGGGTACGACTACTCCGAAAATATTGAGGCAAGACCCAAATGCTGATGGGTCAGTCCCGGTTCCAAAGTATGACCCGATGACGATTAATGGTTCATTTTTGAGACGGTCTGAAGAGGGGTCAAGCTTCAACAAGGAGAAGATAGTGGATTTTCAGCCTAAGTCCACCGATGCCGGCATGAGAGACCTAGAGGAGAGGGCTAAGTTACTTCTTTCATCCCCTTGTCTAGAGAGATTGGTGCCGACGAAGGAACATGTATCGTTTAATAAATTTGAAAATGTTATTCGTAGCTTAAACGTACAAGTTCTTTTTCTTGAGTTAGTTAATCAAGTGTCTGCTTACATGAAATTTATGAAGCAACTTTTGTCTAAAAAGAAGTCACTTGAAACTTTGCATTCTGTCGCACTAAATGAGGAGTCATGTTCTTATTTGACCCATACTGCACCTCATAAGCTAGAAGACCTAGGTAGTTTTTCAGTCCCATGTAGTATTGGCACCTTTTCTATTGAGAAGGCCTTGTGTGACCTAGGAGCCAATATTAGTGTCATGCCCTTGAGTCTTGCTAGGAAGTTGAAATTGACTAGGTTTGCAGTCACAAACATGACAGTACAGATGGCTGATCGATCTGCGGTCCAGCCTATAAGAGTCTTAGAAGACATTCCTGTGCAAATAGGAAAGTTCTTTTTCCCTGTTGACTTCATTGTACTAGCTATGCCCGAGGATGCCCACATTCCCATCATATTGGGTAGACCATTTCTGCACACTGCTGGTGCAGTTATTGATGTTGGTTCAGGGACTTTGACCTTCAAAGTAGGGAAACACTCCATTGTTTTTGCCCAGACGGCTAAGAAGAAAGACCCCATGTGGCCAGTCACATGTAATGCGGTTTTTGAAAAGAAATACTATTTTGTGCTTCCTGATATGCCTGTCTCTATGCCTGTTTCTGCTATAACACCTACGCCCCAGATTGGGAGCAAATTGGAGGACGATTCTTCTGGTTTGGATATTGCAGGAGCTGGTTTGGGGAAGGAAGAGCCGCATGTTGCTCCAGCTGTGAAAGAGCCAATCGTTCAAAGAGGCGGTTTAGGATGTCTTCGCTATGGCACAGATGAGGAGCCCGATGATGAGCCAGTCAAAGCGACGGAGTCCGATTTGGATTCTGACGAGCTAGAGGAGGTCATTGATTGGGAAGTTGTCCGAGATGTTGATCCATTGAGTGTTGCGGATGTTGGAGTTGAGAAGGGCGCAACTGAGAAGATGAGCACTGTAGAGGCTATCTCCTGTAGCCAGAAGCCGAGCAAGTGGGCCATTCCGTGGCCTTTCTTGATCAACTATTAGTTGATCGAATGCTTTACAAACATTTTATTTGCTTTCGTTAAACTCTTTTTTTTTTTATTTCTTTTGTGTGCGCGAGACTTCGCATTTTAATAAGTTTGCTTAGGATTTTATATACTTTAGACTGTTACTTTGGGTTTTGCGTAATTTTGGGCGCGTTATTGTGTGTATTTGTAGGTTTATAGACCTTTATAGCTCAATTTATTGAGCTAATTCGAAGAAATCAGAACTTACAGCAGGTATTGTAGTCGATCGACTGGCCAGTATGGTCGATCGACTGAGCTGCGACTTCCAGGAGCTTCTGTTCCTGTTCACCCTGGTCGATCGACTGGGTGATGTGGTCGATCGACCACCTATTTCTTGTCAGACTGTTTTTCGATCATTCCCCTGCTGTGTTTGATCGATTTGCGGAAGTTGAGGGAGTCTTTTCTCCACTTTATTCTTCGTTTCGTTTCTGTTTTCTTCCGTTTCTTTATTTTACACATAATTTTGCGTTTCGTAAATTGTTTTCTCGGTTTTATGCGCGGTATTTTCTGTCTTTTCAGGTACTTATGGTAGCACTGCTGGCTACTGAAACCTCCTACCTCACGCTGGTTTGGGGAGGTTTCCTTTTGCTGCGATTAAAGTCTTTTGAGTTCCCAGCCCTTACTTCATGTCTTATGTAGTTAATTTTCGCAAATTTCCGTTTTCCTTTTATTTCATTACATGATTTTGCACAATGGGGACATTGTGCGATTTGGTTTGGGGAAGGGTTTTGCGTTGCATTTCATTTGCTTGCATTCACGTTTACAATTTTGTCTTGCATTGTTATTTATTTTCCCTCATATGTACAAAATTAAAAAAAAAAATTGAAAAATTTCAAAAATTTCAAAAAATGCACGTTTATTTAGCATATAGGTTGAGTCGGAACGGTAGTATTTCAGTGATGACATTGCATTTGCATCTGTTTATGCTTAAGCCTCGCTAATTAACATGTTATTAGTAGAATCATATATGCATAGTCTACGAGTTTTCGTTAATTTATTCGCTGAATCTTGAGACTTGACTTGGATTTATGGCAAGCTACTTATATTTCTGAGGTTTAGAGCTTATAACTGGTGTCACTCATGACCAGTTCATCTAGGATGTGAGTAGTCACTCCATATGAGACATGTTACATCAATATGCATAAATATGTACTTAATCTGCTTAATACCTGTATGCATTCGGTTTGTGGTTAGTTGACACATGTGGAAGAGGTCACCCTTTTATTCATTTTGCCCATAAGCTCCACATTGCCAAAAATAGCTTTTTTTGTCCCGTTAACTACATCCTACACTTAGCCTGCCCTCGTCAAGCTAGTAGTTTATTTTCTTGGCATTGTTACTTTGTTTTTGGTGGCTAATGCTCATTTTGAGATGATGTTTGGAAGATGAAAAAGGAAGGAAAAAAGAAAAAAATAGAATTGAAAAAGAAAAAAGAAAACACATGCTGTACTGTAAAGGACGGTCGATCGACTGGTCTCATTGGTCGATCGACTGAAGCCCGAGAAAGAAAAAAAAAATTTAATTCGTATAATTCAAGTCTTTATTTAATGGCGATTTTTGCACCCATGTTGTATTTGTATCTTATGGGGAGTTGATTATTTCGGAGATTGTGAGATTTGTGCTTGATAATTAGCACCAGGTTTATTGTTGAAATTTTGAGCAAGAAGTTGGATGTTGTCATATGGTTTTGTTTGGGTACTAGCTTGATCACCTATACCTACACATTCCTATAAATGTTTAGCCTCTTCTTACCCAAACCTCACATATCCATATTTACCTCGGCATATGTCATGGTCATTTGTTCGGTTGGAATGCATATGTACAGTTCTAGAGATTATTTTCATATTAGATTGCAGGCATGTTCTTATAGGTCGTAGTTAGGTGAGTGTCACTACAAAATGAATTCTTTCTATCTTTTACATATTTTCACCTGTGCTTATGTGTGATTTGAGCGACCCATGAGAGTCCATAATGATAAGTCTATATGGTTGACGGTTTAGTAGTTTTTAACGACTACATAACTCGTTTGCATGATTTATATTGCTAATTGATTGTTAGTTGTTGCATTAAACTGGTTTAGGCTTTATAGTTGCATTTCGCTCTAAGATTGAAATCGTTCCAATTAGGTTTTAGGATCGAGTCTTGTTCTTGCTTAGGGACAAGCAAGGGTTTGGTTTGAAGAATTTTGATGCGTGTCTTAAATATGATGTTTTACACCCCATTTTACACGCATTTCAGAGCTCATTTATGTAGTTTATGCTACTATTCCCCCTATTTCCGTCTACTTTCGTGTTTTTGCACATTATTGCAGAAATGTGAAGAATCCAGCGGAAATCAAGCTAAATCCGTCCCCGAGTACCCGGCATTGCATTTGACGTGAAGTATTTACTCAAGGAACGAGCTTGGTGCGTATTTCGAGGCCTGAAAGACAATTTTATGAAAAATTAAAAGCGGACTATCAGCTAAACCAGTCGATCGACTGGCCTTCATGGTCGATCGACCAACCCACGACTTACAGAAGCTACTGTTCAGCGATAGCTCAGTCGATCGACCGGCCTCAATGGTCGATCGACCAAGCCGCTAATCTGCGTGAATTAAGAGATCGAGAAATAGGAAGCCCATAGTAGTTAGGTTTCAGTAATAAGTGTTACGTATATTCCTATATAACGTAGCTTTTGTTTTTCATGATAATCATTCAGTTATTAGGGAACTAATTAGGGTTTGGCATTCAAAGTTTTAATCGTTCAATACAATTTACTTTTGCATTCGATTTTTGATCTTTCTTCCTGCTTTTACGATATTCTTCTGCTCTTATTTCAGTTTTATTGCTCTATTTGTTCATAGATTAGAATTGCTAGAATAGTTTCCCAGAAGCCAAATTATCGTTTTATGCTAGTTGTTTATTTAGTAAATTTAATCATGAATTCAGTAGCTTTATTCGTAAATCTTATTGTTGTTTTCATCGTAAGTATGAGTAGCTAAACCCCCCCCCCCCCCCCCTGTGCTAGGATGTAGGGAATCCGTAGAAACAGGTGGCATTAGAATAGTGACCTAAATCGCGCCATGGTCGATCGACTGGGCCCCCTGGTCGATCGACTGGCCACGCTGAGATTACCTTCGTTTTAATTAATTAAACTGCTATGATTGACGAATCGAATGCATGCGACTAGTTAAATGCTTAGTATTTTATTGACCCAATAAGATCGAAAGATAGGGGAGGGAAATAGACTACCTAATTAAGATGACTAGATTAATGAGGTCGAAAGATAAGTTAATTTAGACATTTTAGTCACTTTTTAGGACGAAAGTTAGCATTAGTGATATTAGGGACCCGTAGTTAGATCGAAAGATGCTACCTGTTAAGAATGGACCGAGAGGACTTCTTATTTTCCCATCTCACGTGATTGTTTTAGACTTACCTAGTATATTGCCGCCGAAACTACAGTGAACCGAACACCCTAGTACCCCTTTTTATTTTTGATTTCACACATTTCTTTAGTTTCATTGCCTTTAGATATAGAACAAGTCAAACAAACCCCCACACAACTGTTACCTTAGACTAGAATTAGACAAGTAATAATTACATCTGCCCCTCTGCGGTTCGACCCTGGTACCGCTATCTATAGTTGTAGTGGGAATTATAAATATTATTTTTGACACCTTACGACGGGTATCATTAGACGCGAGAGGTTGTCAGAGGAGGAGAGGAGAGGAGGATGAAGACCCCTCCTACCAGGTGGTTGACGAGGAGGGTGGTGACGAGTAGTGTGCTGGCTACTCACTTCCCCAGTTTGCTGACTGGTTTGAGGAAGTTCGTCTTGTGAGTATTTTTGCTCTTTATTTCTTTTTATCTCCTTTTATTTTTATTTATTTTGTTTTGCATTCGGTTGTATTTTTCCCTTTCCCCTATTATTCTGCTGGTGTATGCTGGAGGACAATGAGGGCATTGTCCATTTTGGTTTGGGGAGGGTAATGCATCCTTTGAGTCTACATTTGCATTTGTTTTGCATTCACGTTCATTGCAATTTTGTTTGCATTTTCTTTTATTTTCAAAAAAATATGAAAAATTTAAAAAAAAATAGAAAATTCGAAAAATCAAAAAAAAAAATTCACGATTACTTTTGCATATAGGTTGAGTCAGAACGGTGTATTTCGATGATGAAATTGCACTACTTTTAGTCATTTTTGTTTAAGCCTTGCATAAACTAATATTATTTTAGCATTGTCTTATTGCATAATCTACGAGTTAATGTTAAAATTTAGCTGAACGAATTAAGGGCATTGTGGTTAATTTTGATGGATTAAGAAGCGGATGTGTTTTAGTTGGTTCTGTTTAGGTAGCTAGCTTGGCTGTTACCCTCACATTCCCAAAAATGTTTTGCCTTTCTTACCCATTACCTCACTTTTCCATACTTTTGTAAGCCCTCGGCTGTGACGGGACCTTGTTTGGTTGGAATGTATGTGTACAGTAACTAGAATTGTCTATCATACTATATTGCATGCATGTTTATGTCGGTCGTAGTCTAGGTGAACGTCTATATTTCTTCCTCTCTTATAATTAATTGCTTACCCTTTGCTTCATGAGAGAAGAGTGACCCGTGAGAGCCCATTATCAAAGGTCTTGCAAGGTCAACGGTTCAACTTTGTTATAAACATCTTACAACTCGTTTGCATTTGACAGTTTATGCTATAAGTATTAGTTTCCTTGCATTAAATCGGTTTAAGTGGATGGTTTGTAGCTTGCTAGTTTTTATTCCAATGCATTAGGTTGTTAGTTGAATTTAGGTTGCTTGGGGACAAGCAAATGTTTGGTTTGGGGAGATTTGGTACGTGTATTTTATATAGTCTTTTTAAGCCTTTTATTCACGTATTTCTATGCGATTCTCGTAGTTTTATACTACAAAATGCCCTGAATAGTCTACTTTGGTTTGTTTGGCTTTAATTGCAGGAATGGACCTCAAAGTAGCGGAATTGCACCTTTTACTATCCCGTTAGAATGCATTTAGGATATGGAAGAATTGGAGCGGAGATATCACTGTCTCGGGATGCGTGAAGTCGCCTTGGAAGAAAGATTATACGTCTTTTGGCTTGATTCAGTAGTAGTTTGCTCGATCGAGTGGTTTTGTTGGTCAAGTTACTCAATCGAGAGCATGTAGATCGACAGGTGGCTTAATGGAGGTCCTCGATCGAGAAAAGGAAGTCCTCAATCGAGAGGTTTGGCTGGATGTTTCCTCGATCGAGAGCATTGAAGATGCTCAATCGAGCACTTTGCTAGCTGATGCGAGATTTTCTCGCATAATCTTATTTATCTTAAGTTACGTGTTTAATAAATATCTTTCCTATATAAAGGAAAGACGTCATTAGGTTTAGGTTATCTAATTTTCATCTCATCTTTACCTAAAAAATTCAGTTTATATTAGCTTAATCTTGCTCGACGTTGGTTTGCTTTCATTTTGCCGGATCTCAAAGTTTTGTAATCTCTTTTTACTCTCTTTATTTAATTTAATTCTCTTTTGCATACTTTTATTATTGTCTTTTAATTTCTGGTTTTATTATTATCGTTATTAAGTTTATGTTATTTTTCCATAATCATCTTTATATCATGTTTTCTATTGCTTCATCAATTGTTATTGTTTTATTTACCGCCATGAGTAGCTAATTCCCTTAGTGCTAGGATTAGGGAAGCCATGATAGTAAAACAATGATGCTTTAATTATATTAGGAGGTTTTCAATGTGAGAATTGTTTCATAGCAATATAATTGTAATTGTTTAGTTGAGTGCACGCTTCTAAATTAATTAAACCGGTTAAACTTAGACCTAGATCGGAAGATTGGAATGAACCTATTGAGAGAGATTCGTCGAGAGGAAAACTTGAGTACTCTTGAATCTGTTCTAGAAAACTTTACTTTTACGGAAGATCAGTCTTTAAAGGAAGACACCTCTATTTCTTCAACCAAATATGAGAAGATGCCTAACATTGCTAGTCATTCTGAGCCGACTGCTCATTCTATTCCGAAAGGTTTCAAGCTTTCGACTGATGATGAGGGGAATACCTTTGATATTCGGCTCTCCTATATTAATATGGTGGAAAGAAACATGTTTAGAGGAGTAGCTGGTGAGGATCCGAGGAAGCATATGGAGGTCTTCACAGATTATTGTTCTACCATTCCCGCTACTAAGGGAGTGACACAAGAAAAGATAAAAGAAGTCCTGTTTCCTTTTTCTCTTATTGATGGAGCCCGAGAATGGTTAACCGATTTGGATAGGACTGCAGTTGGGATTACTGATTGGGAAACCTTAGCTCTTGCTTTCTACAAGAGATACTACCCTCCACAAAGAACTAATGCATTGCGAGGGCAGATTACAAGTTTCAAACAAAGTCCATCTGAGAACTTGTACGAAGCATGGTGTATATTCAAGAAGCTGGTTAGGTCTATCCCACATCACGGGTTTGGCCAGTGGTTTCTATGCAACCAGTTCTACAATGGGTTGTATGATGATCCCCGGGCTATCTTAGATGCTGCAGCCAATGGAAGATTTCAGAAGAATATTGATGATGATAAGGGCTGGGGTATTATAGAAGAGATGGCGACCCATTGTGCTGAATATGGGAATCCAAGAAGTGGTACTAGAACGGTCTCTACTGGCTCAACTGGAAGCCGTGAATGCAAGATTTGATAAGTTCGAGTTGCAAGTCGCAGGAAATCAACAGACGGTTCAATTGTTGACTAAATAAGAGACCGTCTCATGTGAGAGGCGGTGGTACTGATGGTCATACTGCGGTGGAATGCTTAACTGAGAAGGAGCAAGTCTAGGCCTTTCAATAATATAGGCAAGGAGGCTCTTATTGTAACAACCAAGCCGAAGTTCATCCCAATTTGAGGTGGACTAGCCAAAATGTTTTGAATCCTACACCTCCACCGCAGCAACAACAAGCTTATCTGCCGCCTCATAAAGCTCAACAACAAGGCTATCAAAAGTCTCCTTCTTTACCACCGCCGTAATAAGGTGCCTCTTCTAGGGGCAATAATAACATAGCCGAGTTGAAGTCGATGGTGTAATCTTTGGCCATCCAAATGCAGAAAAGTGACCAAGCAAAGGATGCTTCTATCAAATTGCTTGAGTCCCAAATGGCTCAACTGGCTAGTAAGCAAGCTTTGAGACAACCCGATCAATTACCGTCACAACCTGACAAGAAGCCATATGAGACGGTAAATCTGATCAATTTGAGGAGTGGTCTTTCCTATGAGGGACCCAAAATATCAAAGGAGAATGCTGAATTTTCTGACTCGGGGATTGAAGCTACTGTTCAATGAAAGGCGTCTTTTGATGAAGAAGTGACTATTCTGCGTGATGTACTCGATCGAGGGATTACTGATGGTCTATCGAGTACATTTGCTGAAAAAGTGGTCGATCGAATAGATGAAAGTGCTCGATCGAGCACTGAGGAAAAGAAGGATCTCGATCGAGTAAATCAAAGTGCTCGATCGACCACTACTGATGAGAAAACTACTCGATAGAGAGGTAATATTCCTCGATCGAGAAATATCGATGCTGAAGGTGAGAATTCGTCGTTAAAGTCTACTTTGAAAGATGATAAGAAGAAAGATGAAGACTCGTCTACTCCAATTCCGGTCCCATTTCCGGGAAGATTGCAGAACAAGAAGATTGAGCAACAATTCTGTAAGTTTGCTGAAGTTTTGAAAAGTCTTCATGTTTCCGTACCATTTGCTGAGTTACTAACCCAGGTACCCTCCTACATGAAATTTATGAAAGACATTTTAGCACGTAGGAGGCATATAAATGACCATAAGACGGTGGCTTTAACTGAAGCGGGCACTGCCCTTATTCAAAATAAGACCTCACTTAAGTTGTCCGACCCGGGTAGTTTCCCCATCCATGTCACATTGGGACCCTTTTAATTGATAATGCTTTGTGCGATTTGCGAGCTAGCGTGAGCGTTTTACCATTGTCTCTTGCCAAGAGGCTTGGTTTGACCAAATTTCATTGTACCAATATGACCGTACAGATGGCCGATCGTACTGTATCACGCCCTTTAGGTATCTTAGAGGACATACCTGTCAAGATCGGGAAATTTTTTATTCCCATCGACTTCGTAGTCTTAGATATCCCCGAAGACTCATATACTCCTATTATTTCAGGACGACGTTTTCTATATACCGCTCATACAGTAATAGACGTCGGGGGGAAGACTTTGACTTTTCAGGTAGGTGATGAGGAATTGACCTTTTACCAGTCTAGTGTTCGTAGGGCACCTATGCAAGTCAAGCCATGCAATGTTATTGCCTCTAAAGACCTTGATACGGAACATCCAAATGATAATATTGAAACATGTGCTGCTATGTTAACACCTCCGCCCCAGATTGGGAGCAATATGGAGGACCATCCTGTCATTTCTGTTGTTACAGGTCTTGGCAGAGTGGACATTGGAGATCCCGGTGATGAAAGTACATTGGAATTTGAGCCCATTGCTAAAGACAGTGTCAAAGGCGCGGAAGAAGAAGAGAAGGACAAGCCCGACAAAGTAAAGAAAGGAGTAAAGGCATATGTAGATGCAGACTACTCTCCTTTGATCAATTCAAGTACATGGAGGCCTAAAGGGATGGTCTGCGATGCTGAAGGGACCTCCTCCAGTCAAAAGCCCTCTTTCGGGCTATTTAAGTGTTTCGGAAGATGAGCCGTAATGCTATTCGGCTTGTAAAAACAATTTGTAATTTTGGATTTGTTAGACACTTTTATTGCATTTAGACATTAGGCATAGACGTTAGTTTAAATAGTTTAGGACGAATTTTGGCTGCGTACTGTTATTTTGGTATTTTTGCGGGAAGTATTTTTGCGTTTTATGCAGGCTGGGAGAATTTTAGATCATTAGGAAGCGTGCCAAGATAGAGGAAAGTCCTCGATCGAACACCTTATATGCTCGATCGAGCAAAATGCCAAGAGAAAGCCTTCGATCGAACTGTTTAAAGTTCTCGATCGAAATGGCTTATTTCAGGGGTTCTCGATCGAGTTGTCATGTGCTCGATCGAGCAGAATTGAAGAGGAAAGGTTCTCGATCGAAATGACTTATTTCAGGGTTTCTCGATCAAGTTGTCCTGTACTCGATTGAGCAGAATTGAAGAGGAAAGGTTCTCAATCGAATAACTTCAAAGCCCTCGATCGAGCAAACTCTCAAGTGAGAAGAAAAGTTCTTGATTGAGTATGTTACACCCACTTAATCGAGCAAAAGGAGGAATAGAGTTTTCGAACGAGTAGTTTAAAACCACTCGATCGAGCAGTTTCTGCGCATATACTCGAGGGAGTACCTTCTTTTCCCTTGTTCTATTTTCAATTTCCTCTCTATTGTTTTCCCCAATTCCTCGACACCCCCTTCAACTTAAATCTCCATTTTCCTTCCCAAATTTACCAAATTAATTGCCCAAATACTTTCCTAGTGTCAATTAAACCGTTTCCCCCTTGTTTGCATCAAAAAAATTTCGATTTAAATTGCGATTTACAAGCTAGGGTTTGCGAAAATCTAGTTAATTTGATTAATTTGAAGCTTTTTCGGTTTTAATTGCTTATTATTGTTGGGTAATTATTCAAGTAAGTTCTTCTCCCCTTTCTTATTGTTTAATTGCGATTTTACCTTAGTTTTATGCGAATTAGGGTTTTAGAAATCGATTTGGGGAAAAATTCGAATTGGTTGATTGTTTATTAGGAACTTGCTTATTATTGTTGCTATGGATATTGCTAAGGAAACCGGACTCGAAAAACCCGTTTCTGCTACTACTCTGTCTACTTCTTCGATAGTGGTCCCTGCTACTGCTACTGTCCCTACTGTTACCACCCTTACTGCGGTGGTTACTACTGCTACCACTACTACGGTGTCGACCCCTACTGAGTCGACAGCCGCTGCTGTCACCACGACTACTGCCCTTGTTCCTGCTGCTGTCGTTACTACTGTTGCCAGAGCTACCGGTTCGCGCTCTGGGATGAGTACGGGGTTTCGTGCTGCTGCTTGACGTGCCGCTGCTAGGCACAATGCTGACACTTCCACGGAGACTTTACCTGAGTTTCCGCAGGTACGTTTTAATCCCTGTCCCATCGCACTTGATTTTTAAATTTGATGGAATGTGACATGACATCGACGCGTTTCCTGTGTCGACCTTCCTTATAGAAATTGGGAATCTTAGAGCTCGTTGTTGAGCTTCTTAACGGGATGGGAATGTCGGGATTGGCCACCTTGAAAGAGCTCACCTATTGACAATCGACCGTAGAATTTTTCAGCTCTTTCAAGTTTCACCCTGCGGCCTATGCGACTGACCATGGGAGCAAGTGCATTACTTTCAGACTATTTAACACCACCTTTACTTGGACCTTAGCTGAGTTTGGGGAGAGGTTGGATTTAGTTAGTGACGGTTTTCTTGAGCCTCCTAGGAAGCTCGTGTCTCAAATTTGGCCTACACATGCACACGCTCCCGTCGGTCAGCGACGTGGTGCTCACATCCACTTACCCCCAGCCCGTTATTTTCTCCGTCTGCTAGGAGAAACAATTTTCGGTCGTCATGAGCCTAACAACGTTAATAACACTGAGCTGTCAATTCTAGCCGGGTACTTGAACATCGTTAGCGGTGCCCCATTTTTTTTAACATTTCCTACTTGACAGCTCAGCACTTTAACGTTGTCGGGTCAAAATAATCGGGCACGATAGCTTGTGGTGGGTTAGTGACTCGCATTGCCCGCAGCCTTTTCCCCGATTTTCCCCGTGGTCTTAAATTTATAGATAAGGATAATCTCATCGACATTCTAGTCATGTCTTCTATGAACTAGTTATCAGCTGACCATCGGACGTGGAAGATAGGCACTTCCCCGTCCGTGACTTTACCTTCACTCTCTCTACCCCGTCTTTTACCTTTGACTATTGTGACGGGTAGACTTCCACTACCTCCACCTTCTTACCTCCTTGACTTCACCCCTACCGTTTCTAGGAAACGAAAGAGGACTTCCTCTGCTGTTAGGGAAGTCGGAGAGGGGTCTCGATCTACACAGGCTAGGCACGCGTCCGCGTCCACGCCCACGCCTACACCTACACCTACACCCCCTGTCTCTCAGCCGGCTTTACCGGCTAATTTTGTTGCACCTCCTACTTTTGAGGCGCCCGAGGTCATGGACCAAGGGCGTCGTGATGGTTTGTTGTTGGATATGTACAGGAGAGTTACTCGTATGGAGCGGGATTAGGCTCTTGCCTTATTCCCTCTTTACGAGTACCACATGATGCGAGGTCGTCCTTGTAACACCCCCATAATCCAAGTGCCTTACCAGGACCACTCAGGTAAGAAGATATTACCATCTCGGTTACCTGAGGCATGATATTCATAAGACAATAACGAAACAACTTAAATGATATAACTTTTAGTGAAAAGTACAACTGAAACCAAATCCCACAATACGGGTACAAGTTCTTAAAACCAATTGTCTACTGAAATACTGAGATGTCATAAAACTAAAAGACTACAGCGGAAGACTTCTATCGTCAGATGGTGGCACCTCCGCCTATCCCAAAGACTCAACTCAAACCCGCTCAATTACTGACTCACCATCCCCGAATGGATCACCGCAGTTTACAAAACAACAACCGGGTCCGTACTAATCACACAACTCAATATACATCATCAATAAGATAAACAGACGACTTAACGATCACACACACAACCACACCAATTCCAACAATCTCAATCACCGACCGTCCCTTTGGACCGATCCCGCGATGGGGGACCGCAGCCGTACCCACCAAATCCCCGCTCCTCATAACGAGCTATAACCCTGTCCATTAATGTGCACATCCCCTTCCGTGGCGGGTTCCACGAAGGGCGAAACTAGGGCGTGAAGCCACTCCAGCAAGTGACCCCACTCAGCCAAGGACACGCCTCGAGAACCAGAGACAAACAATCACAATCAACAACTGTCACAATACAATTACTATATTATTTAATCAACCACAACACATCAACAATCATCCCATTATGGGACTAATACTGAGTAGGAAATCCTACCCGGAAAGCACAACCGTCGACGGTCGGTCTACAATTTGAATCAAAAAGCTTCTTCTACGAACCCTCCTCCTATCACAACATACAAATGCTACCAAATCACAAACTACTCAAAAACCCCCAAATCCCTAGATTAGGGTTTAACCAACTTAAAGGAAAGACAACAAAAAGGGTACATAGATCTTACCCTTGACGCAAGGATCTCAACGGTATAACAAACGATGAAAACCGACCTTCCAAACTCCGGGATTTGCTAACAATGCGATTAATATGATGAACGTACTTGCTTTCTTTCTTTAACAGTAAATTAGGTTTTGCAAAAGTGTTTAGCATAATGACGAAGAAGGTTATATATCTTAATCGCATAATTAACAAAACCCGAAAAAAACTCCCCGTAAACCGGCTACTCGATCGAGTACCCAAGGTACTCGATCGAGTACCCCCTTACTCGATCGAGTATCCTAGTTACTCGATCAAGTACCCAACAGATCAGAAACTCTTTTAAAACGCAACTCACCCTTACTCGACAGAGTAAGGCCTACTCGATAGAGTACCCAAAGACTCATAAATACGGAGTATTACAGTCCTGTTCCAGCTGGCTGGCCACACCCTTCCTTCTACCGGTACCCGGTGGAGGGGTACCCTCAGCCAGAGAGCGAGGAGGACTCGGCAGAGAGAAAGGAGAGGCTCTGAGCTGAGTTAGTCGCCTTGGAAGAAAGATTATACGCCCTTTGGCTTGATTCAGTAGTAGTTTGCTCGATCGAGTGGTTTTGTTGGTCAAATTACTTGATCGAGAGCAAGTGAAATGTGAATAGACCTTGATCAAGACCCTGCTGTGCTCGATCGAGAGGTGTCTTAATGGAGGCCTTGATCGAGAAGAGGAAGTCCTCGATCGAGAGGTTTGGCTGGATGTTTCCTCGATCGAGAGAATTAAAGATGCTTGATCGAGCACTTTGCTAGCTGATGCGAGATTTTCTCGCATAATCTTATTTATATTAAGTTACGTGTTTAATAAATATCTTTCCTATATAATGGAAAGACATCATTAGTTTTAGGTTATCTAATTTTCATCTCATCTTTACCTAAAACATTCAGTTTACATTAGCTTAATCTTGTTCGACGTTGGTTTGCTTTCATTTTGCCGGATCTCAAACTTTTGTAATCTCTCTTTACTCTCTTTATTTAATTTAATTCTCTTTTGCATATTTTTGTTATTGTCTTTTAATTTCTGTTTTTATTAGTATCATTATTAAGTTTATGTTATTTCTCCATAATCATCTTTATATCATGTTTTCTATTGCTTCATCAATTGTTATTGTTTTATTTACCGCCATGAGTAGATAATTCCCTTAGTGCTAGGATTAGGGGAGCCATGATAGTAAAACAATGATGCTTTAATTAGATTAGGAGGTTTTAAATATGAGAATTGTTTCATAGCAATATAATTGTAATTGTTTAGTTGAGTGCACGCTTCTAAATTAATTAAACCGGTTAAATTCAGACCTAGATTGGAAGATTGGAATGAATAGACCTGTTATGAACAATAGACTACACTAATGAGGGCGGAAATTAAGTTAGTAGTATTTTAGGGCGGATAGCGGACCTGAAGGACCTTTCCTTCACCCTTCTCACATCAGACCGACTGACCCTACCTTTAGCAAAATTGTGTGATATCATGGTGAACCGACATCCTAACATCTTTCTCTCTATTTGATCACATCCTTTTTCATTCTTATCTGTTTTAATTGTTGTCTATTTCATTGGCTTTAATTCCGTTCAGTAGTTTAGTCAAATCAACTCAAAACCCACCAATTTGTGACCGTGACGAACTAGATAACAAGTAGATACAATAGCCTCCCTGTGGATATGATGCCCGACTTACCCCAGCTATATTAGTTAGAGCCGGTTGGTTTATTTTTGATAGGGTTGCGACAGCTGTGTCAACGACGACGCATAAGGTTCGTTGATAAGTTAGATGAATACATGGAAGATAAAGAGAAGGTAGAATCTTCGTCACACTGGTGGTTGACGAAGGAGGCGTCTGGACGGTGGCGCAAGGGGTGAGTGGTGGATGGCGGCGAAGTGAATGAATGAACCAAGACGATGGTAAAACATTAACTAAGTTCAACCTCCGAAAGCAGAGTGCGTGCACTGGCGACGTGGCCGACGGTGGGTTGAGGTTCTGGATAAGGATAAGAGAGGCTAGGGTGGATTGAAAAGTGTGGGGGCCTGTTAGTTTGATAAAGCATTGAGAATATATTGGGTTTGTTATTAGTTTTGTAATTGAGTTTTATTCATAGTACGTTCTTACCGAGTGGATTAGTGACTCGCATTGCCCGCGGCCTTTTCCCCGATTTTCCCCATGGTCTTAAATTTATAGATAAGGATAATGTCATCGACATTCTAGTCATGTCTTCTATGAACTGGTTAGCTACTGACCATCGGACGTGGAAGATAGGCACTTCCCCGTCCGTGACTTTACCCTTCACTCTCTCTACCCCGTCTTTTACCTTTGACTACTGTGACGGGTAGACTTCCACTACCTCCAACTTCTTACCTCCTTGACTTCACCCCTGCCGTTTTTAGGAAATGGAAGAGGACTTCCCCTGCGGTTAGGGAAGTCGGAGAGGGGTCTCGACCTACACAGGCTGGGCACGCATCCGCGTCCACGCCCACGCCTACACCTACACTTACACCCTCTGTCTCTCAGCCGGCTTTACCGGCGAATTTTGTTTCACCTCCTACTTTTGAGGCGCCCGAGGTCATGGACCAAGGGCGCCATGATGGTTTGTTGTTGGATATGTACAGGAGAGTGGATCGTATAGAGTGGGATCACGCTCTTGCCTTATTCCCTCTTTACGAGTACCACATGATGCGAGGTCGTCCGGTTTCAGCTGGCTGGCCACACCCTTCCTTCTACAGGTACCCGGCGGAGGGGTACCCTCAGCCAGAGAGAGAGGAGGACTTGGCAGAGATAGAGGAGAGGCTCCGAGCTGAGTTAGATGCGAGAGGTTGATAGGCTATCGCACACCTATGCAAAGATAATATTTATACCCTAGTAACAAATTAATGTAGTACTTAGGGGTCGAACCCAAAGGAGACGAGAGTTATTAATTAATTGTTATGGAGCGAAGTTTATCTTGAGTCGATGCGGTTGATTGATTGATTGGTTGATTATGCAAATAAAATGAAAACAACAATAAAAAGAAATTGTCAAGGGAGGTCGGGTCACACATGCTAATTACGTAAATGTTTATGTCAAGTTAGGAAGTTTATTTTGCGGTAAATGTTTAGGCTTAGAGATACCCACCTTACGGCATTAGTATCAACCATAGACCGGGTTCTAGAGAAACTCTCGTCCATGACTAGGTCGTCCTAATACACATGCTTTGTCTAATTCGGTTTCATTCCTCTCGACTTTTAGAAAGAATGAACAAACTTAATCGATGAATAAGGCCTTTAAACATAGATTAAACATTATGGTGCAAACATGTGATAGAAACAATTATGCAATATTAACTTATCCTTATTTTGACATTTACACATTACTTAATCATGCATGACTTCCCTTATTCCCTAGACAAAGGTAAATTATTCTCACATTGTGAAAATATAAACTAAACTGATGCTAATTGAAATGATAAATAACATAATTAAAATAAAGATAAAATTACCTTGAATGGAAATAGAAGAACAATTGCAAATGGAAATAACTTGGAATAAATCTTGAACTTGATAATAGAAATGTTGTAACAAACTTATACAAGCTAAACTAAACCATCTTCCACCTACTATGTCAAGATATCCCCATGCATGCTATATCCCGTCAAAAATAGCGAATCAAGAGCTATCAAGCCAAAAATGGGACAAACAAGAGGGCATAAGTAGGACAAGCAAAGAATTAGAATCAAAAATTCACACAAATTTTTCAAAATTTCCCACTAAATCTATACTAACTAAATGCAAACTAACTAATATGCGAATGCAATCTCCCCCCAAGCTAAACATAACATTGTCCTCAATGTGCCAACAATCAAATTACCCAACTAAACAATAAAAACGGCGCAAAGCACATAAACAAGAAGGACAAGAGGTCATATTTAATGGGTTGCGAGAAATAAACTAAAGTGCAAAACAAATAAAACTTACTAGACTAACGAGCCTCCCCCCAAGCTAGCATAAAAATTGGGGGATTCCTCCATTTAGCATCTCATAAAAAAAAATGGGTCAAAAATCCGGTGGGTACGAGGTCCTTGATGCTAAAAGAGGTTTTCGGAGGTGATTTGATTGAAAAATGAAGAAAAAAATAGAGATAAGAAGTACCGTCCCTTGCTTTTGTAGCATATGGAAAAGATTAGAATATCCCGTCTTTTTATTAAAACGCGTAATAAGAAGTACCGTCCCTTGCTTTTTTTTTTTTTTTTTTGCAAATGGAAATGTTACGACCCCGAACGGGGTTACAACACAGGGTATTATGCTATCCTTCAAAAGGCCTCTTCTCCTCTTCAAATACCTACAAATCGCAACTCAAAATAGCTAATTAGTCTAATATTTATTCCTATGAAATTGCGTAAAAATTGAAATAAAACAAAAACAAACTAGTTTTTTCTAACGGATCCTCCATCGTCCTCTAAAAAGCACGTCAATGCCCTTAGAAGTCTATCATATATCTGCGCATGAGCAACATGAAAACAAATGTACGCAATTGATAAGATTAAAACATGAAAGAGCAAGGGTAAAAATTTATAAATCTTATCGATGGGCGCAAGAGAGACTTCAAATATTACCACCGTATCACTCCACTCGTCAGTAAGAGATGGAGCATCATGCTTAAGACCATAAAAAAAATTGTTAGAGCACAAATTATAATCATAAATGGTCTCAAATGGGTGGTAAGTCGAATGAAAGAGGAGAGGATCATCAAAAATGGGAGGTTTATCCCACTTAATTTCTAAGTCGAAAGTGCTTAGACCTCTATCCTCCTCAAATGGATCAACAATATCTTCTACAAATAAATTGTCAATGGGGTCAAAAGACTCGGGAGAAACCTCATTAGAATTACAAAGAATCTCGACAAATTCATTTATAGAAGGTGACTCATCTACTATGGGGTTAATGTCATCAACATGAGTCTCTACATTTTCTATTTGAATGACACTAGGGGGGATTTTAAAAGATAAAATCGGACCATCATCATCATCCAATAGCTCAAAATCTTTAGTAGCAAAAGACTCACAATGGGGAGGTAGAAAAGCAAAAGGAGAGAAGATAGGCTCACGTCGTCTCAGTTTCCCTTGAGAATTTTTTCCCAAACGAGCCTGTAACACTTTAAGCTACTCTTCGATGCGCCAATAATGGAATTGGCGTGCTAATTCTCGACATTCGGAAGCCATAAAATCTAAGAAATTCCAAAGTTCCAGCCCAATCATGTAGTAGAGACTCCCATTACTCAATTTTAGAGCCAATCCACGGGTCTCGGAATCCATGCCGCCAAGCACGAAATGACCCAAGTAATTCCCATCAAGGACATGTCCAAAGGAGATGAGACTATCGCAAAAGTTGTAGAATCGGTCAAGATAGTCAGGAAAAGGCTCATCTTGGAGTTGTGGGATGAATTCGTAACTCATTATGTAATGCCAAGCTTTATTACCTACAAAATAGGCACTAAAACTACAAGAAAATAGTGAGATGAATCTCAAGGAACAAGTGTTCCTCGAGACAAAATAAAAAGATAAAATTCAACAACTAATTAGCAAACAAAACCGTCTCCCCGACAACGGCGCCAAAATTTGATAGGCTATCGCACACCTATGCAAAGATAATATTTATACCCTAGGTAACAAATTAATGTAGTACTTAGGGGTCGAACCCAAAGGATACGGGAGTTATTAATTAATTGTTATGGAGCGAAGTTTATCTTGAGTCGATGCGGTTGATTGATTGATTGGTTGATTATGCAAATAAAATGAAAACAACAATAAAAAGAAATTGTCTAGGGAGGTCGGGTCACACATGCTAATTACGTAAATGTTTATGTCAAGTTAGGAAGTTTATTTTGTGGTAAATGTTTAGGCTTAGAGATACCCACCTTACGGCATTAGTATCAACCATAGACCGGGTTCTAGAGAAACTCTCGTCCATGACTACGTCGTCCTACTACACATGCTTTGTCTAATTCGGTTCCATGCCTCTCGACTTTTAGAACGAATGAACAAACTTAATCGATGAATAAGGCCTTTAAATATAGATTAAACATTATGGTGCAAACATGTGATAGAAACAATTATGCAATATTAACTTTGTAACACCCCGTAATTTCGGACCGTTATTATATTACGGAAGTAATTAATTAATCAAGTTGAATTTAATATTAATGTATTTGAAGTAATAATAATTCAATAAAATATAATTCTATTATATTTTGAAGAAAAGTATTTATTTTGATAGTTTCGAAATGTTTAAAAATAGTTTAAACCTTGTAAAAACCTTTTATTTCGAAATAAGGGCATATCGGGGAAAATGGCAATTCTTGTGAAAATTGGGCAAACGATTTTGGAAATGGGTCATATGAGTACTCAATCTTCTTGTAATCTCGTGTTTAAGAACTTTGGCATTGTCGGAATTTGCATTTGACGAACGGCTCTAATTATCGTCGAAACGGGCCAAAACCGACTAATAAAATTCCGCAAAAAATCCCGTCTCTTCCCCTTTTGAACGTCACACCCCTTCCTCCTCCTTTCCTTTACATTTTTCTTTTCCAACTTCATCTCCCTTGAATGTTCTAAAGCATTCTAAACATAAACCACCATTTTCATACTTTTCTAAGCTAATTTTCATCGTAATTTACTCGTTTCTACTCCAAATTTCATAAGGATTACATATTTGGAATCCTCTCTTCATTTCCAACATCCTAGTATGTATTAAATTCATTTGCCCTAAATTTATTTTGTCCACCATTTTTAGGGTTTTGATTATTAGTGCTTATAATTGTGTTTTTATTGTTTATTTAGGTGAAGATTTAGAAGACGAGTGTGGAGACTCGTATATAGTTGAAGATAGTGGCTAGTTTGTACATTAGGGTTTGGTGTTCAAGGTGCTAGTTGCTCATTTTGTTGCTAAAGGTAACATATTTCGAGTTACTCGACGAATTAATGTCACATTCTTTGCTTTTTGTATGATTTTGTGAATGTTATTTGAGTGGCTTATTTCACATGAAAATATGTGTTAAATTCATGTCTTTTGTATGTTTAAGTTCACATATTAGTATGGAAATGAAATGGGAATGATTAATTGATGCTTAAAACGATGTTAAAATGAACAAAATTGGAGAAACGGAGGGTTGGGGGTGGCGGCCCAGCAGGCCCGGCAGGCCCGTGCAGGCCCACGGCAGGCCCGGGTTGGCCCGTTGCTTGTTTTTGCGATTTTCCATGCGTTGTTTGTCGTTTCGGATGTATTAATGTTCTATTTAGTATAAGTAACATATGGGTAGTCTTATGAAAAGAATAATGTTAGTAGTAAATATAATGTTGATGGTAAAGTTATGCTTATATGGGTAGTTGGCACATGTTAGGATAGGTTATAATATGAAATTGCAATGAATAGGCTTAAAATGTATTCTATAGCGATAATTGTAATGTTTGGATGATTATCGAAAATCGAGCCTTAGTCCCTTTGTGAATCGATGTCGATCAATTGTGTGATTGGTCACCGCGATTGAACCCGTACTGTCGCGCAGGATGGGGTTGCGGGTAAAAATTCGGTTGGATGAAAATTATTGTGAAAAATGGATAATTGGCCTTATTCTTGTTTTAGGCCATTTATTATGTTTTTAGTTCACATGTGTTGTTGGTTGAATTGAATGGTTTCTTATATTGTAGAAACGGCCTTAGATTCCCTGAAACCTTTAATATTGTTAATATTGCTTGAAGTGGAATTTGGTATTGAATACTTCTTGCAGGTTGTTGTGTTTGTCATAGATGGGCCTTTATAGTCTTTGACGAGTATATGTTTACTGCTTAATAGCCTTTGTGTTCCTCACTTGGTGGGATTATATCCAAGTTGGGGCATGACCTCGTTACTTATTTTGAGGGTAAGTGGTCAGCTTAAGTACTAGCCAACCCTTTGGTGGACTCCTTAGGGTACTCACTTTGTTTTAAAAAATTGTGGGTCTTGGGTGCGGTGGTGTGTATCCGCATGTCAAGGTCTCTGTGATTTAGGACTAGGGTTGTGTTGTGTCTTGGCCATGTTTTGATAGAACCTCCGAGCCAAGATACCGGTTCGATTACCTTCCCTACCTCGTGGTATAGACTCGAGTTCTGAGTGACTATTGACGGTGCTAAGAACTTATGCTGTCTTTGATATATTGCCCTTTCTTGTATGGTGATTTTATGAATTGTAATAGGTGAGATGCAAGCCGGTTACAATTGATAAAGTTTGGATTACTGCTTGTTATATGTTTCACATGATAGTTTAATTTGGTCAGTTTAGTGCTCATATGATAGAATACTCGATAATTAATTTATTTATGATGTTGTTTACATGTTACATTACATGTTACATTAAATATGACATTTCGTGGCTGGGAGGACTCGAAGTTACTCCCCATTGAATTGTGGCTTTCGTGTTTGTATAAAATGCGATTGTGAGTTGATGATGATTAAATGGGGTACACGGTCGAGCTAGTGAGCAAAAGAACCTTGGACTTAGTTTGGTTATATTTTGTAGTAAACCTTTAAACATATGGTTGTGTTTATATTTTGGAGGGACATATGTCTCCCTCTTTTACTTTGGTTTGTATCACTTTACTCTCGCGACTTTAGCGTGGTTATGTAAATTAGTTTGTTAGTATTTGCAGGTTTTGGCACTCTTCATTTGGAAATGTTTGTGAATGGTTTAGAAAAGTTTTTAAAATTACAGGTTTTATTTAGTTGAACCAATTACAAACATATCCTGTCAGTTTTTCTGTAGAATTTACGTGTTTATTTATTGCTAAAAATGAGGATGTCACAGTTGGTATCAGAGCATATTTGCTCCCGACGCACGTTTGTGCACCCCAATATAAAGAACTTGACCTTAAAATAACAAACCTGAGAGATGGGTAGGATGGGTAGACTTAGGACCTTATGTTGTAGTCTCTTTGTGATTGCTCTTTGTTAGGTACTAACATGTTTGTTGATTGTCATTTTATAATTGTTGTGCCCTTGGATCAATAACTGTGAATTTATCAACGTGAAGATCAAGACATGGTGCCTATTGCAAGAAATTGAAGATTTGTTCAACTTTGAAGAATGCTTCTACTTCCTCGAAGATGTTTCTCATTCTTTGTGTACCTTGCCCTGTTCTTTACTTCTTAATGCTTATCCCTTCTTCTAAATCCTCTTTTCTTTCTCCTTGTGAGTCACTCTTATATTTCCTAACTTGTTCTTTGTTCCTTGCTTATCCTTACTTAACGCCTTTTGATAGCACTATTTCTTTTGAGAAATGTTGACCTTGGTTGGAAATTATGACCTTTGAGGAGATAGTTTGTGTTTGACCCTTAATCCTGGTTTTGAGAGGATGTGATGTTAGAAAGACTTAGGTAAGGTGATGAGACATACTTAGTGATTCTTATACCTAGTTCCTTGACAAAGTGAGTATAATTGATTGGTGGATTCTTTGTGTTAGGAATGAGTTGCCTATGTGATTAAAGTTATAGAACTTGGCTTTGTTGTTTATGTTTGGGATTTGAAAGCTTAGTAGGTTGAGCGTCGTCGCCTTAGGAGTAAAAATGAGTTAAGTTTAGGATATGAATTTGGAAGAAAACCCATTTTTAGATGTTAACAATCCCGTATAGATTGGTAATGTGATTTGATGTTAGTTGTTCCTTGAGAACTTTGTTGAGAAATCTTTGTCAATTCATTCTTTGGTGTTTAAAACATTGAGGTTGTGTCGAGTGCTTGAGATAAAGAGATGCTTTTATACTTGAGTGGTAGATTTGCTTTAGGGAAATCCTAATATGTGATAAGGTAGGTGGAAGAAGTATCTAACCGATTTATCACCCCTTAAGAGAGCGTTTATTTTACCTTGACCCTTGTTTTGGGATTTTGTCGTTTTGTTATGAAGGTACAATACCCTAATAGACGTGACCTTGTTAGAGAGAACCTTAAGTTTTAGGAAGCGTATGGATTAAGCCTTAAAATCCTCTTTCATACCATTAATCGTTTTCCTCCCTTTCGTTCATACCTTGGTTGGATTTGATTCTAAGTATAAAAGTTTACTCGTTATTTCCTTGTCTTGAATACCTCCCTAATTCTAATATCTCTTACTGGTTGTTAACTAGTTATCTTTATTATTCGACTCTTTTAGTCTCACACCCTGGCATGTTGCTTAAGTTTCCTTGTTGTCTAAATTCCCTTTCTCCTCGATCATAAGTGTTACCGTTCATACCTCCTTTCCTCGCTTCCTCTTGCTCCTCCCTTAAGTTGGATGCTAGTGACCTATAAAAACTCTATCTTTGACATCCTTGCTGACCTTACTTCAATTCTTACCCTATGGAATTCATCGTGGCTCTTTTGATTAGTTAAGTTTGAATCCTTTTAGCATACTTGTATCTATGATGCCTAATAAGTCACTTTTCTATTCGTACAATTTCTAAACAATTTAAACTATCATTTTTGTTTCGGTGTTAAAAGTTTATGTTACTTTTGTAAAACCTTACATATTATAAAAATTTGGAAAATGAAAATTTGATTTAATTCCATAATTGTTCCTTTAGTATAAACTCATTTATCATGATTTTAATTGCTAAACCCGATATTTCTTTAAATTTTATCCAATTTCTATTAACCTTGATCTATTTATGATTTCTTTGTCAAAGTTTAAGATTACATTTTCAGAAATTTGATTCCCTTTCGAGTTTAAAAGTGAAACCTTTATTTCTATTTTGACTTTTTGCAAAAGAAAAATTTGAGTAGATTACCTTTCTCTTATTTTGATTTTAACGTTGATCGGATGTTAGAACTAGTTATTAGAGACGTTTGATAACTTGTTCTACGCTTGTCGGCGAATAGTTTTTGTTTTAAATTTGTCTCTGACTTGGAAAGTTAGCGTTCTTGTGTGCACGACAAGAGCAATTCCGTTCCATGAATGAGACTTCTATTTCCATGGATTTTGTGATGGCTTTACCAGGACTTCCTTTGGGAAGAATCTTTGTTTGGGTGGTTGTGGACCGATTGACTAAGTGTGCTCGGTTTATTCCCATCAAAGAGACTTGGAGTTTAGAAGTTCCAGCTCGTGTCTATGTGGATGAGGTAGTGCGCTATCATGGGGTTCCTAAAGATATAGTTTCAGATCGAGACCCTCGATTTTGTTCTCGTTTCTGGACTGCATTACAGGAGGCCTTGGGTAGTAAACTATTAATGAGCACTGCTTTTCACGCCGCCACTGATGGTCAAACCGAGAGAACAATTCAAACTTTAGAGGATCTTCTTCGTGCTTGTGCCTTAGATTTCCAAACTTCCTCGGAGAAATGTTTACCTCTGGTTGAGTTCTCTTACAACAACAGCTATCAAGCCTCCATTAAAATGGCACCATATGAAGCTCTGTACGGTAGAAAATGCCGTACTCCAGTTTGTTGGGATCAAACCCAAAATGTTCCAATGCTAGGACCTGATTTGGTGACCGAGTCCATTGAACAAGTTAAAATCATTCGGGAGCGGATGAAAGCCGCTCGGGGACAATCAAAAATCATATCTTTGATGTCCCGTCGACCACTTTCTTTTGAGGTTGATGATCAAGTGTTTCTTAAAGTGTCACCTATGAAGGGGGTGAAACGGTTTGGCGTAAAAGGGAAGCTGAGCCCTAAATATATTGGACCTTTCCGGGTGATTGAAAAGATTGGTCCTGCTGCTTACCATTTAGAATTGCCCCCAAATCTGAGCAAGGTTCACAATGTCTTCCATGTTTCTCAGTTGAGGAAGTACATTAATGACCCTAGCCATATCATCCAAGAAGAGATTCTTGAATTGGAGCCTAACTTGGCGGTTGAAGAAAGGCCAATCCGGATTCTCGAAAAAGCCAACAAGCAACTTAGGAGCAAAGTTGTACCTCTAGTCCGTGTTCTTTGGCGTTGTGGAAATGTCGAAGAAGAGACTTGGGAGACTGAAGCTTCTATGTTAGCTAAATATCCTGAATTATTCTCGTAAGGTATTCCTTTTTCTTACTCTTTTTCCGCATTACTAGACCGTATTTAATTATAATTAGTAAAGATATTATTCTTATTATAGAATTTTAAACTAAAATTTTGAAAATGCTTTTATGATTTTTAATGGTTTTAACATTAATGAGTGTTAAATCTCGTTATTGGTGACGTCCCAATAATGGGTTTTCTCATTTATTGGTGTAGAAATATTTAACACATCTTATTTAGCTTTCTGATCACCTCATTAGGAAGAAGAGCACTAGTGCACCAGAAGTTTTCCGGGCCAAATATGACAGCATTTATTAATTGCACTTTGCCAGCATAAGATAAAAGTTTAGCTGACCAATAATGAATCTTTTGTTGAACCTTGGTAATTAAAGCATCAAACATACTTATAGTAAATCTGGTTGTACCAAGAAGCATTCCCAGATAACGAAAAGGAAAGTCTTCTGCAGAAAAACCAGTGTCCTGAGTTATTGCATCCTTAACATCTTGAGACACCCCTCCAAAAAAATGCTAGTTTTAGCAGCATTGGCATTTAAACCAGAAACCTTGGCAAAAGCAACAAGAGTATCCTTTACTACTATAACAGATGGCACATCTCCTCTCATAAAAACCATTAAATCATCTATAAACACTAAATGGTTGAGGCACAATTTGCTACATTTTGGATGATAAGATACTTGAGGTTTTTGGCAAAGAGTTCTAAGTGATCTTGAGAGAATCTCCATGCTTAGAACAAAGAGATAAGGAGATAGTGGATCTCCTTGTCTAATCCCACTCCTCCCTTGAAAGAACCCAAATAGACCACCATTGATTTTCCGAGAATACCAAGTCCCAGAATACAACCCTGAATCCATTTAATGAATTGTGGAGGGAAACCAAACACTCTAAGCATATTAGGAGTCGTTTGGTTACATACGGGAACTTACAATGCCTAGGAAGTGTCATATCACATGATTTTAGAATTCATGTGAATTAGAAAATGTTGTTTGGTTACATGTAGGCATTGTAATTCATGTAGGCATTCCCACTTACCTAGGGGGATCTAGGTAAGCAACTTCCTCCATTATGGAGGAATTGGAATTCATGGGAAGTTCCAATTCATGTGAATTGGGGTAACCAAACAACCTACCCATTTTGCAATTCACATGAATTAAAGTTCCTGTGTAATTTAGTGGGCAACCAAACGACCCCTTAGTAACAAAACTCCATTGTAAGGAATCAAATCCCTTCCTAATATCCACCTTAATAAGACATCTAGGGGATATAGACTTCTTATTATACCCTTTTACTAGTTTGTGATAACAGGATACTCTCAAAAATTCTTCTACCCTTCGCAAAAGGTGCTTGCTCCTCACCAACAAGATAAGGTAGAACCTTTTGCAGTCTATTGGCCAGGATTTTGCTTATAGTTTTATAAAAAACTGTGCAACAAGATATAGGCCTATAGTACATCCATCTTAGAAGTAGATATTACCTTTTTAGGTATTAGAGTAATTACAGTGGAGTTAGCTTGATTTGCCATGTGCCCAGTCCTGAAAAAACTTTGCACAACACTACAAAAATCCTTCTCAATAATCAGCCAAGCAGACTTAAAGAACCCACCAGAAAACCCATCAATACGTGGACTACTATTTGGGTTCATGCTAAAAACTGCATTCTTAATTTCAGTATCAGATATATTTTGGATGAGACTAGCCTGATCATCAGCAGAAACACGGGCACCCTGTGACAGGAAACCAGCATCCAACCCTTCCACTACAGTATCTTGACCCAACAAATCTTTATAGTCACTCTGAAAATCCAAAGCAACCTGATCAAGACCTTGAAGGGAAGCTCCTTCTTTATCTTAAATAACTCCAATTAGTTGTTGATGGCTTCTTTCAGAGACTTTAGCAAAAAAATATTTGGAACTACTATATGAGAGCTTAATATGTTTGATTTTGGCTCTCTGCTGCAAAATATTAAGTTCAGCACCCTTGAACTTACTGTACTCCTTCAACCAGGCTTTCTCTTATTTAATTAAGGAAGGAGAGAAAGGATCCTGGTTCAACTGCCTCTGATAATTCAACAATTTGTCCTTGGCGCCTTTGCTCTAGTAGATATATTACTATAGCTCAGACTGTGCATCTTAGAAAGAGCACGTTTAACAGATTTTAGTTTTTCAAACAAGCAAAACATAGGACTGCCAGCTGTAGGAGTATGCCAAGCCTCTTGAACAATCATAAGATAATCCGAATGCTCAATCCAACTATTGAGAAAACTGAACCTTTTAACCATCTTTTTATCCCAGAATTATGCACAAGAATGGGATAATGATCAGATATTCCTGCCTCCCGGAAAAGAGCATAGGAGGTAGGAAAATAGGAAAACCAACTTGGATTAACAAGAACTCTATTCAACTTAGACCAGACTCTAGTCCCTGGTTCCTGTTTATTTGTCCATGTCATATCACATCCAGAGCTACTCAAATCATCAAGGTGGCAACTTGAGAGACAAGAATTGAAAGCAGACATTTCCTACAAAACTGGAGGAGTAGAACTAAGTTTCTCATCTGGACTTCTGACCACATTGAAATCTCCAAGAACCAACCAAGGATCAGTAGAGGCACTCTGCCTTAGGTTAGCCCACAACTTTTCTCTGCTTCCTGCATTGTTGCTCCCATAAACAAAACTAATCCATAAATTTTTATTAGATTCCAAGTGATGAACCTAACAGCTAATAACTTGGGGCTCAACAATCCTTTGTTTAATGACAACAATTTTTGGATTAAACAGCACCCAAATTCTTCCATTGTAGTGCTTCTCATAGTTACAGAAACTTCCCTAACTACTAAATATCTTCATAAGAATTTTAGAAGCTTTAGATTGCTTCACCCTAGTTTCCAAAATAGCAAATAAGTCCAATTTATTTTGCCACAGATAATTTTTCACTTCATTTTGCTTTAAAGGGTTATTAAACCCTCTGACATTCCAAGAGGCTACCATCATGGATATCTTTTATCAAGTGGAACTACAATCTCTTGATCTTCCACTTCAGTAAGATAACTTCTAGAGTGAATTACAATAGTAACAACAAGTAAGGATGGTGATAATTCAAGGGATGTCTGGCCTAGCATTTTGCATCTTGAACCTACATTCTCCAGAATTTCACCCTCCTCAACCTGTGGGACTTCTTAAGTATCACCAAGTTCATTAATCTGAATGTTTTCTTCCAACAAACTTTGAGGATCCAAATCATTTTCAAGTACATTAAACTGATTAGGGGATTCTGGTATTGCTAACCCAGAATCCTGATGCTGGGTACCAAGTAATATAACATCATTAGTAGAGGTCTCATTCTTAGAAGAGCATCCTGAGTGCTTTATTGGTGTCCCCCTTAGAAAATATTCACCATCAGACAAGGATCTCTGACCTATCAAGTGGCATTCTGAGGCTACATTCCTTGTCTTTTGGGAAGAAATCATTAAGGGAGAGACAGAGATACCATCTAGCTCTTCTCCATCTTTAACAATAATAACACCCCCAGAATGAGACATAGACCCAGAAGAACCTTTCACAGGAGTGTTTGGCTTTTTAGACCTACTTGAAGACTTGTCATGAGTCTCAGCAGTCTGCTCCAAGGGACAGACCCCCTGGCTAACCAGATCAGTGCTACCCACCTCTGAAGTTTTTACATTAGCTAGATTTTCTTTTGCTTACTGCCATCTACAGGACTGAAGAGTATGTCCCAACTTTCCACACCCATGACAAAAATATGGATACCATTCATACACTACTTTTTGGGATACTTGACCAAGATATGGAATGTTAAGGTTCACATGGCCAGGTTAAGTCTTTGAAACATCAATTTTAATCCAAACTCTAACAAATGAGAGTTTGGCTTTGGAAGTAGTGGTAGGGTCAGCAAACAATGGTCTACCTAGCTTGCTAGCAATCTTACTCAACACCATGTCAGGCCACAAATAAGGATGAAGCCCTGGAAAAAGAACCCAGACTAGAACCTTAGCAACTTTTTCCATCTCAAAAGAAAAGAAAGGTGACCACTACTTAAGGATTAATGAGTCAGCACCCACTTTCCATGGCCCTTGCTTCAACAAATTATCCATGTCCTTCTTAATTTTAAACCTAAAAGAAAACCATTTCTTGTGAAAATATTGAACAATAGGAGTAGCAATATTTCTCCAATATTTAGACACCAATTCCTGAATCACAGCAAGTGTAGGTCTAGCTCCCACTACATTCCCAATTAAAGTATTTTCCCAGATTTTAATTTCCTCAGCAAAATCCTTTTCATCTAAATCAATTGAATCAAAATTTATACTATCTTCACACTAAAACAAATTCATGCCTTGTTGCTTCTGATTTCTAACTACATTAGACCATTTTGTTTTCTGAGTATTAGTCTCAGAGGGTTTTGCAGCATCAACAATGGCATCCAAAACAATGGTATCCGAAACAATACTATTTGCTATATGTTCATTCACTTTAGTTTCCACTAGATTATTAACATGATCAACAATATTTGCAACAGAATTATTCACTACAGTATGATGAACTGGTGTAGGTTCGCTAATTACAGAAGAACTCAAAATTGGAGCAGTAACCACGCAATTTACAGTAGGAGAAGAATTAATCGGACTTTTAGAAGAATAATTCACAAAAACAGACGAAGTTTGAGCTATACCAGCACCATTAATGGCGGAAATTATAAGATCATTGACAGTCCCCGACTTTCGCGGTTGGGCATGAAAATTCTCACTTATTTCTCCTCCATTTTCCTCAAAAATTATACCAGAAGCTTCCTTTCCCTTCCCTGATGCCATCGCTGTCCTTGTTTGAGCAATACGAGCTCGAGTCCTTGCCATTGAAGCAGAAAAAGAAAGAAGGAAAAAAAGGGTTTTAAAATGGAGTTTTCATGAAAGGGGGAAAAAAGTTTGTTCATGATGTTATGGTTATTGAAACTATGGAACATTTGTTTCGGGACTGTAACGTTGCACGACATGTTTGGGCTTGTACAGATTTGGGAATTAGGGATTATCAGAGCTCGAGGTTGAGTATTAGGAAATGGATTATAAATTGGATAAACTATTTGGGTAAGCTAGAGAATGCAGAGTTTACATTGGTGAGATTCCTTGCAACATTATGGTGTCTATGGACAATGCGAAATAGAATTATCTTACAGGCACCCGCGGAGGTTTCTTAATGAATGGTCTAGATTTGTGGAGTTGGCTGATCAGGCAGTCAATAAAGCAAGGGAGGAGAAGGAGAGTAGGACTGCTGGTTCGTATTCCCCAGTGGATAGTCAGATCTTGAAAATACGAGATAGTAAGCCGATATGTGTGGTGGGGATTTCTGGTTCATGTGCTAATGTCAAGGTTATGGTGGATGCGAGATGGAAGAGTAATACGTCTGCCGGCATTGGATGGGTGACTTTTGGGGAATCAGGGGACTGTATCTTTGAAGGTTGCCGAAAAATCAAAGTGGAATCATCACTGCAAGCTGAAGCCCTTGGTATTTGGGAAGTACTTTTTTGGGCGAGACAACGGGCTTTGTGGCACTTGGAAGTTTTTTCAGATTGCCTTTCACTAATCTTGTTTTTTGCAGGTGTCGAGAGAGCGCATCATCTCACAAAGGAGCTTCTTGATGACATCCAATGTTTATTTTTATAATTTCATTGTTTATTGTTTAGTTATATCCCTAGATCGTTTAATTGTATTGCTCATCGCCTTGCTTGTAAGGCTATAATTAGTTAGGACATCTTCCTTTACGGCTACCCAAAAAAAAAATACTGTAGAGAAATTCGAAAATGGGTTTGAAAATTCAAAACCCACTTTAAAACTCATGAATAGTGTTGTGTGTGTAAAAAAATGGGTTCTAAGACTCATATTCAGTCTTGGGATAAACTTAGTCTTATAAAATAAGTTCAAGTACACAAACATTTATCGAAAAATTGATCTTTTAATAACCATTTTACTCACTCAAATATTAATCAAACAAATGAATAGGTCAAAACAATTGATATTTATCGCCGGTAATCTCATTGTCATCCCCATGAAAATCCCCAAAACTTATTCGGGTCACAAATTCTTGTTTCAGACCGCCACTATCCGTCTTAAGCTTAAGACGGATAGTGGCCTCTCACACAAATGCAAGTGGGAGGTAAGTGGGTGGGAAATGGATATACCCACTTGCCTCCCACTTGCATTTGTGTGAGAGGCCACTATCCGTCTTAAGCTTAAGACGGATAGTGGCGGTCTTAAGCAAGACGTACTGTATTCGGGTAGTCTCATTGATACTTTGTGCATTCAAATTAAACTCGCACCCTAGTGAACAACTAATCAAACTTGAAGGATTAGTACTCATACTCCAGCCACCTTTGTAAGGAGAGATTGATTCAAACAAGTGACATTTCTAAGTCCAAACATATATATATATATATATATATATATATATATATATATATATATATATATATATATATATATAGTAATAAGATCAAATGAGTCCTCTTACATGTGAGTCCATAAGTTCCATTATGCGCTTGACACGTCTGTCGCGTACCTGTCAAAAATACCAACTGGCTCTAACTAATATAGCTAGGGAAGTCGGGTCGAATCCACAGAGAGGTAGGAAATTGTAGCTTAATCTAAGTTCGTCAAGGTAACCAAATGGGGGGTTTTTAAATGTGATATTCTAACTAATAAGAATAAGGAAGAGGAAATTAAAAAGAAGGAATCAAGCAGATAAGGAGAAACAGCTAAGACAGACGGTTCACCATAATCATTTAGTCAAGTAATCTAGGTCTCAGGTCAATGCAAATACGGTCTAAGGGGTAACGAACGTCACCTTTCGGTCCTTAATTCACCCTAGAGCGTAAATAGCTTAACTTTCGCCCTCACTACAATACCCTATTGTTCGCTACTAGTCTCGCCTTTTCCAACCTTTCGGTCCAGGTCAAGGATCACTAAGAATTAAAGGTCTAATTGCGTCGACTCAATTAGACGAATACAGTTAATTGTAGCATTTAACCAATAAAGACTATACTAGCATTAACCCAATAAATCGATTACTATTCCCTCATGATTATGGATCCCCTATAGTCTTAACCGAAGGAAATTAGCTACTCATTATTACTAAATTAACAATAACGACATATAAATAATTGAAACTAAACATAATGACAGAACTAACAGAATCAAATTAAAGCAATTATGATAAAAACCAGAGAGAGAAGGAATTAAAGGAATAAAAATGTAATATGGGATTAAAGTAGAATAATAATACCAATCGTATCCAAATCTGAGTAGTAAAGTATAAAGGAAGAACAAAATCCAGAGAACAGTAGCAAGGTATACAGTGAAGTCAACGAACGAAGGAAGAGATCCCCCTAACGTAGTCCCCCTGCTCTGTCTTATACGAAAAATCCATCCTAAAACCTAATCTATGGACTAATTACAAAAGCCCATAAAATGATTAGGCGGAAATTAACTAAGGCAGGAAAAACCACTTAATCGAGTAGAAATAAACTACTCGATCGAGCAAACCAACATCAAACCACTCGATCGAGTAGAAATAAACCACTCGATCGAGCACTTCTTGTAAAACCTCCTCGATTGACTCCTTAAACTGCTCGATCGATCAATCTTGAGTATATAAAGCATTCGATCGAGTAGAAAACTACTCGATCGAGCTATATAGGCACGCTAGACTTTGAAACGTCTTCCGAAACCAGCTCACGCGTCTTCCAAATGTTAGATTTCCAAGCTCCAGCTTCTCATCCTCCATAAATGCATGCAAATGGGACGGATTAAGGCTCGGTTTGGCTCCTCTTTGGTCAATTCCTGCAAATTACAATAAACGGACCAAAGTAGAATATTCGGGGGTATTTGTAGCTAGATGCTACATAAAAAGTGGAGAAATGCGTGTAAAAATGAGGTAAAAACCTTATATAAAAGACACGCATCAAATCTCCCCAAACCAAACCTTTGCTTGTCCCCAAGCAAATATGAATGCGACTAAGAATAAACAATGGAACGGGGCCAACGCATCGGCTACAAATCATCCACTAGAACCAATTTAATGCAACAAAACGACAAAGTGGCAAATGAGAAGTGCAAACGAGTTAAATCAATGTTTCAAACTTACTGAACCGTCAACCTTGCAAGATTCAAAAGATATCGGACTCTCACGGGCCGCTCGTCACTCAAAATTAGGCACAAGGTAAGTATATATGTGAAAGATAGAAAGAAGCAGAGACACTCACCTAACTCGACCTATAAGAACATGCATGCATTTAACATGAATAAAGTCTCTACAACCGTACATATGCATTCCACCATACTAATGACCAAGACACATGCCGAGGACTTACATTTGGGTAAGTGAGGTAATGGGTAAGAAGGGGCTAAGATGAATTTGGATATGTGGAGTTAATAGCCAGGCTAGCAACAACGGATCAAAAATTAAACTGCATCCCAACTTCGTACTCAATATAACAAGATGAAACGGTACAAAAACTATGCACTAAACTCATGAAACCCAAAAACTCGTCAACTCCCCATAAGATATAAGTGAAACATGGGAGTAAAAGTTATTATATAATTCTCATTTTTCTTCACACGAGATTTATTTTTTTTCTCTTCTTTTCTTATCTCGCTTTTTTTCTTTTCGTTCTCTTTTTTTTCTGTTCCATTTTTCGTCATTTTTTTTTCAACAATTCTTTTTCTTTCCCTTCAATTCTTCCACCATCTTCTGAAATCAGATAAAACAACCATATTGCAATAAAACATTCCAAGAACTACTCGTCACTAGCTCAGCTAGGGTAGGAAGTATTATAGAAAGTAGTTAATAGGACAAAAAGGCAATTTGGCTATGTGGGGCTCATGGGTAGAATGAAATAAAGGGGACTGCCTCTCCTAACATGTGTCACCATCCACAGACCGAATGCATACGGGTATTAAGAAGACTAGACTCATGCTTATGCAAATTGATGTTACATGCCTTAAAGAGAGTACTACTCACATCCTAAATGAAACCGGTCATGAATGTCACCAGTTTATAAAGCTCTAACCTCAGAATGTAGTGTAGCTTGCCGACTTAATGAATCAAGTCTATTCGTTCAGATAAGAAAGAAACAAAAACTCGTAGATTATGCACATAATCATGCCAACTAAATGTCAAGAATATGCAAGGCTCGAGTAAAGATTCAATGTAGCGTCAGTGTTCAAACGTTCCGACTCAATTTAGACGTGAAATTTTTTATGATTTTTTTGAATTAATTAAAGCAACAATGCATGCGGAAATCAATAAAAGTGAAAGCAAAAATGCAGGAAAACATGCAGACACAGATATGGATGCATACCTCCCCAAACCAAACCGTACAATGTCCTCATTGTACCAAAAATAGGGAAAGAAATGCAAACTGAAAAGAAAAGGAGAAGTGGAGTCGGAAAACTTACAAAACGTCATAAAGAGGGACCTCCCCAAACCGACCATGAACATGAGAGGTCAAAGAAAGTCAAGCAGTAGCTCCATAGACGTAAAAACAGCAGCTGGGAAGCATAACCGCTCGATCGAGCACTTGGAACAGCTCGATCGAGTGAACTGGTGCAGGGAAGGACTCGATCGAGTAGAAAACCACTCGATCGAGTAAGCGTGATATTGACTTTGGTCGATCGAGGACAATTATCACTCGATCGAGTGAAAACTTCCCCAAAAAGTGCTCGATCGAGCATAAAATCACTCGATCGAGTACGTGGTCCTGCAAAACATGCATTCCAAAGCTAGAAAAGCATAAGGAGTTCGTAAAATAGCGTCTAAAGTTCAACGTAAAGCTAAAGAAAATAAAATGTTCAACACAAGTACAATAAAACAGTCCGGGCTGCCTCCCGGAGAGCGCTGGTTTAAGAGGTCCCGCACGACCTTTTTGGCATCAATTAACTGGCGCGTCAAGCTCGTCGAAGCGCAAGACTTCAACGCGATTGTCTGCTTCATTCCCCTCGTGGTAATGCTTCACATATTGGCCATTCACCTTGAATCTATGACCCTCGGAATCTTCGAGCTCCACGGATCCAAATTTGGTAACAGCTGTCACCGTATAAGGACCACTCCACCTGGACTTCAGCTTGCCAGGGAATAATCTCAATCGGGCATTAAATAGCAGCACCTTTTGCCCAACATGAAACTCACGAGGTAGGATTCTCTTGTCATGCCATCTCTTCGTCTTTTCTTTGTAAATGCGCGAGCTATCATAGGCATTAAGCCTAAACTCTTCTAACTCATCTAGCTGCAAAAGACGATTCTGGCCACACAACTTGGGATCATAGTTAAGCTCACGAATTGCCCACCAGGCCTTACATTCCAATTCAACAGGTAAGTGACACGATTTTCCATAAACTAACCTATAAGGTGATGTACCAATTGGTGTCTTAAAGGCAGTCCTGTAAGCCCATAATGTGTCATCTAACTTAAGACTCCAATCCTTCCGTGATTTAGAAACTACCTTAGACAAGATCTCTTTCAACTCGCGGTTAGAGACCTCAACCTGACCACTAGTTTGGGGATGATACCCCAAACCTCGCCGGTGTTGGACACCAACTTTAGACAGAATAGAAGTGAGTTTCTTTTCTTTAAAATGTATTCCCCCATCACTAATGACGACCCTAGGGACACCAAATCGGGGGAATATGATCTTTTTAAACATCTTTATCACGGTCTTAGCATCACAATGAGGTGAGGCAATTGCCTCAACCCATTTCGACACATAGTCTACAGCCACTAAGATATACCTGTTACCTTTACTGGATGGGAACGGTCCTTAAAAATCAATGCCCCAGACATCGAAGACCTCAACCTCTAAGATGCCGTTTTGTGGCATCTCATGTCTCTTTGAGATGTTCCCTGATCGTTGGCAAGCATCACAAGCTGAAACAAAAGACCTAGCATCAGCAAACAAAGAAGGCCAGTAAAAACCAGACTGAAGTACCTTAGCCACGGTGCGCGATGGACCGTGGTGACCACCATATGAAAAGGAGTGACAGCCTTCCAGGACTATTTTGGTCTCCCACTGCGGAATACACCGTCTGTAGAGACCGTCTACACATTCCTTAAACAAGTAAGGATCATTCCAGAAGTACTGCTTAGCGTTATACAGAAAACGCTTCCTCTGCTGATGAGAAAGGTCAGACGGCGGCTTGCCACTGACAACGAAGTTAGCTATATCTGCATACCAAGGTTCTTGGTTAACAATAGACGATATAATAGCAATTAAAGTATCGTCGGGAAAAGAATCATCAATAGGTAGAGAATCTTCCCCTTCTTGTCGCATCAGTCGCGACAAGTGATCAGCTACAACGTTTTCAGCTCCTTTCTTATCCTTAATCTGCAAATCAAACTCTTGAAAGAGGAGTATCCATCTCATTAGCCATGTTTTAGCCTCCTTCTTAGCAAGGAGATGCCTCAAAGCTGCATGGTCAGTAAAAACAGTGACTTCTGACCCAACTAGATGTTGGGAAATGTGTCCTCAACAATAGTGCGATCACATGATTTAAAATATCATTATTAAATCTCATACCAAGAATATGAAAGGGATGATACATTACATATATAGTCAACTGGTCCACACATATCAGTAATGATTGACTGGCTAGAGTTTGACATTACTGTCGTGCGACGGTGGTGATCAGTTGATCCCTTGAGGTCACACCTAAAGGACGATTCCCTTAATTGAAAAAGATTAATTAGTTGTATACCGATACAGATTAATTAATTCCTTAAAATTGAACAAATTATTATTATAAGAGGCAAAATGACATCTTGTTATAATGTGATTAAATGAGATTTTATTTAGTAATTTAAGAAGTTATATTACTAAAATTAATCGGTGTTTGCGAAACACGCGAGATGAGAATGATAAGTTAGTTATAATTACAAGATATTGTGAATTATACTAACTAGTAATTGAATGACCATTTTATGAGAAAGTAATTTTATATTACTAGTCAATTTGTTAAATATGATTTATTTAATTTGTAAATGATATTTAATTTGTTAAATATGCATTTTAAATTAAAACATGACATAAGACATGTCATATGTCACATGACATATAATTGTACAATTGACAAAAATAAAATGGACTCCATATTACACTTCAAAAACCGAAAATGGATGGGCAATAAGAAGTTTTTGTCTTTTTCCATTTGTCTTATGCATTTGTCTAAAATGCTTGATAGTGACATGACAATGCAAAAAGACTTACACCTTTTGTCTTGTGAAGACAAAAAGAAAAATAAAATGGTCCACTACATGATGAGGCCACCGGTTTTTGGCGAGAAAAATAAGAGAGGATTTTTCCTCTAATTATTCATTCTTACATTTTTATGAAAAACCTCCTTTCTCTCTCTTGTTCTTCACAAAATACATTTTTGTGAATCTAATTTGTTTAAATCAAACACTAATAATACTAGAAGTAGTATATGAGTATTAGTAATAGATTTTAAGGTAAACTACATTACAAACATCTAGTACATGTTTATTTGTGGGTTTAAGGGATTGTCTTGGGTGCAACTAATTGGAGGGCTTCTAATTTGAAGTCAAGAATGTTCATCCATTAATGGAAAGCTCAAGAACTAACAAGGAGATCTTGTTGGTGCCCAATATGACCGAAATTTAATTGGTGAGAAAATGATTTCTTCACTTATCTATTTTAGTTTGCATGCATAAGATCCACCATTTAATTTTATGACAAATTAAAATAAAACATATATGAATATGTTGAGTATATAGATCTACTATTCCTTCAATCGGTATCAAGAGCCATGGTTGTTTGTATGCAAATCGGTTAAAAGTTTTTCCGAGTTATAAAGATTAACATATAAAACTTGTATAATTTGTGTTATTATGATATATCACAAAATTAATTTTTGCATGTTAAAATTTCTGATCCTAAAATGTATTTAGGATATTTTGGTTAATTTATGGATTTTATTGTTCATTTTATATAATATTGGCATTAAAATGTGATTTTTATGATAAAAATGTCATTTTTGGACGAAAATTAGCTAAACTTCGAATTTTCCAGTGGTTTTTGGATATGTTTTCACATATATTTTTTTTAGTTGATCTGGAAATGTTCATAATTTTTGGAGTTCTTATGCTCGAAAAATGGATTTTTTATGAGAAAAGTCAAATTTAAATGAAAAATAGGTTAATATGAGAAATATTTTGAATAAGGTCATAGCAATTTAGTATGTTGTCACATGCAATTTTACAAGATTTGTTTAAAATAATAGGCTATATTGAAGTCTTTATGCATGATTTATGGATTTTTGATGAAAAATAGCATAAATAGTGACTTAATTAGTGAAAAATTGCTAAAAAATACTTCATGACTAAGGAAAAACGTCACATGTTGCATTTTATTATATTTTTCAGATCTAAAATTGAAAAGTTGATGAATATAATTTTTCTCATGTTTTTATGATTTTTATTGATAAATCCGATAAACCGCAACATTGTTTTTCCGATAACTTTCGAAATTTTTAACCTAAGTTTTTGAACATTATGAGTGTCATGGTAATTTTCCAGAATGTTCATGAGTTTAAATTTCAAATTTCAAATTTATTTGAAATTTTTAGTGATTTATTTGAAGTTTATAGCATTTTATTGTAATTTTGAGTCCTTTTATGAACAATATTAAGAAATATGAGTTAATTATGGTCAAATAGTTAGTGGAGACTAATTTTGAGTCCTAAGAAGTTAGGGTAAATAACTTGTGCATAAATATGAATTTATGTAATTTTTGTGATTATAAAATGTTGAATCACGCAAATCCGTAAAAACCGAATAATATACGATATTGGCTAATTAAAGGCGATTTAGCATAAAATTGGGCTTGTTCATACATATTTTAATGCTGCATTTTATTTATGATTGTCATAATTTTATTTTATGTAATTTTGAATTATGTAATTTTTAATTAGTATGGCCTTAGTTTTTAATTGGTATTACCCGAAATGTATGGGAATATCGATTCGGTTGTAATTTATTGTGATCTCGTATCACCGTTTTGTAATTTAATAGATTTATTTTTATTTTAATTACAAATGTATAATAGGAAATTATGTAATTTGTTATGTAATTTATTTATTTCGGAGTTCCTTGAAGACGGTGTCACTCAAGGAAGACGATACATAAAGACGGTGTTACCTCGAGATGCGTGCCACAACCGAAGTTCAAGGGACCAATGGATTTGGTTTCCGAATATGTAATAGTTAATTAGATTTTCTATTTTTAGGAAGGCCATACTAGGATTTAAATTTATGCTTTGCATTTTATTTATATGTCGCATGCATCGCTAAATCGCCATAACTAAAACATTCATTGTCATTTTATCGAGTTTATCGACCGTGTCAATTAAAATTATCGTAGTTCACCGCTTTAGTTCACTTAAAACGTGATAGATAATAAATTGACATGACCTCTCGCTAAAATAAACAATTGAGACTTAGCCTTACCAAATAGTAGAAACCATGAAAACCTATTTCGTGAGGGAGTGCGCTCGGCCACACCGTGGTACAAACCTTGTTACGTAGGGGAAGTGGGTGATTAATGTCTATCGACCGAATTCATGTTGATAAGGGATGTATCGGCCACACCGTGCCCAAGTTGATGTGGATTTGGGTCATGGACACATTTATTCGAAATTTGGGTTGAACTCAACAAAAGTTTTTTTATAAGAGATGTATCGGCCACATCGTGCCCTTGTCGGATGTGTTTTGGGCTAAAGATAAATGTTAATGTAATTTTATCGACCAAGAGTTCTAAAAGTAGAATCAATTAAAGAGTTAATCCACCGAGTTATATTGATAAGGGATGTATCGGCCACACCGTGCCCAAGTTAATATGAATTTGGATCTTGGAATCATTTATCATAGTTGGGTAGAGGTCACTATGTAAATGCTATACTTGTTTACAAGTATTAATAAAACGATAAATGTTAAGTTTTCCACTATTCCGTTATCATATTGTTCTATTTCTTTACCACAATTCATATACGATATCATTTCGATTTTTGATTCAAATCTCCATTAAAACATCGTAACTAAAGACAAATATGAATTTGCTTCTAAAAACCTCAAATGAACCATTGCTAAGGATCTCTTGTATAGAGTATAGATTAAAGTTATTCATTATCAAACTGGTTTTTGATTCTTGACTAACACATCTACTTACAATGGATTGTTATTCATATACTTAATTGAATTAAGTACCTTGAAATGATAAATTGTTTTGGTAATTAGATTTGTTGGAATTCGTAATTGACCGAAATATCGCAACCACTTCAATGAAAGTTTTAAGACTAAAATGAACAAATGAAGAGTAATCTTCATGAATTCAATTTTGCTTCTCAAAGCAAAGACTCATTGAAATGAGTGGGAGCATTCTCTTAAACCGTTAAGATGAGAATGAGGTTCAAGAAGTAAAGATTATAATGGAATTGATACAAGGTAATGTTGAAAGTAAAGTTGTTGAGAATAGCAATACTAAACCTATCAATCCCGACCGATAAAGTTTCCATTGTCTTAAATGTTGGACACAAGAAAGGAAACTACCCCAAATTATTGAAGAATAAACAAGTTAGTTGTGGGACATCTAATGGGACCTTCTTCTTTAAATGTTTATTTTATTAAACATAAATTTTGCTAGTAACACTTCGTCAATATTTGAAACCAGTGGAGGTTTTCATCATTGTATTCGACACATAAGATGAGTAGAATATGACGACTAGCAACAATAATGCCGAGAGATAGAGTAATTGTGTACTCAATCTAGTTTTTAGATTTAAAGTTGTACTTAATTGTGACTATTAAGTGCATAAACTCTAAATAAGAATATAAACTTGTTAAGATACAAAAGAGGTTTTCACTTTTGTGACCCTATACACCACGATTTGATGTATGGCTAGCCCATTATCAAGGTGATTATATTCTAAACCAAACTAGAATGATATATCATGAAGATGATGCAAGACTCAAATTGGTAACCCAAGATTAAACCTTGAATTTTGGAATGATGAACGCAAAGAGTTATCGAGTACTCTTGAAACCATTAGATTGTTAATGGTATATGCGTATCTTGTATTCAAAGCAAGATATCTCGTGCCTTTTGGTTGAAAAGGAGATCGAGGTTTTAAATCATTGATCCAAAATAGGTTAATCATTTTCTTTTACCAACGATTTAAGTTGAGGCTAATGTGTTCACTTAATAAGGTAAATAGAAATTTTTTTGAAGAAGTTTAAAGAGTTCAAGGAATCACGATTTAGTCGTGATGGGATTATCATAGTGAAGACTTTGATATAAACCAAAGGAAATGTGATATAGTATCACAAGTTAATCTCTCTTAGCACGCATTATGGAATAATGTGTGGTTGGATAAGAAATCAAACGCTATTCGATATGGTTTGGACTTCAATCAAGTTACTTTGAGTTACTTGAACCTTTTAGGGATTTTATCATTTTTGTCTAAATTATTTTTCCACTAAATCGAATCATATGAGATATGAAATGGTAAGGGTACCGTGTTTGTAAGTTTTCACAAGAAACAAATGCTCATTTTTCGAGTACGACGGGTTTGCGGCTCGTGAAGCTGTCTTTCTAAAATACAAGTTTATTTTAGAAGACAGAGTGGGAGAAATTATTCAAGAGCCACAAAGAATGCCACAGAGAATGTTATGTCGCAAGAAACTGGTCTTTCTTGGCTACATGAGACGTTTTGTGTAAGACATTGTTTATTCAAAACCTAGGATGTTAAATTCGTCACTTGTTAAAGATGATGAATTCATGCTACTTTTAAGAAAGTAAAGAGCTTATAACTTACAAAAGAAATCGTTTGATTCAAGTTGATTACTTCTGGAAAGTAATGAACATATGACTTACATAAGACATGAGAGTGTTTAAGTCATAACTTAATACAAGGCTTAGAGCCATGAAAATCCGAAATAAAAAGGCTTGATTAGTGACAAAGGGTTTTGCACTAATAAAGAGAGATTTCAAAGCTTGATTGGTGGCAAAGTGTTTTGCACTAATTGAAATGCTTAAGTCTATTTGGATCTTCTTAGGGATTGTGTTTCATTATGAGGATACGCATACAGCATGTGAATCTAAAACCCACTTCTTCAAAAGAAGGAATGTATTCAATACATGTCATGAGTTTTATAGATTCTTGCAATCCTAAGATAATGTGCAACTTAAGAGATGGTCTTAAGTAGGACATCAATGAGTTGGAATCAATGTTTTGATCATGTTATAAAACTTTTCTCGATAAGTCGAGAAGTTATGTTTATACATGGAGTTTAGTGGGAGTTACGGAAATATTATTTAGTCCGATATGTGGATGACATATTGATCATTGAGAATGATTTAAGACTTTTGGAGTAATATAATACATCTTTAATATCCAGATTTATGAAGATAAATCTACATGATATTAGCGTCAATAAGAAGTCTTATGTTGATAAGATTCATGACTAGTTCAATTAAATTGAACATATTTGATTGATTCCATTTGCTTCCGCTGCCGGATCAATTAAATGAGTAATGATGTATAACACTTCATATACTTTGAGTATGATGAATTGTTTTCAAAATCGAATTTAAGTAATCTTTACCAAGTAAGCAATAAAGATTACCCTTAAGTGCTTGCAGAAGCATTAAGGAAGTAAAGCAAAGTGTTTATGATGCAATTTTGTGTAAGGGTATTACACAAGTGACAATTGACAATTGAGATTGCGCATGGTTTCCGACAAAACCATAATCAAAACACATTAAGATGGTTAAGATACCATTGTGGCTATGTTAATTAAGAAGTAGATTTTCTAGAATCGTTCTAGGCAATAAAGAACAATGAGAGATATTTATAACGGAAATTGAGTACACTTGCAATCATGAGATGTGCAAGAGGATGAGTCCCGCACACTGTAAAAATAGTGGGAGCTATTCTTAGGCTAGAGGACCTATGTCTTGATAGGATATCGACACGTACTCAGAAAGTTTTGTGATGCAAATGTGTACATTACAAAGGAAAACAAGTATGTAGTAAGGTTGAGTAAGGTACAAGAAGTTGATAAAACCTACTAACCAAAGCCTTCTCAAAGGCTAAACATGATGAGTCATGTCATTTCAATTGAATTGAAATGAACAACTACGTACAAGAACAGATTAGATTATAGAACATGAAATAGTAATCAGGCATTGACTATTCATATGTGATAATCGCATTTGTCGTTCGAGTTTTACTTTAAAAACTCCTTTTATACTTTGTTACATCCAAACGGGTTGTAGAGACAACATTGAACCCCGTTAAAGTGAACACGGATTAACATCGTATTCGCCCATAGTCACTTGTATGAGGTGACGTCTCGAAGTGACTAGAGTGTGATGCGATTGATGGCAAGTTCAAGTGCCATAGAGTCATGTGAGATGACTAGTCGATCACATAGGCAGACTGTTAGAAACACTTTGTCGGGCAGTGACCGCTTATAGAGTTCTGGCAAATTTATATAGCCTGGTCGTGGCGATAGCTACTATAGTATTCTAATGAGTCGATTCTTTTGACTAAAGACTGTTCGCCTAAGATGGCAAAGTTTCAGATTAACTTTGATTTGTGTTACTACGACCTTCGTAAATGGGGTCAAATGGGCATATTTTGGGTTATGATGGCTGTGGCTAGTCGAAGGGAATGAGTGCGATAGGAATTATCCACCCCCTTGTCAGGGTTAAAACAATATCTCAGGGCCACTCGAGGAGTAATGAACTGGAAATGCGTGGCCACGCTCGGAAGGTATCTATGGTGGATAAATTCCGGTCAATCAGTTATTCTCCAGATCGAGGAAACCACTCTCGATATGATCACTTGCAAGTACGACCCGAAAGACACCTTGCATTGAGTGGGAGATAGTAATAGGACAAGAGAATTGGTGACGCACACTTGTCGAGGACAAGTGGGATATTGTTGGGAAATGTGTCCTCAACAATAGTGCGATCACATGATTTAAAATATCATTATTAAATCTCATACCAAGAATACGAAAGGGATGATACATTACATATATAGTCAACTGGTCCACACATATAGGTAATGATTGACTGGCTAGAGTTTGACATTCTTGTCGTGCGACGGTGGTGATCGATTGATCCCTTGAGGTCACACCTAAAGGACGATTCCCTTAATTGAAAAAGATTAATTAGTTGTATACCGACCGTCTGATTAATTAATTCCTTAAAATTGAACAAATTATTATTATAAGAGAGAAAATGACATCTTGTTATAATGTGATTAAATGAGATTTTATTTAGTAATTTAAGAAGTTATATTACTAAAATTAATCGGTGTTTGCGAAACACGCGAGATGAGAATGATAAGTTAGTTATAATTACAAGATATTGTGAATTATACTAACTAGTAATTGAATGACCATTTTATGAGAAAGTAATTTTATATTACTAGTCAATTTATTAAATATGATTTATTTAATTTGTAAATGATATTTAATTTGTTAAATATGCATTTTAAATTAAAACATGACATAAGACATGTCACATGTCACATGACATATAATTGTACAATTGACAAAAAAAAAATGGACTCCATATTACACTTCAAAAACCGAAAATGGATGGGCAATAAGAAGTTTTTGTCTTTTTCCATTTGTCTTATGCATTTGTCTAAAATGCTTGATAGTGACATGACAATGCAAAAAGACTTACACCTTTTGTCTTGTGAAGATAAAAAGAAAAATAAAATGGTCCACTACATGATGAGGCCACCGGTTTTTGGTGAGAAAAATAAGAGAGGATTTTTCCTCTAATTATTCATTCTTACATTTTTATGAAAAACCTCCTTTCTCTCTCTTGTTCTTCACAAAATACATTTTTGTGAATCTAATTTATTTAAATCAAACATTAATAATACTAGAAGTAGTATATGAGTATTAGTAATAGATTTTAAGGTAAACTACATTACAAACATCTAGTACATGTTTATTTGTGGGTTTAAGGGATTGTCTTGGGTGCAACTAATTGGAGGGCTTCTAATTTGAAGTCAAGAATGTTCATCCATTAATGGAAAGCTCAAGAACTAACAAGAAGGAGATCTTGTTGGTGCCCAATATGACCGAAATTTAATTGGTGAGTAAATGATTTCTTCACTTATCTATTTTAGTTTGCATGCATAAGATCCACCATTTAATTTTATGACAAATTAAAATAAAACATATATGAATATGTTGAGTATATAGATCTACTATTCCTTCACTAAATAAGTACGAAACTTCTCTAAGGCATAAACTACAGCTAGCAGCTCTTTCTCAGTGGTAGTGTACTTCACTTGAGCCTCATCCAGAGTTCGGCTCGCATAGTAGATAGCATTCAAAGCCTTGTCCTTCCTTTGGCCTAGCACCGCTCCTAGTGCATAGTCATTCGCATCACACATAATCTCGAACGGCAAGTCCCAATCGGGAGGCTGTATGATCGGCGCAGAGACTAAAGCCTGCTTTAACCTGTTAAAAGCAGAAAGACAGTCGTCAGTAAACACAAAAGGGGCATCCTTAAGTAGCAACTGTGTAAGTGGTTTAGCAATTTTTGAGAAATCCTTGATAAACCGGCGGTAAAAGTCGGCGTGACCAAGGAAACTCCTCACCCCCTTAACATTAACAGGAGGTGGTAATTGCTAAATCACTTCCACCTTTGCTTTATCAACTTCTATTCCCCTATCAGAAACTAAGTACCCTAGAACAACTCCCTCGTTGACCATAAAGTGGCACTTCTCCCAGTTCAGCACAAGGTTAACCTCAATGCAGCGCTGCAACACTTTCTCAAGGTTAGACAGACAGTTAGAAAAATCACTTCCATACACACTGAAATCGTCCATAAAAACTTCCATGATAGACTCAATATACTCTGAAAATATCCCCATCATACACCTTTGAAAGGTGGTAGGGGCATTACACAAATCAAAAGGCATCCTGCGATAAGCAAAAATGCCTTGAGGACAAGTAAATGTAGTCTTAGCCTGATCGTCTGGGTGGATAGGGATCTGAAAGAACCCTGAATACCCGTCTAAATAGCAGAAAAATTTATGAGAAGCTAACCTTTCTACCATTTGATCAATAAAAGGAAGGGGAAAGTGATCTTTCTTGGTGGCGGCATTGAGCTGTCTGTAATCTATGCACATCCGCCAACCAGTCACTACTCAAGTAGGTATTAGTTCATTCTTCTCATTCTTAACAACAGTTGTCCCTCCTTTCTTCGGGACCACCTGTACTGGACTCACCCATCTAGAATTACCCACAGAATAAATAATACCTGCATCCAGCAGCTTCATTACCTCGGCCATCACAACATCCCGCATCTTCCGGTTGTTGGCGTGACCACTGTCTGCAAGGTTTGTGATCTTCCTCCAGACTCTATCTTGTGCATACAAATATCGGGACTAATCCCCTTGATATCGTCCAGTGAATAGCCCATTGCTTTCTGTTTTTTCTAAAGTAAATGACTAACAAAGAAGTCATTTGATCATCATTAAGCTTGGCACTAACAATGACTGGATATTGCTCTGTATCGTCTAAGAAAACATATTTAAGATGAGAAGGGAGAGGCTTACGTTTCGGTACCTTTACCTCAATGGAGCAAAGAGTGCTAATCATTTGTTCCACTTGCTCTCCCTCAGCTTCGGTAAGTTCAGGCTCATCTAAATCATCAACAAGCAAATCCAACACAGCGTCATCGTCGTCTGGGCTATCTGCACACTCGTCAAAAAGCATAAGAGCTTCTAGTGGGTCCTTCATAAAAGAACCCGACCAGAAGTCATAAATAGACTCGTCAATAATATCAACCGAATAGCAAGTATCCTCTATCATTGGGCGAGCCAAGGTACTAGGCAGACTGAAAGTGATAGCATCATCCTCTACTGCAAGAGTCAAACGCCCTTGTCTAACATCAATAACGGCCCCAGCTGTACAAAGGAATGGTCTTCCTAAGATAATTTGGGTCCGGGTGTCCTCAGCTATATCTAAAACAACGAAATCTACTGGGATAAAGAGCTTGCCTATTTTCACATGCACGTCCTCTAAGACACCTAAGGGCCTCCTAACAGATCTATCACCCATCCGTAGGGTAATGTTAGTCACTTTAAAATAACTCATGTTCGGTTTCTTGCAGACGGAGGAAGGGGCATGACACGACACACGGCACCTAAATCGCAAAGGGCCTTATCAATAACCATGTTGCCTATAATACAGGTAATAGAAAAGCTGCCCGGGTCTTTCATTTTAGGCGGACTCTTATTCAAAAGCAAATTACTAGACTCTTCCATAAATGAAATCGTCTCAAATTCACTCAAATTTCTCTTACGCGTCACAACATCTTTCATAAATTTAGCGTAAGTGGGTACCTAAGTAACACGTTCGGAAAGAGGGACAATTACCTGGAGGTTATTCACAATGTCCACAAACTTACCGTACTGTCGCTCGATCTTTGCGTCCTTCAGACGGCCTGGAAAGGGTACCCTGGTAGCAACGAGTGGACCCGCAACTTTTCCTTTACCTTTATAAATGTGTGACGTCTCCACAGCATGGGAAGATGACACAGTAGCGGCATTAGATAGCAAAATAGGATCTCCGCCACTTAAAGTACTCGATCGAGTACTTATATCACTCCTTCGACCATTCTCTTCTTCTGTTTCACTCGATCGACCAGTTTTGTCACTCGATCGAGTGATTTCTACAGCAAACTCATTCGATCGAGTAATAATATCACTCGATCGACCAACAGCAAATTGTGCATCACTCGATCGCGTGATAGGATGAATTGATTCACTCGATCGAGTAGAGAAATCACTCGATCGAGTATCTTGATTACACGCTGCAAGTATTTCGGTTAAGAATTCATCTAGATAGTCCTCCTGGGTATCTTCAGCTATCAAAACCTCGTCTTCTTCATGAGTAAGGTCATTTTGAAAATTCATTGCACTGACTGGATTGCATATTGGAAGAAGCTCGGTTTGGTCTTTCGCGAGTGTTAACTGCGCGACTTGTTCTTTCAATTCCGATATGACCGTTTCAGATTGCCATGATATACTCATCATAATAGATTTTAATTCGGCAATTTCTTCACTTGCAGAAGGAGAGACCGGCTGTGGTACCGGCGTAGAAGGGGTAGAGACATTCTTTATTTCTTCATACAACTGAGAAAAAGGAACTCCTTGCTTATAATTCCGATAAGCAAGGGCACGCTCTACACTTGCCATGCATTCAATAGGACCATGCCCTTCCTCACCACATCTACCACATGGCTCTATATGCTCAGTAATCGTAGGCATCCTGGCAAATAGACTTACAAAGCAACGAACAATCTGCAAGACTAATCAAAACTTTGCAGAAATGAGATCAGTCTCAAGGAATAAATTCCTTGAGACGAGAGACAACTTAATTAAAGCAACAAAATTGCACCACCTCCCCGGCAACGGCGCCAAAATTTGACACGTACTGCGTCACAGACTGTCAAAAATACCAAGCGGCTCTAACTAATATAGCTAGGGAAGTCGGGTCGAATCCACAGAGAGGTAGGAAATTGTAGCTTAATCTAAGTTCGTCAAGGTAACCAAATGGGGGTTTTTTTTTAAATGTGATATTCTAAACTAATAAGAATAAGGAAGAGGAAATTAAAAAGAAGGAATCAAGCGAGAGGAGAAAATGACTAAGACAGACGGTTCACCATAATCATTTAGTCAAGTAGTCTAGGTCTCAAGTCAATGCAAATACGGTCTAAGGGGTAACGAACGTCACCTTTCGGTCCTTAATTCACCCTAGAGCGTAAATAGCTTAACTTTCGCCCTCACTACAATACCCTATTGTTCGCTACTAGTCTCGCCTTTTACAACCTTTCGGTCCAGGTCAAGGATCACTAAGAATTAAAGGTCTAATTGCGTCGACTCAATTAGACGGATACAGTTAATTGTAGCATTTAACCAACAAAGACTATACTAGCATTAACCCAATAAATCGATTACTATTCCCTCATGATTATGGATCCCCTATAGTCTTAACCGAAGGAAATTAGCTACTCATTATTACTAAATTAACAATAACGACATATAAATAATTGAAACTAAACATAATGACAGAACTAACAGAATCAAATTAAAGCAATTATGATAAAAACCAGAGAGAGAAGGAATTAAAGGAATAAAAATGTATTAAGGGATTAAAGTAGAATAATAATACCAATCGTATCCAAATCTGAGTAGTAAAGTATAAAGGAAGAACAAAATCCAGAGAACAGTAGCAAGGTATACAGTGAAGTCAACGAACGAAGGAAGAGATCCCCCTAACGTAGTCCCCCTGCTCTGTCTTATACGAAAAATCCATCCTAAAACCTAATCTATGGACTAATTACAAAAGCCCATAAAATGATTAGGCGGAAATTAACTAAGGCAGGAAAAACCACTCGATCGAGTAGAAATAAACTACCCGATCGAGCAAACCAACACCAAACCACTCGATCGAGTAGAAATAAATCACTCGATCGAGCACTTCTTGTAAAACCTCCTCAATTGACTCCTTAAACTGCTCGATCGATCAATCTTGAGTACATAAAGCATTTGATCGAGTAGAAAACTACTCGATTGAGCTATATAGGCACGCTAGACTTTGAAACGCCTTCCGAAACCAGCTCACGCGTCTTCCAAATGTTAGATTTCCAAGCTCCAGCTCCTCATCCTCCATAAATGCATGCAAATGGGACGGATTAAGGATCGGTTTGGCTCCTCTTTGGTCAATTCCTGCAAATTACAATAAACGGACCAAAGTAGAATATTCGGGGGTATTTGTAGCTTGATGCTACATAAAAAGTGCAGAAATGCGTGTAAAAATGAGGTAAAAACCTTATATAAAAGACACGCGTCAGCGCTTTTGGATCTTAAAAATGGAGGGCTAAGATGAGAACCAAAAAATTAAGGTTAATACTCTAATTTTGCAATCTTCCTTTAATTTTCTCAATAACTACATTAATCCTCCTCATCTTTCATTCATTATCTCATTATCTCATTATCACGTCTCCTAATTCTCTGTCTAGATCTCATTTCTCCATATTCTCTAAAAAAAAAAACAAGAAAAAAAAAACCCAAAAAAAAAACAAATAAAAAACCCAAAAAATCCAAATAAATCATTTACTCATCTATTCCTCATTCACCATCCACCTACCACCACCCACCGGAAATCACCACAGTCGCCAACCGCCGCCCCGACGTCATTTTTCTATTTTTATTTTTTATTTTTTTTTTTAAAAAACTTGATGTTTGGGTGTTCTTTTTATTTTTTTTGTTGTTTTTTTTCTCCTTATATCGTCTTCCTATATGATATTGTTTCAAATTTGTGAGTTTTTTTATTTTAATCTTAGATCTACTAAAATAGATCAATTTTCATTGACCCGTTTTTTTTTTCATTTGCGTTTTTTTTTTTCAATTTTGATGTTTTGGTCTTTTTTTTTTTCCGGTTATTGACATTCTTACAAATAATAGTTTGATTTTAGTACTAAATCTATTAGTTATGAAATCTCATTTTTTACTTTTTTCTTGTTGATATCACTTTGTTAATATCCGTCTTGTTATATATATTGTGTGATTTAGGATCTATTAAAATTACTTTATCGGTTAAAATCACACTTTTTCGGTTAAAATTACATTTTTTACCGTTAAAATTACACTTTTTTCCGTTAAAATTACACTTTTTTTGGTTAAAATCACAGTTTTTTTCCAGTTAAAAGTACACTTTTTTCCGTTAAAATTAAACTTTTTTCTGTTAAAATTACACTTTTTTTCAGTTTTAACGGAAAAAATGATGGTGCGTGGTGGTGGGTGCGGCGGTGTTATTTTTTTTTTTCAGTTTATTTTTTTGAACTCGATCTTTTTTTTGAATTCATATTTTTTTTCAGTTTTTTTTTTATTTCGTATTTTTTTATTTATTTTTTCAGATTCGGGGATGTGGTTCTTGATTTTTTTATTCACAAATTTCGTATTTTTTTTTAGTTGTTGGTTTTTTTTGTTTTTTTTTTTCAGATTCGGGATGGGGTTCTTGTTTTTTTTATTTACAAATTTTGAGTATTTTTTTTAGTTGTTGGTTGTTTTTGTTTCTTTTTTTTTTCAGATTTGGGAATGAGGGTTCTTGATTTTTTTGTTTATTTTTTTCATATTTTTTTATATTTAAGATTTCGGTAGTTGGTTTTTTCATATATTTTCTTGTATTTATTATTTCGGTTTTTTCATATTTGGTATTTTAAATCTTGTCTTATTATTATATTATCTTGTTTTATATTTTACAAATATCGCTTTGTTAATATCCGTCTTGTTATATATATTTTTCAATTTTCGTATTTAAAATTTTGTCTTGGTATTGTGTGATTTTAGGATCTTTTAAAGTTACACTTTTTCCTATTAAAGTTACACTTTTTTCTGTTAAAATTACACTGTTTTCTCTTTAAATTACACTTTTTCCTGTTAAAATTACACTTCTCTAGATTATTAAAGTTACTCTTTTTTCTGTTAAAATTATACTATTGTCTATTAAAATAACACTTTTTTTTAGCTAAAATTACACTTTTGTCTGTTACAATTAGACTTTTGTTAGCTAAAATGATACTTTTGTCACTTAAAATTACACTTTTGTCTGTTAAAATTACACTTTTGTCTGTTACAATACAATTACACTTTTGTTAGCTAAAATTACACTTTTGTTTATTAAAATTAAACTTTTGTCTGTTACAATTACACTTTTATTAGCTAAAATTACACTTTTCTCTACTAAGGTTACCCTCTCAATTACTAAAGTTCCACTCTCAACGGACTAAAATTACATTCTCAATGGACTAAAGTTACATTTTCATTGGACTAAAGTTGCACAATTTGGACAATTTGGACTGACTAATAGAGTTATTAATAATTTACACAATTTGGATTAAAGTTACACAAATTTGGACTAAAGTTTTACAATTTGGACTAAAATTAAACAATTTTGGACTGAAAATATAAAATTTGGACTAAAAATACACTATTTACGACTAAATTTGGACTAAAAATACATTATTTACGACTAAATTTGGACTAAAAATACAATTTTGGTCTGAAAATACACTATTTATAGAATTTTGGTGTAATACAGTAGTTGCACAATTTATTTATTTTGAGTCATTAATATTGTGCAATTTCAATCATTGTCCACTAAAATGTAACTTTAGTAAATTGATAGTGTATATCTTTTATCATTTTATGAGTGTAATTTAGTTCACAAATGTGTAATTTTAGTCCATAAAAGTGTAATTTTAGTCCACAAAAGAGTAATTTTAGTCCACGCAAGTGTAATTTTAGTTCATAAAAGTGAAACTTTAGTTCATTGATGGTGTAATTTTAGTTCATAAAAGTGTAATTTTAGTCCACAAAAGAGTAATTGTAGTCCACAAAAGTGTAATTTTAGTCCATAAAAGTGTAATGTTAGTCCACAAACGTGTAATTTTTGTTCATAAAAGTGTAATTTTAGTCCACGGAAGTGTAATTTTAGTCCACAAAAGTGTAATTTTAGTCCATAAAAGTGTAATGTTAGTCCACAAACGTGTAATTTTTAGTCATAAAAGTGTAATTTTAGTCCACGGAAGTGTAATTTTAGTCCACAAAAGTGTAATTTTAGTCCATAAAAGTGTAATGTTAGTCCACAAATACGTAACTTTATTCCTCTTATGTGTAACTTTAGTATACAAAAGTGTAATTTTAGTCCACAAAAGTGTAATTTCAGTCCATAAAAGTGTAACCTTAGTTTATTGTGGTTGTAATTTTAGTCCATGACGATGTAACTATCATTTTAAGTCATTTTTATACGAAAATTTGAAAAATAACAAATATAAAAAAAAGAGCAAAACATCAAAATTGAAAAATAATAATAATAAAAAAAAACGCAAATGAAAAAAAAAAACGGGTCAATGAAAATAATTTTTGATCTATTTTAGTAGATAAATGAAAAAAACGGGTCAATGAAGAAAGCGTAATTTTAACGGAAAAAAGTGTAATTTTAACAGGAAAAAAAGTGTAATTTTAACAGAAAAAAGTGTAATTTTAACGGAAAAAAAGTGTAATTTTAACAGGAAAAAAACTGTGATTTTAACCGAAAAAAGTGTAATTTTAACGATAAAAAGTGATATCAACAAGAGAAAAGTAAAAAAATGAGATTTAAAAAATCAAATCTGAAAAATGGTAAAACAAATCAAAGATCTAGTGAAAAAAAAGTAAACAATGAGATTTTATAATTAATAGATTTTGTACTAAAATCAAACAAATATAAAAAAAGACCAAAACATCAAAATTGAAAAAAAAAACGCAAATGAAAAAAAAACGGGTCAATAAAAATAATACTTGATCTATTGTAGTAGATCTAAGATCAAAATAAAAGAAACTCACAAATTTGAAACAAGATTGTATAGCAAAACGATATTTGCGAAAAAAAACAACAAAAAAATAAAAACAACATCTAAACATTAATTTTCTTTTTTTTTAAAAATAAAAATAAAAATAAAAGTCGTCGGCGGTGGTGGCGGCGGCGGCGGTGGTGGGGATGGCGACGGTGGTGGTGTCGTGTGGATGGTGGTAGGTGGGTGGTGAATGAGAAATAGATGAGTAAATGATTTATTTGGATTTTTTTGGTTTTTTTATTTGTTTGGTTTTTGGGTTTTTTTTTTCCTTGGGTTTTTTTATTTTTTGGGGTTTTGAGAGAGAAGAGTAGTGAAATGTGTGAGATGAGAGAGAACTGAGTGAGTAGAAAATATATATAGTGAATTAGTGTTTAATTATGTTGTTAGTGATTAATTAAAATGTGTAGGAGAGAGAGTGAAAAATTAGTGTTAATGGTGATTTTTGGTTTCAATCTCCACCATCCATATTGGATGATCCAAGGGCTATAGTGAAAACTTAGGGACTCAAAACATATGAGGGACTTATAAGAACTTTACTCTATATATATATATATATATATATATATATATATATATATATATATATATATATATATATATATATATAGAGAGAGAGAGAGAGAGAGAGAGAGAGAGAGAGAGAGGGGATCTTGTGAGTTTGGTTTCTTATGATGAGTTGTGAGTTTGCTCTTTGAAATCTCAACCACTAGATTATATTAGAGATGAATGGCCAAGATCTAATCTTACATGTCATATAAAACCACTCTCCTTTACTTATTTTCTCTTTTTTCTAATGTTACTTTTTTTTTTTACTTTAATTTTTTTTATTTTTTTTACCTCGTGTTATTGTGCTTTTTTTATCACTTTGATTTTTTTTCTCTTATTTTTTTCTTTAATTTACTCATTATGTTACCTTTTTTTTCTTTTTCTTTTTGTACCGGATTTTTTTTACTTGAAATTTTTTTACTCTTATTTTTTTACCTCGTGTTATTGTGCTTTGTTTTTTACTTTGATTTTTTACGACTTTGATTTTTTTTCCTTTTTTTTACCACATGTTATTGTGTTGTTATTGTTATTCCGCTGTTATTGTGATGTTATTCTGCTGTTACTTTGATGTTTTTTTCCGACTTTGATTTTTTTCCTTTTTTCTACCACGTGTTATTGTGCTGTCATTCTACTGTTATTCTGCTGTTATTGTGATGTTATTCCGGTGTCATTTTGATTTTTTACTACTTTGATTTTTATACTACTTTGATTTTTTTACTCTTTTTTTTTACCGCATGTTATTGTGCTGTTATTCTGGTGTTATTGTGATGTTATTCCGTTGTCACTTTGATTTTTTTACCGCATGTTATTCTAGTGTTATTGTGACGTTATTCCGGTGCCATTTTGATTTTTTTACGACTTTGATTTTTTTTCCTTTTTTTTACCACGTATTATTATGCTGTTATTCTACTGTTATTCTGCTGTTATTCCGGTGTCACTTTGATTTTTTTTACTACTTTGATTTTTTTTACTCTTTTTAACTACGTGTTATTGTGCTGTTATTCTGCTGGTATTGTTATTGTAATGTTATTCTGGTGTTATTGTGAGTAGTGTGTCCCCGTGTTCAACATCTGAAGCCTTCACCACCTCTGATGTTAAATTCACTATATTGCACCATTAATTGCAGTATATATAATCTCAACTGACTGGCAAACCATCATAGACATTGCATTTAAAGATACAAATGTTGAAGCAAAAGAGACAAGCATAGTTATTAGTAGAATTGATCGTCTAGAAAATCAGAACAACCTACATTCTGTTAGAGACTTGAGAGATATACTATTTAACATTTATAAACAACATTTCGACTTCAACCCACCCCATATCTCCTCGGCCATTACTGTCATCACATACAACTTGATTTAGAGGAAGAATGAAGTCTGTGTACCTTTTTTGTTCATCAGGAAAAAGGTGCAAGTGGCACCTTTGAAACTTTGAATGACAGCAAAACTTGTGCATTCTTGTTCAGAACAAGGATATAAACTTGTCCAGTTTCAATAGCCAATTCATAAATATGAAAACCCGAAATCAAAAACCCGCTTTAAACCTTGATAAATAAAAGATCAAGACTTTATGCTTTCGTATTCACAAACGAACAAGACTTTGCAACTCACAAATTCTCAAAACGATAAATTTATCAGTTCATAATCAAGTAACGAGATTAAATTCTTACCAGTCTTGTTACAACTACCGACACTAATAGCTAAAGTTTAAGAAAGAAGATCTCACACTCAAGTGAACACCAAAATTGGGTGACAAAAGCACGAATACAAGGGCTAAAAGAATAATTAATCACATTGATAAGGAAATAAATCATTTAAAATAAAAAACCTACCTAAGTCAGAAAGGTTGAGATTCATTCAGCTTGAATCAAAATCAACTTTAACACCTTAAAATGATACAGAAAATCGAAAAATATACAGGATTCTATGATATAAACAATTATAGCATTCAATTTTTCATCACACATAGATCAATCCATCGAAATTTGATTCTGATCGACAGTTGAGATTAATCCATAATCTTCATTAACCGGCTCTCTTTATACTTCGTTGGAACTCTCGTCGGTGCATCAACTCGATCCGACAACATTGTTACCGTTATTTTCACCGCCGTCAATGTAATCGGCGTCAGGCGACATGCCGTCCTCCATTTGCCATTGACGGTGGTTCTGATGGCGAATTTGCGACGGTTGTTTGGTGTCGACGGCGGTGAAGGTGGAGGTGGTGGTGAGTGAAGTGAGTGGGAGGAGATTGGAAGCCATTGATGAAGGTTTGAAAACAGAGAAAAAAAATTGATTTGGGGATTTGTGTGTTTTTTTAGGTTAGTGAAAACATGCGTGTTTTTTTTTTATTTTAAAATATTAAGATATCTAAATCTCAGCCCTTTATTTTTGTTTATCTAGTGGCTAGGATTTTTCAAACTCACAAATCACAACTCACCGTAAGAACCAAACTCACGAAATCTCTATATATATATATATATATATATATATATATATATATATATATATATATATATATATATATATATATATATATATATATATATATATATATATATATATAGAAATAGGATCATGTAAGTCCTATGTTTGATGTTGAGTCCATAAGTCCTAATGTAAACCATTAGATCTTATAAAATGGATGGTTAAGATTAAAAGAGAAAAACACACTCTCTATGTATAATTAATTTCTTGTGTCCCATACCCCAATTTCCCATACACTAATTTAATTAATTTCTTTTCATATATTTTTATTCTCCCTCTCATCAAATCATATTACAAAAATCTGATTTTTTTTTTATCAACTCACACTATTTCTCCTCTTCTTCTCTCCCATTTTATCATCTTTACAATTTCCGCGTAAAACAAAAGCGGTTTCATAAAAACCTCCGTATATCTTCATTCGGACTCCGATTAAGGCGAAACAAAAGCCTAACTTTATTATTTTTTCGAGGCCGTTGCAATGGTAATATTTTCATATTCTATTTAGTTTTCAAAATATCCAGTACTGCTCGGTTGTGCTCGAAATATTGTCGTTTGTGTATTTGTTTCTTGTGAAATTTTTGTTGAATTTTGTTAGAAATGTTGGTTATGTATTTGGAATAATTTAATTGTGCAACTTAGTGTTTTTGGATAATGGGTGAGATTATTATAGTTCAAAATATAGTAGTTTGTATAATTATTTTTTTGTTGAATTATATCTACGTTTTTTAACTATAATAAATTAAAGTTTTTTTATGAAGATGGAGATGATGATGATGATGATGATGATGATGATGATGATAATGATGATGAAGATGATGATGATGATGAAGTTGATGATGAGTATTTGGCGGTATACATTGACGATGAAGATCTTGTTGAGTCTTTGGCGTAATAAATTGACGATGAAAATGTGAGATTTATATTGATGGATGAAGAGATGAAGAAATCTTTATTTATTATATATATATATATATATATATATATATATATATATATATATATATATATATATATATATATATATATATACAGAGCCAAGTTCAAATGAGTCCACTCAAATGTATGAGTCCCTAAGTCCTTTTTTTGGCCATTGGATTAGGTGAAACCAAGGGTTGAGATTTGTTTTGAGTTTTACGTAAAAAAAAAAAAAGAAATCAACTAATAATCATAATCAATACACTTTTTATTCTCCCAACACTAATTACCTCGTATTCATTAACACAACTGTAATATCCCTTTCACGTTAAATTGTATTCTTCTCTCTAACCTTTCTTCTTCCTCATATTACTCCCTAAAAAATTAATCTTCATACTGGTTTAATAACATCCCTTCATCCTTTAGTTAGTTCTTTAATATTTACTTAAATTTTCGACCATATTCATCCTCTATTTAGTTCATCACTTATATTTCATGGCTGATATGGAGATTGTGGCTTATGAGGCTGTTGAGAATGGTAAGATGAGTACTTCTAATTTAATTGTTCTATAGAGATATTTTACTAGTTATCATTGTTAAACGTATGTATAGTTAGAAAAGGAATTGTGTTTATATGAGTAGTAATATTTGCACGGTGTGAAATTTATCTTTATATTTTTTTGCGTGATGGAAGATGAACATGTCGTGTTTGTAAGTAGACATATTAGAAGAGGCAGAGGAAAATAGGTAAGCGAAAAAAAGGTTACAGAACTTTTTTTTTTTTAGACGATGGAGGTAAGGGAGACGAGTAGTCGTATGCTTTAGTTTTTGGTTTAGGGTTGGTGACAACTTTTGGCTTTATTAAAGTTTCAGTTGTTTTACATTAGGGTTTTTTAGCAGATTTTTGGTAATTATTATGTTTGTACGTTGGTTTAGTTTCCGTTGATTAATGTTTTTTATTTTTTATTTTGTACTAAACTTTTTTTTTTTTGATTATTTTGTGTCGTCAGTTGCAGCTGATGTAGATGATGAAACAATTCCACCGGTGTCAGAGGAAGACTTTTGTAAGCAGTTGGAGGATGTATTTACTCCATACATTGGGATGGAGTTTGGGGATATTGAGGAAGCTATAACATTTTATAAGGTGTACGCACTTGAGGTTGGGTTCGATGTGAGAAAATACACAACTAAAAAGTGGCGTGACGGTACTATAAAATCAAAATTATTGGTTTGTAATAGGGAGGGGTTTACAAAATCAAGTAACGAAAGTCCGGCTAAGGAAGAAGATGGAAGTAAGCAGGAGAGAAGAAATAAGCTTAAAAGGATTGGTTGTAAAGCTCGGATGAGGTTATTTTCGAAGAATGGTGTGCTTTTAGTGGACCGGTTTCATGAAGAACATAATCACGAGCTTGTTGCTGTCAAAGATAGGGAGTTTCAAAAATTATCCAAAAACATTTCCAAGTATCACATGGGACTAATTGTCTCAAATTCAAGGGTTAGTAACTTAAAGTTTTAAAAGTTAGAGGTTAAAGTTTCACAATGTACTTTTAAAGTTTCATTAGTGAGTGTGGGTTATGGAGTCAGTTTTTATGTTGTAAGTTGTTGATGTTTAAATTTTTGTATATTACAATTTCGTAGTTCACGCATAAAGTTCCATTACTGAAATATGTAGTTGAATTTCCGGAAATAGATTTAATGTTTCATAAAATGTGAATTAGACTTTCAAAATTGTCTTTAAAAGTTTCTTTGCTATATTTGTGATTTCAGGACATGAACCTGTGTTGAAGTTGCAAAATTTGTCGTTAAAATTTTAAAGTTAACATCTAAAGTTTTAGTGCTCAGTTCAAATGTTAAAAGACAGGAAAGATAATGTTGTAATTTTTTTTTTTTCCATGATCCGAGTTAAAGTTTCTTAAAAGAGTGTTGAATTTTTGAATGGAACGGTTAAAATTTCATTGTGATTACGTTTGTGAGAATGAATTTAATGGACAGGGGTTAAAGTTTGAATGTTCGATTGTGAATTTAATTTCCATTCGACGTTCGTTTGTTAATTCATTGCTGAATATTAGAGCAACAAGAACTTGAGAATGTGTAAGGAGGTTGTTAATGGGTTCCACAATATAGGGGCTAGTTTGAACGACTTCAAAATTTTTCAAAGAGACATAAAGTGTTTTATTCATGAAAGGGACGGACAACTTTTCATTGATCACTTCAAGAGCATGGCAGAGACTCGGCCAGACTTCTACTTCGACTATGATGTTGACGTAGATGGTAGCCTACGACGCGCAATTTGGGCGGATGGCATTGGTAGGAGGAACTACTCTGTCTTTGGAGATGCCGTTTTTCGCCACGACCCTACTTACTCCACTAACAAGTACAAGATGGTTTTCACTCCCTTCACAGGGATTGACAACCATAAACGATCAATAACTTTCACATTTGTGCCCTTATAGCGAAAGAAACTACGGAATCGTTTAATTGGGTGTTCGAGAGGTTTTTGATTGCTATGGGGGAAAGGAACCAGAGTACATAATAACAGATCAAGATCCTGGAATAATTGCGTCAGTACCCGAAAAATTCAAGATAGCACGGCACCGGTTCTGCATGTGGCACATTATGAATAAGGTTCCTTATAAGTATGGTAGCAAAAGGAAAGATTACCAGGTATTTCTAAAAAAGTTAAATGCTATTGTATGGGACGAGCAACTTGAAGCAGAGGAGTTCGACAATAGATGGTCAGCAATAATGGAGGAACACGTACCCGCTGACATTGAATGGTTTACTGATTTGCTATGATATAAGGAGGCGGTGGGTGATGGCGCACTGTAAGGACTTGAGAATGGGTGGTATTATGAGGACGACACAGCGGTCGGAAAGTGAAAACAGTTTTTTCAAGAGGTTTGAGGCGAGAAATGGTACTCTTGTTGAGTTTTGGATGCGCTTTGAAAGTGCTTTGGACCAACAAAGACACAACCAAAAGAGGCTTGATAACGAAAACCGTCACTCAAACCCAAAGTTATGCAGTAAGTTGGCAATAGAGAGTGATGGTGCGAAGATTTACACACATGATATTTTCGAGGAGTTTCAAGAGGAGTTAAAAAATGCAATTGGTGGATTTAGTTGCAAGGGTTTCTTGGAGTTGAACAACTTAGAGGTTACTACCTTGAAGGATTCATTGGGAGGCCGTAATTTTGATGTTCAGTATAACCCAGGTATGAGTAATTTAGTACGTTGTTGATTTATTACTTGTTAAGAGGTGTTTTACATAGTTGAAGTATTAGAATTTCATGAAATTGTCTTAAAGTTTCAAAGTTTAAGTAATAAAGTTTTACATAGTTGAAGTATTAGTACGTTGATTTTTTACTTGTTCAGGAGTGTTTTACATAGTTGAAAAATTAAAATTTCATGAAATTGTCTTGAAGTTTCAAAGTATAAGAAATAAAGTTTTACATATTTGAAGTATTAGTACGTTAATTTATTACTTGTTAAGATGTGTTTTAGATAGTTGAGGTATTAGAATTTCATGAAATTGTCTTAAAGTTTCAAAGTGTAAGTAATAAAGTTTCTATTAGTCATGAAAGTTTCAATTTCATTTGATAACTTAGGGACTTTTGAGGCGAGTTGTTCCTGTAAACTTTTTGAGAGGAAGGGACTACTCTGCAGGCACATAATTTGGATTTATTCCGGTAATGGGGTTAAAAAAATTCCGGAATCTGCAATTGCTAGGAGATGGACAAAGGATGCATTGCGGAGTGGACACAATAGTACAGGGGAGTGTACAGATGACATGGATATTGTAGACAGTAAGCAACTTCAGATGACAAAATTGTGGTCGGAAATTCACGAAACAATTGGGGTGCTTGTTGATAAGGAAAAGGAGGACGTTGAAGGTCTTACTAATTTAATAAGGGAATTTAGAGAGAAGCTGACACCGGTAGGTGAGAAGTTGAATAAACAACAGCAAATGGAGAAATTGCTTGGTTGTAAAGCAAGTAAGGAGATTTCTATACTGCCACCTAAATATTCCAAAAACAAAGGGAGTGGAAAAAGGATTTTGTCTAGTAAGGCGAAGGCCATTGCAATTGCCCGATGTCAAACGCATGTGCAATAATTGCAAGCAAATGGCACACCATGACAAGAGGAACTGTCCTAACCCTTTTCTTTGAGCATCCACCGCAATTGTCGGAATCATCCAAGAAGAGGAGGAGGAAGAGGAAGAAGTAGAAGACTTGTCGGAAGAGTAGGAATTTTTTTATATTAAAATGTATTCCTTGGAAGTAGATGTTTGTGTAGTCATGGTCTATGTTCGAATTTTTTTATTTTTAAATTTTGAAGTTTATGGTGAAATTTAAGGTAGACAATTTTTGGATTGAAAAATCCAATGCAGTGTTGAAGTTTCACGATTTATTCATTTACAATTTGAGGTTCGAGGCATGAATTTTTAAAACTATTGCTTTGAAGTTTCAACAAGAGTGAGTTGAAGTTTCACAGTTGGTGCATAAAGTTTCACAGTTGGTGCATAAAGTTTCAGAATGTTAAAGTTTCAAAAGTTATGAGTTACAATTTTAGAATGTGTCGTCAAAGTTTCAAAAAGTGACTGGATTTTTTAATTTTATCCGTTTGGTTGAAGTTTCAACTTCAGTGAGTTGAAGTTTCAATGTTTGAGTTAAAGTTTCACAATGTGGAGAATTCACTTGGTAGTGAAATATTGCAGGTTGAAATTCCAAAATTTGTGTATTAAAATTTAAAAATGCGATGTCAAAGTTTCAGTAGTTAAAATTGGAATTTAAATATTATAAGTTTAAATATTGTTGGCTGAAGTTTTAAAATTTCTGATTTAAAGTTTTAAAATCCTTCGTCAAAGTTTCAGAAGTTTAGTTTGGAATTTTATATAATTGGATGACGTTTCAAAGGCTGTGAGTTAAAATTTCGAAATGCGTCGTCAAAGTTTCAAAAGTTGTCTTTGGGATTTTATTATTGTATGTTTGATTGAAGATTCAACTTGAGTCAATTGAAATTTCGAAGTTAATGTTTAAAGTTTCAGAATGAGGAGGAGTCACTTGAAATGTGAATAGATTAGGTTAAAGTTTCAAAAGTTATAAGTTACAATTTCAGAATGTGTCGTCAAAGTTTCAAAAAGTGACTTTGGATTTTTTAATTTCATCCGTTTGGTTGAAGTTTCAACTTCAGTGAGTTGAAGTTTCAATGTTTGGTTAAAGTTTCACAATGTAGAGAATTCACGTGGTAGTGAAATATTGTAGGTTGAAATTCCAAAAGTTGTGAATTAAAATTTTAAAATCTGTTGTCAAAGTTTTGATAGTTAAAATTGGAATTTAAATATTATAAATTTAAATATTGTTGGCTGAAGTTTTAAAATTTCTTATTTAAAGTTTTAAAATCCTTCGTCAAAGATTCAGAAGTTTAGTTTGGAATTTTATTAGTACATGCTTAGTTGAAGTTTCAACATGACTGAGTTGAAATTTCAAAGTGGAGGCTTAAAGTTTCAGATCGGAAAATTCAATAAAGTTACAAAAATTTTAAACTAACATTTCAAACGATGGCCAAAAAGTTTCAACTGAAAACTTTGGACTTTTTCATTTAATGTTGATCCTGCTAGAAAAGTATAGCTAGTACAAATTTAACTACATTCAAAAACAAGACACAAGATCAAAAAAGTAGTAGGCTACATGAAATATTAATAAAACATTGTTATTTTTTATTCAAGATCTTCGAAACTTTACGCCTAGCATATACGACTTGCCATAAGCTTTCCTTTTGAGCAATAAATTTATTCACATTGTCCATGGTTTCTGCTCGAACTTTGTTCATATCGGATAATACAAGGGTCGCAGCCAGTTGGATACACAGATAGCGCCGGCCAACCTTCATCGGAAGGTCTTCGTGCTCGAAAGGGGCACCCTCGTAATATAACATGTGCATCATTGTAAATAATCCAGACTCGAGATCGTTAGGTTTTGGACTCTGCCAACTTAATTTGATATGGCGTTGCCTAAACTTAGCAACCTCTTCTGCTCCTGATACGCCTCTTGATTCCAGGTAGTCACTCATTGCACCGGACTGCACATAAGTAAGATGTAGTCATAAGTTAAGTTACATATTAGTTGCGTCAATATTCATCGTAGATATAGTAAGAAACTTACAATGATTTTAGACACCTTGAAGACTTTGGAACTCTTAAACTGCAGGTATAGCTGATGGTCAAGGACATCAATAGTCCTTGAAATGAAATTGATACATATGCAAGCAAAATGATCGTCAATATTTACTGGTACGAAGATGAGCTCTGCATTCAAGTTGAAGGTATGACCACGTGCTTGCGATGTACAAGTCCCAAATATGGAACAACGATCGTAATACGCACTAGTCTGCGTCTCCTGTACACCGGCTTCTTGGTTTTCCAACCATCGCATCACCACGTCCTGCGAAATATTTGTTCTTATGACTGGGTACCGAATATTTCCATTTGAATTATATAAAGTTCATCAACTAAATGTCATCTGTATTTAAAAGTAGATGCGTACCGTGTGGCGTATGCCTAGGAAAGCCATTCTTTGTACTTCGTTTGCATCTGACTCTATTTGATTCAACAACTTGGACCAACATTCAATAACAGTTGAGGACATTTTGCTATCAGGTAGCAATGACATAATCCCATCCCTACAAAGTACGGCATTGACTCCGTAATCGCAATTGTTCCCTGCAGCGTGAAATAAATGCGTCGTAAAAGTTAACTTTGGGATATTAATATTAATCGCTTGGTTGAAGTTTGAACTTTAGTGAATTGAAATTTCAAAGTTGATGCTTAAAGTTTCAGAATGTGGAGGAGTCACTTGAAATGTGAATAGTTTAGATTAAAATTTCAATAGTTGTGAGTTAGAATTTCAGAATGTCTCGTCAAAGTTTCAAAATGTGATTTTGGTTTTTTATTTTCATCCGTTCGGTTGAAGTTTCAACTTGAAATAAAAATAAAAAACCAATGCAACTTATATGGTAAGTGCTTACTCACATTACAAATATACTTCAATTGGCTATATGAACCAATACAGGTTAGACAACCAACTTACCTCGGGTCCAAATCGTGGTCGTCAAGGAAGCAGTAATCTGCTACGTGCTTCCTTATTGTGGTCATATCCTTCACTAGCAATTGGTTGCCCCTAAGAGTCTTAGATATGACAAGGGTTGTCAAATCAAGCAAACACCGCAGATCAAGAGAGCAACCAAGACCATCACCGCTCCCCTAGGACGACTTTTAACAGTGATAACTCGATTCTTGGGAGAATGAGCTATTGGAGTTGTTGGTTGAGGGGTGGTTGGATCGATTACACTTAAACGGGGACGCTTGGATCCTTCAACTCGTGGTTGGCTACTTCTTTTAGGGCTAGCGATTTAGAAGTCGATTTTGTGGATGTTGTTGGTCTTTGCCGCACGGACAATAAGTTTACCTTCTTTGAATGATTTAGCCGCAGAAAAGAACTCTTTCCTGGACTTGTTAATGTCACTAAGTACAAGCGTCGCAGCAATTTCGACCATGTACAAGTTCATTGCGTCCATGGTGCCTAGCCCGCTGATCAAAGGGTTTGCCATTATAAACGAGCATGTGAATCATCATATAGGTACCACAGTCATTGGCTGAGTATCCTAGACCTTGCCATGCAAAGTTAATGTTAACAAGTTTAAACTCGGATACTGACTTGCCTTTGTCTAACCCTTTGGGAACCAAATACTTGCCCATTTCGATTGCCTGTATGTATTTGAAAATGGAAATGAATATAGATAATAAGCAAACATGTGAGCATTATATGTAGAAGGCAGATATATGAAATTCCTCAACAGCTTAAAGTTAAAAAAAAAGACCAATTAAACTTTCATGAATATCAGTTAAAGTTTCATTGAACTTGAGTTAAAATTCAAAGAACTCGGGTTTTAGGTTTGTATATTAGAATTTCTGTGAACTAGTTTAAAGTTTCAGAAATTATAGTTAAGTTTCAAATTTTGGGGGTCAGGTTTAGTTTCTGTAGATCAGAATTTATGTGAACAAGTTAAAGTTTCAAATATCATACTTAAAGTTTCATAGTTGACGTTTAAAGTTTCAGTTTCAAGATTGGGTGTTAAAATCATTGGTAATTGTTAAAGTTTCATATTGTTGAATATAACATTTCAAAGTTGGCGGTTAAAGTTTTTGACTTAAGTTTTGTGAGTGAAGTTTCAAACTAGTGGTTTAAAGTTTCAGAGAATGTATGTTGAAATTTGAAATAGGAAGTATCAGTAAATGTCAGTTAAAGTTTTGAAGATGACGTTTGAAGTTTTAGTAAATGTGAGTTAAAAGTGCAAAGTTCAGGTTTTTATTTTTTGTAGAATATAATGTATGTCAACTGGTTAAAAGTTTCAGAAATTGTAGTTAAAATTTCAAATGCCACAGTTAGAGTTTCACTAGTAAGATTATGTTAAAATCCATGTAGACTCTTGAAGTTTCATTTTTTGGGTATAAAATTTCATAGTTCGCTGTTAAAGTTTCTAAACTAAATGTTGATTAAATTTAGCAAGTACTGGTATAAAGTTTCAGACAATGTGTGTTAAAATTTGGAGTTGGACGTTTAAAGTTTTAATATCGACTTTTTACTAAATTTTCAAAAGTTGATGAATGACTTGAAGTTTTAATACTGTTGTAGGAGTAGAAGTAAAGGTACAAAGCTTGGGTGGAATGACTTACAGTTATAAATGCAATATTTGAGATAGGTAGAGTATCGAAATCTTATTTGTATGAACGGTTGTCAAGGTATTCAACCCGCTTTTATGGGAAATTTATACATACACAACTATAGTGAGGCGAACCACCGATAACCAGGAATGAAGACCCGAGGAAATCCAACATAAACCTATTAATAAAACTTACAATTAAAAATATTAAAATTAAAAATGGAGATAATAATGGGTTTAAAAAGGTTACACATACCAAATCAGAATCCAGCTGAAATTGAGATACACAATCACTGACCCAAATGTCCCATGTTGTGAATATATCTTTAGTTAGGTCTAGCACTTACCCCTTTTGTTTGGCTTCCCAAATTTGCAGTACAAGACTCTGTCATAAGATAGGGAACTCATAAAAATTTCACACTTTGTTGTGAAAAGTAAGTAACTGTGAAAAATGCGCACATACAGTGTGGCTAAGGCCAAAGAAACAGCGGGAAGTTTGGACTGGGGCAGTTTTATCAGTCATGATCTTGTTGAGTAACAGAGACCAGCAGTCGATAACATTGTTCGTGATCTCAAGACCGGGTTCTAACGACCAAATGTCCTCCCTCGGAATGAAGTACAGTCTTGTGTAGGATACGATTGTTTCCCTACAAAGAATGTGCAACTAGGAAGTCAATACACAACAAAAGAAAGGGTATACAGTTCTTATAGGTAAAACAATATCAACTAATATAAAGTTCTTATAGGTGACTTACAGTTTACTATAGTTCTCCGATTTGTTGAAGATGTAATCCATTACATCCTTCCTCCTGTTAAAAACGGATGTGAATAGTCTGTTGTTGCGGCGTAAAACATCAGACACAAAAACCTGGCTCGGATCGGGTCCACCACAATCAAAAGAGCAACCGAGGTTCTCAGGGACAATAGACATGCAAGAAAGTTTGGTTTTTGAATGAAATAAGAATGGATGGTGAACACCATCAGTTTGAGGGACATATATTGCAGGAGCCTCTTTATTTACCTCATCCAAACCTTGCACCATATCATTTGAACGCTGTTCAGGTACGTCTACTGCAACAACATCCGCAACCACATCCCCCGAAGAAAGCGACTCAATTTGAATCTCTTCTTCACGCACCTCCTGGAGAATGGCATTTACTTCAGCAGTAGTATAAACCGGCGCAGAACCAATCAGTTGTGTAATAGACAAATCCGGTACTTTTTGTTGAATTCCTTGGACATCCCCAACAGCTTGTACGTCCATCAAATCGATAGCATTATCCTTGTTTTGAATGGGTGTAGAAATTTCTATGTTGTTCAAGTGTTGGTCTGATGAGTTTTCAAGGAACTCACCATCAGCTTCGCCTTCCATCATATCAACCCCTTCCTCTAGCCTTGCAGAATGGTGTATGTCTTTATCTCCCGAAGTAGTATAATAGTCATTGGTGACCATATAAAGGGGCGATAATTCTTTTTCAGCAGTAACAGACACTTCATCATTTTTGTCAGCAGAAAGTACAACAGCGAGGTCACATAAAACGCCACTAATCTGCTCCATTGATTTAGAAGCCTCATCTTGTCGATTTGGATTGGCCACAGGATCTTGCTTAAACACAGGTGCGTTGTCAAATACATCTTTCATTCGAACGGATATATCAGCTACCTCATCAACATGAAATTGAAGCTCATCAGATTGAAAGAAGGCTTGTGTGGACTGTGAAGGAACAAGCTTGGTTGGATCAATCTCTGGAGTTGTTAGACGCTTAATCTTCGAAATCGCAGCTGAGTACCATGCATGGAAGACGATTGAGTTACGCTGCATCAGTAGGTAAAGCTCATGTACAGCCTGCAATGCAACAATACAATCCAAATGTATTATTAGAATTGCAAAGTTCAGGTTTCAAATTATACAAGAATTTATGCCAAGTGGTTTAAAGTTTCAGATAATGCTGTTAAAATTTCAAAGTACACAGCTAAACCTTCAGATAATGTTGTTAAAATTTCAAGTACACATTTAAACTTCAGTAGGAAGCTTGGGTGTTAAAATCAATGAAAATTGTTGAAGTTTCATATTGTGGTTATAACATTTCAAAGTTGACGGCTAAAGTTTCTAATGAATGCCCAAAGTTATCTGAAAATTTAAACCACCTGGCATAAATGAATGCACATAGTTTTAATGAATGCTCATCAGATTTACTCGTTTCTAATTAAACAGAATGAAAGATTGACAAGCTTGACTTACATCCACGGCTCTAGCATGCAACTCCTGGTCATCCTCAACACCTGAAGGTAGTTCGATCTGAATGAACTTCTTCTCGTTATCAGGATGAGGTGTGGAAGCCAACAACAACGGACGGGTGGCATTACTTGAGATGAGATTATTATTATAGGTAGGGTCAAGGCAGCGAGGATAGACAATCGGTGAAAATGTCACCACCCAAAGACCCACCAACCACTCACCATCTAATCTAGAATTAATACTACTTTGATCCCAATATTTTATCAGTGGGAGCTCATGAGGTGAACTTTTGCCGCGGAAGACAAACCTGCGGAAATAGGTAATCATAAGAAAAGGAAGACAACCACGTAAAGGGTCTTATTATTCCCGGACTCGAGACAGCAAAGTGACAATGCCATCTAGCACATATGAACACCGGTCATATTGATTAATAAGACTAACATCTTCAACAGATGAGAGAAGCTTCCAGTCGACACCATTTGAGGTAGGGGCTAGGAATTCCGACATACTGAACAATACAAACAGTCTAATAAAGTCGTCCCCCCCGTCCTTATCTGCCCTCATATCATCATATAGTTTACCTAAAGGGATGTATTGAGATGCACTTGTCACATTATATTTTTTCCTCCATTGTTCCTTCAATTGCTTATTTAAAAGCTCAGACGACTCCTTCTTACGACCAGTCACTACTAAATCAAGTTCCCTAGGACCTAATGGTAATAGGAAGCAGTCGTGTACATCATGCTTCGACACGACAAACTCTTTAGATTCAGAAGCCCTAAAAACATGTGAGCCGTCATTAAAAGCTTCTACAAACAGTTGCACATGATCAAGAGGGTACTTCTCAAGACGTAACTCGAGCAACCCACCAAACCCGACTCTCTTTACCGCTTCTCTTTGTGCATTAGTAAGCTTAGATATCAATCTCACAAGCCTCTTACCTCGACATTTTACGATTGTGGAGGGGTAGGTTTAACAAAGCGCTTCTACGACCTCACAATCACCTTCACCATCCATCTGAATAGAAATTATAAAAAATGGGTTAAAGTTAAATTTCTTTACAAATTGGTGTATTGAAGTTAAGTAATTGATGCTGATTTATTTTAAAAAATTCTAAAACTTTAAACCTGAAATTTGAAATTTCAACACACTCAAGTTGAAACTTCAACTAAGCAGATGGTATATTCAATTATGAAACTTTGAAACTTTAAGCCTCAATTTTGAAACTTTAATCCTTTAACTTTGAAATTTCAACTCACATTCAAACTTCAACTAAGCAGAAGCCTGAAATTTGAAATTTCAACACACTCAAGTTGAAACTTCAACTAAGCAGATGGTATGTTCAATTATGAAACTTTGAAACTTTAAGCCTCAATTTTGAAACTTTAATCCTTTAACTTTGAAATTTCAACTCACATTCAAACTTCAACTAAGCAGATAATATTTAAATTCTAATTCAAACCCTTGAAACTTTGACGATTCATTTTCAAGTTTTAACTAACACCCAAACAATAATAAACCCAAACAATAATAAACCTATTTCAATACTTGATTAATAAATTCACAATAATAAACCTATTTCAATACATTAATGAAACCTTTCGAGTTTTTGGCATGCAAAAATCGAGTTATGAAGATAAATACACTCGTGTTTTGGGCATGCAAAAGACGAGTTTTGAAGATGAAGACAAAAACAGAAAAAAAACAACAACGATAACAACAACAACAACAAAAACAACAACAACAACAACAACAACAAAACAAAGACGATAAAATAATAATACAAGGATGAGGATTAATATAGAGTTAATGCAATTAAAAATAGAAGAAATTGAAGAATGATTAAGTATACCTGAAGTAGGATGATAATGAATTTGCAGAAGCCGAGTTGATTGGGAGTTCACAGGATTAAACGAAGGAATTTTTCAAATTAATCGACGGTTTTTTAAATTGCAGAGGATGAAGAAGTTGAAACGTTAAGAAAGTAAGAAAGAAAGAAAGAGAAAGAAAGAAAGAAGAAGAGTAAAAATTAATAACGGTTTTCGTAAAATTAAAATTTAGTAAAGTGTGAGATTTGTTTATGGGGAAGGGGTTATTTTGTTTTTCATCATTACTGCTGTGCATAGAAAATTGAGTTGGGTAATTATTTTGTTTTTGATCTCAGCCATTGATTTATTATGATCCAAGGGTGGGAAATAGGACTTAGGGACTCATCTAAGGTAAGTGGACTTAGATGAACCTAATTCTATATATATATATATATAAATATATATATATATATATATATATATATATATATATGTAATTTTAGTGATTTACGAGTATAACTCCAGTCTTCTACGAGTGTAACTTTAGTCTTCTACGAATGTAACTTTAGTACTTGATAGCGTGATTTTGAATATATTAATTTGAATTTATGTAGTTTTTTGACAAGTTTATGTAACTTTAATGTTATACGAGTATAACTTTAGTTATTGATGGTGTAACATTTGTCCTTTATGCGTAACTTTAATTTTTTCTAAGTGTAACTTTAGTGTTTTATGAATGTAACTTTAATATAATTTAATTAATGAGTAATTAATTATTTAGTTACAAGTAAAAAGGGTGTAACCTCAAGTGAATATGGTGTAAATTCAATTAAGATATAGTGTTTTACGAGTGTAACTTTAGTCTTTTACGAGTGTAACTTTAATACTTAATAGTGTAATTTTATACTACAAATTGATTTTGTCGCATATTATTTTGAATATTGGTAATTTTAGCATAAGTTTATATAATTTTAGTAATTTATGAGTGTAACTTTAGCCTTTTGCGAGTGTAACTTTAGTCTTTTATGAGCGTAACTTTCATGTACTTTAATTAGTGAGTAATTAATTATTTAGTTTCAAGTAAAAAAGATGTAACTTCAAGTGAATATGGTGTTACTTCAATTAAGATATAGTGTTTTGCGAGTGTAACTTTAATCCCTCATAGTATCATTTTATGTTGGAACTTCCGGAAAATTAGCAGTGCTTAAAATTTAAAAACTCAATTGTATAAGAAAATATCACCACTGTGTTGGGCTCGAAAAAATAATAAATTTAGACTTTTGTTTCGCCTTAATCGGAGTCCGAATGAAGATTTACGGGGTATTTTAAAAACCCGCTTTTATTTTACGCGGGTATGAAATTTCGTTTTTACATCTTATATTTTGATATTTGAAATATAAATAAATCATATTAATTTAATAAATTAATTGATAAGAAAGATAAAGTAATTGACTAGATAAATTGGAAATTGAATTTACTAGAGACAAAGCATTAATTGCATGTTTGTTGAGTGTTTTTTTGTTTTAATCTCAACCATTAATTTTGTATGATCTAATGGTAGAGATGAGGACTTAGGGACTCAACCAAATTTGTGGATTCATCTGAACCTATCTCTCTCTCTCTCTCTCTCTCTCTATATATATATATATATATATATATATATATATATATATATATATATATATATATAGGGTCGGGGTCCCGTACGAACTAAAGTTTGCATTTAACTGCATCTAACCGATTTAAGAGACCACATTAAGCTATTCAAAAACAAATCTCAACCGTACCTTCTCTTTCATTCATACTTACCCACCATCCCAACTCTCTTCACCCTTGTCCTTATCCTCCACCACCACCAACAAAGACACCACCACCAATACTACCATGACTCGTCGCAGCCGACCGCCATCTTGACAACTGTTGAAAACCCACAATACTCCCCTGTTGCTAGCCTCACGACGTAACCCGACCAATCGCCTACGTTATTCGTCACCTTTGCGGCGAATAATAAGTCGACGAAACAATTATCCGGCTCCAATTTCCGATAACCTCATTGGTTCCAATAAATTTTGAAATATTACTTTGTTTTTTGTAGATCTAACATTTCTATCGAGTTTTATGAAAGTGGCGTACGGTTAGGCTGTGTGGAACTCACAGGTGGGTTGCGTGGGTCGCCGTGGTGATGGAGGGATTTGAATGGGAGAGAGTCGCTGGTGGGAGGAAGTTCGCCGTCGTTGAGGGGTCGGTGTTGATTATGATTTGATGAAATGATTTTATAAATGTTGATTATAATTTCATGAATGTCGATTATGATTTCATGGGAATGTTAATTTTTGTTGAATTGCTTATATGTTTATATTTGGAGATGAAAGATGGGAAGTTTGAAGAAACTTGTTCAAGGGTTTTTTCAAGAAATTCATCATTTTCTTCTGCTTTTTCTTGAATTGGAGTTTGTTGAGGATTGTTGTTGTTGTTGTTGTTGTTGTTGTTGTTGTATGATTGAAGCTTTGAAGATGAAGATGGAGATGGTGAAGGTGTTTTAGAATGCTTCTTTGATTTTGATGGCATTTGTGTAGAGTATTTGTGTACAGTATTTGTGTTGTTGAATGGAGGATTGCTCTATAGCACCTCTCTATTGTGTACAGTATTTGTGTTGTTGAACAAAATCAATTTACTACTACACTTTTATTTCTTTTCCAGATACTTAACAAAATCAATTTCAATTTTTGTCAAATACATTACTTCATTTTACAGCTTTAATGCAATTTCAAGTTCTATCTATTCCCTTTTTTTTTTTCAAAGCTTAGTTTGTTTATCATATTGACCTGATTATCTTCAGTATCACTTTCGTTATCACTCGCAATGTAACACATAAAGCAAGCGTCAAAATTATTTTTTGAGTTCTTAAAACTTACTCTGTATCTTGTTCCCTGTTGATGTGGTCATTGCCTCTAAAAGTTTGATAAACTGAGATTTCGACTTGAAAAACTGCTTTTATAAATTATAATTATGCACAAGTAGCACAACCAGTGTCTCATGAGATAATATAGAGTTTTCATTAACTACTCTCCATTGTCAATTGCTCATATAACTTTTACTGAGTTGCAAATAAAAAGTAAACCCTAAAAAGATATAGTGGACCTTTTTGAGGGGGAATGAGATCTAACGAGAGAGACGGGTGTCCTTAGTAGAGATATGTATCTAGCAACTTGGAGGAGTGTATATAGCTAGTTGGAGGTATGTATCTAGCCATTTAAATGAGTGTATCTAGCTAGTTAGAGGTATGTATCTAGCAATTTAGAAGAAATTTAAAGGAGTGTATCTAGCTAGCTAAAGCTATGTATGTAGAAATTTAAAGGAATATATCTAGCTATCTAAAGACATATATCTAGAAATTTAACAAAGTGTATCTAGCTATTTAACAAAGTGTATCTAGCTATCTAAAGACATGTATCTACAAATTTAAAAGAGTGTATCTAACTAGATAAAGGTATGTATCTAGAAATTTAAAGAAATGTATCTAGCTATCTAAAGACATGTATCTAGAAATTTAACGAAGTGTATCTAGTAACTTAAACGAGTGTATCTTAAATTTTAAAGGTTCGTATCTAGCAATTTAATGAGATCAAACAAGGGCGAGGGGTATCCTAAATTGAGTGACGTTAAATTTAGAAGGTATCATCATCAACTCCTTTGTAATTTCTTGTTTCAACTAGATGTCTTCTTGTTTGTTGATACGGTTAACTAAGAGGTGAAAAGTGATTCAAACGAGGGCCAGGGGTACTCTATTCATTCATGCCTCACCTTTATTTCGGGTCCAAGTACTTTTGGTTATCAAGCTTTCGTATGCATTGTGATTTGTGAACCACATGACTAAATATTATGGGAATACACTATAGATATCAAACTAATGTAATTGACGTAGAATACTGCTACATACATTTAGAATAATATCGAAGAAGGGTGAAATTCCGTATGAACTTGAGTTCAATAAGAATTATACAAACTACATAGATACGCAAATGAATACTGGAAGATACACGTATAAATACTGCCAGATACATAAATCATACACGTATTTAGCAGTATTCATACATGTATCTGTATTAGTACTTCGTGTATCCACCTCCAAACTCCGAACTACCACCACTACCATCAACCACCAACCACCCAACAACTGACCACCACCACCACCCACTCCAACCGCCTCCTTACGACAACACCAGCGTCAACTCAGACCCTCGGCGGCGACATTAATGACGCCCAGAAAATCCCGGCGCCACTACCAACGCTAACCCCTATTTCTCTTTCCCCTGTCCCTATCTAGCCAGAGCTCCGGCGCCGACTCCAAATGGCCATTACAACTCCGCTACGCCACCGCCCTAACCACCGTTTGAATCATTTTCCGACATCAAAGACGTTTTTTTGACTCCAACTCTTCCGATTTGTCCATTATTACACTTCTTTTTTCGCAATTTTACTTTGCTTTTAATAGATCTAAGATTAAAATCACAATTAGGATCGAAATTTTACAAGGATTGCAAGTATATGAGTGGTTTTTCGAAAGTATCGAAATGGGGAATTGTACATGAGGTTCTGTCGGAGATAAAGACAGCAAGGAAGTGGGGCGCAGACAAAATCGTCGGCACCTGTCTGGGTGACCGGCGGCAATGAATGACGGCAACGGCGGAGTGATTTGATATAGTGGTGTGTTGATGTAAGACGGAAGGAATTGTTCGTGATGTCGCAGGGACCGCCGAACGTCAGCTGTGTTGATCGATTTTCCAGCGAGATGTGTTAAACCTCTGACAATGGTATGTTGAGCCCACATGTTTGAGTAGTGATGTTAGGGAGATGGAGTATAAACACTGATAATTTAGTTATGTGAAGGGTTAAAGTGAATATTGGTACAAGGAGCTTAATTTGTACCGTTGATTTTTTTCATCCAATGCTCTTTCTTTAGTTCGTAAGTTCGCACTGAACTTTAGGTTCGCACAGGATCCTATTTTATATATATATATATATATATATATATATATATATATATATATATATATATATATATATATATATATATATATAATAATCAAGTTGAAGCGTTGTGGATGCGCCATGTGTCAACCCACCCTTAAATACAAGCATTAATTACAGCTGAACCTAATAAATGCTGTATAAATGTCAGCAAAATATTAATTATAGTTTAATAAATTTTATTATAAAATTTTATTAAATAATTACGGTGATTTGATTTTAAAATTTATAAAAAATTATTTTGCTACAAGCATTAATTACCGCTGAACCTAATAAATGTTGTATAAATCTCAGCAAAATATTAATTATAGTTTAATAAATTTTATTATAAAATTATATTAAATAATTACGGTGATTTGATTTTAAAATTTATAAAAAATTATTTTGATAAAAAAATCTAAAATGTAAAAAATTACGTTCATTGTGAAAAATATTTTTAATTGAGTATAATTTTCATTATATTTATTGAAATATTTTGATATGTAGCGATGATTAAAGTGAGTGTTTCTCACAATCTTTTACATTTTCATAAAAAAACATTTTAAGAAATTTATAAAACTCAGATCATTAAATCCATTAAGAAAAATATATTTGGAAGAGTCATTGTATTTATTAAAAATATAATTTAAATTAAACTACTAAGAGATAAGTTTTTACAGTGTGGGAATGAAAAAAAATTATGTTGTGAGAAATTGAATACATATGAGGTTTTGATAGGTTTAAATAGTGTGATAACGAGTATGTGTACGATTATGTATGTACACAGTGATCGCGAGTGCATTTGAATAACCAAAAAAAAATGATTATTAAGTAATATAGTATTATAAACAAAATGAAAAAGTAGAAAACACGTTACATTTTTCTTTAATATCTTCAATTAAATATGCATAATTCAAGTATAAAATATTGATTATGACTAACTAAATATTACTTTTACTTAAATATTTTATATATTTTCTTTTAAATACATTAAAGTTAAACCTCAAAAAATAAAATTTGAAAAAGTTCAACCTATTTTATTTACAGGTAAATTCTTAAACATCATTATATATAGTTGTTTAAAAAAACAAAAAGTATAAATTTCTTATTGATATTTTTGACACATAGCACATGCAACACACAATCAAAACATTTGAATAAATTGAGTGTGGATCCTATATGTTTGATACACAAATATCACACGTTATACATAAAGTTATATTCACATCATTTTGAACAAATATTAATTGATTTGGAACATAACGTACGTATCGTGAAATGATATAGTTTGAAAATTTAATGTTGATTGTTGCATTATTCGAATAAATTTTATTTTAACTAATACTCCCTCCATTATTTTATATATGACATTTTCGTTTTACGAGGTAAGTCTTTGACATTCAATTATATAAAAATATACTCTAGAAAAAATTATGAAAATTATATCATTAGATTCGTCATAAAATTTGCTTTCAAAAGAGTATACATTTCATATTATTAACTTATATATTTTGAGAGATATTGAAGAGAAAAGGGAGTGTCTCGAAATGTGAAATGACATATATAAAATAATGGAGGGAGTGTGATATTCGATAAGTCACAAATTTATTTATAAAACGTTGATCGTGTATAATTAATTATCACTTATTTAATTAAAGTTGTATGTATTTTATTTTAAAACATTGAAATTAAACCTAGAAAATTAAATTTGAGAAAAAATAATTTATTTTTATTTAGAAGTAAAAATATTAAAGGTCATATATGAACTGTATTATTTTTCTTCAATTATAAAAATAAAATTTTAGAACAGACCGTGCAAAGCGCGGGATACTACCTAGTGTTTAATAAAAAGCTTACTGCACAAGTGAATAACAAAGATTAACAAGAGTTAAATTTTGTAAACATACTCATCAATTTTTTTGGTTGTAAAATATAAATTAATATCAGTGTAATTGGGCCAAATTACATCATCATTCTTTTACAACATCAATCACATGAACATGAAACTCTAATACATGCATGTTCAACTAAGCTAAGTAAAATTTAGCCTCTAATGACTAAATCTTGTCTTTGTAGCTCCTCTTAACCTTATCTCCTCTTTGATTTTTCTTACAACAAACTCGGGCCTAAGTAAAGCATTACTAGCCAGCCTACACTAATTACCTTGGTCATTTAAGCACAAAGCAATATTGAGACGGTACTGAATATAAATGCTAGTTCTCCTTAACATTCTATGTCGAAAATGACTCTCGTATGTGGTAGGATTAAACTAGTTGTCGTTAATATCTAATAATAACCTATCAAATCAACTATTTATAAGCCTAATTGCACTTGACTAAACCTAATTAAAGAGACTAATGTAGTGCAGTGTAACTAGGGTCAAACCTAAAGGATGGTGATTTAAATTAAAACTAACTCTAAACTATTGACTAATCATTAATAAAGAGTCTAGGTACTAATTAAAACTCACTAATTTTAACTATAAACAAACAATGAATATAGACAATGAAAAATAAGGATTTAACATAGAAAGAGAGTTTGCACGTGAATAGTAACAAGAACAATGCTAAAGATGTAAAATTTACTATTGAGACAATAACACAAACACTTAATATGGAAGATATCAATAGTAAAAGGGAATTGGTGTAATTTACTCTAGTCATCAAATCTTACGCTAGTAATTGTGAACCCCCGCGTTATAACAATGAATAAAAGAGCAAACATGCAGCGGAAAATGCGGGTTTTTAATTTTTTTGATAAAGTACGCGGATTCACCATAACAAAGTCAAACGATAGCATAAGTTAAGTAAATACAACCCAAATAAAGACTCTAGCTATCAAGGGGAAAACATATCCCACAAATACAAGTCTCAAAAGTAAGTCTAGGCAAATCGTAAGGTAAATGTCAATTATTATCGACACGCATTAGCTCACACCTGTCTTCATCCCAAGTAGCCCCAACTTGTACCTGTCATTTATTAAAAATGAATGACACAATTAGTGGAGAGTAACTCAAGGTTCTCCCAGCCATATTACATCAAAACAAACGTAATTGAGAACAAGGTTAAACAAATACATTTCAATCCAACAATGTAGAGAACTTGACATGAGAAACAAAGATGAAAAATTGAACACACGGATTCATTAAGCCACAAAGACATTGACGATGATAATAATATGGTGAATGGCATATGCAAAAATCATAACTTATGCAAGACTTTACCACTCTAGACTCAATCCTCTCGGTAGGACGACGATAATAATACGGTCCTAGTGTAGATATCCAGTATCTGCACCTTCCAAAAAACACCCGATGATGATCAAACTACAGCGTGTTTTGATATGCGTGCGTGGATTGGCTATATATGAGACGTTTTAATCCGTTACTCGGATATGAAAAAATATCAAAAATGGTTTTCTAACTTCATTTGCATTAAAACAACACTATTTAGAGTTTAGATCGACCCCGGGCCCAAAATCGACGCCGAAATCGCAACCCGAATCAACCCGAGTCTCGAACGTGGAAAATAATGCCATAAATGGTTTTATCATGTCATTTGCATTAAAATAACACTATTTAGAGTTAAAACCGACACCGGGCCCAAAATCGATTCCGAAACCCGCAACCCGAGTCAATCTGAGTAAACCCGAGTCAAGCATGCAAAACCTCTCCCAAATAACACCTAAATACCATTACCCAATCTTCTTACACGACATGATGGTAAACACTAAAAATCACACCAACCAAATACTAAATAGAATAAAGGCCGCGTCCAAAATTCAAAAGGACAGGACCTCCTTGGTGTGCACGTTAGCTAGCGCCCCTATTGGCCTCTCCTTGGCCATCAAGCAAACACAAACAACCTACCACCCCACATTTCTCTATAAATACCCACATTCACACAACATAATACTCACGCGAGTGATGTGACTCATATTTGAGCACATTTAGTCCCCGAATTAACCTCGTTTCTATGCTTTATAGTACATAATTGGGTCATTTACTATCTTTAGTTTCCCATTTTGCATATTCTTTGAGGTTTTGTCTCCTTGGTAGGAAATGAGTGCTAACCTTGCATTTATGGGGCGGAATGGAGCTAAATTAATCGCATCTAATGACCAAGCATGAAAGAGAAGACAACACTAGAAGGCCTAAGTAGATAATAAAGTGAAATGGGCAATGATGAAAGGATCCTTGCATCCCCGAAATGATCCTTGTGGATTGTTAAGGAGGAAAATAAGAGAAGCTGTCTGCCCAGGAATCCGAGTGGATCAGGCACGATCCGGGCGTCTCAAAACACCAAGATCCTGGCGTCTTGTGCCCAAGACGAGCGTGCTGCAGCGCAAAGATCCGAGCATCTTCCCCTAGGATCCGCTCGGGTCACAAGTCAGAGAGCCTATGCCTTACCTCAAGACGGGCGGATCATGGCAAGACTAGCACGGAAATGCTCATTTCCTTCGAGAGGAGCATTTCCTCAACTTTTCCTAGGGACTTAATAGTCATTTAAGCCCTTAGTAACTCTAATCTTTGTACCTAATCTTTAGTATAAATACCCCTTTGTACTACCTAGATTATCATCAATTCTAAGACTCTCTTAATCCATCCTTAATCACTTTGTAATTCTCTCAAATTAGTCTAAAAATAGTTGTAATACAATTTCTCAATATTAATCATATCTTAATCTTTCCTTAATTTTTCTATTGTTCTTCCTTTATTTTGGGTAATTAGAAGATTATTTGGGTTTATTTGGACGATTGACAACCTTCCATCAATCATCAAGTACTTCTATTATTCTTTGCTTTATTATTTGGAATCATCTTCATAGGTATAATTCTCTCTTAACATTGTTTAATTATTCTTAATCACTTTTATTTATTCATCATGTTTTGCCTTGTTAGTATGATTGACAACCTTATTAGCATGTTAAACTTGATAATGAGTGAGTAGTTTCCTTAGCTAGGGTTAATGGGGAATTAGGGGAAACCAACATGGGGAATGATTCACGCTTAATCTAGTATGTTTTCATAATTAAATTGCTTGCTTGTTGTGATTTCAACTTATGCACATATTATGTTTGATGAAATGCGAGCCTATGAATCCTTGCATTTTTTACCCATCACCTATCTTTTCAATGAGGCTTGTAAGCTTATACACCAACTCGAGCCTCATTAGACCATGCATATAGTTGAATAGGAAGGATTAAGTCGACTTGTAGGTGTTTTACAATCTAATCGATTTGGCTCCGGGACCCAAACCTTCCTAGGGATTGTAAGCTTATACACCAACTCGATCCCATCACAACAATAAGTGCTTGCTATATAATATCGAACATGTTTGTATGATGAACTTCCTCAAGGTACTTCTCACCTTTTTCTCTTAGTGTACTTTGGAAGATGGATATTATAGATTGTTGTGTAGAGGACCATATGGGTACTACTCTAATTAAAGACCCTTTGCAAGCATTGGAAGCCTTAGAAGCAAGTGAGGCCAAAAACAAGCATTGAGAATTGGAAGTAGACATACTTGAAGCCGGTCTAGCTTGCAAGGAGCTCACATATGAGCAATCCATATTGATAAATGACATTATCGATGAAGCATCACAATCCACTAAAGTTGAGCAAGCAACCAAAGATCACACCATGCAAGAAGAAGAGATGGACGAATATTTCATGGAATTTGAGTTCGATGAGTGTGATGAGCTTGAGGAACAAGTCGAATATGCTATGAGGATGGAGTGTATAATGGAGATGGAGCAAATCCTTAGTGAACCTTCAATGATAGAAAGTGAGGTACAAACTTCAACTCTAAAACCCCTTCCCCCAAATTTGAAATATGCTTACCTTGATGAATCTAAAACCAAACCAGTGATTGTTAATGACAAGCTTGATGAGAACCAATTGGAAAGCTTGCTTAATGTGCTAAAAGAACATGAAAAAGCTATAGGCTATAGTCTAGATGATCTTAAAGGAATAAGCCCCAATTTTGCATGCATGTAATTCATCTAGAAGAGAACCATAGGCCTACCATCCAATCTCAAAGGAGACTAAACCCCCACATGCAAGAAGTTGTAAAAGCGGAGGTTATGAAATTACTTGATGCGGGAATCATCTACCCTATATCGGATTCTTTGTGGGTTAGCCCCATTTAAGTGGTACCCAAGAAAGGAGGTACCACGGTGGTGACAAATGATAAGAACGAGTTAATACCCACAAGGAAGATCACCGGTTGGCTGGCGTATGTGTATTGACTATTGTAAGTTGAATTCCACAACAAGAAAGGATCATTTCCCTCTACTATTCATTGACCAAATGCTTGAGAGGTTAGCCCATAACAAATTCTTTTGCTACCTTGACGGGTATTCGGGATTCTTCCAAATCCCGATACACCCGGATGACCAACACAAGACCCCTTTCACATGTCCCTAAGGTACTTTTGCATATAGGAGAATTCCCTTTGGGCTATGAAATGCCCCCGCTACTTTTCAAAGATGCATGATGAGTGTCTTCTCCGATTATCTAGAAACCATAATGGAAGTTTTAATGGATGATTTTAGCGTTTATTATGGAAAAGACTTTGACTCTTGCTTGCATAACCTTTCTCTTGTATTGCAAAAATGTGAAGATGTTAGTCTTGTTTTGAATTAGCAAAAGTGTCATTTCATGGTCAATGAAGATATTGTTTTAGGTCATTTAATCTCGTAAAAGGGCATCAAAGTTGACAAAGCCAAGGTTGAGGTGATAGAGAAACTCCCACCTCCCGTGAATGTTAGAGGGGTGAGAAGCTTTCTCGGTCACGCGGGTTTCTATCGCCGTTTCATAAAAGATTTCAAAGAAATCGCGAAACCCCTCACTTAACTTTTGCTTAAAGATGCCCAATTCCAATTCACTAATGAGTGTGTTGAAGCCTTTGATAGAATTAAGGAAGAACTATTCTCGGCACCGATCATCCAACCACTAAATTAGGAACTATCATTTGAGATCATGTGCGATGCGAGTAACTACGCCGTTGGAGCGGTTCTTGGCCAACGGGTAGGAAAGGCTTTACATGCTATCTATTATATAAGCAAGACTCTTGATGCCGCCCAAGTGAACTATGACACCACCGAAAAGGAACTCCTTGCCATTGTCTATGCTTTAGACAAATTCCGTTCCTATTTGCTTGGATCAAAAGTGATTGTTTTCTCGGATCACCGTGCTCTTCGACATCTCTTGATAAAGAAAGAGGCGAAACCAAGGTTGTTGAGATGGATTTTACTACTCCAAGAATTCGATTTGGAGATAAGAGATAAGAAGGGAACCGAGAATGTGGTAGCGGATCACTTGTCAAGAATTCAGTTCCATGATGATGAGGGAGAGACACCAATCAATGACTCTTTCCCCGATGATGTTTTGATGGCTATCCATTCACAAATGAGAAGCACACCACCCCATGGTTTGCTGACTATGCTAACTACATTGTTGGAGGAGTTCTTCCTCCAAACTTGAACTACAATCAAAGAAAGAGATTCTTGTTTGAAGTAAAGAGATACTTTTGGGACAATCCCAATCTTTACAAGGAACGTAGTGATGGACTTTACCGAAGATGCATAACCTAATGGGAAGTTCAAGGCGTTCTAGAGGGATGCCATTCATCACCTTATGGAGGACACCATGGAGCACGAAGAACTATTGCTAAAGTCCTCCAACCGGGCTTCTTTTGGCCTACCATGTTTGAAGATGCTAGAGAATTTATTCTCCATTGTGATCCTTGCCAAAGAACCGGAAACATTTCTTGGAGAAATGAGATGCCACAACAAGGAATATTGGAAGTAGAAATTTTTGATGTTTGGGGAATTGACTACCAAGGACCATTTGTGTCATCTCAAAGAAATAAGTACATTCTTGTAGCCGTTGATTATGTGTCAAAGTGGGTAGAAGAAATTGCTACCCCAACCGATGATACCAAAACGGTTACCAAACTTCTCAAGAAAGTAATCTTCCCAAGGTTCGGAGTCCCTAGAGCAATCATAAGCGATGGAGGGACACATTTCCATGAGAAGAAGCTCACATCCCTTTTGGCAAAATATATTGTTCAACATAGAACCGGCTTGGATACCATCCTCAAACAAGCGGTCAAGTTAAAGTTTAGAATAGAGAAATCAAGCAAATTCTTGAGAAGGTTGTTAACAAGACTCGTAAGGATTGGAGTATGAAGCTTGATTACACTCTTTAGGCTTATAAGACAGCCTATAAGACTCCCATTAGAGCCTCCCCTTGAAAGCTAGTCTATGAAAAGGCATGCCATTTGCCAATTGAGCTAGAATACAAAGCTTTTTGGGCAATCAAAGCTCTCAACCTTGATCTCAAGTTAAGTGGCCAAAAGAGGATAATCCAAATCCAAGAGTTGGAGGAATTCCGACTACAATCCTATGAAAATGCCAAGATCTACAAAGAAAGGACAAAGTTGCTTCATGACAAGAGAATCAAGCAAAAGGCCTTGCACAAGGGAGATAAAGTCCTTCTATTTAACTCCCGATATCGACTCTTTCCCGGGAAGTTTAATTCTAGATGGATGGGTCCCTATGTGATTACCGAGGTAAGAAAATATGGAGATTTTGAGATAAAATCGGAAGATGGAAACAAATTCAAAGTCAATGGCCAAAGGTTGAAGCCATATTATGAAGGAGAATTCATCGGAGAAGTTGAGGTCATCCGCCTCAGGCCTCTCCCACCATGAAAAGACCATCAAAGAGAGAGTTTGGTGGAGTCCTCTCCAAACCACCATTTGTAAATATACTAACTCTTCTCACTTGTATTTTTAACTTTATTGCATTTACATAAAAGCATGATTCTTGACGTGAGAGTAGGTGAGGGAGTGTTACTAACTCTTTTGATGAATGAAGGATTTAGCAATTCAAGTGTGGGGAAGCACTATCATCAAATAAGGAGGAAGAAGAGGGAAATGCAGGTAATCCGAGCATCCCATGAGGGAACCCGTGCTGACCACAATCCGAGCGTCCTGGCATCGGGACGCGGGTCTTGAGAAAGCTGGAAATTGAAGAAGTCATACTGTGTTAGAATCTGGGCAGATCATCAGCAAGACGCTCGTCCCAGGCATTGAGACGCTCGTCCTGAGTATGATCCGAGCGTCCTGTCAGCCTTCAAAACTTTGATCTCACACTGTTTGTTAATCTGCACGTCCTCAAGAGAAGACGAGCATCCCCATCAGTGATCCGCTCGTCTTGGGCAAAATCCGCGCGTCTCAGCATGGGTTGAAAATTCCAGAGTGCACTGACTGTTGATCCGAGCATCCTGAGCTCGATCCGCCCGTCTCCTGAAGTACTGATCCGCTCGTCCTGAATACGGCCCGTGCATCTCCCTAGCGTGTTGCTCTCCCATATTTCGACAAATACAAACTCCTTCCCACCACACATTTCATGACACCACATCCTTCCCTCCTCTATAAAACATTAAATCCCCAAAAACCTAGGGTTTTAAGAAGGATCTCAATTACAAAGAATATCTTCATCTTCAACAAGCCAAATTTCTAGATCTACCTTTAAGATGAGATCAAGAAGATACTTCCCTAAAGAAAGAAGAAGACTAAGAGTAATTGGAAGCTCCTCCACATCTCACCTCAACACATTGAGGAGAGAGCATAAAGAAATAGTTGATCTCTCAAGACTTAATGAGTTCTCTAACATAGAATTCTTCAATGATGTTCAAAGACTCGTCTTTCATCGCCTCCTCGGTAAGAACATTCTTCCTACTAAGTTTATGTTCCATGATACCTTGAGGAAACTAGGCATCTATCATCAAAATGAGGCACTTTTTGACTGATTTGGTCTTTCAACTATTTTCCACATGCATGAACTCACTTATCGGTCCTTAGTTCTTGAATTATTGAGTTTCCTAAAGATTTCTACCTTGAACAAGACAATTTGTGTGGAGTGTAGACTAGAGAAAACAACTCGAATGATGACTCTTGTGGAGTTTGCTAGTGTGTTGGGTCTTGATGTATCACCTACCCGTACATCAAAGCCGTGAAATTATAGCATAACACCTCTATGGCGAGCCATGACGGGTCGCAATTTCTCTTTCATTAAAGAATGCTCGGCTTCTCATATTCAAAACCCCATTATTCGGCTAACTTACCGGTTTCTCACAAGCACTCTACTAGCCCGCCGTGATTCCGTGGTAGTGAATGAACTTGATCTTGTTTTTATGGAGTCCTACCTCAAGATACAAGGGAGGAACGATTATCACTTCAACGCCCCCTAGTTCTTTTTGAAAGATGGGCAAAGTTCCGGAATGGAGATGATGATGGTATGATCCACATTGCTAATGGGGGATTGATAACAAAGCTTGCAAAATTATTTAACCCCAACTTCAAAAACAACAACGCTTATATACCTCTTCTGGGCAACACCAAGATCAATGAAATGTTGCTCCTCCGACAACACCACTGGATAGCCCTTGAAGGCTTTGAGAAAAGGATTAAATGGATCACCAAAGGGAGCACCCCCATGTACCTTCCAATGGAAGGCTTAATAAGGATATCACCTCGAAGGGGCCCCCTCTCACAAGTACCATTTTACCTCGTCCCAACTAATGTAAACCAAGCAAATCAAAACCCACCTCCTACTCCACCTCAACAACAAGAACCTCAAGCAAATGAAGAAGAAAAGGTTGTGATCCCACCTTACCCCTTTAAATATCAACCATACAACCACCCAAATCCCTTCATCCTTCCGAGAGATGACTTCATCATGGGTCTACTCCAAGACATGCACCAAAGGCAATATGAAGCAAGAGTGAACAATTACTATGCTCTCTACCCACAATTCTACCGATTGGCCCGTCAAGGGCATATTAGTGAAGAGGGAATGCTTCCCTCTTGGGATCAAACGGATATCCTTTTTACAAACTCGGAAAATGCCAACGGTGGAACACATGGAGATGGGGAAGGTAAAAAGTCAAGTGGCGGTGATACGGTGGAGGTGAATAGCGAGGGGGACGAGTTTATGGACTTCTATGAAAGCGATGCATCAAAAGAGAAATAGGATAGCGATATTAGAGGGGATGATAGTAACCAATGAAGATGTTCATGAGTTAGGTGGAGCGGGCGTGAGGCATCCACAATGGCCAAGGTGAAACTCTTCTTTTCCCCTCATTTTTCATTACAAAGAATTCATGCTTTTCTAACATTGGTTAACAATTAATTGTTTCAAACTTTAATGGTGTCCTTGTTAAAGTGAAGGACTATTATTCCACCTTAGCAACATCAAGGTGATGATAAATTTATCGTTCCCAGTTGAAAAATCCAAAATGACAAACTAGTTTCATGCATTGCATACTTGTGCATGAACTCCTCCATTTTTACACTAGAAATAGTGTCTCATTTGGTTTGGGGAAGTTCAAGCACAAGCATTGGGAGTTAATCTAAATTAGCTCTCCAACAAATAAATTCATGCATCATATAGTGTAGTATAGAATGCATCACTTGTGTATATGTCATATAGCTTGCATAGTAGTGTAGGAATCATGCATTCTCATTTAGCTTGCATAATTACCTATCGTTTTGGCCATTGAGGACAATGCCCATACTAGTGTGGGGATGGGAAATTCTAACTTTACCTTTAAAAAAAAAATGATAAAAATTGAAATTTTTTGAAAAATACAAAAACATGTCTTTTTTATTTCATAAACATAAAAACCATAAAAATTTGAAAAATTGAAAAACCAAAAACATGTTCATTCCTTTATAGTGTAGAATTGTATATATTTTGTATATACTTGTTTGTTTGTTTATCTATCCTTCTATCACATTGATCGACTACGCCATATCCGAGACATGAGGATTATGAAGATCGCATGGTATGATCTTTCCAATCTCCTTTTTCCTCTCTATGTTAATGACGATGTGGCTTTATTTTGATTGATGCGGTTTACACCAATGTGATCTTAGGAATTGCATCTAGTTTATATGGCATACTAGTTGGTAGAAGCATATGCATTAGGTTGTATAAATGTTAGTTGCATCATGGCATATAGTTGCATTCTAGGAAAAATTTTGTGAAAGCATCTATGTGGGAAGCTTGACAAGTGTATATAAGGCCCTTGTAGATACTTTTTATTCTTAAGACTTTCCTCATTAGAATACTTGTAAAACTTCCTAGGATGTGACATGATAGTATCCTTTGAACCATGGATTAAAGCCTAGTCAAGAGTACCTTGTGGTGTGATAACTCCTTGGCTACCTTTTATTCCACGGTGACCCTTGAAACCATGCAACCATCTTCCACATTCTACCACATTTTGTCAACAAAAGGGAATGAGCACAAAAATTATCAAAATTTGAGTTCAAGCATTGAAATGAAAATGAAAAAGTTTGCAATTTGCATCAAAGAAAAGAGGAGTACAAAAATAAGAACTCCTATGCTTCAAAAATAAGCACCCTCACTACAAATGGGGTAGCTTTGAAAATGATCAAAAGAAAATGCAAAAAGTTGAAAGTTGTCAAGTATTGAAATGCCAAACATCAAAGAAATGGCAAAAAGAAAGTGTTCTCAAATGTCAAATGGCACAAGAAATTTGGGGGGAAAAACAACAACAAAAGCAAACTCCCACATGAAACTCAAAATCTATCAATCCCTTTTTCCATCGAATCCACTTTTGTGCATGGTAGAGAGGGGACGACCCTTCTTCTTGTCTAGACAAGAAAGGGAATTCCGCGATCCTCCAGTGTTTCTAACACCATAGGGAGTCTACTCTTGACGAAAACATTTAACAATTGAGGACAAAGGTACCCTAGCTTGACACAACTTGGAGGTGATTTATTGATATCCTTCTAGGCTTAGTAGTTTAAAGAAACCGTATCTATGATGGAATGTGTACCCTTAGATTGCTTCCCTTGTAGATAATTTCCACCACTTAGATGAGGAAAGTGGCTATTCATTTTTGTAGATGCATCTATTGCTATCTTTTGTGTTCTTAATGCTTGGATGTGTCGCTATTTTGGCAAGACCCACCTTGCCTTGCAAAAAGGCATCCTACCTCATGGTTATCTTATTGTGAGTTGAAGGGGCGGACTGAGACCCGCAAATTATCTCATATCGGCTATATTAGTAGGTTACTTTAAATAAAGGTCCTAGTTTTAGTCACCTCTTTACTCGGGACGAGCAAAGGTTCGGTTTGGGGATGTTTGATGTGACTCATATTTGAGCACATTTAGTCCCCGAATTAACCTCGTTCCTGTGCTTTATAGCACATAATTGGGTCATTTACTATCTTTAGTTTTCCATTTTACATATTCTTTGAGGTTTTGTCTCCTTGGTAGGAAAGGAGTGCTAACCTTGCATTTATGAGGTGGAATGGAGCTAAATTGATCGCATCTAATGACCAAGCATGAAAGAGAAGACAACACTAGAAGGCCTAAGTAGATAATAAAGTGAAATGGGCAATGATGAAAGGATCCTTGCATCCCCGAAATGATCCTTGCGGATTGTTAAGGAGGAAAAGAAGAGAAGTTGTCTGCCCAGGAATCCGAGCGGATCAGGCACGATGCGGGCGTCTCACAGCACCAAGATCCGGGAATCTTGTGCCCAAGACGAGCGTGCTGCAGCACAAAGATCCGAGCGTCTTCTCCTAGGATCCTCTCGGATCACAAGTCAGAGAGCCCGTGCCTTACCTCAAGACGGGCGGCTCGTGGCAAGACTAGCACGGAATTGCTCATTTCCATCGAGAGGAGCATTTCCTAAACTTTTCTTAGGGACTTAATAGTCATTTAAGCCCTTAGTAACCCTAATCTTTGTACCTAAGCTTTAGTATAAATACCCCTTTGTACTACCTAGATTAGCATCAATTCTAAGACTCTCTTAATCCATCCATAATCACTTTTTAATTCTCTCAAATTAGTCTAAAAATAGTTGTAATACAATTTCTCAATATTAATCATATCTTAATCTTTCTTTAATTTCTCTATTGTTCTTCCTTTATTTTGGGTAATTAGAAAATTATTTGGGTTTATTTGGAGGATTGACAACCTTCCATCAATCATCAAGTACTTCTATTATTCTTTGCTTTATTATTTGGAATCATCTTCATAGGTATAATTCTCTCTTAACCTTGTTTAAATATTGTTAATTACTTTCATTTATTCATCATGTTTTGCCTTGTTAGTATGATTGACAACCTTATTAGCATGTTAAACTTGATAATGAGTGAGTAGTTTCCTTAGCTTGAGTTAATGGGGAATTAGGGGAAACCAACATTGGGAATGATTCATGCTTAATCTAATATGTTATCATAATTAAATTGCTTGCTTGTTGTGATTTCAACTTATGCACATGTTATGTTTGATGAAATGCGAGCCTATGAATCCTTGCATTTTTTACCCATCACCTATCTTTTCAATGAGGCTTGTAAGCTTATACACCAACTCGAGCCTCATTAGACCATGCATATAGTTGAATAGGAAGGATTAAGTCGACTTCTAGGTGTTGTACAATCTAATCGATTCGGCTCCGGGACCCAAACCTTCCTAGGCATTGTAAGCTTATACACCAAATCGATCCCATCAAAACAATAAATGCTTGCTATATAATAGAGAACATATTTGTATGATCAACTCCCATGAATCCCCTATGAACCCATGATACCCTAGTGCCTTTAACCAATTGTTTACACCCCTTTTAATCATCTTGCTTGTTTTCATTGTTTTACTTTTATCTTGTTAATTAGTTTAGTTGATCTCCTATCTCAACCCAAATTGTGACACCCTAGGACACGACCATTTGCAATTGAAAATCCTACATTAATACCTATCCCTTGGGATCCGACCTTTACTTGCCTCTTTGCTAAGAGTAGTTTGTAAAGTTATAAATATTGTTTTGGTTGGTAACTTTTGACGACGAGTTTAAACCCGCACCAGCAAGAGTCCGCCCCCTCACATCCCCCTTAAAATTCTACACACGACTTTCTTAAGTCAAAATCAACACGTGTTTTAGACCTACCGATCCAAAACACAAGGCTTACATATTTTGTTTAGTACCATCGCCTTTACATTTATCCGACCTGTAACACCTCCTTTTTACCCGGCCAAGGTAATTGGGAGATGTTACCATCTCGGTTTCCCGAGGCAGTGAAATCGAAATTACAATTAAGAAACTCTTTATATAAATAATAAGTTTAGTGATTACAACCATAAATTAATAAACGAAGGAAAGTACAACTCAAGATAACTATACTCTTCTAGCCAACTATACTCGATTAGGATGTCATCAAGGCTCGTCCCGTCTCCCACGTGCTATCAATGATAACCTGTACTTAACCTGCTTCCCATATGATCGAAAATATCATACGGATCAGCACAGGCCACCCCGGAAATAGGTGACAATTACACAGACACACAACACGTCAGTTTCAATAAATAAAGCGAGACACGACGCAAAGTGTATGAGTATGCAACATGACTATAATGTGAATGAGACGCTATCAAACAATCACCACGTCAGTACCGAGACATGCCTAGACGTACCCACAACCGCCAGTGCCAGGGACACGCCTACGACACTACACCACACAATAGGTACTGGGACACACCCAGACGTACCGGATCAAGAGGCAAACCGGATCCCCTATCAGATGTCGTGTCTCAAATACGGGAGTCTGTCTGTACTCAAGTCATTAATGTGCACATCCCTCTTGGAGTGGGAAACTCCAAGAGGCGACTCGAGCATGAGACGGTCTCCCAACCGCCTCACGTCTCCTCAACAACAAGTAACCAACATAAACCGTCATGTCCTCCGATATACAAGACAACACAATAAATGCAAGATACCACACAATATGACAATTACCGACTCACTCAATGCAAAAATGAAAAATGACTTATTTAGCAAATAGACACAATATCGAAACTGAGTAGGATAAACCTACCTTGTAGCATACTCCGTAAGCAATCCGAATAATAATAATCTTCCACAAAACCGTCACATAAATAAAATAATTAAAACGTTTAATTATTAACTAATCTAATTAAATTATAATGTATAATTGAATATAACTAAATTCAAATCCCGATTCATAACCCGCTAACTACATGGTTCGAATCCCGACTCGTAACCATTATTCCATGATTAAAACCTGTCTTAGAAACTACCCAACATGCCCAAGGACACACGATTTGACCCGTGTTGGACATCCCCCAAAACAGCTCCCCTCTTTCACGACGACCAACCACCCTCAACTACCACCATACACCACCCTCGACATGGCCAGCCACTACCCTCGACAGCCGCCTCGTACGACTCTCAAAACAGCGGCAACAACAACAACAATAGCAGCCCAAACAACCACAACACACACGATATACACACCCGTAACCACACCAAAACCACCACCACCACTAGCCTAGCCATGGGGCACAGTGGTTCTGCCCAGCACCTCTAGCCACCACCAAACCTGAGTTCAACCACCTACAAAACCCGACACAACAACCACTAGTAACAACACATAACCGCCCATACCCTTCCCGTTTAACCTTTTTTATACCCCTTCAAACACCACCCAACCGCCACCTACCACCACCCATGACCTCCACCATAGCCTCTACTCAACCCACGACAAGAACCGCCTAACACCCTCTCAGGCCAGGCCACAAATGTGGGTTAAAACTAGAGCTGATCAAAAGCGGGCTTGGGCCGGACACGGGCCGGGCCTAACTGCTAAAAAATTGTCCGACGGGCCTTATTTTATAGCCCGAGCCCGCTAAGCGGGCCAGTTTTCATTGTCCGTACCCGCCCACTTCAAATGAGCGGGCCGGCCCGCGGGCCTAACTAAAATCAAATACAAAAATTAGTGTTTCTATTAAAATATGAGTTTGTTATCGCTACATCCCACTAGAACTTAACAATTATCTTTAAAGCTTACCCTTAAGAAATTATACTAATTTTTAAAAGATAAGTTTAATAGATTTTGGAAAAAAACACAAGTTTGACATGACAATGTTCTACTACAAACATCAAAAATTTATTTTTGTCTTGGTCTTTGTGCGGCATTGTTAGCGGTTACACACACTCCCGTGTAATAAATACTTAAAAGGTACTATCTTTATACGACAATCTCGTTAGCATGTCGTCCATTCTCGAAGAATCTTTATACGACAAGTGTAAATACCGACAATTTTACACTTATACGTAAGGCATAAGTATTCATTTACGCTACCTAATTGGTATAGAGTGTACAAATTGTAAATGAAATGAGCAGAGAAGGTCAGAGGATTGAGGGTTTTTGAGGACTTTTATGAGGTTACTTTTAATAGCGGGCCTAGCGGGACGCCCATGGGTAATTTTGTTTAGTCCAAGCCCGTCCATTTATTCTAATGGGCCTAATTTTCTTGTCCGTTACCCGTTTAATTTTTTATTTTTCTTGTCCAAGTCCGCTATTTTAGCGGGCCGGACGGGTCGACCCGCAATTGATCAGCTCTAGTTAAAACCCAACCTAAAACCAAGTCACAAACAACAACAACAATAAGCCCTAGATCTCTCGGTCAAACTCGAGTTTGGGTGGTCAACGATGGTCAAAGGGGTGGTCAACTACGGTCAGAGGTGAGTCGGGGTCAAGGCAGGTCAACGGTATAAATTATTAAGATATAAACTAGTATAAGACGGTCTTACCTCAAGATCTTGAGACGGAGGGACAAAATCTCTCTTCATTCTTCTAATCTCTCTTTTTCTCCTTTGTGTGGTGGAAAATGATGATGTGGTTATGGATAAGGGAGGGTGAGATGAGGATAAGATGAGTGTAGTATGGTAGGTGGAGTATATATGTACATGTATTATATATTATATATATATATATATATATATATATATATATATACATGTATTATGTATTATTATTATTATGGGTTATTTCACAGCAATAATTCATCCTATTTGTGGTCTGCAATAATCATCCCATCCTATCAATAATCCTAATTAAATCCAACCTAAACACCATACCTTCTAATAACGAACCAGATGATATCTTTTTGAAGTTTATGTTGGAATATTTGATAGTTTTTGGACAACCTAACTAGTATATGTGAAGTTTATGTGTAATATTTTCAAGTGATGAATCAAGAACTTGGTTTATTTGATACACATAAACATCACAACATATCAGTTGGTTCGTTATTAGAAGGTATGGTGTTTAGGTTTGATTTAATTGAGATTATTGATATGATGGAGTAATTATTGTAAACTACCAATAGGATAGATTATTGTTACGAAATAACCCTATTATTATTATCATTATTATTTATTATTCCATCTTGTACATAATTCGTAGAATACAATACAATATATACATATATATGTATATATACATATATATGTATATATGTATATATATATATATATATGTATATATATATATATATATATAATTATAAAATACGGGGTATTACAGTCTTCCTCCCTTAAAATGAACTTCGTCCCCAAAGTTCACCTCACTCTCTCTCTTTTACAACTACTCTCTGAAGTCTCATCACCGATCCTCAAGTACTCTCTCGAGGTTCTTACTGTCATCATCACTCTCATTATGCCAATATGATCCTCATCTCTCTCATCAGGCTCACACAAGCTCACACATTTTCCTTTATCGTGAATCCTCTCTTTACTCATGCGCTACTCATATGCACCTCAAAAAAGGGGTTATCAACTGAGCATACGGTCTCTTACTCTACGTGTTCGCCGATGTCTTTTTTTATTCGATAAAACGGTTTCATTGGTCTTACCCACACCCTCATCCATGTATGGCTGAAATGAAAAAGTGGGTTTAATGCATTCAACAACAAGCCATTCAAAGAAACAAAGGACATCTTCAATATTCTTACCACCATAATCTCCCTTACCTATGGAGTCAATATAGGCTTGGGTTTGTTTGTTCATACCTCTTGTGATGGTAAGGCACACAGTAAGCCATGGGAGTGTGTGTTCGCAGTTATGAGAACAAATCCAATCATTCCATCTAAGCATGTAATCGTGGAATTTCTCATCTTCACCCTGTGGAAACTGGACGGAAATCATTAGAACGGTCTCAAGGAATTGATGTTCCCTGAGACAAAAGACAAACTAAACAAAAACTAACAGAAAATAGTTGCCTCCCCGGCAACGACGCCAAATTTGACAAGGCTAAAGTTGTATCCCCTAAATAAAAGTAAAACTAGTTCACTACTAACTAATAGTTAGCGGTAAATAGGGAATTGAATCCACAGGGAGGCGGTAATAGTCTATTTGCTAATGATTAAGTCCGTCTTTAAGGTAACAGTTTTCTTGAAGGATTTGATTGGTTTGCTATAAATTAAATGCGATGTAAATAAAAGATGAATTCAATAATACTAAAGAGTCTAGGGTTTAGGTTCTCTAGGTCAGTTATCCAGGGGTACAATTTAATTAATTGAATAGACTAGCTTAATTATAGCGACCACATGTTAAGTCTAGTTCTAAAGGGCATAAATAAATCGATTGATCCTATATTGGTCTTAACCCAGTCGATGAAAATCCTAGTTTGCAAGACTAATTAATCAATTATGATAAGTAATTAATTAACTAGATTCGGGACAACAATTGAACAACCACCAAAAGCAGTTTAACCATTAATTCATTAACTACCCCTTTATAACATATATGCTAGATCCCCTTTCACCCCAGATTAACAATTTAGCTACTCATGATAATTAAACTAAAAACAATAAAAATATGAACAACACAATTATGAAATTGGAATTTGAATAAATGATTAATGAAGAAAGATTAGTAAAGTACCGTAATTAGCAAAGTAGATTTGAAAGCAATAAAATAGCAAAACTAAACTATGTGTTTTCTAAGAGTTTTAATGTAAAAGAGGTATAACCTAATATTATATAGGAGTTTCTTATTTATAATAAAACATAATAATAAAATAATCCGACTTAAGGAAAGTTTCATAATAACTATGTCAGACTATAATACTTGATCGAGTATTGACACACTCGATTGAGTGACTTCAACAACTTCGTCTTCTTCTCATCTTTCTCCTTGTTTCCCGTCTTGCTGACTCCGACGTGCTCCATTTTACTCTTTTGCTCCACCAATGCATCCATTCTGCATTAAAACACCAAACGGTGGAAGTATCGATATTTCTAATATAAACGGCATATAATTAACATATTATAGCAAAAAACCATCTCAAAAGCAAGTAAGGGGAGGCAGAAATGTGTATATAATTATGACTCAACAAACTGGTCGAGGGACCAAATTAACTGCTCTTTTTCTTCCAATCGTGAATTTACTCCATAATCCTTTTTGCCTGTAATAAATCTCACAAAACTCGTTAAATTCACTCTCTCACAGCGCGCAAGACATGAACATAACCCATATTTAAAACAACCTAAACTAAATAATGACATTATTAAATGCAAGTAAATTCTAAAATTCACAAATTAAATACGATAAAAGTCCGGGCTGCCTCCTGGTAGCGTTGGTTTTAAATAGGTCCCGCATGACCTCTTCTTGCCTTTATATATCAATTACCCGCAACTGGGCACAATCAAAACAGCTCAGAGCTCTTAATAATCGATCATAAATCTGTGCATGTGCTACACAAAAGCATAAGTAGCACAAAGATATGACATGAGCATATAAAATCATTGTTGAAGACCATCTTAGATTATCAAATTTGGTGCCGTTGCCGGGGATACGTTAATAATCTAGTTTGCTAATGTAATAGTTCGTCTTAAAGGTAACAATTTTCATGAACGATTTAATTGGTTTGCTATAAACTAATTACGATGTAAATAAAAGATTAATTCAATAATATTAAAGAGTCTAGCGATTAGGTTCACTGGGACAGTTATCCAGGGGTGCGATTTAATTAATTAAAAGAACAATTAAGTTTTTTAAGGTCACAACATCAATCGATTCATTTATGTCCTTTAGATCTACACTTAACATGCGGTCACTATAATTAAGCTATTCTATTCAATTGTCGCAGCCTATATTAGTCTTAATCCAGTCGGTGAAAATCCTAATTTTCAAGACTAATTAATCAATTCTGATAAGTAATTAATTAACTAGATTCGGGATAATAATTGAACAACAACCAAAGCTGTTTAACGATTAATTCATTAGTTACCCATTTCTAACATATATCCTAGATCCCCTTTCACCCTAGATTAACAATTTAGCTACTCATGATAATTAAACTAACAACAATAAGACAAAGGGAAAACATAATTGAAAGCATGAAAAATATGAACAACAAAGCAATTATGAAATTGGAACTTGTATAAAAGATTAATGAAGAAAGATTAGCAAAGTATCGTAATTAGCAAAGTAGATCTGAAAGCAATAAAGTAGGAAAACTAAACTATGGGTTTTCAAGAGTTTTAATGTAAGAGAGGTGTAACCTAATATTGTATAAGAGTTTCTTATTTATAATAAAGCATAATAATAAAATAATCTGACTTAAGGAAAGTTCCATAATAACTATGTCAAACTAAGATACTCGATCGAGTTTTGACACACTCGATCGAGTGACTTCGCAACTTTGTTTTCTTCTCATCTTTCTCCTTGTTTCTTGTCTTGCCGACTCCGCGGTTCTCCATTTCACTCTTTTGCTCCACCAATGCATCCATCCTGCATTAAAACACCAAACGGCGGAAGTATCGAAATTTCTAATATAAACGACATATAATTAACATATTATAGCACAAAACTGTCTCAAAAGTAACTAAGGGGAGGCATAAATTTGTATATAATTATGACTCATCACTCGATACTCATAAGGTACTTTCAATGCACTCATCATCTAATGCCTCAAGATATCACTTCTCGGGTTTGCTAACCGTTTCCCTACTACACAAGTCTATGGTTAAATCTCGTATGCTCATAAGATCGTTGATATAAGTCTTAGTCTATGGGTCTCCCAAAGGTCAAAGCACGAAGTCACTAGTGGAAAAAACACCTATTGTGTCAATTAATTTATGTCGATTCTACAAAAACTGACGCAAAAAGTACTTAGTTTTGGCGGGAATGCAATTTCACCCTATAGGTAAGCTTAATGCGTCGGTTCTTGTAAGAAACTGACGTATATAATGCATCAGTTCTTAGGAAAACCGATGTATTTGATCAAATACATCAGTTATATTACTAAACCGACTTATTTAATATTACATTTTTACATCTACTATACCTAAAACCCATGCAAATACCTACCACTCACACATTAACTCATCAACACGAGTCCCTTTCCCATTCATTCCTTCAACAAAAATTTAACACTCCCTTTCCTCCATTCCCTCATTCAATCGATACTCCACTGCCGACCCACTGACAGCTCGCCACCGACCCACTGACGGCTTCTCACTCTCTTCTACGTATCTAATTCCTAATTTGATATTGGTATGATTTTTACTTGATTTTTTTATTGTAAGTTCTTTTAATAAGGTTTCTTATTGTTGTTTACTAACAATTTTGTATAGTAATTGATTTGTTAGTATGAATTGAATGTAAATCTAGAATTGTGTTAAGATTATAGTTAGGTGAAATTGGGGGTTTTCTATTTTGATTAGTTGGTTTGGGTGGGTTAATTTATGCTACATTAATGTTGTTTAAGGTTTGTCAATTTCATATGTGTCTTAGTGCATAAACGTTGCTCGACTAGGCCCGCTGCCCGCTCCTTGCTATGTTCCGACCTTGTTAATTCATATGCATATCAGTACATGAACTAGCCATATACAAGGGACGACAACTTAGCCAAAACATAAGTATCATCCCAAAACAGAACCATATTTAATCCCATTCAAATTGAAACTAGTTGACATGGGAAGAAAATTGTACAATTATCCCATCCGAGGATTTTTACGAAAATATAAATAAGTATTCCATAAAAGAAAGGATTGTAGGATTGAGATAGAAACTTCTGAGTATCCCATATCAATATGTTAGTAGTGATGATTGATGAGGCTGCAATGGCGTCGTATCTGAAGGACAACATGCTGCATTGAGATTGTGAAGTACTCATCAATGAAATCATAAGCTTTAAATTTACATGTGTACTGGTTAAGGTGCACAATGTGTGATTTATGTGAACTGACCCAAAATGAGATTACCTTAATTTGGGTCCTTTTATAGGTGTAAGTTATGTGGGCGCCAAAGCAACTACCCACGAGTTGCCGTCATCATAGGAGATCTCTTATATTTTTCATTTTTTTAGCTGTCTTAGTTTCTTTTTCTTGGTATTGATAGGAAAAGTTTGTTCTTCGATGAATTCTACTCTACTTTTGTAGTCAACTTTCTGACTTGCCAAATGATTAATTAATTAACTTTGTTTTCTCTTCTAATATTAAAATAATATTTGTACTATACAGCTACGTGTTTGATGCAAAGCCTCATGATTTGAAGAAATAAGAACTTGCAAAACAGTATTGAGGCCCGTCTACTTGTCATTCAAACTCATTAAAACTAGCGATTTAGTTGATTTGACTATGACCATTCATGTAGGTACTCCAAACGAGCTGATGCAACTGGGGATTTATCTGCAGCTATAGAGGTGGATTTTGCCAAACAATATTGCTGAAAAAGCTGGTTCTGTTTTGTTTTGCAGCATGTTACAAGTTCATTGTTTTCTATATGCATTATATTTATCCTATTATTAACTTTCTTCAATGATAAATGCAGGAAGGAGATAAAGACGGAATCGAAAAATTCATTAAATGAACCGTAAAAGTATGTTATCTCTATATGAGAATTTGATTACAGCTTTTAAACTTCTTCTGGGTGTATGCAACTTTGTGATTTAGTAACTTGTCGCTTAAGAAAATAAACCCTCACGAACTCTATTTTTTCTTTTAAGAAGTCCGCGTTTTGTTTGAGGGGAACATATGTAGGTTTCTTAAATGTGTAATTTGCAGCTAATAGAGCAAAGGGTCTGACAAAAGTTTGGTTGTGACATTGCCCTAAGACCTTTCCTAGCGCAGTGATCTTACACTCTTACTGGGCACTCTCTAATCTTGCAGGTGACAAAACAACACAACGAACACTGTTAGAAACTACTGGGATTAATGGGAGTGCCTGTGGTTGAGGTGATTTTTCATTATCTTTTGTGAATTTTGTTCCATCAATTATTTTTTGATAAATATGAGTTTTCTTGTGGTGCAGGCTCCTTCTGAAGCTGAGGCACAATGTGCTGCACTTTGCAAGAATGGAAAAGTATATACTATAGCCATATCATGGACCTTTACCCTTTACTTTTGGCTGTTATACTACTTATGCGTGAATAAACGTTCTGATAAATATAGAGTGGAATTGTGTTGCAAGGACACTTGAAGCATAATTGTTTCTTATGTACCATCATTATCCACAATATGTAAAATATAATGTGATGGGAATCACATTATGTATGTCAACGTGTTATGCCCAGTCGACAATACTTGATTTTTTTCTTGCAGGTTTATGCGGTGGCTTACGAAGATATGGATTCTCTAACCTTTGGGGCTTGTATATTTCTTCATCATTTAATGGATCCTAGCACAAAGAAAATTCCAGTTATGGAATTTAATATGGCTAAGGTGTTAGAGCAGAGACTGATAATTTAGAATGATTGTTCTGTTTTAGGTCTTGAAGCGAGGAGCTGTGAGGCGTTGGTTTCCCTCCCAAAAGTTCAACCCAGATTTGCTATTGCTATATGGAAGAAGTATCCCATCGAGTTTCGATTGATTTATAGGTTTATGTAAGTTTACTAGATGTTTAGAGAACATTTCGTATAGATTAGCTTAGTAAGTAAGATGTTTGTGGGATTATTTGTACTTTGGATTGTATTTGGATCGTTGTTGGATTGAATAAAGTGTAATGTTATTTTTACATGTGTTGTATTAGTGGTTAGTTGGATTTCTTGTTGTAGGTTTTTAAGTTTTGGTATTCGGATTGTGAGTATTATGTAATTTCGGCAGCAAATTTTTATATAAAAAAAAGATAAATAAATTGCGTCGGTTCATGAAAGAAATGATACAAATGAGAAAAATGAATTGGCCCTAAAACAAAATATCAATTGCATCAGTTATAATAACAAATGACGCAAAAAATAAAGAAAATACTATAGAACTGATGCAAATGTTGAACTATTTGCGTCGGTTGTACATATTTATTGCGTCGATTTTTAAATCACAACTAACGCAAATGGTACTTTTTGTGTCGGTTTTTAAACCACAACTGACGCAATTGTTGAACCTTTTGCGTCAGTTCCACAACTGACGCATAGCAAATACGACCCCTTGATATACGCCAGTTCAAAACCGACGCAAAAGGCCCTTTACAACTGACGCAATAGGGATTTTTTCCATTAGTGAGTCAAAGCCAAGGTCTAACGTTCTAGTTCCATAAGTAACTCTTAGTTAACGTTGGTGTTACGCATATATATATATATATATATATATATATATATATATATATATATATATATATATATATATATATATATATATATATATATATAGGAATGGGATCATGTGAGTATGACTCATATATTTGAGGATTGAGGATTAATACTAATACATCGGATCTAAGAAATCCAACATCCATGATTTAGTGCGGATAAGTAAGGGTAATATGGTAATTTCGCGGACTCGTATATATACTCCTTATTCAATCGAAACAAACCTAATTCATTCATTCTCACCCAAAGCCTTTCTCTCTCTACCTTCAATCATCTCAACGCAATCCCTAATTTTCTGTTTTTCGTGATTATTTTGTTTGAATTCAATCTCACTCAATCATTTGTCATTCTTCTATTTCTTATCAACGATCATACTATTTCAATCGAAATCGCGATGTCAGGTACATCTACTTTATCTTTAGTTTTTAATTTCAGTTTTATTTTCATGTGATTGTTGTTTCGCTACATATATTTGCAATTACTAGTCATCTTATTGCGTTTGTTATGATTTTGTAGCTACTCATCGTGATTTCAATGCTTTGTATCTCTTTTTCCTAAATTAGGTTTAATTTGTGAGGACTTCATATGATTTATTTGTCTTTTTTCTCATACATCTAGGTTAATTTAATTCGAACAAGTTACGAATTTGTTATATATTCAATAATTTTTTTGTTCAACTCACTTTTTGTTGTTATGATTTTTTTGTTCTCGATTTATACTTTTGATGAGATTGATTCATAGTCTTGTTATTTGATTGCGATTTTAAATTATTTCACTTTGTTCGAGTTTTGTTGTCATGTACACCTAATTTACATGTGTAGTATCTTGTTTCAAATCTTTTTAAATTTGTGTCAGATTGATTTACATCTTTTTTACATTGTTACTCTTCTTTGTTAGCTAGTAGTAGTATACATTTTCGCCGATTTAGGTTCTAAATTGTTTGACATCTTATAAATATCACGTATTTCTTTGCTAAAGTATCCGTGTGATATTGTTTAGCGAGACTATGTGATATTGTTTAGCAGATGTGTGATATTGTTTTATTACATCCTTGTTACTTTGATTGTCAGAAATCAATTACTACTTGTTTGTTTACATTGTATTTTTTTGTGCTATTTTTTGTCAGATCGTGAAAGTTGTTTAGCTTTGAGCGGCCTATTGGACAGAGATATGACTTGGTCCAAATTGGCTTAAAAAACTTTGGGCTTAAGGCTTAATTTACCTGCCAAATGAGTCTCCAAGTTTGGTGTATGTTTGGTTTTGGTATAGATTTGATGTTGAGTTGTCATCATATGTTTATGATTTACATTCTGCTTGTTTATTGAGTTGCGGTATTTTGTTTGACCATCACCATTTCATCTTGTTGAGCGGCAAGCACAACATAAATTTTAAGATATTGTTGTTGGTTCTTCTGATTCCATTGTTTTCATCAGGTATTGAAAAAAATTAGATCGGATTTGTCTAATTTCAGTTGTGGCCTTGCTCATATTTTCTATGAGTGCTTTTAATTCATTAGTGAATTCGAGTTTTGATTAATCCACTTTCTTCTATTGCTACAATAGGTTGAACTTTGTCCCACTAGATTGTTGGTTGCGTAAACCAGGTTGTTTAAGCGACTTAAAGGTGAAGAATCCTGCGGAGTAAATGTGTTGGACACCTTTTCTTTCTTTGAGATGGATCATCGATGAAGTGGAAGTAGACGCCACAGCACAGTATGGTTCATTGCTCTTGATGAGCTTTACTTTGGATCCTTGTATATCTCTCACATGTTTGCTTATTAGGAATGGCAGATCCACTTTGAAGGGGATATGAAGTCTCATGATGCGTCCAGAGAAGCTAATGGATAAAACCAAGTCATAAATGAAACTAAGAATCAGTGTTACTTTCCAAGGGAATATGAAGTCTCATGATATTCTTCATTGGTGTCGTTCTAATGGTTGGATGTAATTGAGTTCCGGAAAGTTGAGTAGATAGTCAAGTGGCTGCATTAAATTAAGTCATGGTCATGAAATGGTTGTATGAAACGGTTGTACTAGTGTTTAAAACAAGATGAGGTTGAACAAACGTCAAGCAAGAAGTTGAAGATTGTGCTGGAAAAAGATGTCAAAATGGATAATAAAAATAAATTGGCAAAGGTAGAGGAAGAGAAAGGAACTAATCTGTGTACTTAGACTATGTTGACAGAACTTTAATTGAATATGCACTGATTGATGTAATTTTGGAAGGATAGTAATCTGCTGTAGTCGTTATAAATTAATATTGCGGTTGTAATTTTTTGATATTGTTTAGAATCAGCAATGATATTTTATCTTATATCTTTGTGATATTGTTTCTCAATAGCAAAAAGATTCCTTGTGAATGCGATATAGTTTTGGCTAAAGTGTGATACTGTTGTGCGTGAAGTTTGATATTGTTCGGTAATGCTTCTAGAACAATATGACGTGATACTTATGAAGATATATATTGTTTCTTATAACTGTTTGGAAACTAGCAAATAAAAATAGATATATGATATTGTTAATAGCATAGTGTGATATTATTAGCGCAATAACTTGATATTATTTACCATATCATTTGATATTTTTTTTGAAAGACAATAAGGGTGATATTATTTTATGATATTGTTTACCACATCTTGTGATATTGTTAAGCCAGTAGTGTGATATTATTTACCACATCTTTTGATATTGTTAAGCCAATTGTGTGGTATTGTTTATCACATCCTGTGATATTGTTAAACTAATAGTGTGATATTATAAAAACAAACGTGTGATATTGTTTACAAAAAAAAAAATTAAATACTTTAGAAACCATATATTTTCTATTTAATAACATAAAAAAGAGGCAAATCCTGATACAACTATAATTGTTACCATATTTTACATTCCAACTCAAAAATGGAAAAAACAATACAAATTTATAATCGCTTGAAATGATATCTAAGAATAAAGAAATTGCCTTTATAAGAGAAATGAATAAAAAAACATGATTTTTTTAGTTGATCATGCACTATTAGACTTCGCCAGCATGCACACATACTCCTAAGTAACCTCCAAAAGCGAAGAAATCTGCAAAAAAAAAAGGAAAACAAAGTACAAAACATCATCTTAGTATCATCTTTAGACAAAAGAAAATACAATTTGTAGTAAAATAATATAAAAAACACACCATATTACAGCACTTACAACAACATTTTATATTATTTTACTACAAATCAGAGACATTTTACAGCGAAAACACCATACTGTAGCATTTTAGTGCCTTGATGACATTTTACAACTTAATTATGTAGTCAACCTGCCAAAATGTATGAAAATAGATTACTAGTAATCTTCACATTCAGTATCACATAATACAAACAACAGTATCACACGTTTTTCATTATCATAGCCAACATGTAATTCAACATTACTCATTTTACTAAACACAAACGATTACTTCAATTCTATCATATGAAACTGTAATTTTGCACAATTAAACAATGTTAACCCTAATTTTCGTGATTAAAACGATATGAAACCCTAATTTTCACAATTAAACAATGTTGAAACCTAATTTCACAATCGATCAGTATTAAACCCTAATTTTAGCGATTAAAACAAAAATACACATCCTATAAACGACTACAACTTCAATTGATGATAATAATTGATTTAATGTGTCGAATTATGAACGAAAAACGTTTAAAATCATTTATAAGTAAGATATTTAGAAATTTACAGCAAGAACATGAAAGTACACTAAATAACTTGACGTTTAGTTCAATTTTTTTGATTTAATCCTATTAAATTCATATAATTCAACGTACATACAATAATTTCGAACAAAAATAACATGTAAAATCAAATTAACACTACATAAGTTGAAATAAAATCACAAAAATGAAAAAAAAACGAGAAAAAAACATACCTCAACGATTTTTGCGCGAATTCTAGTGATAGTATTCAATCTAATGAATGAATAAATCTAGGATGTTGAAATACAGTTGAAATCAAGTTTGAATCTTTAGGTTTTCGCAGATTTTCAGTGAAATTTTTGAGAGGATTGTGATATATTTTTGTTTGAAATGTTTTAGATTGATTTTGGATTTTTTAGAGAGAGAAACTATTGACTGATTTTGGGAGTTTTAGGTGGTTTTGTTTGTTAATTTTTCCCGCGATATTGTTTTGTATATGGTGTGATATTTCATTCGTTACTCAATCCTTAAATATTTAGGGGTTCTCACCGGATCCCGACTCTATATATATATATATATATATATATATATATATATATATATATATATATATATATACTAGGTAGTATCCGGCGCTTCGCGCGGCCTATTTTAAAATTTTATTATTTTAATTGAAGAAAAATAATATAATTCGTATATGATCTTTAATATTTTTACTTAGAAATAAAAATAAAATAATTTTTCTCAAATTTAGTTTTTGTAGGTTTAACTTTAATGTTTTAAAATAAAATACATATAGTTTTAATTATTAAAACTAATAAGTGATAATTAATTATGCATGATTAACGTTTTATAAATAAATTTGTTACTTATTTAATATCATATTAATTAAAATAAAATTTATTCGAATAACGCAACGATGAACCTTGAGTTCTCACATTATATTATTTAACGATACATTATGTTCCGAATCAGTTAATATTTGGTCAAAATGATGTGAATATAATTTTATGTAATTTATATTTTTTATGTATAACGTGTGATATTTATGTATCAAACACAGCGCGTCCAAACATAACTTATTCAATTCTTTTGATTGTGTGTTGCAAGTGCTATGTGTCAAATATATCTATAAGAAATTTACACCTTTTGTTTTTTAAACAACTATCAATTATATTATTTTTCTACAATGATTAATAAATTACCTGTAAATAAAATAGGTTGAACTTTCTCAATTTTTTTTTCTGAGGTTTAACTTCAAAGTATTTAAAAAATAACATATAAAATATTTAACTAAACTAATATTTAGTTAGTCATAATCAATATTTTATACTTGACGCATGCATATTTAATTGAAGATATTAAAGAAAAATATAACGTGTTTTCTACTTTTTCATGTCGTTTATAATATTATATTACTTAATAATCATTACTTTTGTTTTGATTATTTAAATGTATTTGCGATCAATGTGTTACTGTGTACATACATACTCCTTATCACACTATTTAAACCTATCAAACTCTCACATGTATTCAATTTCTCGTAATATTTTTTTTTTCATTCTCACACTATAAAAACTTATCTCTTACGGTAGTAGTTTTCCTAAGTTTTATTTAATACAATGACTCTCCCAAACATATTTTTCTTACCGGATTTAATGGTCTAAGTTTTATAACTTTCTCTAAATGTTTTTTTACGTAAATGTAAAATATCAAAATATTTCAATAAATATAATCAAAATTATACTCAATTGAAAGAATTTTTTGCTATGAACGTAATTATTTATATTTTAGAATTTTTATCAAAATATTTTTTTACTAAATTTAGATTCAAATTACGGTAATTTTTTTTAATGTAATTTTATAATAAATTTATTAAATTATAATTAATATTTTGCTGAGATTTATACAGCATTTATTATGCTCGTATTAAATAATTAGCTGTAATTAATGATTGTCATTAAGGCTGTAAAGGACACGTGGCACATCGACAGCGTTTCAAACCAGTTTTATATATATATATATATATATGTCACGTAAAATCTCACACAATCACGGGTATGCAGGTCGAGTAACAAAAATGTGCGGACTCCATAAAACAAATAAACAATGCAAAATTTACTCGTAATGTGACTTAACCATGAACAACACTTCCATTTCCGCACCATGCCACGCATGTATCGCGTAAAATTCACCACATGATCACACATGTGTTTCCATATCCGTTCCCATCCATCATCAACACTTCTGCTCATACGGAAGGCCATAATACATAATCATACAAATGACCAATATGCGACACATAATTTGCATTTTTCATCTTACTTTTACACAACAAAATAAAATCACGTCGATTAACGCACATCAACAAGATTATCACATCATTTTTGTCATCAATGCACTCGTGTCGAATCAACGATTTCCATTTACCTAAAAAATGCCATACCATATAATCAAACGTAAACAATTCACAAAATATCACCCATGTAAGGTCAACATGCTCATCCAAACATAAGTCAACTAATATAGACCGCGAAATAAGGGTACACGCTCTATATTTGGTCGAATATCAACAAAATAAGGGCCAAGGCAAGGCCACTCGGTCGAGTGAATGGGGCATTCGGCCGAGTGTCACACGGGCAGAATTGGGTTCGGTCGAAAATCACTTCAAAGGTCACTTATTCTAGCATACGAATGCAAATGAACCCCAAAGGTGACTAGTGCACTATCAAATGACCATACTAAAACAAATTCACGGCCTTATGGCCATTATTACTACACAACTAAAACAAAACATGATACAACATGATATTTTGAAATTCGTTTTATAAGTATTGCATTCCCCTTATAACCGGTGACGATATCACGGTACCGTCACCAACAAATGCACAGTAGCGCAAAACACCATAATCACATTAACACCCATTGCATTTATGCAATCTCATGGACATGGTGCTAATATCACCTACGACAATAACAATATCTCTACTCAACGGAATACTACAATAAAGTCACAATGTCTGACATAGGGGTTTCACAAAGAAATTTTGAAGATAACTTTTCAAACAACATCAATTTTACCTTTTGTGGAGTCAAAGTCTCACATAACCATTTTCACACTTATACACACCTACTTAAATTAAACGGTCAAATGATATAACACAAGTGATCAAAATAATCCAACCACACAATTGGGCCCACATGCATCACATATCGTGCTCTCAAACTCATAACCATGGAGACCAATTTGATAGTGCTACATCTACAACCCAATCTAACAAAATAGTACCCCCGATAAATCGACTTTCAATGGACAACCTTGTCTTTTTATCTGACAAAATGACACTCCCCGAAAAACCGATGTCGATATAATAATACAACCATCAATTACCATATCACACGTGTACAATAACTATCAGATAGTTTCACCATTCATTTCTTACTACGACTTTTACTAGACATCTTTCATCGTCCAATCTCATTGATCATCTCAAGTTTCATCTAGTACCCTCTTATATTCTTATTTCATAAATTCTTGTTACCATCTTTGAATTCAATTTACGTATTCCCACAACTATGACCAACCCAAGTTATCGCCTTATTCCACCCTTAGGTATCTCAATTGCTTTCTCATTGTTACACCATTTAAATCTCATTTATTTATCAACCAAAGTTTACAAGTCATGTTCAATAATAATATCTCTTAACATGCAATCCAAACCTCATTCACTATCCATAAGTTCAAACACTTATCAAATATTCAACCTAGATTACACATCACTTATTATCCACAAATTACTTCATACAATCATCGTACTCAATTCAAGACACCTTACGCAAGCTAAAGTCACTTTCTACTACTCCTAATTTCCAAACATAGATTACACACCTACCTACTTACACGGTTCAAATCCATATCAAACGAACAAATTTACATCAATCCCAATAAAACACATGTTTCACATTCATAACTCTCAAGTACAACACCACTCATCACACATTATTAGCACTTTACCCTTTTTCCTCATAAGCTCGTGGACTCACTCCCATTTCACATCCCCTTAATCATAACCACGTGTGTCTACACGTCTTTACTCATCATAACCATACCACCCACAAGGTAAACAAAGTATTGACCCATATATAAGCAAAACAACACATTATTAAAAAAGATTGAAACACTATGAAACATAGAAACTATGTTATAAATAAAAAATTTAAAATTTAATCATATACAGTATGTTATATAAAAAAAATTTGGGCAAAAATTTTAAGGTAAGATTCTCAATTAATTAAATCAAGAAACCATAAAACCAAATTTCAAACTTGAAGACCATGCCTAACATCATTAAACAACATTTGAATCTCCATTACATAACTAGATAAAGGATGAAGTATATAGAAAAAATTGGATTTGTATGTATAACTAACATAGATGTCAAAACTTGAGACGTTTTGTAAAGAAAAACCGCTAGCTTAATACGGCACAACCCAACATCAACAAGTACTAAGTACTAAGAAACAATTAGGTCATGTTTTGAGTGCAAGAATCAAAATCATTCATTTAAGATGAAGTTTTAAAAGATTTTGGGCGACATTTTAAGATAAAATTTTGATTCAAGATGATGCATACCGTCACTAACAAGGATAATGACCTCGTTAGTCAATTAAACTAAGTTTTTAAACACGAAAAATAAATTGAAACTCAAACATGAACATCAAGGTTTTGAAAATTTGGGATAAATTTTCAAGACAAAATTCAAATGTATGACAAGAGTTAGCAATACCAACCAAACTTTAGTCCTTGTTAAACAATTAACCATGCAACAAACAACAAATCAAATTATTGACTCAAGAATACATATTTTTGGGTTCATAAAATTTTTGGGCAAAATTCAATATAAAACTCTATACTTGACATCATAAATGATGTAAAAAAGAGGTGATTAATATCATGAATCAAACAAAACATGCAATTAATTGACAAAATTTGAAGGAATTAGCGTAGATTTAAACAAAATCAAATTGGAAAAAATTACGAGCAAGGAGAAAACCACTCACATTGTTTAATTTGCAAGAATTAAGAGGATGAAATGGAGTACAAAGCGTAAGTCCAAGCAACAAACAACAACAATGGAGTTTTGAAAATAAAAAAAATTAGAGAGATTTTGGGTAACTTTTGTTATGAGAAATGATGAAGAAATGTAAGAGATAAGTTAAAATAGGTTAATAATATAAATTTTCACGAAATTTACAACCCAGAAAATGGCACTTGGTCGAGTGCCCATCCACTCGGTCGAGTGCCTTCTCCACTTGGTCGAGTGACCCACTTCCAGAAATGTTCAAGTTTCTAGAAAATGGTCCACTCGGTCGAGTGGTAGGGTTCACTCAGTCGAGTGACTGGTACTAGGCTGAGTACTAGCTCGCACTCGATTGGGTGCTTCTCTATGGTTTGTAATTTCTGACTAGGAAATACTACTCTTAAATTAGCGACTACTCTACTAACAACCATTACTAATCACACCCTACTATAGTGCTAGTGAATTTCAACATATTTGCGGTATTAAAATGCCAAAGAATGGGGCTAATGCCCCTCACACACCATCACGTAACAATCATTCTCAAAACATGTCATACGTATCATTACTTTCATCCAACTTTTACATGTTATCACATACCATATGTGTGGACATAGGCACCTGGAATGCCCAGCCGATCTGTGGACATGCAGCAGTCTTTTGAAAGCCACGCTCGGCGATGTAAAAATGCTTTCGACCAGATCATTTTAGATCGGTCGGTTTCGTTTCGGCAAGGGTCTCGAAACGATGCAAGAGATGTTCGGAGTCGCCACCAAGCCTTTGTGGGATACTTGGAACCCGTTCGAATCCACTTTATACCTAGGTCAACCAAGGCAAAAAGCGGTGTTTGACATAGGTACTAAAGATAAGGAATCATCCCTCTTTAACATCCTATCTCTAGAATGACTCTCGTACGCCCTGGATAAGGTCGTCTATTATCCAAAGTTTCTGAGTAAGAGGTGAAGGTACGTATTGGGAAGCTCTTTAATTGGACACCCAATCCCGCCCGCGGTAGCGACCTCTACTGATCGATCTTGGTTGGTTAAATGCAAAAGTTGATAAAACGGGTAAATGCATGAATGCGCATCCACAAGTTTGAACCTAACATGTGACCTTTCTATGTCGGTTGTTTTATCCAAGTATCAAGTATTTGATGTCAAGTTGGACTTATTGTTGATTTGCATGCAAGACGGAAGTTAAACATCCATTTACCAAGTTAGGTTTATGGTGCATAACGTGATCCATTTGTCTTTGTAAGGCGTTTTGCAAATACAATGTAAAATGGGCAGATTCGTCATCTGATCCGTCCTGTATTCGGGTTAACCGAAGTCGGGATTGTCCTAGGCAAGTGCTGGAAGGAAACAGTGTCTCCATCAGGCAGCCTATATAGGCGCGAGCCATCAGGCGATGCAAACAGGCCTGTCCTGGTTTGAAAATGGGAAAATGATTAGCCTGTTTAGGAGCGGGTCAACGGACGGTTGAAATGACGTCTTCTGACCATTAAAAGGTGATACGTGCTTAATGTATAGTCTTTTTAGCCTATTTCAGCACGTATTTCTATGCATTTTTATATTATTTTTATGGTATTTTGCCCCGAATTGGCTACTTTGGTTCGTTTTGTCCATTTTGTAGAAATGAACGCGAAAGTAGTGGAATCGTACTCTTTTTCGTCCTTTTTGCATGCATTTAGAGGAGACGGGATTTTTCAGAGTGAGATACAGTGTTTGGAAGCGTCATGGCACGGATTACGAGGCATTAAGGCGCGGACTCAAGCTGAAATGAAGTCAAAGTACTCGATCGAGCTGTTTTACCACTCGATCGAGTGGTTTCTACGTCCCAGAGTGGTCGATCGAGCACTTTGTACTCGATCCTTAACTTGCAGAAAGACCATCTACTCGATCGAGGACTTTTCTGGTCGATCGAGTAGTTTTGGCTGAGGATTTGGTCGATCGAGTGGTTTTAATCCACTCGATCGAGTGGTTTTGATGGTTATGGGCTTTAATCAGCTCGTGTGAATGTTTATTCCGCTAAACTTATTTACTTTGCTATTTAAGCACGTTTTACTAGGTCATTAGGACTATCTAGCTTTTATCTTAGTCAGTTTACATAAAACTTTTACTACGTACTTCATTCTTCTTGACTGTAACCTTGTTTTGGGGTTATTATTGCTCGGATTCGATTGTTCTCTACGCCGGATTCGCATTGATTGTAATTCCTTCTCTTCCTTTAATAATAATTAACCTTTTGTTTGCTTTAGTTCTTTGTTTGTCTCATTATTTCTTCTGCCCTAATTTCTCTTTATGCGATTTATTGTTTATTTCATAATGTTTATTGCTGGGAATTTAACTGCTGTTAGTTTAATTAGCGACATGAGTAGCTAAACCCCTTTCATGTTGGGATTAGGGGATCTGCGGTAGAAATGTGACGATGTAGTAAATGAATTAGATGAATTAGTTGGGAGACCCTGTCACCATAGCAATTTAATTGTATTTATTCGACTTAGTTGAGTGCACGCTTCTATGTCATCCTTTAATCTGGCTAAAATTACTCCTAGATCGAAAGATTGGACTAAATAGGCCTGCTATGAACAGTAGACTACCCTAATGAGGATGAAAGTTAATTTGGTGGTAATTTAGGATAGAAAGTGGACCAAAAGGACCTTTCAACATCCGTCTTACATTAATTCGTCTGAGTCATTTACAGCTGAGTCACTGGACTACCGTAGTGAACCGAATTCCCGACATGTCCCTCTTTATCTGATAGTTTAATCTTATTTCCTTGCTTTTACTGCTCTTTACTTTATTTCTCTTCTTTTAAATCTCGTAGTTTAGCAACTAATTCAAACAACCCCCATTTGTTACCTTAAGATTAGAATTAGGCAACTGATAATTGCACCGCCTCCCTGTGGATTCGATACTCGACTGCCTCTACTACATTTTAGTTGAGACCGTTAGGTTTTATCTTTGACAGGGTACACGATAGCCGTGTCAAATTTTGGCGCCGTTGCCACCACTGCCTGACTTTCACCTTCCACTTCGACCTACTCCCACTGCACCCGCCGCCAAGAAGCGGCGTCTTGAGACTAGAGAGGGGTCCATACCTTCAGGGAGTACCCAGCCTTCCACGGCTACTCCCGATCCGACCCCTACTCCCACTACTACTACCACTCCTACTCCACCTCCCACTGACCAGACACAGACTGAGCCGGTCTTACCGACTACTTTCGTACCACCTCCTCCTTTTGTGGCGCCCGCAGTCCTGGACCAAGGGGGCGCAGTTTACGGTTTGTTGCTTGAGGTTGCAGCGCGTCAGGATCGTATGGAGAGGGACATGGCTCTTGCCTTACACCCTCTGTACGAGTACCACTTGCGGCGACATAGACTTATCCCGGAGGGTTGGCCACACCCTTCCTTCTTCCGGTACCCACCTGAGGGGTACCCAGTGTCCGAGGAGGAGGAGGAGGAGGACCCAGAGGTGGCAGTGGAGAGAGCCTGTGCCGAGGAGCGGAGGAGGAGAGAGATCCGGAGTACAGGGCGGAGGTTGTCCGTGACAGCAGTGACGACGACGACGAGAAGCTACTGGTCTACTCCCTTCCCCAGTTTTCTAGCTGGTTTGGGGAAGTTCGTATTTTGTATGTATCTCCTACTCTTTTATTTTGTCTCCTTTATTTTATTTTTTTTATTTTGTCGGTTGTATATTCCCGTTCCCCTGTATATATCTGCTGGTGTATGCTAGAGGACAACGAGGGCGTTGTCCGTTTTGGTTTGGGGAGGGTATTGCATCCTTTTGAGTCTGCATTTGCATTTGTTTTTTTGCATTCACGTTTATTTTTCAGCTTTGCATTGTTGTTTATTCTCAATTAAAAATAAAAATAAAAAATCAAAAAATTTCAAAAAATCAAAACAATTTCATGTTTATTTTTGCATATAGGTTGAGTCGGAACAGTAGATTTCCATGATGACAATGCACTATAACTTGTCATTTTACTTGAACCTTGCATTTTATTGATAGTTATTAGCTTTGTCATACGCATAGTCTACGAGTTTCTGTTCAAATATAGCTGACTGTTTAGACTTGACCTGATAAATTGGCAAACTACTTAAAAATTCTGAGATATTAAAGCCCATAACGGGTGACATTCATGACCAGTTCATTAGGAATTTTGAGTAGTACTCCTTGCATAGCATGTTCGTCTATTTTGCACATTTATGACATTCAATTTCTCGTCAAATACACATATTCGGGTTTGTGGTTGGTGTCACATGCAGGGAGGTGCTTGCAGATTTCTCTTTCTTTATATTTTTCACCCATTTAGCTCCACATAAGCCAGATTTGCCCTTTTTGACCCATTAGCTACATTCCAAATTAAGCCTGCCTAGTCAAGCTAGTTAGTATGTTCTTTTGGGTATGAGTTTTATGGTTGCATTTTTGGCCCGTATTTCTTTTATTGGGGTTGTTGGAAAATTGAGGAAGGAAGAAAAAAAAAGGGGAATTGAAAAAAAAAGAAGAAAAAAAAGGTGAAAAACGTGAAACAGGAAGAAAAAAAAATGAAAAAATGAAAAAGAAGGCTGGAAAACGTGAGAAAAAGAAAGAAGACAAAAAAATAAGTTGTTCTTGTTTCAGTTAGTTATTTCAGACGGTGTTGTTTTTGACCATCTGACTCCTCTATTCTTATTCTATATTTTTTTGAGGAGATTGTGTTTGAGTTTAGTGAGCTTTGTGCCAATTGAAGGACACTTGTACTTAGTTTTTCAGTCAGTTGAGATTCTGATGGTTTCATTATGGTCCTGTTAGGAACTAGCTTGACGCTTTTACCTCAACATTTCCATAACATGTTTTGCCTTTTCTCACCTGAACCTCACTATTCCCATATTATTTGTAAGCCCTCGGCTGTGACGAACATTATTGGTTGGAGTGTGTGCATTAGTACTTTAATTGTCTTTCATTTTTGTTGCATGCATGCTATGTAGGTCGCAGTTAGGTGAGTGACTGTCTTTTCTTCTCTCTTTTACATATAACATTCACCCTTTGCTTCATGAGAGAAGAGTGACCACGAGAGAGTCCGATTTTGTTGGTCTTGCAAGGTCGATAGGTCGGCTATATTTCTGAACAGCTTATAACTCGTTTGCGTATTGACTGCTTAGCTTCAACTGTTAGTTTTTGTTGCATTAAATTGGTTCAAGTAGACAAGTTAAGCAAGCTCTGAGTTATCATTTCCGTTCCATTAGGTTGTGTATAGTTTTGAGTTTAATCGAGGGCGAGTAAAGGTTCGGTTTGGGGAGATTTGATACGTGCCTAATGTATAGTCTTTTTAGCCTATTTCAGCACGTATTTCTATGCATTTTTATATTATTTTTATGGTATTTTGCCCCAAATTGGCTACTTTGGTTCGTTTTGTCCATTTTGTAGAAATGAACGCGAAAGTAGTGAAATCGTACTCTTTTTCGTCCTTTTTGCATGCATTTAGAGGAGACGGGATTTTTCAGAGTGAGATACGGTGTTTGGAAGCGTCATGGCACGGATTACGAGGCATTAAGGCGCGGACTCGAGGTGAAATGAAGTCAAAGTACTCGATCGAGCTGTTTTACCACTCGATCGAGTGGTTTCTACGTCCCAGAGTGGTCGATCGAGCACTTTGTACTCGATCCTTAACTTGCAGAAAGACCATCTACTCGATCGAGGACTTTTCTGGTCGATCGAGTAGTTTTGGCTGAGGATTTGGTCGATCGAGTGGTTGTAATCCACTCGATCGAGTGGTTTTGATGGTTATGGGCTTTAATCAGCCCGTGTGAATGTTTATTCCGCTAAACTTATTTACTTTGCTATTTAAGCACGCTTTACTAGGTCATTAGGACTATCTAGCTTTTATCTTAGTCAGTTTACATAAAACTTTTACTACGTACTTCATTCTTCTTGACTGTAACCTTGTTTTGGGGTTATTATTGCTCGGATTCGATTGTTCTCTATGCCGGATTCGCATTGATTGTAATTCCTTCTCTTCCTTTAATAATAATTAACCTTTTGTTTGCTTTAATTCTTTGTTTGTCTCATTATTTCTTCTGCCCTAATTCTCTTTTATGCGATTTATTGTTTATTTCATAATGTTTATTGCTGGGAATTTAATTGCTGTTAGTTTAATTAGCGACATGAGTAGTTAAACCCCTTTCATGTTGGGATTAGAGGATCTGCGGTAGAAATGTGACGATGTAGTAAATGAATTAGATGAATTAGTTGTGAGTCCCTGTCACCATAGCAATTTAATTGTATTTATTCGACTTAGTTGAGTGCACGCTTCTATGTCATCCTTTAATCCGGCTAAAATTACTCCTAGATCGAAAGATTGGACTAAATAGGCTTGCTATGAACAGTAGACTACCCTAATGAGGATGAAAGTTAAGTTAGTGGTAATTTAGGATAGAAAGTGGACCGAAAGGACCTTTCAACATCCGTCTTACATTAATTCATCTGAGTCATTTACAGCTGAGTCACTGGACTACCGTAGTGAACCGAATTCCCGACATGTCCCTCTTTATCTGATAGTTTAATCTTATTTCCTTGCTTTTACTGCTCTTTACTTTATTTCTCTTCTTTTAAATCTCGTAGTTTAGCAACCAATTCAAACAACCCCCATTTGTTACCTTAAGATTAGAATTAGGCAACTGATAATTGCACCGCCTCCCTGTGGATTCGATACTCGACTGCCTCTACTACATTTTAGTTGAGACCGTTAGGTTTTATCTTTGACAGGGTACACGATAGCCGTGTCAAAAGGTTTGTAAAATGGTTTAAAAAGAGGGTGTTTGAACCCGTCTTGGTTTGAAAAGGTCGTTTAGACCGCTTTTGTGTTGATGTGAAGAACGATACTTGAATAATTATCATTATTTTGACAATATTCGATGTCGGGTTCGGTTTTGCAAGCTTGACATGAATAGTTTTGAAAATGATTATGAACTAATTGTTTTACGTTCATTTGTTTGTGATTAGTCAATGTTTATCATCGTACTTGGGTTAAAATCCGACATGGTATGTAGAACCAAGGATGATTTTGTATTTATGACTAATGCATTTGTTTTGAAAATGTAAAGAAATGAAATAAAAGGTTTTAAAATACCTTTTATTTGTATTTAACCAAATATTATCACCGAAACACGGATTAAACCGTCAAGGTATTAAGAACCAAGGGTGAAAAAAATATTTTATGGTTAAAAGTTTATCATGAAAGAAATAATTTAAAATATTTGAAATGGTAAAAAACCGATTACAAATAAGAAATGAATTAAAAGGGAAGATGAAACCAAGCACGGCTGGATTAAGGCCTGAGAGGGGCTTTAGGCGCGAGCCCTGCTGCTATACAAGCAGCCCCTGTCTCTGGCCAAAATCCGGTTTTGGCTCATTTATCCCATATTTGAATCATGTTATGCATGTTTTAACATGTTATAGTCTTAAAACAGATGCGAAACATGATAGAAGAGGATTTTTACACCCTCATACTTACATGCTAGGCTTGAGGCGAGAAATTGACGAAAGTGTATCAACTTGTTTGTTCGGAAAAATCGGTTTGAAAACCGTTTTAGCAATGTAAAAGAGTGTTTTAACTTTAGTGATGGTGTAGTTGGTCGATATGGTCGGTCAAGTGATTTAATGCACTATGACGGTACCAAAAAATGTGTAAGGCTTGTGTTTTTGATCGGTAGGTCGAAAACACGTGTCGGTTTTTGACTTGAGAAGTCGAGTCTAGAATTTTAAGGGAGAAATGTGGGGGCGGACACTCGCGTCAGGTATTATGGTGTGTGAAGGTGGGTATTTATAGAGAAATGGGTGGTTGTGTGCATTTTGAGCGATGTGGCCGCATGGGCTGCTCGAAGAGGCGCGAGCCAATTCGCGGGTCTTCGAGGTGACTTCTCACTATCACTGTAATACTCCGTATTTATAAGTCTTGGGGTACTCTATCGAGTAGGCCTTACTCTGTCGAGTAAGGGTAAGTTGCGAAATAAAATAGTTTCTGACCTGTTGGGTACTCGATCGAGTAGCTGGGGCACTCGATCGAGTAAGGGGGTACTCGATCGAGTACCTTGGGTACTCGATCGAGTGTCCGGTTTTACGGGGAGTTTTCTCGGGTTTTGTTAATTATGCGATTAAGGTATTTAAGTTCCGTCGTCATTATTCTAAACCACTTTTACAAAACCTAAATTCCTGTTTAAGAGAGAAAGCAAACAAGTTCATCTTCTTAATCGCATTCTTAGCAATTCCCGGAGTTCAGACGGTCAGTTCTTGTCGTTGTTCGTACCGTTGAGTTCCTTACGTCGAGGGTAAGATCTATGCACCCTTTTATTATGTTTCCTTCGATTCGGTTAAACCCTAATTTAGAGATTGGGGGTTTTTATGTGTAGTATGTGATGTGGTAGTCTCTATGTGTTGCATGATAGGAGGAGGGTTCATAGAAGAGGCTTTTTGACTCAGCAGTAGAGACCGTCTGATTGTGTGCATACCAGGTAGGATTTCCTACTCAGTATTAGTTCCATAATGGGATATTGGTTGATGTATTGTATTTGGTTGTTTGATATAATAATTGTACTGTGATTGTGGTTGTGATCGTTGTTGATGGTTCGCGAGGCGTGGCCTCGGCTGAGTGGGGTCACTTGCGGGAGTGGCTTCACGCCCTAGTTTCTCCTTCTGTGGAACCCGCCACAGAAGGGATGTGCACATTAATGGACAGGGTTTATCGCTCACTATGTGGAGCGGGGATTTTGTGGGTACGGCTGCGGTCCCCCACTGGCAGGGCTGGTCCAGTGGACAGTCAGTATTGAGATGATTGGAATCGATGGGTTGTGTGTGTGTGTGTGTGACAGTTAAGCTGTCTGTTTACCTTATCATTGTTGTTTATATTGATTGTGTGATTAGTACTGACCCCGGTGTTGTTTTGTAAACCTGCGGTGATCCATTCGGGGATGGTGAGCGAGATATTGAGCGAGTATTGAGATGAGTCTTGGGATATTTGGGATGCCACGACATGATGATAGGAGTCTTCCGTCGTAGCCTTTAGTTTATTTACATTTCGGTTAGAACGATCGGTTTGAAATCATGTATCGTACTTTTGGTTTGGTTTTGAGGATTGTAACTATTCGCTAAACTATTAATATTAAACGTTGTTTCTTCATTGTTGTTTGATTATCATTGCCTCGGGTAACCGAGATGGTAATGTCTTCATACCTGAGTGGTCCTGGTAAGGCACTTGGAGTATGGGGGTGTTACAAATGGTATCAGAGCGACCCTGCGACCGTGTGGTGAGCCCGTGGTCGGGAGTACCTGGGTCACACGCCTAGCGGGGGAGGATTCTGGGCTTGGCTGCGGTCAAGTTGGAGGCACAACGAGGACGTTGTGTTCTTTAAGTGGGGGAGATTGTAACACCCCAAGTTATTGAGAGTAAGGTTGTCCCACATCGGGGAATTGAGGAGGTTGTGATATGTTTATAAGGAATTTCACCCACCACTTAGTAACAAGGCCTTGTGCTTTTGGGCTTAAGTGAGGACAAGTAATGGGCCCAAAGGTACATATCCCATCTTATTGGGTTGTGTTACGACCGTGGTGGGTCGGGTTGTTATAAATATTGTAACACCCCAAGTTATTGAGAGTAAGGTTGTCCGACATCGGGGAATTGAGGAGGTTGTGATATGTTTATAAGGAATTTCACCCACCACTTAGTAACAAGGCCTTGTGCTTTTGGGCTTAAGTGAGGACAAGTAATGGGCCCAAAGGTACATATCCCATCTTATTGGGTTGTGTTACGACCGTGGTGGGTCGGGTTGTTATAAATGGTATCAGAGCGACGATCCTGAAACCTGTAACCAATGAACCTAATGAACATAGGGAGTCAATTAAAATGAACCCGGGGTAAAAGTTGTAGGAGCTAGTGCAAAGGCTTGGGAGACGTCCTGAAGTCGCAGGGGTCGCCCTACAACTTTGAACCGGTCACATGGGGGAAGTGTTTGTCGAGTCATATGTGTGTTTGGTTAACTTGTGTAAGAATGTGATGAAATGTGTTAATTTTTGGGTGTTGAAGTAGAAAGATGAGCATGTGAAAGAAAATGGTGATAGGTGGGAATTTGTTGATGAGATGATAACATGTTGGATGATTTACGATGTGGCATTTAATAACATGATGAAATGATCTCGTAGATAGTAGAAAAGATGCGTAGCATGTGTATTATGATATAATGTGGTTTATAAGTTTAGCATGTTAGCATATGACGTAACATGCGGGTAGCTTTTATGTATTAGCGTGACTCGATCGAGTGGGACTGACTCGATCGGTGGGTTTTGCGATTTTGAGTCGAATCGTGTTTTTGGGCACTCGATCGAGTAACTAGGGGTACTCGATCGAGTAGGGGGTCACTCGATCGAGTAGCCTAGATACTCGATCGAGTAGGTAAGAGATCAGAAGGTCTGTTAAGGGTCTGATGTTTGGGTACTCGATCGAGTATGTTGGGCACTCGATCGAGTAGCCCGTTACTCGATCGAGTATGTTTGGGAACTCGATCGAGTAGGTTCTGGGTGTCGTGTCTTCGTGTTTTGAAGTTTAGTACGTATGTTCATATCTACCCTTTCTTATATATGTATAGTTTCAAGATGCCGCCCAAGAGAAACGCTTTGTATGCGAGAGCCGAGCTTATGACCGTGGATGACATCGTTAAGATGTTAAAGCACCAGGATGCTCTTACTGAGACCTTAAAGAAAGTGAATGAGGATAAGAATAAGGATAAGGAGAAGGAGGTTGACCATTCAAAAATCAGCCTTTACATAGCGAGGTTTAACCCGAAAGAGTACAAGGGAGTTAGGGAGCCTAACCTTCTTGATAGTTGGCTGAGAGAGATGGAGAACATATTAGATTTGGTTCACCGTCCGATGAGATGAGAGTGGAACAGCTGCGTTCTCTATCTCGAGGGAGGCGGCGAGGCAAGTGGTGGGATTCAGTGAAAGTGAGTGCTAAGGAAATATATACAAACCAAGGCTTACCTGCTATACCTTGGGAGGAGTTTCGTAGGGCTGTGAGGAAGGAGTTTGTACCGGAACATGTGAGGAGTAAGATGAGAGAAGAGTTTGATGGTTTTTAGATGACCGCTGAGATGTCCGTTCGAGTACTACAGTTGTTCAATGAGAAGTCTAGGTATTGAGGATATGGGTTTGAGTGAGGAGAATCGGCATTGAGGTTTGAGAGGGGTTGACCCCTAAGATTATGGATAAGTTACCCGTGGGAGTCCTTACTGATGTTAAGGAAGCTTATGAGAGGGTGGGGGAGAGCCGAGAGGTTGGTGGAGATGGCTCGGGAGAGGTTAGGTGGTGAGAAGAGGAAGTCCGAGAGCGAGGGTGGTGGCCAATCGAATCACAAGAAAGGCAACCACAATCAGTCTAAGGGATTTTCTTCGGGTGCGGGTTCCGTCTTTGGGGCTTCCTTTGGGCGTGGCCGTGGAAGTGTGAGTAATAGTTGGGGAGTGACTGCTATAGCATTTGTGGTGGTGTAGGCCACAAGAGACATGAGTGCACAAGTGCACCAGGATCTTTCCGGAGACTCGCGAGCTTCGCGAGCAACAGACCGGGCTGGATCATGGCCAAACCGGGTAAGTCGAGTTGAGTGGAGGCAACCGCAACGGCGATAATTCTTATCGAAACCACCCAACAACAACAACAACAATCAAGGGTCGGGTGCTAAGCCGACCACTTCAGCCAGTACTGTCCGGGAGGTGGGCAGAAGACCAGTGGCAAGTTATTCATGATGGAGAAGAAAGCAGCTGAGGAAGATGCGCACGTTATCACCGGTACATTCCTTGTTAATGGTATTCCTACCTTTGTTTTGTTTGATTCGGGGGCTTCTCAGTCGTTTGTGTCTTCGAGTCATGTCAAACAGTTGGGTTTGAGAGTATATGAGTCTGTTAGTGAGCAAGTTTTCATACCTTCGGGTGAGTCCGTATCGTGTGGGAGATTGTTAGAGATGTATCTTTGATAGTTGGGCAAGTTGATTTCCTGTAGACTTGCTAGAGTTTCCTTTTAACGGTTTTGAGATGATAGTTGGGATGGATTGGTTAGGAAAGTATAAAGCTAAGATAGACTGTCATCAAAAGAAAGTGTCTTTAAGGGGTCCTAAGGGCGTTAGTGTGTCTTATCGTGGGTTTCTAGTCAAACCCAAAGTTAAGTTGATTAAATTTGTTACCTTGAAGTCTTATCCGAGGAAGGAATGTCCTCGATCTTGTGGCATATGAGAGATGACCGGATAGAGAGTCCGACGATTGATGAGATACCGGTGGTGGGAGAGTTTGCGAGATGTTTTTCCGGAGGAGATTCCGGGGTTGCCACCGAAGAGGGAGATAGATTTCACCGTTGAGTTGAAGCCGGGGACGGGGCCAATCTCTAAGGCACCGTACCGTATGGGTCCTAAGGAGATGGAGGAACTTAGGAAGCGATTGGATGATCGATAGAGAAGGGATACATTAGACCAAGTTTATCGCCTTGGGGAGCACCAGTTCTTTTCGTGAAGAAGAAAGATGGGAGTTTGAGGTTATGCATAGATTACAGGGAGCTGAACCGTGTGAGGATAAATAACAAGTATCCTTTGCCAAGGATAGATGACCTGTTTGATCAGTTGAGCGGTGCAACAGTCTTTTCTAAGATCGATTTGAGGTCGGGGTACCATCGGTGAAGATTAGAGAGGTGGACATACCAAAGACGGCTTTCACGTCGAGGTATGGCCATTATGAGTATGTGGTGATGCCGTTTGGGTTGTCTAATGCGCCGGCAGTGTTTATGGATTTGATGAACAGAATCTTCAGACAGTTCTTGGACCAGTTTGTAGTGGTGTTTATCGATGATATCTTAGTCTACTCTAAGACTAAGGAGGAGCATGAGGAGCATCTGAGGATCGTGTTGCAGACTTTGAGGGATCATGAGTTATATGCAAAACTGTCCAAGTGTGAGTTCTGGTTAGAGAAAGTTGTTTTTATGGGGCATGTAATCTCTAAAGATGGGGTAGCTGTGGATCCGGCGAAGATTGAGGCAGTGACAAAGTGGGAAGCACCGAAGAACGTTGTTGAGGTTAGGAGTTTCTTGGGTTTAGCTGGATACTACAGACGGTTCGTGAAGGATTTCTCCAAGATAGCTAGACCGATGACAGCGTTGATGAGGAAAGAGAACAGGTTTCGTTGGGATGAGAGTTGTGAGACGGCGTTCCAAACATTAAAGGAGCGTTTGACCACAGCTCCTGTCTTAGCATTACTGAAGGAGCGAGAACTTTGAGGTTTATACGGATGCCTCGAAGAATGGGTTGGGATGTGTGTTGATGCAGAATGGTAAAGTGATTGCCTATGCTTCTAGGCAATTGAAGCCTTATGAGGAGAACTACCCTACTCATGATCCGGAGTTGGGTGCGGTGGTGTTTACTCTCAAGATTTGGAGACATTACCTTTATGGAGCAATCTTTAAGGTATTTTCTGATCACAAGAGTCTCAAGTACATCTTCACGCAGAAGGAGTTGAACATGAGACAGAGGAGGTGGATGGAGCTGATTGGCGATTATGACATGGAAATCATCTACTATGAAGGGAAAGCCAATGTTGTAGCGAATGCTTTGAGTAGGAAGAGTGTACATTCCCTATGTACGGCTCTGTCTTTGATGAGGCCGAGGATGAGGTAGCGAGTTTTGGGATACATATGATGCGAAAGGAGATGCCATGGGTGATATGACAAGACATCCGGAGTTTTATGATGATATTCGGGGTAAGCGGGCTTTGGATCCTAAGATAGTGGAGTGGAGAGCTGGAGTAGAGAAAGGGACAAAGTGTCTCGGTTTTCTATTCATACGAGATGGTAGTTTGAGGTTTGATGGTAGGTGGTGTGTTCCTAATGATGAGGAGTTGAAAAAGACTATCATGACAGAGGCACATTGCACACCATATTCAGTTCATCCAGGTGGAGACAAGCTATACAAGGATTTGAAGAAAACGTTTTGGTGGCCTGGGATGAAGAAAGAGACAGCTGAGTTTGTGTCCCGTTGTTTGACATGCCAGAGAGTTAAAGGGGAACAACGATGACCACAAGGTAAGATTCAGTCTTTAGAGGTGCCTGAGTGGAAGTGGGAATCCATTTCCATGGATTTCATTGTGGGTTTGCCGAAGAGTCAACAAGGTAACAACATGATTTGGGTGATAGTGGATCGTCGACCAAGTCACTCACTTTGTTCAATGAAAGATACATGGACTAAGGCACAATTGGCTATGGCCTATCGAAAGAACGTGCTTAAGTTACATGGAGTCCCTAAGGACATAGTGTCTGACAGAGATGCGAGGTTTATATCGAGGTTTTGGAAGGAGTTGCAGGAATCGTTGGGAACAACTTTGAAGATGAGTACTGACATTTCATCCTGCGACAGGACGGGGCAGATCGAGAGAACAATCAAGACTCTTGAGGATATGTTGCGAGCTTGTGTGATGGATTTTGGTGGTAGGCGGGAGCACGGGTTGGACTTGATAGAATTTTCTTACAATAATGGTTATCACACCAAAGTATAGGTATGGCACCGTTTGAGGCTTTGTATGGGAGGAGATGTAGGAGTCCAATCTGTTGGGACGATAGTCCGAGGCAAAGTGGTTTTAGGACCAGAGATGGTGCATGAGATGGTGGAACAGATTAAGATGATCAGGGAACGGATGGGAGCAGCCCAGGATCGACAAAAGAGTTATGCAGATCTACATCGTCGGGACATAGAGTTTCAAGTTGGGGACAAGGTTCTTTTGAAAGTTTCTCCTATGCGCGGGGTTATGAGATTTGGGAAGAAAGGCAAGCTAAGTCAGAAGTTTATAGGGCCTTATGAGATCTTAGAGCGAGTTGGGAAGTTGCTTATCGTCCGGCTTTACCAGTGCGTTAGAGAGAGTGCATAATGTGTTTCATGTATCGCATTTGGAAGTATGTGAGTGACCCGTCACATGTGTTGGAGGCAGAGAGCTTAGAGCTAGATGAGTCCTTATCATATCTTGAGGTGCCTAAGCAGATTCTAGACCGAAAGGTTAGAAAGACTAGGAGTGGTGAGACAGTTTTGCTTAAGATCCTGTGGTCTAACCACGAGACCGAGGAAGCTACATGGGAGCCAGAGGAAGCTATGAAAGAGCGTTACCCTTTCCTTTTTGATCAGGTATGTATGGTTACGGGGACGTAACCTTGTTTCTTTTAGGGGGTAGGAGATGATCGCGAGCAGTTTTAAGAGTTTTATACCCCTTTTATATGTTGTGTCGGTGTGTTGGTCGGGATGAGTTGGGTTAGTGTCATGTTTTATGTTGAATTTTGTTTGACTTTTGAGTCGGGAATGTTGTGGGAGTACCTTTGTTTAGTAGTGGTTTGAACTTCGGGGACGAAGTTCCTTTTAAGGAGGGAAGACTGTAATACTCCGTATTTATAAGTCTTGGGGTACTCTATCGAGTAGGCCTTACTCTGTCGAGTAAGGGTAAGTTGCGAAATAAAATAGTTTCGACTGTTGGGTACTCGATCGAGTAGTGGGGCACTCGATCGAGTAAGGGGTACTCGATCGAGTACCTTGGGTACTCGATCGAGTGTCGGTTTCGGGGAGTTTTCTCGGGTTTTGTTAATTATGCGATTAAGGTATTTAAGTTCGTCGTCATTATTCTAAACCACTTTTACAAAACCTAAATTCTTGTTTAAGAGAGAAAGCAAACAAGTTCATCTTCTTAATCACATTCTTAGCAATTCCGGAGTTCGACGGTCGGTTCTTGTCGTTGTTCGTACCGTTGAGTTCCTTGCGTCGAGGGTAAGATCTATGCACCCTTTTTATTATGTTTCCTTCGATTCGGTTAAACCCTAATTTAGAAATTGGGGGTTTTTATGTGTAGTATGTGATGTGGTAGTCTCTATGTGTTGCATGATAGGAGGAGGGTTCATAGAAGAGGCTTTTTGACTCGGCGAGAGAGACCGTCGATTGTGTGCATACCAGGTAGGACTTCCTACTCAGTATTAGTTCCATAATGGGATATTGGTTGATGTATTGTATTTGGTTGTTTGATATAATAATTGTACTGTGATTGTGGTTGTGATCGTTGTTGATGGTTCGCGAGGCGTGGCCTCTACCGAGTGGGGTCACTTGCGGGAGTGGCTTCACGCCCTAGTTTCGCCTATCGTGGAACCCGCCACGGAAGGGGATGTGCACATTAATGGACAGGGTTTATCGCTCACTATGTGGAGCGGGGATTTTGTGGGTACGGCTGCGGTCCCCCACTGGCAGGGCTGGTCCAGTGGACAGTCAGTATTGAGATGATTGGAATCGATGGGTTGTGTGTGTGTGTGTGACAGTTAAGCTGTCTGTTAACCTTATCATTGTTGTTTATATTGATTGTGTGATTAGTACTGACCCCGGTGTTGTTTTGTAAACCTGCGGTGATCCATTCGGGGATGGTGAGCAGATATTGAGCAGGTATTGAGATGAGTACTGGGATAGCTGGGATGCCACGACATGATGATAGGAGTCTTCCGCTGTAGCCTTTAGTTTATTTATATTTCAGTTAGAACAGTCAGTTTGAAATCATGTATCGTACTTTTGGTTTGGTTTTGAGGATTGTAACTATTCGCTAAACTATTAATATTAAACGTTGTTTCTTCATTGTTGTTTGATTATCATTGCCTCGGGTAACCGAGATGGTAATGTCTTCATACCTGAGTGGTCCTGGTAAGGCACTTGGAGTATGGGGGTGTTACAATCACGCAATTAAACTCATGATTTGTTCTATCCTATGTTTTGGATGACATGATTTGTACTTGACCATGAAGTATTTCGGGAATATTTAACATGGAAGTCTTGAAAAGTTTTGTTTTTTGTGTTTGACTCGGTTTGACTCGGGTTGACTCGTTGTTGGAGTCGGGATTTGAATTTTGAGTCGGTTTTTGGTCCGGTGTCGGTTTTGACTCTAATTAGTGTCATTGTGACCCCATCGTCATGCATTAAACACTCCAGGTACTTTTGAAAATTTTTGAAATGTTTTGTTTTTGAAATCGTTTTAAGTTTTCCGACGTATAGTTGTACAAAACTGTCGATTAAACGCTGCGATTTCTAAGCATGTTGTAGTTCGATAATCATCGGGTGTTTGTTGGAGACTTGACAGATACTGGGTATTTACAGAGCCCCCACTTTGACTGAGGCTTGGACAGGGCAAAAGTCAAAGTATAGCCCTGATGTGACCATAATTAGCGCATATTTAGCCCCCGAATTAGCTTTGTTCCCATGCTTTTTAGTGCATATTTGGGTCATTTATTGTCTTTAGTTCTTTGTTTTGCATATTCTTTGAGATTTTGATCCCTTGGTAGGAAAGGAGTGCAAATCTTGCATTTTCATGGCAAAATGAGACTAAATTGATCGAATCCAATGACCAAGCATCAAGGAGAGACAAGATTAGAAGGCCTTTGTACATATTATAGTAGATGAGCAATGTTGAGAAAGGATCCTTGAGTCCCCGAGGAAATCCCCAAGGATTTTGTGAAGAAAAGGGAAGAAAAGAAGAAGAAATATTGCTGAGGTACAATCCGTGCGGTTTCTCCACAATCCGCCCGTCCTCCACAGCACAATCCGTGCGTTTTCTCCTTAAGACGCTCGGGTTAGCAGCCACCACAATCCGCCCGGATTCACCTGAAGACGCCCGTTTTCCCCCGCGTGAATCCGCCCGTCCCGACTCCAAAACGCACGGATTCCTGTACAGCGCAATTTCGTCTTCTCCAAGCTACAAAGAAAGAAGCCCTTCCTTCGAAAAATACCGGCTCCTCCATGCTCAATCTAAAAAGTGTAATTACTAGTTTAGCCCTTAATTAACCCTAATGCATCCCCCTAATTTCCACTATAAATACCCCATTAGTCTAATTAGAAGAGCATGTTCTTCTTATCAATAATTAGAGTAGTTAATATCAATCAAATCTCTCTTTAGTTTTGTAATCAGCAATTAATCAAGTTTTAATACAAGTTTTATTTCCTTAATCTCTCTTTTGTTCATCCTTTATTTTGGGTAATTGAAGATTATTTGGGTTATTATTGGGAGATTGACAACCTCTCAATCAAGCATCAAGTACTTCTTTTATTCTTTGCTTTATCATTGGAATCATTAGTAGGTATAATTCTCTTAATCCCTCTTTAACTATTGTTAATTACTTTCATTTATTCATCATGTTTCCTTTTGTTGGTATGATTGACAACCTTGCTAGCATGATCAACATGATAATGAGTGAGTAGTGACCTAGCTAGGGTTAATGGGTAATTAGGGGAAACCAACATGGGGAATGATTCATGCTTAAATTAATATGCTTTCATGGTTTATTTGCTTGCTTGTTTTGATCTCAACTCATGCACATGTTATGTTTGATGAAATGTGAGCCTATTAATCCTTGCATTTTTTACCCATCACCTATCTTTTCAATGAGACTTGTAAGACATAAACCAACTCGAGTCTCATTAGACCATGCATGTTGTTGAGTAGGGAAGACTAAGTCGACTTGTAGGTGTTGTACAATCTAATCGATTCGGCTCCGGGACCCAAACTTTCCTAGGATTGTAAGATATAACCCAACTCAATCCATCACAACAATAATTTCTTACTTATAATTTGAGAACATGTTTGTATGATCAATTCCCATGATTCCCCTATGACCCCATGACACCCTAGTGCTTTTTATCAATTGTTTACAACCCTTTTAATTTATCTTGCTTGTTTATTTCCATTGCTATTTTAGTTTAGTGACCTTCTACATCAACCTAAATTGTGACACCTCTAAGACACCACTAGTTTCAATAGAAATCTCATCTCAATTCCCGTCCCTTGGGATCCGACCTTTACTTTCCCCTTTACTAATTGTAGAGTTGTTTGTGAAGCTATAAATTGTGTTTTGATTCGGACGTGACCCAACGACCACATCTATTTAATTGTGAACACGAAACGGACCGATCAAAAAATGGCGTCGTTGCCGGGGACGGTGTTTACTTGATTTATATTTTCTTTTATTGTTATTAGTTGTGTCTTTCTTTGCCTTGGGGAAGTAAAATTGCTCAAGGTTTGTTCTAATTGTTTTCGAGTTGTTTGATATTTTGCATGTCTAGAAGGTCACAAGGTGATATGTTACCTTTTGACCGTGAAATTGAAAGAACCTTGACAAACAATAGGAGATTTGCTAGGAGGAATTTGAGAGGTATTAGTGAGGTTGTTCAACCAACTATTGAGTTCATCAACCCTTTTGCAAGAGAAGGTGAGGAGAACCCATTACAAAATACCCCACAAAATCAACCTACAATGCCTAAGTTTTCATCACATTCCGTACCCACCGAGGAGAACCTACCTAATGGTACTCCCACACCACAAAATCTAACCGGAAATTTTATTGCTAAATCGGCCTTTATCCAATTAGTCGAAAGGAGCCAATTTGGGGGGATGCCTAGTGAAGACCCTCATTCTCATATGGAAACCTTTTGTGACTATTGTGATGCGATTTATCAAACCGGTGTGACTCAAGACCAAATTCGATGGGTCTTATTTCCTTTTTCTCTAATTGGCACCGCGAAACAATGGTTGAAGGGCCTTGATAAGGCCACTCTCGGAATAGATTCTTGGAAGAAGTTGGCTCTAGCTTTCTACAAAAAGTTCTACCCACCGGAAAAGACTAACATGCTAAGAGCTCAAATTACGGGTTTTAAGCAAAGGGATGAAGAATCTTTGTATGAAGCTTGGGAGCGGTTTAAGGGAATTTGTCGCTCATGTCCTCACCATGGACTTAGCGAATGGTTCTTGGTACAACAATTTTGGAACAGTTTATATGAAGATTCAAGGAACATTCTCAACATGGGATCAAATGGAATGTTCACCGAAGTTGATGACAATCAAACATGGAACAAGATTGAGGAAATGGCGGTCCATAACTCACAATATAGTAGACCTCGCAAGGCTACTAGAGGAGGAAGGCATGAAGTGGACTCCGTTACTCAATTGGGTGCTCAACTTAGTGCTCACATTGACACAATCAATTTGAAGTTTGAACAAGCTATGGCTAGACTTGAAGAAGTCTCAAAATCACCAAAGCATCATGTTAATGCCATGACGGCATCCTCATCAATCCCAAGTGGGATATGTGAGAATTGTGGAACTTTGGGTCACGACCAAAGTGAATGTAGGGGAACAAATGAACAAGTAAATGCTTTCCAAGAATATAAGAGTGGTACCCCTTATTCCAATTATTACAATGAAAACACCAAGTTTCATCCAAATCTCTCATACAAAAGGCAAAATGTTCAAAATCCTCAAACAACTTACACCCCACCTCCCATGAGAAACCAAAATCAAAGACCCTTTTACAACCAAAACCAAGGTTACCAAAATCAAAATCCATACAATCACCAAAATGACCAAGGTTTTGATGTTCAAAAAGCGGTCCTCCAAATGCAAAAGAATCAACAAGAGTTTTTCACTCAAATGCAAAAAGATAGTCAAGCAAAGGAAACCACCATCAACAACATTCTAGCTGACACCAAGATATTGGAAACACAATTGACTCAACTAGCATCTTCAAGCTCACAAAGACAAAAGGGGCAATTACCACCTCAAAGTAATCCCCAAAGACATGAAACGGTTAGTGCCATTCACTTGAGAAGTGGTACAAGGTATGAAGCACCGAAGAAGCAAGTTGAGGATGAAGTTGTGGAAGCTAGTGATAAGGAGGAAATTGTGCAAAACTCCAAAGATGGAAAATCATCAAAAGAAGAAATTTCAAAGAAAAATGAAGACAAGGTCAAGGAGAAGGAGCCCATTGTGATTAGATTTCCTTTTCCAAGTCGTCAAGCCAAACCCAAATTTGATGACCAACTTGGAAAGTTTATGGAAATTGTGAAGAATTTTGAAGTCTCAATTCCTTTCACGGAATTAATCAATCACATGCCGGCCTATGCGAAATACATGAAAGACATCCTCACAAAGAAAAAGTCGATCCGGAAGCTTGAGACTATCGCCTTAACTAAGGTGAGTAGTGCAATACTTCAAGGGAGTTCACCTCCAAAACTAAAGGATCTGGGAAGCTTCTCAATACCGTGTACCATTGGCGACACCACGATCAACAAAGCTTTATGTGATCTAGGGACTAGTGTGAGTGTTATGCCGTACTCGGTAAGTAAAAGGTTGGGGATAGGAGAGCTTAAATGCACCAATATCACACTCCAAATGGCCGATAGATCGACGAAGACACCATTAGGGATATGGGAAGATGTCCCCGTGCGAATTGGGAAGTTTTTCATCCCGGTGGACTTTGTCATTGTTGATATGGAGGAAGACTCTAACATTCAAATCATTCTTGGAAGACCCTTCTTACACACCGCGGGTGCGGTGATTTATGTAAAATATGGTGAGCTCACTTTAGAAGTGGGAGATGAGAGTATAAATTTTAATCTTGACAAGACTATGAGAGCTCCCCGTTTACATGAACTGTGTTTTATGATCGATCATTATAGTCGGAAGGATGAAAGGAAGAAGTCGGAACTCCAATGGAAGAAGAAAATTGAAGATGCTCCATGCAAAGAGCAAGTGAATTGTGACAAAGAGAGCTTACAAAGCTCATCAAAGACAAGCAATGAAGAAGATGGCCTCATTGGCCAAGAAAAGGAAATGGGAAAGTTGTCTCCATCAAATCAAGAGATTTTCAATGATCAACTTAATGAAGTTTGTGGTCTTTGGGACGACGAATTTGAATGGATTTTTAATCCCTACATTGGTAATGCCATCGATCAAGACTGAAAACAAGGGCCAAGGTCTATTGAAGACCTCTACCATGACAATGAACAAGCTTTTGATTACTTTTTCAAGGTGTTGAGCAACATCAACAACACCTTGAACATGCCCCCTTGACATCTCATCAAGAATGAGAGTTTGGTGGAGTCCTCCCTAAACCACCATTTGTAAATATTTCTAACTCCCTAACTTGCATTTCAATTCTTGTATTGCATTTTTGTTATTTTTGGATTTTTATACTTTGATCAAGATAATTATCATGTTTGAGAGAAGTGAGGGAGGGATTAATAATTTCAATTAATGTGTAGTACTTTAGCTTAGTGTGGGGACGGCAATTGCCTAGGCTATCCATGCCTTAGTAGTGCCCCCACAATGAAGAACACAAGATATGAAGAAGAATGGAAGAATAACAAGAGATATGCGTTGTACACGGATGGAACTGAATCCGGGTACAAAGGAGTCGAATCCGAGCGGATTCAGGAGAATCCGCCCGTTTTCAAGCAATCCGGGCGTGTTGGGTAGAAGACGCACGTCCTGAAATGAGCTGAAGTTTTGAAATTTTTGACTGTCAGCGAATCCGGGCGTCCTACATCCTAATCCGCCCGTCTTCAAAAAGCCGCCCGTCCTGAAAGGAAGACGCCCGTCTTCTTGGCTGAGGAAAACAAGAAAAATTCCTTGACTGAAATCCGCCCGTCTTCTACAGAAGACGCCCGTCCCGTGTTTGCAAATCCGAGCGTCTTCCCTTAAAGACGCCCGTCTTTAGGCGAGTTTTTACCAACCCAGAAAAGGCAGAATCCGCCCGTCCCGAGCAGAAACCGTACGGATTGCCCCTGCAGTTCAAATTTTTTCGGGCTTTATAAAACCCCTCCCACATTCATTTCTTCATTCCTTCATTCATAACACTACTCAAAACCTTCAAAACCCTCATCCTCTCCATCACAAAAACAAAATTCCTCAACTACATTCACCAAAATCAAATCGAAACATCCTTTTAATAACAAATCAATCACTCCCTTTTCAATAAAAATCAAAACCAAGCACAGAATCTTCAACCTTTGAGTCGATTTTTGAATTCATAAAGGCAAAGCCTTTCATCTTTAAATCGATTTGGGTGCACTAGAAATTGAAGATTTTTCACTCTTTCTTGGTTAATTCATCAATGGCAAGGACTAAGGGAGCAACAAAGTCAACAAAGCCAAAGGCAAAGACACTTTCATTAAGGCAAAAGACTCTTCAAGCAAAGAAAGCATTGGCTATGGTGGTAGCAAACCCAAACTTGGAAGTGCAACAACAACAACAACCTCCCATGGGTGCAACAACATCTACTACTCCGAAAATTGATCAACTTGCAAACTATCCGGAGGTAATTTTGATTTCCAAAACCCATAGAGAAACTTTTGCTAAGTTTGCTAGAAAATCATTTCAATCCACCAAGTTTATTTGTGAAGATACCTTAAATAAGTTGGGTGTCCTTGAGAAAACTAGAGCCTTTTTCAAAACCATGGGGTTGGAGAAATTGTTTGAATCAAAAGAATTGACATACCCCTCCCTTACCTTAGAATTTTTGAGTTCTTTGAAAGTTAACAAGGTTGAGACTATGGAGAACCTCGAGTTTCGTCTAGCTAACGTTAGTAGGCGCATCTCCTTTAAGGAATTGGGTGAAGCTTTGGGTCTTATTGATGAACCGAGTTATTTAAGAATGTTGGCAAATATGACCCCGACCCTCTTTGGGAGGCGATTTCCGGAAGGAAATTTGAAGACTTTCATGCGAGTCGTGCTCTTTTAGTCCACTATCCGGGCATAAGAGTATGGCACAAGGTCGTAGGGAGCACCATCAATGCAAGAAAAGACACCAACCATTTCACCAAACTCGATTTTGTTCTTCTTAAGTCGGCTTTGAACATTGGAAGTGTACACACCAAGCCTTTTAACTTTCTAAGGCTCTTGGTGGATAGATGGCTCAACATTGATTGTGGGAAGAAAGGCACTACCGTTATTGTGAATGGAGGCCTAGTCACTATCCTAGGTAAATACTTTGATCCTAATTTCAACAAAGATAACAAGTATGAGGCGAAAGAAGGTGGTCATCTCGTTGATTTGAATACTATGATACACAAGTACAAGTGGGTTGCCCATAACCCTCTTGACACCAAGTATGGATGGCTCACTAGTGAGGCTAGTTCTTTCACTTTGCCTTCAAAGATTTGTCGATTGAGTGTCCACCGGACCAATTATCTAATTCCCCTTTCAAAAGAGGCTGAGTATATTATCCAACAACAAAAGGGTGAACTTGAAATACCCTCCTCTTCCATTGTCACACCACCTTACCCTTTTGAGTACCAAGAGTTCAAGCCGGAAGGTGTTGAAGCAAGAAATGATTATTTGACTCTTCTCATGCAAGCAATGCACAAGCAAGCCTTTGAGGATCGGAAAAATGCTTACTTAGCTCAATATCCACCCCTCTTACACTTAGCTAGGCAAGGAATACTTGACCCATCATGTCCTTTGCCTAGTTGGGCGGATAAGGAAGTCCTATTTCCGAGTGCATCTAGGGTTGTTCCGGGTGATAATGAGGTTGTTGGTAATGAAGAAGTTGATGATAACATTGATGAAGAAGCTAGTGAAGAAGGAGAAGAGGATGATGAGCAAGGTGAAGAAGAAGGTGAAGAAGCAAGTGAAGAGGGAAGTGGCAATGAGACCACTTCTAATGAGGAAGATGATGATAGTGATGATATGATGGAAGATTAGCAAGCTTTGGAGGCTCCTACCCTCTCAAGGTTTGTCTATTTCTCTCTTTGTTCTATTTATTTATTTTTCTTGATCATTATTGGAGTAGTCCTAGCACCATTGAGGATCACACCTCGGTACCGTTGAGGTGTCTCATTTTATTGTTCCCACTTTCAAAATCCAAAATGACAAATTAGTTTCATGCATTGCATAGTGTGTGCATAAACTACACCCATCCTTGGAAATTATCCTCTCCGTCATAAACAAAAACCATGCATCATGTAGTGTAGACTAGTGTAGATTGCATTTAGTGTAGAAATCATGCATCATCTTTGCATAATTTCCCATCATTTTGGCCATTGAGGACAATGCCCATACTAGTGTGGGGATGGGGAATTCTAACTTAACTCTTATTCAAAAATCCAAAAAAATTGAAAAATTTCGAAAAACCATAAAAATTTGAAAATTGAAAAACCTAAAAACATGTTTATTCCTTTTCTAGTGTAGTTATATTGTATATATTGTATATATTGTGTTTGTTCTATCCTTGTTCACATTGATTGACTACGCCACATCCGAGACATGAGGATCATGAAGACCGCATGGTATGATCTTTCCAATCTCCTTTTTCCTCTTTATGTTAATGAATATGTGGCTTTATTTTGATTGATGCGGTATAACAATGTGAATTTAGGACTTGCATTTAGTTTATATATCATATTAGTTGATAGAATCACTTGCATTAGGATGTATATATTAGTTGCATCATAGCATGTAGTTGCATTTAGAAATTTTTTTGAAAAATGCCTAATTAGGAACTTTGACAAGAGCAACTAAGCCATTACAAATACTTTTTCAACTTAAGACTTTGCCTACTAGAATGGTTGTAAAACACCCTAGATAGTGTCATACTAGTGTCTTTTGACCCATGACCCAAAGCCTAGTCAAGGGTTTGCATGTGAGTCACCTATCCAACCCCGTGATGCGATGTGGACTTGGTTAACTTGTCTAGGTGACCTTGATTGATCTTGTGGTAAGGCAACCCAAAAATACTTTCTGTCAATAAGTTTGAAGTGCTCATTTCAAAGAATTTTGTCATGTGGAAGTAATTTATTGCCAAGGAAACCTAAAATGTTATGAAATGTTGAAATATTGAGAAATTTAATTGTTTTGATGGAGGCGTACCACTTCGATGTGCTTTGGAGCGGGATCCATTGAATTGGGCCCCCACACGGTTGTGAATTCGGCCGCCCAGAGACAGAGTGACTATCACCCCGAAAAGCTATTGTCTAGAGGTTAACCGGTTGCCTAATAAGCGATTGGCGAAAGCAAAGGACACTAGCCCGGAAGGGACAAACCCCATCTTAAATTTTTGAAATGTGAAAGTTGAATGAGGACAATTTTGAATACTAGTCATATCCACCCTTGTTTATAAAGAATTGAGCATTTCATTCCCAAAAAGCGTTTTTGTCAAGCCACTTTGTCGAGCTTGGGATGATCCATGACCTTTACTTTTTTAGAGAATTCGAGACTTGTCATGTCATATGCTACTAGCATCATAGGGATCATCATTCCACCACCATCCGATCGCCCTTGACGAAAGCATTTGGAAATTGAGGACGAAAGTAGTCTAGTTTAACACCATTTGGAGGTGATTTAGTGCCATCCTCTTAGCCTTAGTAATTTGTTGAACTAGTATTTGTGAAGGATTACATGCTCTTAAATTTGTTCCTCTTTAGTGCCTCCGTCACTTGATGAGGAAGTGGCTGTTCCTTTTGTAGATGCATCCATTTTTTGATTTTGTGTGTTTAATGTTTGGATGTGTCGCCATTTTAGCAAGACCCACCTTGCCTTGCAAGAAGGCATCCTACCTCATGGTTGTCTTGTTGTGAGTTGAAGGGGCGGAGTGAGACCCGCTAATTGTCTCATATCGGCTATGTTATTAGGTTAGTTTAAATAATGGTCCTAGTCTTTGTCACCTCTTTACTTGGGACGAGCAAAGGTTCGGTTTGGGGATATTTGATGTGACCATAATTAGCGCATATTTAGCCCCCGAATTAGCCTTGTTCCCATGCTTTTTAGTGCATATTTGGGTCATTTATTGTCTTTAGTTCTTTGTTTTGCATATTCTTTGAGATTTTGATCCCTTGGTAGGAAAGGAGTGCAAATCTTGCATTTTCATGGAAAAACAAGACTAAATTGATCGAATCCAATGACCAAGCATCAAGGAGAGACAAGATTAGAAGGCCTTTGTACATATTATAGTAGATAAGCAATGTTGAGAAAGGATCCTTGAGTCCCCGAGGAAATCCCCAAGGATTTTGTGAAGAAAAGGGAAGAAAAGAAGAAGAAATATTGTTGTGGTACAATCCGTGCGGTTTCTCCACAATCCGCCCGTCCTCTACAGCACAATTCGTGCGTTTTCTCCTTAAGACGCTCGGGTTAGAAGCCACCACAATCCGCCCGGATTCACCTGAAGATGCCCGTTTTCCCCCGCCTGAATCCGCCCGTCCCGACTCCAAAACGCACGGATTCCTGTACAGCGCAATTTCGTCTTCTCCAAGCTACAAAGAAAGAAGCCCTTCCTTCGAAAAATACCGGCTCCTCCCTGCTCAATCTAAAAAGTGTAATTACTAGTTTAGCCCTTAGTTAACCCTAATGTATCCCCCTAATTTCCACTATAAATACCCCATTAGTCTAATTAGAAGAGCATGTTCTTATTATCAATAATTAGAGTAGTTAATATCAATCAATTCTCTCTTTAGTTTTGTAATCAACAATTAATCAAGTTTTAATACAAGTTTTATTTTCTTAATCTCTCTTTTGTTCATCCTTTATTTTGGGTAATTGAATATTATTTGGGTTATTATTGGGAGATTGACAACCTCTCAATCAAGCATCAAGTACTTCTTTTATTCTTTGCTTTATTATTGGAATCATTAGTAGGTATAATTCTCTTAATCCCTCTTTAATTATTGTTAATTACTTTCATTTATTCATCATGTTTCCTTTTGTTGGTATGATTGACAACCTTGCTAGCATGATCAACATGATAATGAGTGAGTAGTGACCTAGCTAGGGTTAATGGGTAATTAGGGGAAACCAACATGGGGAATGATTCATGCTTAAATTAATATGCTTTCATGGTATATTTGCTTGCTTGTTTTGATCTCAACTCATGCACATGTTATGTTTGATGAAATGTGAGCCTATGAATCCTTGCATTTTTTTACCCATCACATATCTTTTCAATGAGACTTGTAAGACATAAACCAACTCGAGTCTCATTAGACCATGCATGTTGTTGAGTAGGGAAGACTAAGTCGACTTGTAGGTGTTGTACAATCTAATCGATTCGGCTCCGAGACCCAAACTTTCCTAGGATTGTAAGATACACTACTACATTTAGATTCTATAGCAACACTTTGTTATTGTTGCATAATGTCATATAAATGTTGCAATAGAGTTTATGCAACACTTAATCAAGTGCTACATCAGGTCTTGTTGCATTAGGTCATTGCAACGCTTAATGCAACACTTTTTAATCTGAAGTAACACTTTTGAAAAGTGTTGCATTGGTCATGTTTATGCAACGCTTTTTCAATTGCAAAGGCAACATTTTTTATCTTCTAATGCAACATTTCTTATGTAAAAAAAGCAACACTTCCTGAACTAATGCAATACTTTTCATGTTGATAAGCAACACTTATATGAAATTAATGCAACATTTTTATTTTGGAAACGCAACATTGGTTACATCACTAGTACAGAAACGGCTTTTGGCTACGGTTAAAAAGGACTTTTGGCTACGGTTCCTCGACCGTAGTAAATCAAGGCGTTGTCTTAGATCAAGTACTTACGGCTACGGTTAGGAACCGTAGCCTAAAGTGACTTTTGGCTAAGGCTGTTAAGATTTAACCGTAGCCGTATGTATATAAAAGGCTACGGTTCTATTTTAACAACCGTAGCCATTTCTTAATTAAAATTTTTTTTAAAAAAATATATTTACAAAAACATGTTTGTTTTGGTAAATTTAAAGACTTTTATTAAAGATAATACGTAATTAATTACAAAACCAATGTTTGACATACAACTACCTTACAAATCAACATCAATAGTTAAAGCTAAAAAAATAAGAATATTCTACTCGGATGCATTCGCTAAAGCTACAGATTTTTTTCATGATCCAAGCAGCACAATTAGAATTGATTTTACACATCTACAATTTCTTAGGCCAAACTCCAAATAGCGACTTTAATGCTCTTGAACACCTGTTTTCCCGACCTGCCAAATTTGATACACAAAAAATAACCATATGAGAATAACACATACAATCAAAAATCGAATTATTTAACCACTATGAGATTAAAATTTTGTTGGGCTAAGACATAAAAGAAGTGCAGATTTGACCAAAAGCAGATCATTTAGCAACTAAGAGAACTTTACTTCAACTAATTTATATAAACTAAACCAAGTGGGTATCCAACAATGTGTGATGTCATTTTTCCGCAGATCAAGCAATATAACTGCTGCACTCAATGTCAAAGAAAAACTCTTTGAGATAGGGTGTAGCATTGACAACTACTGTTATTTGTGGAAACGGATTAGAAACACATGATCACCTTTTCTATGAGTGTGAATACAACAGAAAAATCATCAACTTGGTAGAAGAATGGTGCGATTCCTATTCTCGTATCCAAGGGACTAATTGCGCTGATCTAAGAAATGGAACAAAAATGTAGAAGAAATTGCGGTATGATACTTACCCGCCTGCTGGTACTTCATCCGGAATCAACGGAATATGTGCAGGCTAAAGCTCTAAGTTGATCGGCCATGTTTTGTTGCTAAAACAGACATTGACAATATTAAGCATAGGATTAGGAACAAAATTGTGTATCCTAGATAGAATTTGGGTGTGTAGACTAGAGATATGATAGGTGTTCCTTATCATTTCCCCAGGTCTTACAAATAGTATGCCCTGGAAATGAGAAAATAAAGAGTCGGAGAGTAATATATAGAACAAAAACTAAAAGAGTATATCCTTAGAGAAAACAGGGGTTTATCCACTAAGTTGTTCCAACACCTACAAATCATATCAAACCAAACCAAACCAACCCAACCCAATTTAATCAAACAATCAATCAAAAATATTATACTTAACTTAGAAGGTCTGATACAAAAAGACGGTCTGGTAAGTAGAAAAAATGAGAAGATTATAAATGAAGAATGAAACGAAAAAAGAAACCTTTGGCAGCTACGGTGAGACGATCTCCGATTCACCAACAGAGATGTTCCAAAGGTAAGGCCAAAGCCCGTCGTTCTCATAAAGACAGGAGGACCAGCTTCTGTACCTTGATTTCGCTCATTGGGTTTGCTAGCTTCTTCTCCGATGCTTGCATTTTTTATTATTTACATTTTACACATTATAATTCAATTCAATTTAACCCTATAAATTCATGATTAAGCATATGAGAATGTGGATTGATTCAAGAGAGAAACACAAATTACCATTTTTGAGAGATTGGGGTCCAATTAGATTGTTATCAACCAAGGAACAAATACTCCGTCGTTACTCTCCTCAACGACGAACATTACTCCAATTTATGAAAGCTTTCGCATAAGGCGGAATAAGAAGGGGTCGGATACTCGCGACACTGATGCATCAAACCAGGAATTACCCACTTGATTACTGAAAATTAAAACAGATTACCAATACCAATATTGCATTCAAACTATGCCATGTACTGAGAACACCTGTAAGTTTATTAGAATTAAGAGCCAAGACTAGATTCCAAATGATAAAGCAAGTGAACTAAAAAAATAGCATCAGAATTTACAAAATTTTAGAGAAGACAAGTGGAGACTTAAGAATCAGAGAACACTCATTAGCAAGGGACTTGGAAGCTTAATATAAGGAACACAATGTGGCTGATCATGACAAACAACTGAACAGATTGATTGATGATGAAAATTCCAGAAATTGAAGAGAAAGGTCGGCCAACGTCAGTAATTAAAGACCTGCTAATGAAAGAGAGATAAATTGTACGGGATAAACACTTCAATTCAACATATCCTTCCCAACACTAACATTGTTAGCATAATTAACTCCAGAAATCATCTCTTCTACTCAAAGCATCAGTAGAAAATGAATTATCTCCGAATTGAAATCAAATTAATTGAAATCGCTAACCCTAATACTTAATTGTAACCTAACATGAAAAAAATAATAGAATCCCAAAACGCAAACACCATACGAAACCGAAATTCAGTGGAAAATAAAAACAAATCCTCGAAAAACATATGTATTGCGATAACTTTACAAATAATTGTAAAAAGAATCATACTGGATCGAGGATTGTGAACTCGAAACGTTGACGAGTGGCGCTGAGATGGTTGTGGTTCGTCGGTGACGAGGTGTCTGCCAGCGATAACACGGTGTCTGCCAGCGATAACAAAGTATCACGCATACTCCACTTACAGTAATTGCTTCGACAACTTTTGCATAAACCCCAACTTTTAGCAGTGAGTATCTTATCTAGGTTCACCTCATAAGGTTACCTTAGCCGAAGGATACTTCCACGAGTACAAGATAACTAAAAAATGAACTTAAGATTAAAGAAGCTTCGTCATATTACCTTTGGACAATAAACTTGCTCCTTGCAAGTACAAGATAACGAAAAATCTTGAGAAATAATACGGGTGAACTTCCTCCTCCATCCGGAATAATCGTTCTGGAATAATACAAATCTAATTCAGGTGAACTCTTAGAGTATCACAGTACAAAATAGATCGAAAAAGGTAAATGAGACAAATCAAGCAACTGATTCACAGTTCACAAGCAGATGGGATACCATATAATGTTCACCCCAAGCCAAACCCAAATTCATCAAAATTAGGGTTTCACCATCCCCAAAATTCAGCAATTTCTTCAAATCACAATCAAATAATAAAGCACAAGATACTATTAATGTACTAATAAATAAAATCAGTAACCAAAATGAACAAGCAAGTAAGCATACAACAAGCAACAACAATAAATAAAGCAAATATTTAAGGAAAGTAAAGAAAACTTAGACGATAAAAGGGAAAAAAGGGACCAGAAGTTTTCAATGGGGAAAGGACCGTGTTGAACATCGTCGGGACATCAACTTTTTCCGCCATCTTCGACGGGAGTAGAAAACCCTGGATCTGAAAAAAGAGGGGAAATAATGAAACCTATCGTGTTAAGGGTAATATCGGATGGAAGATAAGAAAACCGGTGAATAATAGAAGTGGGCAATGACGACGAGGACGAGCTGTCCCCTTCTATATGGAGTGTTGGTGGTGGCGGAGTAGAATAACGGTGAAAGAGGGGTTATAGGTTAGAGTGGGGAGGGAAATGAGTGATAAATAATGTGTGAGATATAAAGTATACGCAGGTGTTGGGTCTATAAGAATATCCGATGTAATTTTAGAGGAAATATATACTTATGTGACATAAGTGTTGCTCAAGTGTTGCGACAAAATGCAACACTTGTATAAGAACGTTGCACTTATAGTAATACATTGCAACACTTAATTTAAAGTGATGCCCTATGTAAGTAAACGCAACATTTTTAAATAAAGCGTTGCTTAATTAACTAAAACTTGCAACACAAACCGTAAGTGTTGCACACGAAATGTTGCATTATGTCTACTTTTGTAGTAGTGATATAACCCAACTCAATCCATCACAACAATAATTGCTTACTTATAATTTGAGAACATGTTTGTATGATCAATTCCCATGATTCCCCTATGACCCCATGACACCCTAGTGCTTTTTATCAATTGTTTACAACCCTTTTAATCATCTTGCTTGTTTATTTCCATTGCTATTTTAGTTTAGTGACCTTCTACATCAACCCAAATTGTGACACCCCTAAGACACCACTAGTTTCAATAGAAATCTCATCTCAATTCCCGTCCCTTGGGATCCGACCTTTACTTTCCTCTTTACTAATTGTAGAGTTGTTTGTGAAGCTATAAATTGTGTTTTGATTCGGACGTGACCCAACGACCATATCTATTTAATTGTGAACACGAAACGGACCGATCAAGCCCCCAGGTCAATCAAATATTACAACATGGAGACCAAAGCGACGTTGAGGCGGCTCGAAAGGGTTCGGGCCGAGGACCTGCCATCGGGAAGGGCGGAGACTCGGGGATACGAGTCAAGGACCTGTCGTCAAAATTAGTTTAGAGTCTGTCGACTCTCCGTGCGGGTCGTTTAAAGTCCGTTAGACTACATACAAAGGCTTGCCAGCCATAAGAAGAAGTCATACCTGAGGCATCTTCAGGATATATCCTTGAGTCGTTTCTTGTTTGCAGACAAAGTCTCGCCAACCATGTTGCGAATATGATGGGTTCGCCAGCCGCTCGCCGATATGAATGGGCTCGCCAGCCGCGTTGCGGATATGAAGGGGCTCACCAGCCACGTTGCAGATATGAAGGGGTTCGCCACCCGCGTCGGAAATATGAAGGGGATCGCCACCCGCGCTGCGAATATGAAGAGGTTTGACAGCCGCGTTGAATGCGATGCGTTTTGAGGCTCGACGACCGTGTTGAATGTGTTGCGTTTTGGGGGCTCGCCAGTCATGTTAAATGTCAATTGATCGACTGTGGGAAATAGCCGCGTTGGACGGGCCTATTTCGAGAAGTTATTTGAGTTAGCGGGCTCCGCGAAGGAGCCTCTGATATCCTATTGGGGAATCTCGGCGTTTATATCAGATGTCTGTGGCACCGAAAAGGGGTAGTCTGGTGAGCATGACTCCCATGGTCGGCGGTGATCTTGAATCTCGAAGAGAGACAGCGATTTTTATTGCCGTTTGTTTTGTGAAAAAAGGACAGATGTATATTCTACCATCTGACGTGTGTTTGAGGACGATTTTAATTTCGTCTTCTTATGATTTGAGATTTGTGAAGGGTAGTGAATTTCACCACCCCTCTTTGAAGGTTTGACGGTTTTTAATGCCGTTTGTTTGAGGTTTGAACATGTCTTTGAAAATCTTGTGAGAATAGCGAATTTGAACTTCACTATTGATTTTTGTATTTGAAAGATGACAATTTTTATTGCCGTCGTTGAAAGTTTGTGAAAATAGTGAATTTGAATTTCGCTACTTCGTTTTCGTTTTTGAGAGATGACGGTTTTTATTGCCGTCATCGAAAATTTGTGAAAATAGCGAATTTGAATTTCACTACTTATTTTTGTATTTGAAAGATGACGGTTTTTAATGCCGTCGTTGAAAATATGTGAAAATAGTGAATTTGAATTTCATTATTTTGTTTTTGAATTTGAAAGATGACGGTTTTTAATGCCGTCGTTGAAAATTTGTGAAAATAGCGAATTTGAATTTCACTATTGACTTTTGTAATTGAAAGATGACGGTTTTTATTGCCGTCGTTGAAAGTTTGTGAAAATAGTGAATTTGAATTTCGCTACTTCGTTTTTGAGAGATGACGGTTTTTATTGCCGTTGTCGAAAAGTTGTGAAAATAGCGAATTTGAATTTCACTACTTTTTTTTATATTTGAAAGATGACTGTTTTTAATGCCGTCGTTGAAAATTTGTCAAAATAGTGAATTTGAATTTCACTATTTTGTTTTTGTATTTAAAAAATGATGGTTTTTACTGCCGCCGTTGAAAATTTGTGAAAATAGCGAATTTGAATTTCACTATTGACTTTTGTATTTGAAAGATGACGGTTTTTATTGCCGTCGTTGAAAGTTTGTGAAAATAGCGAATTTGAATTTCGCTACTTCGTTTTTGTTTTTGAGATGAAGGGAGCTTCCCTATTTTCTGTAAAAAGACGCGAGAAAAGGAAGCTCCCCATTCCCATCGTCTTCTTCGACACAACACACGATAATTACAAAAAATCGCCATTTTCGACCTTGCTTTATCGCTTGCATTTGTGCCATTGTCATCATGTCTTCTCAAGGTATGTAAATCCTCTTGAATCCATTTGAATTTTTTATCTTTTGGTTAATTGAATTAGGGCAAGACCCTAAAATTTCGAAAATTGAATTGGGCGTTTATCTTTAGCCCACTTTCCAGTGAAATTAATGATTGCATTAGGTTAGAAACCTGTTTAGGAGTATAGGGGTGCTTTTAGTTTGCATTTTGGTCCCTGTTCCCGCTCCCTATGCACGAAAAACGTGAATGAGACGAAAAAACCGTGTTATTTCGCAAATGGCAAGTTTGTTTGCTTGAGTTGTGGGCCCCACTAGGTTGTATTGTAGTCGGGGAAGACCGTCTTTGCCATATTGAACTTTCGTTGGGTGTTGTGGGCAAAATTTGAGTTTTTGTCTTTTTGTGACAGTCCTATGTCTGATGAAATAAGCGTCCGCTTGGGCTCAAATTGAGTCAATTTGTCTTGAGATGGACCTTAACGGTAGTTTAGGTCACTTTGAGACGTGATTAAATCATGTTGCTTTGTTGTGGCCTTATTTTGATTTTTTGACCTGTTTGTGCCTGAATTGGCGTAAAATTGCCTTTTTGAGGTGTGAAAAATACCTAGTTGTGTTGGGAATTTTTGTTGTTGTTTTGCGGGCCTTGTGTGGGCTTTGAGGTGTTGGGTGGTTTTTGAAAATTTTTGTTGTTGTTTTGACTCGTCTTTTGCTTGAAAAGAAGGGTGAGTCGTTTTTTGTGCGGTTTTTGTGAAGTGTTTTTGTTGGTTGGGTTTGGGCGGGCTTGCCCTTGTTTTTGTTTTGCATTTGCAGTTTTTTTTTTTTTTTTTTTTTTTTTTTTATGGATTTGTCCATTTTGTGCCGTCGTAATGCCGAGATTTCAACTAACATTTTCTATTTTGTCCTGATTGCAGGGGAGTGTTGTGGGCCCACTGGGTTCGTTGCTTAGACCTTAGAGGTCTTGTTTGGGACCGGGCCGGTTAGCACTCCGGCGAGTGCGCTTGAGGCGGAGGTAGAGAATGTTTCCGAGGAGGAGGGGCCTACTGAGGAGGCATTAGAGCCGAGGGGGCCACAAAGGCTCGTGAGGAGCCCGTTGTTGGGGCCGTTGGTGCTGAGGGAGCCACGGGGGCTCGGGAGGAGCATGCTATTGAGGCTGTTGGTGCTGGGAGGGCTCAGACAAGGTCTGAGGCCGGTACTTCTGGGCGGAGGGTTAGTACCACTAGGACGAGGGGTTCTCGGCCCACCAAACGGAAGCTTCAGAACGTCGCTAGGGTCGTTGAGAGGCCTTCTCCTCGTCGCGTGGAGTCTCGTGGAGGAAACAGATGGAGAGTGGAGACGGATGCGGATGACGCCTTCGTCGCATGCTGGGATGTTAGACGGGTTACGGCTCCGCAGGGGTTGAACCTGCGGGTGGCGCCTGCTTGGGCTGAGGGCTTTGACGGTAGCCAGCTATTGTTGCGGCTAGACACTCACATCTCCCACCGTGCACACGAGCGGTTGGTGAGTTTGCCGCTTGGGTGAGCTTTTGCTGTTTTTGTTGTTTCAGACCTGAATAGGTATTCTGATGTTGTTTATTTCCCAATTTCAGGAGATTGCTACCATGAGGACCTTCTCAGGCTTCTCAACTTGTCTGGGACGTTCTCCGGGCTGGTCCGAGGGTGTTGATAGAGAGATCGGCTATGGGGCCGTTGGTGGCTGCTTGGCGTGACATTCACATGGCTTTGATTAGGTCGAACCTGTGTCTGATCCGTGCTATGTTGGACCGTTACTGGGACATGACTTTATCATTCCACATGGAGTTTGGGGAGGTCGATGTCACCTTGGAGGACTTTGCCATGATATCGGGCCTTCCCTGTGGCGAGAAGCTTGTTGAGTTCCCGGAGACGCCAGAGAGAGTGTCTTCCGTCATGGTTACGGGTTTGAACGGCAAGGTTTTGCCTGCGCCGACTGACATCACTCATTTCCTGATCGCGAACTTATATGTGAGGGATCACTTCAGGGGGAGAGAGGCGGGCTTTGTTCTGGCGCCGTTGGCGAGTACGGAGGCTGAGGCTGACGCAGAAGAGGCACGGTTGTGGTTGTGGTACTTCTTGGGTACCACGTACTTTGGTGACAAGGGTGAGCGCTTCTCGATCAAGTTACTTCCTTTGCTTGCTGACCTGGATGCCCTGGGTCAGTTTGACTGGGTGACGCCGGCTTTAGCGAGTTTTACCCGTTACCTGCATACCGCAGTTCGTCCGGATATGATGGGGGATGGGAATTATGATTTTGTTTTGATTTTGAGGTACGACCATTTTTGTGTTTTTTGTTGACTTTGATTTTGGTTTTGATTTTGTTTTGTGGTTGGTTTTTGGATTGATTTTGAGTTTTGGCAATTTTTGAAAAATTGGCTGATTTGTGATTGCTTTGTTTTGTTACAGGCTTGGTTGTATGCTTACTTCGTCCCCTTGCGCCCGAGGACGCTTGGTGACGTTCCTTTGGCTTACCCTGCTATGAGGGCTTGGACGGTGGCTCGGAAGAAGTCGATCAAGTCGACTTACAAGGACTGTAGGCGTCGGATGAACGCCCTTTTAGTTGGTGACGTAAGTTGTTGCTTCTTATCTCTTTTGTTTTGTAGAAACGGATAGAGATAGGATGACTAGGTAGCCTAGAGACCCCCAGCTAGTTGATTAGCTTTGACTTGAGTGCAGTTTGTCGGGTGGCCTTGGGAGCACTACACAGGCGTGCCGGCTGCTGTCAGGGAGCGTCTGCGACCTCGCAGTTCCCAGTGTTTGTACCTCGAGACGGCGATCGAGCCGGTTTGGTACTTGGGCGAGCGTCTAGCTCATCAGTGTTTTAGTGAGACCTTTGTGATGTCGGTCGATCCGCCTAGAGTGTTGTTCCAGGAGTCGACACCCGATGAGGTTGAGGAGCACCTTAACGGTCGCGGAGGTGTGGAGCTGTTGTTACCGGAGGCCAACTATGACACCTTTCGTTTGTCGAGGCTTGCCTGGTATCCGTTTGAGGTATGTTTTCCTCTGTTCTTTGTTTTCATTGCCTCTTTTTGATAGAAGGGTTTGTTACCTTTGATGCGGATCCATATTGTAGGGTGTCGACGCGTTGATGAGTACCCAGCCCCCAGTTTTCTTGACACAGACCACCTTTCAGGGGCTGGGTGCTGAGGAGCTACAGCTGCGTCTGCTAGAGCCTGCGGCCGCTGAGGTGACCGATGCTGGCATGGAGTGGAGGTTCACAGTTTTGAGGCTGAGTTTCTGATTTGAATACTCCCCCTCGTTTGTATTTTGCCTTGCATTTTTGTTGTGTTGAAGGATTTTTCTAGTTGAAGGTGTCGACCGCTAGTCATCAGGCTTTCTGGCGGATGGCTCACCGGTGGAGGGCACTTGCTGGTGACATGGCTGCGAGGGAGTCTCGGCTTGCGCAGGTGCTTTTTGTTTGTTGTTTTGTGTGTTTTTGTGTTGCCTTTCACGTTTAGATCTCAATGACCTGTATTGTGTTTTGCAGGGTACTGCGAATCCGGCAGAGCTTGCTGGGGTCCGTGCTGAGTTGGACGCAGTGAGGTCGACGATCCAGGCACAGGAGCTGGGGATCATCAGTCGGGACCAGGAGCTGAGGCGTCGTGAGGACGGTTTGCGGAGCCGAGAAGTGGAGATTACCTCTCTCAGGGCTCAATTGGCTGCAGCGGAGGAGCGGCGGAGGAGGTGGTGTCTGCTTTGCCCGCGACTCCTCGTGAGACCGAGACTGGCCCACCGAGAGGCGTTGAGTAGTTGTAGTTGTTTGCCTGCATTTTGGACTTTTATTTGTATATATTTACATTTTGCGTGAGGCGATTTGTATATATGTGTTTTTTGTTTATGGTTTATTTGTGTTTGGCTTTTTTGTGTTGTGTTTCGGAGAAGCTCAGTCAACTGCTGATTCCCTTTTTGCTTTGCATTTGTTCCTACATCGTTAGTGTAGAAAACAAGCAACAGGTAGCACGTACGCATAAAACGTAAACATGCAAAAGCATTTGATGAAAACAAAAATAACCACGATGACTCGAAGTTAAAATTTGAAATTTAAAATTTGAAAATTCCGCGATAGGTTTCACGTTTCGATTTTTCAAAAGAAATTGATTTGAAATTTTAAGCAATTAACTCGTGTTTGAATTAAATTGCATCGAACTTTGCTAAAAATTGATTTGTAACTTGAAAAAAATAAAACTCAAACCGTCACGGATAAATTTCAAAAGGGATTTTTGCGAGTGTATTTGATTTGATATTTGTGAGATCAAGACTCGGATTTGTAAGAGCTTGAATTTTTGAAGAAAATTAACGTCGTGTTATCAATTCTCGAATTTTGTGGGAAAATGCGAAAAATCAAAAAAAATTCGGAATTTCGACCGACATGGAAACGATCCGTCGCAGATTTGGGCGACTAGCCCTTCCCCCCTAAAGAAGAAGAGAAAAAACCCGTATGTTTAAAGCTGCGTCATAAAAACCGTGCCGGATTTCGTAAAACGCGAAAATAAGGAAATATGAATGTCAGAAAACACAAAAATTCCTGGATAGGCCCGAAGAGGCGCGAGCCCTGTGGCGGGAGGATTTAGGTGTCAGGAAGAAACACAACTTGATAGGGACAAATCAAGCTGCGGATCCTGAGGACCAGCCCAAAGAGGCGCGAGGCCATAGGCGATGGAAGGGAGCTTCCCCTTTTTTCGGAAAAAAGCGCTGCTTGTTTTATATAAATAGGGACGTTTGTGCTTCATTTTTTCATCATCCGAAACACGAAAACAATCTCTACGAAAACCTTTCTTCTTCCACAAAATAATTCTTGGATGCTTTCGAAAATAGGTTGCGACATTGGTGTCGGGATTTGTCACATCCCAAGAAATATCAACTCGTAATGGGAGTTGGTCTATTGTTGGTGCTTCGTCAAGTCAAGGTGAAATCCTCGCTCCTTGAAGAATGCTCCCGGTTTTGGGATTAGAAACATCATGTTTTCATTTTCCCGAAAGGTGAAATTTGTCCTCTTGCCGAAGAAGTAGGCGCCATTGGTGGATTGTCGGGTTTTACTTCAGTGCTTCCCCCGACTCGGTTGTGTTACAAAGAGAAGTTTCGTTCAATGTTGGGCTTGTCCACAAGTCAAGGGAACTTTCTCCTTGCTCCCCATGGTGTGGATATGTTGGCTCTTATCAACATTTTCTCAAACCGGTTATATGTTAAATGTTTCGGAGGTGGCTAGAGAAGGGCTCTTGCCTTTTGCCTAGTGCATGCATATCTCCTTGTCTATGCCTTGAAGAAGGAGGGGTCAAAGTGTTATCGTAGTATGACTCTTGTGCATATAGTTAAGCAAATGGAGCATGGTAGGGATCTATCATGGTTGGTGCTTGGCGAGATCATCCAAGCTTTGGATAAGAAGGGCTCTTGTTGAGAAGCTCCCTCGTTCGGATCTTCAAGGATCCTCCAAGTATGGCTATTGGAGAGGCTAAGGTATGTAGAGCCTCCAGCCGATTCTTCTTCTTACTCCTTCCGTCACCTTACTATGAAGAAGAAGTTGTACCTCGAGATTGGTGGAGGAGGGTGGTCCTCATATCCGTTGGGTGGTGCCATGGTGGCACTTGAGTTCCTTCACGGGGTTGCCCGCTTCGGCCGCTAGTTCTTATTCTTTGATGGTGGTGGGTTTGAAGGTTGCTTCCTTCATCTATCCCGAAAGGCTCATAAGGCAAATGGGGCGTCAACAAAAGGTGCCCGCGCAAGATACTCTCGTCCAAGAGAGTGTTTTTCAAAACCCCGTGCTTGTGGATGTCTTCGAAAGGTGGTGGGCCACTCGGCCGACTTGGGAGGTACCAAACCCCGTTGCCACGACATGGGTGACTCCCGCTTATGTCAAGTGGTCAAGAGCTCAAACTTTGGAGGAAAGGTCCAAGTCTTGCAAGGACGAGGTCGTCGACTTGAAGTATCGAGAGGTCGGCAAGGCCAACCGTGCCTTCTTTGACGATTTTGTTGATGATGTTAGCCCAGACGTAATGAGGCCACCAAAGAGGAGAAGCTCGGGTCCAAAAAGGTAGTGGGCCATATATGGGCTCATCATGGGCCAAGTATGGGGTCTTGCAAGAGACCGGAGGCCGTCGCCGTTGTAGATCTGTTGAGGATTCGTTCCTAAGAGGAAGTCCATGCTAGGCGGGCCAACATGAAGAACAAGGGGAAGATGTAACCCAAGGGAAAAGTCAAGGGTATAATGGAAGAATGAAGACCTCTATTACCCGCTTTATTATTATGTTGTATTAGTGTTGTGAGTTTTTTTAGGGATATTCTCTTGTGTACCCCTCAACTTTTTCATTTTCTATGATGTACCCCTCTTTTCATGCAAAAAAACTTTGACCGTCAATAATTCTTGGTTACAAGTTCAGAATACGATAAACTTTTATTCCAAATTGACCGTCTTTAAGAGGTCTTTCGTTTGAAAAAAAATTCACCGACGTCTCAACTCGTAGTCGGGAATTATGGTCGGTCAAAGTTTATTTGTTAAAAAGTGTTTGACCAACCTTAACTACCGGCTAAGAGTTCAAAAAGCGGTGAATTTTTTTTTTCAAATTGAAGGCCTTGACGAGATAATTGGTTTGGGAAAAAAAAATACCGTTTTCTAAACTCGTAATAGAGAATTATTGTCGGTCAAAGTTCTTTTGCAAAAAACGAGGGGTACACCATAGAAAATGAAAAAGTTCAGGGGTACACGAGAGAATGTCCCGTTTTTTTATTATGTTGTATTAGCTATGTATTGTGTATTTTGTGCTAGTTTTACTATGTGAGATGTCTTAGTGGACACTCTAGCTTCGACAAGTTATAGACTTGCTTAGCTTTATTTGTTGTCAAATTTGTAATCCTTCTCATTATTAATTAAATAAGAGAGTTGTTTGTGTCAAAAGAAATTGTGAATGCTTGTTTCTTCCATCCATTTTGTAAAGGGTAATTCGGTTTGAATTATGCTAAACATTACACTTGGGAAATGGGATTTTTGTGAGAAGGGAGAAAGGCTTCTTTTTTTTGTATTTTGTGGGAAAGGGAATGTTTTTCCTTTTTCTTTTTTTTTTGAATTTGATATGTGTGATATTTTTTTGTGGGGATGGTTGTATCCTTCTTGTGTAACAAAGGACTGCCTACTTATCCACCTGAAAAGGTGAAATCAAACCATGCTCGTAGTTCGAAATATTTTCTAAAGTTTTATTTGGGTTTTGTGGTTGTATCCTTCTTGTGTAAGAAAGGATTGCCTACGTATCCACCTGAAAAGGTGAAATCAAACCATGCTTGTAGTTCAAGTGTTTGGTTTGAGTGCAAATGGATGTTACCTTTGACAGATCAAAGGACTTTTGAAACGTGGCAAGGTGCCGCAACTTAGACTCGATAAAACATGCAATTTCAAATCAGAACGCGTTGAGGAACTTGACTTGAAAGTGATATTGTGGTTACTAGTTGTAAAACTAGGGCAAGGTTTGTTGGCTATCAGGGTTCAAGGGTAGTATTTCTTCAGTTGGTCTAGGTTGGTCAGGTTTGTGAAATCCTCCCCGTCTAGGTCACTCAGTCTCACTGCGCCCCCCGAAAGTATTTTCTTTCCCAGGTATGGCCTGACCCAATTAGGTTTTAATTTCTCCCTCGGATCGACGGGTAGTGGTGCTCGAACCGACTTGAGGACCAAGTCGCCTTCTTTGATATTTCTGGGTTTGACCTTTTTGTTGATTGCCTGTTGTATACGTCGTTGGTATAGATGGACGTTGTGCAAGGCGTTGAGTCGCCGTTCGTCTAGAAGCGTGAGTTGTTCGAACCTTCGACGGTTCCATTACGCTTCAGGGACTTGACTCTCCAGCAGGATACGTAGAGATGAGACCTCCAACTCTACTGGTTGAACCGCCTCCATAACGTATGCTAGGTAGAAGGGTGTGGCTTCTATGGGTGTTCGAATGGAGGTTCGGTATCCCAGAGCACGAATGGGAGTTGGCTCGGCCAATCGCGGTAATTATCTTGCATCTTCTTGATAATGGTGACAAGAGTTTCGTTTGCTGCCTCTACCGCTCCGTTGGTTTGGGGACGATAGGGGGATGATCGATGCCGCTTGATTTTGTATTTGTCCAGCAAGGCATGTGTTTCCGCCCGGAAGTGGGAGCCTTGGTCGCTGATGATTTCATGGGGTACCCCATATCTTCAGATGATGTTGTCCTGGATGAACCTGGCCACTTGTTTGGCGGTCAAGAATGCATAGGACTGTGCTTCCACCCATTTGGTGAAGTATTCGATGGTGACGAGGACGAAGCAATGCCCTTTGGTGCCCACCGGGTTGACCTTCCCGATGATGTCGATGCCTCAGGTCGAGAAGGGCCAGGGTGATGTCATGGTGTATAAAAGGGATGGTGGTATGTGTTGTATGTTGGCGAAGGTTTGGCAATTGTGGCAATGTTTGACGTAGTGTCTGCAATCGGCTTCCATGGTGGTCCTGTAGTATCCTAACCGCATGATTTTTTGGGTCAGCATCATTGCGCTCATGTGAGGGCCGCATTATCCATCGTTGACCTCTCCCATGACTTTTTTGGCTTTGTAGTGGTCAATGTAAAGGAGGAGGATCCTTTGGGGTGTTCTTTTGTATAGTTGTTCTTGTTTTATCACAAATTGTGATGCAAGTAAACGATGGCTCTTTGTGCTCTTGTATCAGAGTTGGGAGGGAATTCGTTTTTTGGTTTTGTAGTTGAGGATGGCTTGGTCCCAAGGTTCGACATGGTTTTCCTCGTCGTTATTGATGGCGCAGATGTGAGCTGGCTCGCTCCTTTTTTCGACACATAAGGGCATCGATGTCATGTCGTCCGGTGTGTTGATGAGCGCGGCAAGTTTTGCCAGGGCATCAGCAAATTGATTTTCCTCCCGTGGCAAGTGAAAGTAATCGACTTGGTCGAAGAATTCGGCCTCCTGATTTATTTTTGCTCGGTAGGGTGCCAAGCTGTCGCTTCGGATTTTCCATGATCCAGACACCTGATTGATGATGAGTGAGGAATCGCCGTGGACCCTCTGTCTCTTGATTCCAAGTGTTATGGCTGCCTGTAGGCCGATGAGGCATGCTTCGTATTCGACAGCATTGTTGGTGACGACGAAGTCTAACTTGACCGAGATTGGAACATGTTCTCCTTCTGGTTATATTAGAAGGATTTCTACCCTGAAGCCTCTCAGATTTGATGCAACGTCGAAGTATAGATCCCATGCGTTGGAGTCGGCACAAAGGATGTCTTCGTTAGGAAGTGACCATGTGTCAGTCGTTTGATCCTCAATGACAGGGTTTTCTGCTAGGAAATCGGCGACTGCCCTTCCCTTGATAACCTTCAGGGGTACGAATTTGAGATCAAATTCAGATAGCATGAGTGTCCATCTTGACAGCCTTCCGTTTAGTACGGATTTTTCGAAGATGTATTTGACCGGGTTTATCTTGGAATAGATGTGAACCGTGTAGCTGAGCATGTAGTGTCGCAACTTCTTTGTTGACCAGACTAGGGCAAGGCATGTCTTTTCCAATTGGGTGTACCTTGTCTCATACTCGATGATCTTTTTGCTGATGTAGTAGATGGCTCGCTCTTCGCCGTTTACTGTTTGTGCTGGCATTGCTCCCATGGCTGTGTCAGTGACACTCAGGTATAGGGATAAGGGAATTCCTTGTTGAGGTGGCATGAGGACAGGAGGTTTGGATAGGATTTCCTTTATCCTGTCGAAGGCCTTTTTACAGTCGTCGTCCCAATCGGTGTGATCGGACGTGCGAAGCTTCTTGAAGATTGAGTCACAAATCATAGTGAGTTTCGTTATGAAGCGGCTCATGTATTGGACTTGGCTGAGAAATCCTCGAATCTCCTTCTCGTTCTTAGGCCGGGGCATTTGTTGAAGAGCTTTGATTTTGGTAGGATCAATCTCCATGCCTCTCCTGCTGACGACGTGTCCCGGAAGTTTTCCGGAGGTGACTCCAAATGCACACTTCTGAGAATTTAGTCTCATGTTGTATTTCCGAAGGCGAGCGAAGAATTTCTGAAGGGTGCTGATGTGGCCATCCCGCTCTTTTGATTTGACGATCATGTCATCGACATATACCTCCACTTCCTTGTGCATCATGTCATATAGGAGTGTGGTGGCGGCTCTTTGATAAGTTTCCCCAGCGTTGATTAGACCAAAGGGCATGACAGTGTAGCAGTATGTACCCCACTGTATAATGAATGCAGTCTTGTGCATGTCTTCCTTGCTAGGTTCTTCAACCCCTAATTAGACTCCTCTAATTAGTTTCTAAATTACTCACTAATTTAGAATAATAGATCTAGTTGCATGCAAACAAAGATAACAAAATAAGGAGGAAAAATGTATTTGCTTACAATGGTGATGGACGAAATTAATGGGCACAAGGTAGGACACCTTCCTAACCTTGTTCTTGAGCTTAACTAGATGGGATGATTCTCCAAAACCCAAAGTTCCAAATTAGAAACTCTCCTCTTAGTTGCACCCAAGACATACCCTTAACACTAATATAATCACTAACTAGGTAATATATATTAGTACCTTAAATATTAAATCTAATATTTATTTTATCACTACCATAGTAATTTTGGTGTAAATATTAGAATTCTAGAACAAATTTTTAGCATAAAAGCAAGTTTTATGTGAGAGATAAAGAGAGAGGTTTTTCCACAAAAACAAGAATAAGAATGATAAAAAATGAAAACTAATTCTCATCTTTATGGGGGGGGGTGCACGGTTTTATCATCACAAAAAGAGGCATGCTCATACTTTTTGTCTTATCAAAACAATAGGCTAGTGTTTCGGTGTGTAAGTGTAATCATTGTGTTTTTATAAAAACAACAACTACATTACCACCCTAAACCCCTTAAAACCTGTTTTGCCACTTAAAATGGACCTCCATTTTACCTTTCACAATTTGTCAATTGTCATATAATGTGTGACATGTGACACATGACATATTTATTAGATAATGTATGCATATTTAACAAATTAAATATCATTACATAATCAATTAATTAAACTTAACAACTTAAGTAGTAATTCACAAATATATATATATATATATATATATATAGGTAGGATCCGGTGAGAACGATCACTCGGTGAGAACGGTGAGAACGACTTTTAGTTATAACTTTCCACGCGCCCCTCTTCTACGACTAAACTTCATTTCTCCCCCAATCATGTCCCTCCTATAACCCTAACCACCTCTAAAATTCCCCATTCACTACTCATCATCTGCCGTCACCACCTACCACTTACCGCCGGCGCCGACGACAATAACCTGCAACTCCGGCGAACCTCAACGACATTTCCGTCCCTCCACAAAACCTAACCCTCGCTCATCTTCCCCATCACCACCCAACTACTGCCTTCGCCATTGTTGATGACGACCAGTAGCGCCGGCGAACTATAGTCTTACATCCCTGATGCCGGCGAACTGTAGTCTCAGGTGCACTGAGTGCTCCCTTCTTTAACTGCATAAACTGAGATAGGTTTGTGGCCGATGTGGACAGAGGTGTTTCATCGAAAACCGTCCGGGCATTTGATCCTTGGCTATCACCTGCCGTATTATCATCAGTGTGAGGCTCGGGGACATCAAAACAAACAACTCTTTCCTCATTCTTGTACAATCGAGGGGTTTCATTGCCAATCATGGTTACTGGGTTAACCATCAATTCCACCATTTCAATGTTAGTGTCGGTTTGATATAGCAGTTTCTGTTACTGGAATGGAATTTAAGTAAGGAGTTGATATAGGGATATCATCAAACACTTGGTTTGCTTCACTTTCAGAAGGTATTGATTCTAAAATACTCTCATTTGAAGGCCCATGTACCTGGTTTTTGCACAAAACATCAGACTCGGGATTGTTTTTGGGTGTTTGCACGGGATTAATAGAAGAATCTGGTGCGATAACTTTATCGAACACTTGGTGTTCATCTTTGATAAGATGATCAGGATTAATCACCGTCTTTTGCACTTGTTTTAAGCATGATTAGGATTAATTTTGACTATTTTCGAGTACAAAGTGTACGTACGATAGTCAAAAGTGTACCTACGATAGTCACAAGTGTATAAGAGAATTGGTAAAAAAAAAAGTGTATCTATATTATTAAAAAGTGTATATTATTAAAAAAAAGTGTATCTATATTATTAAAAAGTGTATATTTTCGACTATTATTAAAGAGTGTATATAGAATTCTGGTAAAAAGTGTACCTATGATAGTCAAAAGTTTGGTAAAAAAAAAAGTGTATCTATATTATTAAAAAGTGTAAATAGAATTCTTGTAAAAAGTGTACCTACGATAGTCAAAAGTGTATCTCAGTTTGGTAAAAAAAAAATTGTATCTACTTTATTAAAAAGTTAAAAGTGTATATAGAATTCTAGTAAAAAGTGTAACTACAATAGTCAAAAGTGTATCTGAGATTTGGTATATAAAAAAAAAAGTGTATCTACATTATTAAAAAGTGTATATATAGAATTCAGGTAAAAAATGTATCTACGATACTCAAAAGCGTATCTGATGTAACACCCGCGAATTTCCCTTTTTGACATTTAAAATTTATTAAACCGTTTAATCACTTAATTATATATTTTTGAATTATTCAATTTAATTAATTTTATGTCAAAGACGATTTTTATGTACGTATTATATAAAAGCTCATTTTTATAAAAATTCGTATTATTAAATTATATTTTTAAGGCATAATTTGTATGAAAATACGTATCTTAGTCGGATAACTTTAATAACGACAAATAACATTAATTCCCGTCTAGCATAAGACCGTCATAATTCATTAGTAAGGCTAATTTATTTCGGGACCCAATTTCGACAACACAACATCCTCACCTACTCTCTAAGTTAAATAATCTTTTATTATTATTATTATTATTATTATTATTATTATTATTATTATTATTATTATTATTATTATTATTATTATTATTATTATTATTATTATTATTATTATTATTATTATTATTATTATTATTATTATTATTATTATTATTATTATTATTATTATTATTATTATTATTATTTATTGTTGTTGTTTTTGTTTGCGCGTCCCCTCACACCCATCCTCATTCATACTCCCTCCTGCCTTTCTTCTTTCTTTCGAAACAAAACAACAACAGCAGCAGCAACAATACTCAACCTCCATTTTCGCCCCCTTAAATCCTAGATTTCTCCCTTATTCCTCAACCAAATCTCCTAATTCTTACACCATTAGCTTCTGTTAGAACACATTAGATTGATGATGCCAAGTCCTCTTGTTATTTGATTGTTTGCTCTTAGTTGAAATAATTAGTGAATAAAGCAATCAAATGGACTTTCAACAATGATTCAAGATGATCAAGCCAATCAAGGAAGTCAAGACAATGATACTTTCCAAAGCCTTAGTCGATATATGTAAGAGTAAGTGTAACATTCTCATTTAAGTCAAGTAATGGCAAAACCATGCAACATCGTTGCACATGACCGTGGTTTCGGTACTATCATACGGAGGAGTTTTCGTCCAAATGTTTTTAAAGTGTCAAAACTTAGAAAACTTTAAACCTTAAACATTTGAATTTTCAAAAGCTTGAAAACAATCTGAAATTTTGGAGTCACAAGCCCACTTGTCTAAGCCTCTAGATTTGTGCAAACACCTTTTACTAAAATGGCAAAAAAGACTTGTCAAACTTCTAAAGTAAGAAAAGCTTTTTGCCATTTTGGTAAATTGTCACATGTTGAGTGTAGAAGCTTAAGTTTTCTGATTTCTTAAGCCCCAAGCCTACAAGTCTAACACTTACCATCACTCAAAGCTATCATTTTAATATTGGATTTAATTTTTCTAAGTGTACTTACCTAAGACTAAATCCACTATAAATAGAGTGTCTTAGTCACATTTATTTCTTAAGACTTCCAAAGCATTTATTGTAAAAACGTTGCAAATCATTTGTGCATTGAAAGCTTTGTTCTTCAAGTATTTGCAAAACGTTTTTCCGATTTTAAGTCTTCAAAATTGTTTTCGAAAAAAGTCAAAACCTCCAAGTATCAGTTCATTTGTCTTTGTGACATGATGAGTTTGTTCCATGATTCTCGTGTTAGATCTTCATTGTAATCTCCATGTTCATTTAAGTGAACTCTTGAGATTCAAGATTCTGTAACACCTTGAGATAGAACCCATAAACTCTTGAAGCGGAGTAGCTTTAAGTTTGAGTGCAACCGGAGTAGGTTGGCGAGTTATTTTCATTGTAAGGGGTTTAGTAAGTTTGAGTAAATTTCTAAACAAGCAATAAAATAACGGTTGGACGTAGGCCTCGGAGTAGAGGTTGAACCAATTTTTAAAATGTCGTTTGTTTGTTCATTTACTTTTACGTTCTTCCACTTTGCTATTTCTCGCATGTACCTAATCAAGTTCGTGTCACGATCACCTATACCGTGACATAGAACTCATTGTACCTCTTGTGAACTTACATTCAATTAAGTTTTTCAAGTCTTGTATTTCAATATTCTTTACTTAAGTTAACTAATTAACCAAGTTAAGAATAAAATTTTTAAAAAGGTACACCTAATTCACCCCCTCCCCCTCTTAGGTGTTAAATCGTTCTTAACTCTTCAATTGGTATCAGAGCCTTGTGCTCTTGATATTGGTTAAATCCAAAGAGTTGATCCTATAGTTATGGACGATTCAAAACACACTAAGTATCCCATTTTCAAGGGAGAAAACTATGCCTGGTGGAAACATCGCATGGAGCACTATGTCAAACGTGCGGACTATGAATGTTGGTTAATCATTCAAAAGGGTCCCCTCAAAATCGAAGTGACTAATGCTGATGGCACTAGCTCCTTGAAAAGTGAGGATAAGTATGTTGAGGCCGACTATAAGAAAATCGAGAAAAACTCTAAGGCCATGTCCATTCTTCAATATGGGATCGGTGACCAAGAGATTAATCGTATATCCGGATGTGCTTCGGCCAAAGAGATTTGGGACACCCTAAACCTTGCCTATGAGGGAACGTCACAAGTCAAAAAATATCGTATTGATCTTCTCATGCAACAATATGAGATGTTCAATATGGACCGAGATGAGTCAATTAATAGTTTGTCTTCACGTTTTTCTAGTATTGTCAATGACCTTAAGAGTTTAGGTAGGAGTTTTCAATCCGAGGATTTAGTCCGTAAAATCCTTCGTAGCCTAACTGAAAAGTGGCAACCGAAGGTTACGGCTATTGAGGAAGCTAAGGACCTTTCATTGCTCACCCTTGATGAACTTATGGGCTCACTTATGGCTCATGAGTTAACTCTCATGAAGCGTTCTAGTGAAAGCTCTAAAGGGAAAGGACTCGCTCTTAATGCTCTCTCAAGTGATGAGGAGGATGAAGATGATGAGTTTGCAATGTTCACTAAAAACATTGTTGGCATGATCAATGGTCGAAATTCTCAAAGGTATAGCAACAACTCTAGTAAACGCCGTTTTCCTAAGAGAAGATCTAACTCCACTGTTGGTTGCTTTAAATGTGGTGATAAAGGTCACCAAATCAAAGAATGCCCAAAGTGGAACGATATCAAATCTAAGGAAAAACGTGACTTTGCAAAACGTGATTACAAAAACAAGGTAATGACTGCTATTTGGGGCATGTCTGATTCTGAAGAGGACGATGTCCTTGAGGATGAATTAGACGCCAAACTTAGCATCTCGTCTAGTTCACTACAAAAAAAAGGTTCCATAGCGACGGAAAACTCCGTCGCAAATATGTCAATCCCGTCGCAAAAACAGTTCTTGCGACGGAATTGCGACGGATTTTTTCCGTCGCTCTATCTCGTCGCAAATTTTGTCTTTGCGACGGGAATGCCGTCGCTGAAGAAATCCTGCGACGGATCAGAGCGTCGCAAATTCCCGTCGCAAAACAGTGACTTGCGACGGAAAATCCGTCGCATGTCACTGTTCATTGAAGGCCACGTGGTCACCAAAGTCAAACAGGAAGTCAAAATCTGCGACGGATTTTCCGTCGCTAATCACTGTTCATAAAGGCCACGTAGGCACTTAAGTCAAACAGAAAGTCAAAATCTGCGACGGAAAATCCGTCCGCAGATCATCGTTCATATGGGACACGTGTCCCTAAAGTCAAACAGAAAGTCAACCCTTGCGACGGAAAATCCGTCGCAAATTCCGTCGCGCAGGATTAAATACCCGGTGGGTTTACGGCGTTCTTCCGCCGCCAAATTGCTTTGAAAGCAATTACATATACTCCCGGTTTCCTACAAACATTCGAAAATCCAGAATTGAGAAATTCACAACTCGTTCAAGACGAGATTTCCAAACAACGTCTTCACATTAACTTAAAATAAAAGGTTTACAACCGTTTAGTACAATAATTGTTCAACAAAGAAAGCCAAATAAGTCCATAAACTACGGGGTAGGAATGATAACTTCTAATCAACAAACAACTACATCAATACACGGGAGTGGGAGTAGGAGTAGGCCTAGCATTGTCGCCACCATCATCATCAAAGTCATTTCTAGCTCCAGATGAACCTCCCGGGTTACAAGTTTGAGTGGTAAAACCTTGTTGGCTCAAGAACTCCTCTATTGCCGCAAGCCTTTGAGATTGTTCGGCCTCGACTTGCTTTAGTCGCGCATTCTCTTTTGCGACTCTACCAACAAAACCCGGAGTATGAGGAGTAGAAAAGAGGTTACCAGTCGAGCGGCGGTGGTGCTCCCAAATTTGTGGTGCTGCATTTCCCGCGCCAAGTACTCTACCTTTCTTATCAAATCCTCCATGTTCTTCAATATAAATCTCATTATCATCGATGTTCTCGACCCCTTGACTGTCGAAAGTGAGTTTTCTTTGTGATGATTTTACCCTATATCAATAAAAAACGAAAGATTAGATACCATCTACTAAATAATCATGATTGAAAAAATGAGTTAAAAATAAAATAATTTTAGTAACTTACGAAGAGTTGACCAGTTTTTTTGGATAACCATCCTTTTGTGCTATGCTTCCTTGTCTTCTCCAACATTTGCAAAGCGGACGGAATATCTCCTTTCCCATCTTTATCAATCTACAATTTTGATACTTGTTAAATATAATTACTAACTTTAAATAAAGTTAAAGAAAAATAAGGTAATAAATTAAAAAAGGAAGTGAATAAATTACCATTGAGTCCATATATTGCAAAGTGCTTTTTCGACCCATTACGTGAGTAGCCAACGCCTTCCCTTTCTCGTCACTTCCCGACCTACGGTTGGCCGAATTCTGCTCCGATCTTGGCGTGAAAGTAGGATCTTCAAGTGGTCTATTCTTCAATTGACGGTGCAAGTCAACACTAATCCAATCCAGCTTTTCATGCTCTTCCTTATGATAAGCTCGATAAATCATTTGTCGTAAACGGGTCTTCATGGCATCTTCCCAAGCCTTCTTAACCCTTGCCTTGTCACGGGGATCGTAACTAACACGCCACTGTTCAATAAAAAATAAAGTTAGAAAATAAACTTGATTGTAAATAAATATAAAATAAATGAATAAAATACCTAGTATTAAATTAAATGACAATTGCTAATACCTCAAACCAATTCCACCAATCCTTCTTTAGAGTAGTAGATGACGCCGATTTCCAGTTAGGAGCATGTTCTTTGTAGTTGCATCCAATATTATCCGATATCAAGTTCACAACTTTCTCATTACTGAACCTGAAAAAAAGAATGAGAAGATAATAAATATATATATAAATCGTTATAAAAATAATTAATTACGAAAAAATAACATACTAACCAAACGCCGCAATCTTGCTCAAGAGAATCGAGATGAATTTTGTCAACTGCTGGTATTTCTTCATTCTCGTTTCCCTGTCCTTGGTTTCCTGCATTACTATTACTACCATGTCTTCGTCTCCTCGACGCCATAGAAACCAACTAAATTCCTCAACATTGTTAGAAATCAAATAATAGCAACCAAATAACAAATTAGCAAAGTAAGAAATTGGCAACGTAAGAAATCAAATAATCAAATAATAGCAACAAAAAAAGAAATTGGCAAAGTAAGAAATCAAAGCTTCAAATAATAGCAACAAAATAAGAAATTGGCAAAGTAAGAAATCAAATAATCAAATAATAGCAACAAAAAAAGAAATTGGCAAAGTAAGAAATCAAATAATCAAATAATAGCTACCAAATAAGAAAGATTTCATTAAATTAAGCCATACGGCATCTACAACTAATAGTACCAACAAAGTAATAAGATTGAAAGAAAGGGTACAAAACATCTACAACTAATATAAATCCTAGACATCATCATCATCATCATCATCACTTAAATTAGTGTTTTCGTTGCTTTCAAAAAGCGATTCTAAAAAATCCTCATCATCATCTTCTTCTAAATACTTCTTCAAAGCCTCCTCTCCTAACTCTTCCTCATCTTCCTCCTCTTGCATAGCATCATTCTGTACTTGCATTTCATCTCTTTGCGTTTTTGAGGGAGACGGAGTTTTTGAGGGAGTCGAATAATTGAGGAGTGACAATGAAGAAGGATTTCGCTGCTGCCCCGTATAAAGAATTCCTGCGACGGAAATTCCGTCGCAAAATTAAAATAATATTAAATTTTGCGACGGAATTTCCGTCGCAGGAATAAAAAATTATTATTTTTCCAGCGAGTATAGAGTGGTACAGCTGGACACTTAAGAAAAGATGCGACGGAAATTCCGTCGCAGAAAAAATATTATTTTAATCCAGCGACGGAATTTCCGTCGCAGAATCTAATATTATTTTAATGTTGCGACGGAATTTCCGTCGCAGACCTTCCCGCCATGTCAGAAAATTTGGCGGTATGGGAAAATAGGCTGCAACGGAAAACCCGTCGCAAGTCCGTCGCAGGTTCTGAGGCCCGTCGCAGGTTCCGTCGCAGGTTTAAATTTGCTACGGATTATTATTCCGTCGCATCGTGTCCGTCGCATCGAGTCGTTTTTTTTGTAGTGGTTCCTCAAAAAATGCTTCCAAATCATCAAAGAAAGAAGACATCAAGTGTCTTATGGCTCACTCCGTGGATTCAGACTCTGATTCAGACCATGAGGTAATTAAGCTCAAGAAAAAGGTTCTATCTTTCTCTAAAGACAAAGTTTGTCTCCTCCTAGATCAATTCATAGATAAATGTCGTGTCCAAACTAATAAGTTGGAAGCTATGCAAATCGAAATTGAGGACATAGCTGAGGAAAATGTAGTCCTTAAAGAAAGTCTAAATGAGAATGATCAACCTAGTTCCATGTTGGGTCTTGAGAAAGAAATCAAAAAACTTCGAAAACAAAACTTGTTTTTAGCCAACAAAGTTGATGAAACCAGTGCAACAGATCCTTGTACTGTTGCATCCAGTTCTAAAGGAAATGTGTCATCACTAAAACAAGAACGTGACCAACTTTTGATTGACTTAGCTACTTGTCACAACGAAAAAGATGATCTTGTTAAGATTCTTTGAAATGTTAAATGATGAGTCTAGTCATGTCAAAAGTGCCTTAGAACGAGCTCAAAAATTAAATGATGACCTTCTTGCTCAAATTGAGATGTTAAAAAGAGTGAACAGGACTCATGCCACGAGAGGTCTCTCTTTTGTGGCAACCGATTCAAGAAAAGAAATAGATACTCTCTCGAAATTAGTGTCTTCTTTAACTAAGGAACGTGAAACTCTTCTAGCTGACCTCAAATTGTGTCAAAGGGATAATAAACAATTGGAACAAATTGGAATGTTACTTAGTGATGAAGCAAGACTTGCAAAACAAGCTTTCGACAATTTAGGTAAATTGAATCTTAATCATCTTGCTAAAATCGAAACATTAACTAAAGAGCTAGATGAGGCTAAGATGTTCTACTTAAAATGGGAAGGAAGTCAGAATGTTTTGGAGTTTCTCTTAAAACAATCACAAGAATATGGAAAATTTGCAAAGAATCTTTGGACTTGGTTTCAAATGCAACATGATAGCACACACTTTGTTGCACTCGAAACCAGGATCCAAGTCAAACCGACTTCAAGAAGAAGAAAGTATCTTTGGTCTTCCGAGTACATCATTTGTAACTATTGTGGCAAAATAGGTCATGAGTTTAATGGTTGTGACAAAAGAGTCCGTGACTTAGAAAGAAACACTAAGAATGCTAAACAAGTGTGGATAAAGAAAGATGAAGTCAAAAAGGTCGTTGTCAAGAAGGAGCCCAAACTTGTTTGGGTTCCTAAACTAAATGTTTGATTTCTTATAGGCATTAGTGAGGGGCAGCAGCAATTGGTACTTAGACAGTGGATGCTCTCGTCACATGACGGGAGATGAAAACCAATTCCTCTCGCTAGAAGCCTACGATGGTGGCATGGTGACTTTTGGCGACAACAAAAAGGGTGAAATCATTGGTATTGGAAAAGTTGGTAAGTCAAAGTCATTATGCGTGGACAAAGTGTTGCTTGTCAAAGGTTTGAAACACAATCTCTTGAGCATTTCACAGCTTTGTGATCGAGGTAATATTGTTTAATTTCTTGCTAGTGAATGTAGAATCATCAATGGTAAAACTAGAGAACTCATACTTGAAGGTAAACGTGTTAAAGACGTCTATATGACTAACTTGTATGCATTGTCGGGTCAATCACTATCATGCATGAGTGTTCAAAAGAACGACCCTTGGCTTTGGCACAAACGACTTGGTCATGTAAATGCTAAGACACTTAACACCCTTAAGAAACTTGATCTAGTTGACGGCATTCCTAACATTAAATTTGAATTTAAATCACTTTGCGATGATTGTGTTAAAGGAAAACAAGTTAAGTGCTCTTTTAAATCCAAAAAGGTTGTTAGCACCTCCTTACCTCTTGAACTCATTCATATTGATTTATGTGGTCCCATGCGAGTTGCGAGTAGAGGTGGAAGTCGTTTTATTTGTGTCATTGTAGATGACTTCACAAGATTTGTTTGGCTTCTCTTCTTAAGTTCTAAGGATCAAACATTTGATGAGTTCTTAATTTGGGTCAAAAAGGTTCAAAACAAATTTGGATATAAACTTGTCTCATTAAGATCCGATCATGGAACCGAGTTTGAGAACTCGTCATTTGAGTCCTATTGTAATGAGTATGGTGTTAGTCATAACTTTTCGGCCGCAAGAACCCCACAACAGAATGGGGTTGTGGAACGAATGAATCGAACTCTTGAAAATATGGCTCGGACCATGCTCATTAGCTCTAAGGTTCCCAAGAACTTTTGGGCCGAAGCCGTAAACACATCTTGTTATATTTACAACCGTGTCATGATTAGAAAAATCATTGAGAAAACTCCCTATGAACTACTACGAGGAAGAAAACCTAATCTTTCACATTTAAAATGCTTTGGTAGTAAATGCTTTGTGCACAATAATGGAAAAGACAACCTTGGCAAATTTGATGCTCGTAGTGATGAAGGAGTTTTTGTTGGTTATTCCGATCATAGTAAAGCATATAAAGTCTATAACAAAAGGACTATGAAAATGGAAGAAAGCGTTCATGTAATATTTGACGAATCTAGTCTTTTTGTGTCAAACACACAGGTTGAAGATGAGGATGATGAATATGATGATGATTTTGAGATTGGTATGATACGACATGAAATGGATCAAGTGGTAGAAGAAGTTTGAGCAACGAGTTGGAGCCACTGTTGCATGAGGAGGATGTGCAAAATTCAGGCGGAACTAATCGTCCTCCTACACAAGATGATGCTACCTCATCCAGGGGGAACAAGGATGGTGAAGAACAGCCCAATCTAATCATAAACGAACCACAATCACCTCCTTCAAACATTCCTCATGCAACGGTCCCTCTCATTGCAGGATTTAACAAACCGAATCTTCTAACTCACTTATCCCCAAGAAATGGAAACACCAAAGCTCACATCCCTTATCAAACTTAACCAAAGTGACCTAACCTCGGAATAAAAACCAGATCATCGCTTCAAAATTTACGTGCACACAATGCCTTCATCTCAAAAATCGAACGAGACCATGTCACGAGTAGCCTTGGTGATGAATCTTTGGATGATTGCAATGCAAGAGGAATTGGAGCAATTGGAAAGGAACAAGGTATGGCATCTTGTCCCTAGGCCCTCCCAACGTCTTCATAATTGGTACACGGTGGGTCTTTCGCAATAAGCTAGATGATGTTGGAGAAATCGTAAGGAATAAAGCTAGACTAGTGGTGCAAGGTTTTAACCAACAAGAAGGAATTGATTACGATGAAACCTTTGCACCGGTAGCTAGGCTTGAAGCCATATGAATGCTTGTAGCTTTTGCGTCTTTTCAAGGTATAAAGCTTTTTCAAATGGATGTCAAAACCGCATTTTTAAATGGATACCTTGATGAAGAAGTGTTTGTTGAACAACCTCCGGGCTTTATAAACAACGAGTTTCCCAACCACGTTTTTAAACTAGATAAAGTACTCTATGGTTTAAAACAGGCTCCTAGGGCTTGGTATGATAGGCTTTCAATGTTTCTATTAGAAAATGGTTTCATACGTGGGTCCGTGGATAAAACGTTGTTTATCAAGTCACAAGGAGATGAATTATTGCTTGTGCAAGTATATGTCGATGACATTATTTTTGGTGCAACTAACAATGTTCTTTATAAGTACTTTTCTGATTTGATGACTTCGGAATTTGAAATGAGTATGATGGGAGAACTTGGATTCTTTCTTGGTCTTCAAATCAAACAATGTGAGAATGGAACGATGATTCATCAACAAAAGTACTTAAAAGAAATGCTACGTAAGTTTGGGTTGACTAATTCTAATCCTATGCCTACACCAATGGTGTCTAAAGTCAAGCTTGACAAAGACGAAAACGGTAAGAGCATTAGTGAAAAGGTATATCGAGGTATGATCGGTTCCTTACTTTACTTAACCGCTAGTCGACCCGACATACAATTTAGTGTGTGTGCTTGTGCCCGTTTCTAAGCAAATCCTAAAGAATCTCATTTCAAAGCCGTCAAACGGATTTTTAGGTATTTAATTGGAACACAAGGGCTATATCTTTGGTACCCAACTCACTACGAACTTGATCTTGTAGGTTTTTCGGATGCGGACTATGCCGGTGATACATTGGATAGGAAAAGCGCCTCGGGCATTGCTACTTTCCTAGGACCATGTCTCATTTCATGGGCTTCGAAGAAACAAAACACCGTTGCATTGTCCACGGCCGAAAGCGAATATGTGAGTGCCGCTCTATGTTGTGCACAAATTCTTTGGGTACGTCAACAATTGCATGATTATGGCCTTACTTTCGAGACTACCCCTATTTTTTGCGACAACACTAGTGCAATTAATATATCAAAGAATCCTATACAACACTCACGAACTAAACACATCGACATACGACATCATTTTCTACGTGATCAAGTTGAGAAAGGTCATATCTGTTTAAGCTTTTGTAAAACGGAAAATCAAATTGCGGACATTCTTACAAAACCATTAGAAAGAGAACAATTCGAAAGACTTCGGTCGGAAATTGGTTTATTAGGTGACATACCGCTAAATTAAATTACGTCTTTCCAATGATTGATTAGAAGGAGGATTTACATGCAATTAAATGTTAGTTAATATGGTAGAATGCATGCAAATGTCGAACAAATGTAACTGACAACCGTATGAGTGCACTTGAGTTGTTTTTGCATTGAGCTTCCAAAATTACTTTATGTCCCATCACTCCTAAAAACCTACACCCTAGCCTCACTACATCAACACTCAACCGTCCCTTCACCTAGATTAATTACACCAACCCATCATTTATATCCATGTTTCCACTAATGCTTCCTATTACCCACTAAATAAACAACCAACCCTCACCTTTTTCGGATTCCCAAAACCGCCATTAACCTTCCTTTTTATCCTCTCTCTTAAAATGCCTCCAAGACTTTCAAAAGAATTACTTCAACTCAGAAATACCTTCAATCCAAAATTCATTGCCAAGAAAAAGATGGCTCCCAAAACCGCTGCAAAACCAGATGAAATCGTCTCGCCTTTCGCCAAACCAATGTTGCACGAAAGAAGACAAGCGCCAAAAGGGGCGGTGGTCGTGGCAGAGGAGGAAGAAGTAGGAATCCTCCTATTTCTCTCCAACTTGATCTTTGAAGTGGATATTGAGACCGATGAAGAGAACTCCGGTTCTAAGGCAAACAAAAATGTTGAAGAAATTCAGAAATCAAATGAGGTTGCCAAAACCAATGAAAAGGAAGAACAATCAAGTGAGATTAAAGAGGGGGAACTTGGTAGTGAGAAATTAAAGGAGGAAAATGATAGTAAAGAAAAATCAGAAATTGAGGAAAAATCAGAGAGAGATGAAGAGCAATCAAAAGAAAGCGAAGAAAAATTAGAGGGGAACAAAGAAAAAGAAGGTGAAGAGAAATCAGAAGGAGAAAAAGAAAAATTAGATGAGAAAAATGAAAGAGATTCGAAAGGAAAGGAAAGGAAGGAGGATAGTGATGTTGTAGTTGAAAAGAATGATGATGATGTGCTCTTAAAGGATTTGGTGAGTGACACTTTAGAGAAGGATAAGAGGAGTGAGATTGATGCAACGGAGGCCTCCACTGTTGAAAGGGAAATCGGTTCCAATGCTGAAAAAATCGATTATGAAGTTGTTGATGTTGAAGATCGTGATGATGCCACAGTGGTGTTTGATGATGGGCTTGACCCATTATTCTCAAAACCCGCATCACGAACCCGGTCCAAAAGAAAGATGCTTGAAATATTTGGTGATGATGACGAGGATGTGACCCCGGAGGCATCCCCTCCAAAACCCAAGGTTACTCAAAGAAAAAGGGGATCCGGATCAAAATCAAAAGCATCCAAAAGGGCTCGTTATCAACGGGATTTACCGAGCATAAATGAGGATGAGATCATTGAGGAGAAGGTGCCTCTCAACACATGCATGGATCTTGTTATTGCTCCTTATGTCGAATCATTCAAGAATGATATCCTCAACCATCTCAATTCTCTCGATCTCCCGGAGGAGATCTTCAAGATATACCACGGTATGCTGCTTTGTTGCTTCCACAGTGGACGGCGTTATAAGAACTCTTGGTATGACACCTCTCCTGCTTTTAAATATTTCAAAGAGGCCATGTATGCACAGGGTTGGGTGAATTTGTTGGACAAATATAGCCCCATGTATTTGTCCGAAATCATCCAATTCTATGCAACAGTCAAGGTAGATGTTGAATCTGGAACTCTCTCAGCCTTTATCAATCAAAAACCCTTTGTCCTAACCATCAACTAACTTGCTGCTCATCTTGATATTTGTAATGTCGGGCTTACCTCCTTCCCCAAACGTGATTGGGGTGAAGTTGATGAGGTTACCTCTACCCAGGTCATGAAGGTTCTTCGACCTCATGATGATGATGGCCCTACCAACATATATGCCTTTGAATTAACCGCACCCATCCGGTTCATCTTTAACCTGGTTTTTCGTAACCTTGTCCCTTCCAACAATAGCCGTGGGAGATGTTCTCTCCTTGACATGCTCCTGATTCATCACATTGTCAAGCACAAACCCATTAACCTTCCCCGTCTTATGTTTCACCGAATTCTTGAGATGTCCACTGAGTTCCAAAGTGGCAACTTTGACAAAAATGCCGTGGTTCCTTATGGTATGTGGCTCTCGATCATTTTCATGAGGGAGGGGTTAGTGTTGAAGGGCAGCCCTGCGATTGAGAAATTGAGTGATGAAATGACACCGGGCCTTCTTTCTCGGATGAACTTGGAGATTAAGAATGGCAAATTGGAAAGGAAGAATAAGTCGGGTTCTACAGTGGGTTCTACCGTTGAAATGGGTGTGGTACTAGCAAAGTTGGATGAGCTCCTTGGGATTGTGAATCGGCTGGTCAAAGAACAGGGCAAGTTGAGGGATGAAGTTGGTGATCTTCGCACTATGAATGAAGATCTTCTTGAACGTCTTCAGAATGCCTCCTAAACTCATGCCTCTTTAACCTGTCTCTCCTCTTGAACTTTGGCTCTTTGTTTGTTTTAAGACACTCTTTTGCACCTTCGGTTGTTTGTTTTTATCTTGCTTTAACTATTTGCGTGTGTTTTAATCGTGTTGCTTGCCTTTTGAACATGTTTTCTCCTCCTTTGACGATGTCAAGAGGGGGAAGTAGTTTAATTATGCCATGTGTGATCTTCTAACTCTTAGGCTAACGTCCACCTTAATTATGTCTTAGCTTCCATGATTAGATGTTTTACTTTGGCCAAGCATGTTGCACCTTTCGACTACCTTGATCATGTTTATTAATTATGTTTATGTTGAAATTGACCAAAGACCGACTAACCATGGGCTAAGGGGGAATATCACACATGTTTGGACTTGTCATCATCAAAGGGGGAATTTGTTAGAACACATTAGATTGATGATGCCAAGTCCCCTTGTTATTTGATTGTTTGCTCTTAGTTGAAATAATTAGTGAATGAAGCAATCAAATGGACTTTCAACAATGATTCAAGATGATCAAGCCAATCAAGGAAGTCAAGACAATGATACTTTCCAAAGCCTTAGTCGATATATGTAAGAGTAAGTGTAACATTCTCATTTAAGTCAAGTAATGGCAAAACCATGCACGACTGCTGTCACCGTGGTTTCGGTACTATCATACGGAGGAGTTTTCGTCCAAATGTTTTTAAAGTGTCAAAACTTAGCAAACTTTAAACCTTAAACATTTGAATTTTCAAAAGCTTGAAAACAATCTGAAATTTTGGAGTCACAAGCCCACTTGTCTAAGCCTCTAGATTTGTGCAAACACCTTTTACTAAAATGGCAAAAAAGACTTGTCAAACTTCTAAAGTAAGAAAAGCTTTTTGCCATTTTGGTAAATTGTCACATGTTGAGTGTAGAAGCGTAAGTTTTCTGATTTCTTAAGCCCCAAGCCTACAAGTCTAACACTTACCATCACTCAAAGCTATCATTTTAATATTGGATTTAATTTTCCTAAGTGTACTTACCTAAGACTAAATCCACTATAAATAGAGTGTCTTAGTCACATTTATTTCTTAAGACTTCCAAAGCATTTATTGTAAAAACGTTGCAAATCATTTGTGCATTGAAAGCTTTGTTCTTCAAGTATTTGCAAAATGTTTTTCTGATTTTAAGTCTTCAAAATTGTTTTCGAAAAAGCTGTAAAACCTCCAAGTATCAGTTCGCTGTACTGTGACATGATGAGTTTGTTCCATGATTCTCGTGTTAGATCTTCATTGTAATCTCCATGTTCATTTAAGTGAACTCTTGAGATTCAAGATTCTGTAACACCTTGAGATAGAACCCATAAACTCTTGAAGCGGAGTAGCTTTAAGTTTGAGTGCAACCGGTGTAGGTTGGCGAGTTATTTTCATTGTAAGGGGTTTAGTAAGTTTGAGTAAATTTCTAAACAAGCAATAAAATAACGGTTGGACGTAGGCCTCGGAGTAGAGGTGAACCAATTTTAAAATGTCGTTTGTTTGTTCATTTACTTTTACGTTCTTCCACTTTGCTATTTCTCGCATGTACCTAATCAAGTTACGTGTCACGAGTCACCTATACCGTGACATAGAAGCTTGCTTACCTCTTGTGAACTTACATTCAATTAATTTTTTCAAGTCTTGTACTTCAATATTCTTTACTTAAGTTAACTAATTAACCAAGTTAAGAATAAAATTTTTAAAAAGGTACACCTAATTCACCCCCTCCCCCTCTTAGGTGTTAAATCGTTCTTAACTCTTCAGCTTCCCCTGTTCATTCTTCATCTTTTGAGGTAAGAAAGTATTGTTTTTGTGGTGATTTCAGTTTGACCCGTATCATAAAAGTTCTGATTTTTAGCTCTTTTATCTCGTTTTCTTTCCTCTAGTTTAAGAAACTGAAGAACTGGTGAGAAGCTCATACTTTTTAGACGTTTTCTCGGAGTTTTGAAGGGCAAAAAGGTAACGGTGATAGGTTACTCGACAATTGTCGACACCTCTTGTTGTTAGGCCGTTTTATATGCTAGGTTCGTGTGTGGTATGCTTAGTCGCAGTAATGTCTCAATCTTTATGGGGTTTAGCTTATTATTCGTCTGAAAATGGTGTCTTAGCTGGGTAAAAGTTCTGCTTATTCGCGTTCTGTATGTGGTCTTAACCCGAATTGGTTTTGGGCTGCTTTAGGCGTAAGAACAGAGGGCGTTTATACTGTTTTGTGGTGGAAGTTAGGGTGGTGCGAATGGTAACCGTTTGGGGATTGCTCGTGGCAGTTTTAGGCGGTCTTAATGCTGAGTGTCGAGTCGGTAAACGCAGCTTTCAAGCTGCTTTGAATGGTTTATGGAAGGTGGTAACGGTCTAGCTTGGGATAGCATAAGATGGGTATATTTAGACGGAATTTGGTCACTTGTACAGTTGGAATTATCGTCTTAATTTATGTTTCATTCATGCATATAAAACCCGTCTTAAACTTGTCCCGTGTTGGTTGTTGTTATATGGTTTTAGTGGCTGCCCAATTTAGGTGTTGTAGGAGTTGTTTTGGAGTTGGACGGGTGGTCGGCCGTGAGCTGACGGCGCGGCCACAGCCTGGTTGTCCTGGGTCAGTCGCGGGATGGGAGTATGGTATGTCGATGTTCCTTGCCCCTTTTCCTCCTCAATTTATGTTTTGGTAGGGGTCATTCATTTGGGCTGCTTGTTTTGATGCCATCGGGCCATAGGGAGTTATGGCTTGCCTAGTTGGGCTGAGTTTTGCTTTGGATATTGGCCCAGCTAATAAGATGGGGTGGTCTTATGGATGTTCGTTAAGATTATTGAAATACCGTCTCATGCTTTACATCACTTAACTCGTTAAATATCATTCATTTACATATTGAGTTAATTGGACTCCACATGATTATTTTGTGGTACTCATTTGATTTAGTTTGTTGGGCTCAATTGATTTTAGTAAATGGGCTAGCTAAATTTAGTAATTTGGGCTAGTCAAGGTTATAATTCGTTTTGGCGCTAAATTGGTTTAATTAAAATATGATTAATTAACCGTCTCACTTTTCATATAACATAATTAGTTAATATCGTTCATTTACTCATTTATTCTGTTGGACTTGTCACACGATTTATTTATTGGGCTTATCCTAGTCCATTCATTGGATTTCACATGATTTAATTATTGGGCTCATAAATGGGTCACTTGGACTTGGTCACATTTCATCCCGTATACTTCATATAACGTAAATTATTCATTATAGCTTATTATATTTTATTTAACCGGCATGTTAAATTATGAAATGGAATATTTATTATTATAAGACAAGTATGAGTTATTTATTAATGAATGGTTATTTTGGTGAAGAGTCACATTCTTGATAATGCCTTGTATTGTTCTGTTGTGAGAGTCTTGGTCCTATCGGATACTAGGGATGAGCTATAAGCCCTCTAGTTGCGATATGATCGTCGGGATTGATGTTCCCATCCGTACTCATGGTGAGATGCAAGCCATGAGTATGAATGTGACATTAATGGTCCCGTGTCATATGATGTTTGCATGATCATTCTTACTCTTATTGTGACTCAAGTGTGACGTTTTACATTGTGTGACGACTTGACTTTCCTTTTTACCCCTTTCGGACCTTTGGTTACGAGTGTGTGCCATGTTTCCGGATTGGGTTACCTTTCCTCTTTCGGACCTTTGGTTACGAGTGTGTGCCATGTTTCCGGATTGGATTATCTTTCCTCTTTCGGACCTTTGGTTACGAGTGTGTGCCATGTTTCCGATTAGAGGTTACTCGACCTTTGGTTACGAGTGTGTGCCATGTTTCGAGTCTTGGATACGATTGGTATATCGTATGTCGAATCGGGTGACGTCCATCCCGAGAGTCTGGATCCAGGTTTAGACTAGGACCGTATTATGATCGTCGTCCTACCAGGAGGTTGGAGTCTAGGATGTAGTCTTGTGTGTGGTATCTCGGACATGCTTTAAAGGTAGCCTCTGAGTCGGATACTCCGTCTACACTTTGTGTCGGTCTTACACTTGTTGAGTCGATCAATATGAGTTGGTTGACTTGGTTACTCCATGCCCTTGATTGCATGTTTATTTTAACATATCATGCCTATTCTATTAAGAAAGTATTATGCCTGTCTCATCATGATCATTCGTTATATCTCTTTATTCTTCATTGTTCACATATGATGCATGATTTATATGTTTAATTAAGTGGTTGTTTACTTGCATTTCGACATATTGTGGCTGGGAGGACCTTGAGTTACTCCCCACTGACTGTGGCGTTCATGTTTACATGAATGACAGGTGGTGAAGATGCTTACGTGGGGAAAACGTGTGGGCTAGAGAGAACTAAACCCTCGGACCTTAGTTTCTAATTTAGAAACCCTTTATTTGTTTATTCGTGGGATATCTTTTCCCCGCTTTCTAGACTTGGGTTGTAATAACCTAAATCTGTCTATCGTAGTACTTGTTTCATTTCGTTTTTGGCACCCGCGTTTTAATCTTTAACTAGTAATCTAAAAGTTTTAAAATTTCACAAATTTCCGCTTTAGTTTATTAGTTATATTTTCCGCTTTATCGCGGGGTGTCACATCTGAGATTTGGTTAAAAAAAAAAAAGTGTATCTACATTATTAAAAAGTGTATATAGAATTCTGGTAAAAAGTGTATCTACGATAGCGAAAAGTGTATCTGAGATTTGGTAAAAAAAAAAAAAAAGTATCTTGATATATATATTCTAATGTATATAGTGCGTTCTCACCGTTCTCACCGAGTGATCGTTCTCACCGGATCCTAAATCTATCTATCTATATATATATAAATATATATATATATATATATATATATATAAATATATATATAAATATATATATATATATATATATATATAAATATAAATATATATATATATATATATATATATATATATATATATATATATATATATATATATATATATATATATATATATATATATATATATATATATATATATATATATATATATATATAGGGTCGGGGTCAGTGCGAACTAAAGTACGGTGCGAACCGTACGAACTACTTAAGTTAATAAAACACGTGACTACCCCGACATTAAAAGCTTTACTTTTACAAAACCAACCCCCTTTATATTTTCTTTATCCCCTTCCACCACCCACTACCCTCCCTCCACCTCCCAGACCACCACCCTACGACGACCTACTTTATGGTACTCCGACGCCGATCACGCAGACGCAACTCTGACACCGACAGTTTTGATTTTCATCTTCTGATCGATTGTCAAAGTTGAAGAAGTTGGTGTTTTTGTTGAGGCGGACTGATCGATTTAATGGTATAAAAATAGGGTGATAAAGGTATGTGAAGGATGAAACATCAGTTGTCATCATTCGATTAAGGATTTGATATTATCAATGTTGATGAATTCGATTGATAGGCGCCGATGGTAATTATGATTTCTCATTTGAAGTTTGGGGTGATTGTTAATTGAAAGGCAATAGTGATTGGTGTCAGATGTATGTCGATGTTAGTGGAAGAAGTGGCCAGAGATGTAAACAACGTGAAAGTGACAAAATGGCCAGCATTTCGTCTTTGGTCACCGGAGTATTCGCCGGCGACAGTGACTAGTGCGATGGTTCTCTGTGGCTTCTGGACTCGGGTTGCAATTCCGCGTTGGATATCGTTATTCAAATGGTGGTGTTTGGAGATTTGTAATTTTGTAGGTGAGTCAAATAGGAGTATTGGCCGGCGACAGTCTGTAATCCTCACTTGTAATTGGGTATGTGCATTATGTTACAAGTATTCTGGTGCCTTAAAGGAGGCTTCTATACTACAATTAAGGTAAGAGTTTGGCAAATAGTAGCTTTTACCATCTAATGTAGCTGTTCAGTTTAGTCCAACCAGCAAACATGTTGACTAAATGAGCTAATGCATATATATGGACTTACGGAGAATGTTGGTGTCGGTGCAGGGAGCTGGACACACTGCCCCAGAGTATAAGCCCAAAGAATGTCTGGCAATGATTGAAAGGTGGTTCGAATTGTCGCCTCTGTAGGTACTTGTGGTACTAACATGTTGCCCAAAATCAGTGGCAAGGGAGCAGCTGTAGACACCAACAGTGTAAATTTGGCTGTGAATAATTACATTCCTACAGAGTGACACCAACAGTGTAAATTTTCGAAAGATTAGGGTTGGAAATGGGTAGTGAATGCAATAATTGAACATTGAACATGAGAACCCAAAATACTGAAATTATACTAAAATAGCCTTGGTTATTTAGAAGTGGCATTTTGTTTGTCAACGAATAAGAGCCTCACTGAATTTTGATGGTTTGAGTTCTTCATAGATGGTTTGAGATTATAATGTCAATATGTTCTACCCTTCGTTTAATTTGAATTATGTGAGAATTTCAGATATGTATTGGAATTGATTGAATTCAATGCACCTTTCTCAAACTCGTAATGCTTTTTTCTCATTCTTCCTGCATCAAATTAAAAGAAAATTGCAATTTGGGTCTTTTTGTTCATTCCGTTACTTTAGAACTTTTCTACTTAAAAACTGGATTTGTACGAATAAGTATAATATAATTGGTCATAATGCCGCGCTCTAAAATACGGAGTATACTATACCATTCATATTAAACCTACAATAATAAGAAATGTTTTATTATACACAATGTATCGGCCAGCATCTTCAATGGTGTGCTTATCATTCTTTCAGAAACCCAGATTCATCTTACAAGAATTTATCTTCCACAATCTTCTGCAGTTCCTCCAACTTTTGGATAATTTTCGGATTCATCAAATCCCTTGCTTCCTGATGAGCGTTCCTTCTTGGCCGAAATTATAAGCATTCACGACGGATTTGATCCACGTGTGCAGTTTCTCAGGTGTCCTACACTTTTTATAACAGACCACAGTGAGTTTCTAAGAAGTCATTTAGGGAGGAAATATTAAAATGAAATGGAGGGATGTAAGGCATGGTATTTATCAAATATCGGATGCGATACAACATCATGCTGAGCGCATTTTGAGACATTTATGCTGCAATGACTGATATTAGACCATTGATCAAGACTTGAAACAAGAATTTAATACCATCAGACAATGAACCACATCTAAATTCGGGTCACTGAAAGATTCTGGATAGTTCAATAAACTAAAAAAGCAACTCTTAATACCATTAAAACAGATATACATACGTATAGAGGCTACCCACGTTCTTTCCCTCAAGCTCTTCCCCAGGAGTAAATGCATCACTGAGAGCAGAAATTTTTTCTTCTGGATCCTCAATCATAAGATACTTTACAATTCGTATCTCTTTCGGCATTAGTCTCTGAAGATTACCTCTAGCAGTTGTGTATAAATGATACAGCACATCCTTTGCCTAGAGTACAAAGACGAGCGAAATTAAACGCTGAAGTTTTAAAACGAAAACATAAAAATTGAGGATCATTTTCTAAAATACGGAGTATACTATGCCATTCATATTAAACCTAGAATAATAAGCAATGTTGCTGTCAAAAAAAAAAAAAAAAATAAGCAATGTTTTATTATAAGCAATGATTTTGTAGGTGAGTCAAATGTATCTAGCTTGCCAGAGATACGCATCTAGCAAGGTACATGAGTGTATTTAGCAAAGTAAAGGAGTGTATCTAGTTTGATAAAGGAATGTATCTAGCTTGCCTAACATGCGTATCTAGCAAGGTACATGAGTGTATCTAGCAAGGTACATGAGTGTATTTAGCAAAGCAAAGAAGCGTATCTAGTTTGATAAAAGAGTGTATCTAGCTTGCCTAAGATGTGTATCTACCAAGGTAAAGAAGTGTATCTAATAAGGTAAAAGAGTGTATCTAGCTTGGCAAAGTTGTGTATCTAGCAAGGTAAAAGAGTGTATCTAGCTTGTCAAATGAGTGTATGACTATCTATCAAAGGTAAAAAAAGTGTATCAAGTTTGTCAAATATGTGTATCTAATAAGGTATCGTTGGGACTCACATGCCAAATTCCATCGCTAGCTAGGATAGCAAACTCTGCATCATCATCAATTATCTCAACCATGACATCCGGCTCTGAACTAAGGTGTTTTTTTATACTCTTATCCCCAAACGCCCGTGCCACTGCCAACTGCCCATCTACTCGTGCCACGTCTCCTGAATAAATTACAAATATGTAAAATGTCAACTAACAAGATGAATCATCATGAATATAAAGGATGACGGACTAATAACAAAGACTGACAAGTAAAATTAGAACAGTCATGCACATGCATAAGCTGTTATATAATGAAACTTGACGTACCAGGAAACTTGGTGACGAAACCACCCCTCTCCTCGATATCCTTCCTTTCTGACTCCGGCTCATGATCAATTGACAGTTGTTTGGCCTTACCATTTCAACAGAGGACCGCTCTAGAATCCCCAAGATTCGCCACAACCAGCTTCTCACAATTAATTAGGATTGCTGTGACTGCAGTTGAGCCACCTTTACCCAAGTCAGCATATTTTTCCAGAATCGTATCGTCAGTGAAGTGATACGCTCTTCTGATAGCTTTCTCAGTCTCATTCCAAAAGTCAGGCTGCTCATCAAAAACATGGTTAGTATGTATGTGACACCAGTATCAATTGCAGAAATGAGAAAACAGATCTTTACGCCTGTCCTAAATCGAAGAGCACTGCAACTTCCATTATTCATGTCTTTTTAAACCTAGAATAATAAGCAATGTTGCTGTCAAAAAAAAAAAATAATAAGCAATGTTTTATTATAAGCAATGATTTTGTAGGTGAGTCAAATGTATCTAGCTTGCCAGAGATACGTATCTAGCAAGGTACATAAGTGTATTTAGCAAAGTAAAGGAGTGTATCTAGTTTGATAAAGGAATGTATCTAGCTTGCCTAAGATGCGTATCTAGCAAGGTACATGAGTGTATTTAGCAAGGTACATGAGTGTATTTAGCAAAGTAAAGAAGCGTGTCTAGTTTGATAAAAGAGTGTATCTAGCTTGCCTAAGATGCGTATCTAACAAGGTAAAGAAGTGTATCTAATAAGGTAAAAGAGTGTATCTAGCTTGGCAAAGTTGTGTATCTAGCAAGGTAAAAGAGTGTATCTAGCTTGTCAAATGAGTGTATGACTATCTATCAAAGGTAAAAAAAGTGTATCAAGTTTGTCAAATATGTGTATCTAATAAGGTAAATGAGTATATCTAGCTTGTCAAATATGTGTATCTAACAAGGTAAATAAGTGTATTTAGTTTGTCAAATATGTGTATCTAACAAGGTAAAAATAAGTGTATCTAGTTTGTCAAATAGAGTATGTGTATCTAACAAGGTAAAGGAGTGTATGTAGCTTGTTAAAGGAGGGTATCTACTTGGGAAAGATAGCCGAAAACGATCTTGTCCTGTTTCAGTGGTCGACTTGGGAATTTGACGATCAAGTTGTTAAATTTAATTCTACTTAATAGGCATCAGAAACATGTATTGCAAAACTAGTAACTAAAACAGTCGGACTATCAGGAAAAAAGAAAAGAAAAAAACACACACAAAGGCGGAGGAGGCAATCAAAACGTAAACAGCTATTCCATTAACAAATAATTCCAGCCGTCGAAGGCAAGTTGGATAAGAATGTTATTGACAGGAATCATAGATGAATTTTTCCCTCGAAAATTAAATTTACAAGATAGATTTGTTCATAAAAAATACCAGTTGTGCAGAGCTGCAATTTAAAGATGAATTTGCAGGAATAATGTTGCCTCAAGTTCTTCATGACTGTACAATACTTCAATGGCCTAGGTGTGTGGCCAACACCACTGTTGTCGTCACCGCCACCGCCACCACTATTGGCGCCCACCACCACTACCCACCCATTAGCCACCGAAAATACCACTACCCAACCAATTAATTAACTCACCACACCACCACCACCACCGCAATCAACATGCCATTGCCACCACCGTGGCTGATACGACACCGCCCCTTCATCAGCATTGTTCTCATCTACATACACAGCCACAAGTTATCAGCGACGGTCACCGACTATCCGACAACCACAACTACAGTACAGCCACACCACACCCTGAAACTGCCTCAGCACTTATCCGACCTCCTCTTTCTTATCTTATCTTGCACAACTCGACGCCGCACGCAACCGAACCACCACCTTACGCCGTTGTCGAAGAATTTCAGCTCACTATTGTTTTTAATTTGTTGTTCTCATTTCAGCTTTAAATATTAGATCCACAAAATACAAGGTAAAATACCTAAAAATCAACCGCACCAAAGATGTCAGATTATTAATAATCGATCACAGGCTTGGCTTCGCCGGAAAACCCGCGATTTGATCGTCAGTGAATGAGAGGACAAACGGAGAAATAAAGGTAGATTGGGTAGACAAGAGTAGTTCAGACGAAACGCCGGCAGAGGAATCGCGAGGCTGCCGGCGAAGGGTGGTGGTGGTTGGTGGGTGAAGATCATATAAAGTATTAATGTGGGGAATAATTTAATGATAGGGATAATCTGAAAGAGGGGTGCGGGAATGGTTTGGTATGAGCGTATGTTTGGGTGAAGGTTTTTAAGTTAGTTCGTAAGTTCGCACCGAACTTTAGGTTCGCACAGGATCCTATTTCTATATATATATATATATATATATATATATATATATATATAAAATGGGTCATTTAAGATTTAGTTAATATAATCTACAACATTTTGTAATTATAACTAACTAATTACTCTTATCTCAAATGTTTCATAAACATTAATCAATTTTAGTAATATAATATTACTAAATTGAATCTTATTTAATCACATTACAATAAGATATAAAATTCTCACACACAAATGAAATTTGTTCAATTTAAGGAATTAATTAATCTGTATCGACATACAATCAATTAACTTATCAGTTAAGGGAATTGTCGTATAGGTGTGACCTTAAGGGATCAACTGATCACCACCGTCAAACGACAGTAACGTCAAACACTAGTCAGCCAATCGTTACCGATTAATGTTGATCAGTCGACAATATATTGAATCGTCCTTTTTGTATTATTTTATATGAGATTTAAATATGTGATCGCACTATTGTTGAGGACACATACTCCAACAATCTCCCACTTCTCCGAGACAAGTGTGCGTCACCAATTCTCTTGTCCTATTTCTATCCCCCACTCAATGCAAGGTGTCTTGCAGGTCGTACTTGCATTTGATCATATCTAGAGTGGTTTCCTCGATCTAGAGAGTAACTGTTTGACCGGAATTATCTGCCGTAGATACCTTCCGAGCGTGTCCACGGATTTTCAGTTCACTACTCCTCGAGTGGCCCTGAGATTTAGATAACCCAGATAAGGGGGTGGACAAATCCTATCGCACTATTCCCTTCGAATAGCCACAGCTCATCATGACCCAAAAGATGCCCATTTGCACTCCATATTCGAAAGTCGTGGAGCAAAAATCAAAGTCAATCAGAAACTGTGCCACCTTGGGCGAACATCCTCTACTCAAAGAATCGACTTAAACGGAATACTATAGTAGCTCTCGCCACGACCAGGCTATATAAAAATTACCAAACTCTATAAGCGGTCACTGCCCGACAGAGTGTCTCACACCGTCTGCCTATGTGATCGACTAGTCATCTCTTATGACCCTATGGCACTTGAACTTGCCATCAATCGACTGACACTCTAGTCACTTGGAGACGTCACCTCATATAAGCAACTAGGGGCCAATATTATGTTAATCCAATTCACTTTAATAGGATTCAACCTTGTCCTTACAACCTATTTGGAATAACAAAGTAATAAAAGAGTTTAAAATAAAACTCAAACCACAAATGTAAAATTAATACAATATCAATTACTACATAATCTATATTCCATTTTTAATTTTGTATATAATGTTACATTTTAATTCAATTGAAATGGTATGACTTATCATGTTAAGCATATGAGAAGGCCTTGGTCAACAAGTTTTAGCAACATCTTGCACCTTACTTAACCTCATTATATACAATTTCCCTTCGTTATCTATAATCTTGTATTATAAAACCTTTTGAGTACGTGTCTAGATCCAATCTAGACATAGGCTCTCTTGCCTTAGGATAGCTCCCACTGTCCTTACAGTGTGTGGGATTTATCCTTCTTGCATATCTCATAGATGCAAGTGTACTCAAGGGATCAACCGATCACCATCGTCAGACGACAGTAACGTCAAACTCTAGTAAGCCAATCGTTACCGATAAATGATGATCAATTGACAATATAATCTCCATTGTATATTTCTCATTGTTCAACTGCCTAGAACGTTTCTCGCAGATTTACTCCTCAAATAGTCATAGCCAAGATGGTTCTCCAACCATCCTTATGTGTTTATAATATGATTTTTGTGTAACTCATTGCACATAAATCCAACCAATATTTCTAAACATTTAGATTCATGTCTTAATCCTTCTTGAGTACTAACGGAAGAACTATATGGTTATCGAGTGATTTCCACAAGGCTTCGATTTTAATTTCTCGCCATACTCCAAGTATACAAAGTATAAGAATAGAGATACATCTTAGCATAATAAATTAATCCAGCAGCGGAAGCAAATGGATTCAATTTCTACATGTTCAAGACTTTTGAACTTGTCAAGATTCTTATTAACATAAGAATATTGACTTTATGCTAATATCCATCGAACTGGATATCTTAGAGATGTATTATTCTTCTCCTAAGTCTTTCATCACTCATAGTGATCAATATGTTATTTACATATAAGACTAATAATACCACCCTACTCCCACTAAACTTCATGTATAAATAAAACTACTCGACAAATCGAGAAAGGTTTATTACATGACTGAAACATACCATTCAACTCCTTGACTTTTACTTAAGATTTATTCTTAAGTTCATATCCTACCTTAGGATAGTTGTGATTTACAAAACTCATGCAAGATGATTTTAAAATCCAACAGTCATATAATATTATGAAATCCGAATTTAACGAAGCGTTGCAATTGGTGTAAACCTCTTACCACCAATCAACCAAGTCATGGAAACATCTTAATGTTTATGTTCAGTCCGGACTTTTGCGGAGTTGAAACTAGATAAAGCATCTTAATAAGTTACAGGTTTGTTACTTTCAAAAATAACATGACTCCTGTCCACTTAGGTTTCGAATATTTACTGATTTTGACCAAGAAAGAATATTTTCCTACGTCTTATGATCAGTCTGTGGCTCTTGAACATTTTCTCCCACTCTGTCTTTTAAAAAAAAAAATAATCCTGTTTTCTTAATAGACAGCGTCACGAGCCACAAACCCTTCGTTCTCTTGATTATGTAGGGAAAAAGAGCACATGTATACTATCGAAACAAGCTACAATTTAGGTACCATGCCTAATCACATCTCATATGAAATGTAGATAATTGCTTTAACTATGTTTTGTTTTAGTAGAAAAATTAAATGCCAGACAAATTTTATAACAGAAACTACCTCCAACTCTATTGTAAAGATTCAATCATATCATATAGGATTCTTTGTCACTTTCTAACACACCTTATCTAATATTATGTACTTTTGAAGGTGAACTTGTGATACCTTATCACACTATTTTTAGTGCAAATCAAAGTCATTACTTTATTGTTCCCCACGTTAACAAAGTACTAATACTTTGGTTTTATAATCTCTAGGTTTTGATAATTTAGAAATTCATTGAACTTATTCAAAGAATTTCTCTTCTTACCTTATTAGGTGGATACCAAGTATCTACCTAGTTCGTTGGTAAAAGAGATGAAGAAGTAATAACCTTTTCTGATTGAAATTGTATTCGACCATACACTTTAAAGTGTAAATAGGGCGAATATCTTGCTCTATTCATAATCCTTTTCAAGAAGAAGGTCATGAACTATCTTGCTTTGAATACAAGATTCGCACATACCAAGAGATTCCCAATCATATGGTTTGGGACACTAGTCAAAACTAGTTTTTAAATGCGATTTTCAATCGAGAATTAAGAAATGATAAGGGTCACCAACTACCTTGATTTGTATGGTCTCACCATAAACTTAATCGTGGTATGTAAGGACACAATGCTTGTTTTAATTGCATAATAGTGAAACCCTTTGCGTTTTATACAAAACTTGAATTATATTCTTATTTAGAGTTAGTGTACTTCATAACAATTATTGAGGTACATTTCTAAATACAAAAATAAAATGAGTACACTACAACATTCATATGTTCATGGATGAAATGGCAACTACCCTAGTTCCATTCATGCAAATTTCTGAACTTATTCTTGCTAGTCGTCACACGATAATGCCTAATATTATGATGGAATCCAAAAATTTGTATCAAATACTCATGATGTGGTAATTGGCAAGAATGCAATGTCAATGTCATAGATATTCAAGAAGGAATATGTTGGGGTCACACAACCAACTTCCTTGATCTTTACTTATTAGGGGTTTGTATCTATTTTAGTGTCTAACACCTTCTCTTTCGAACCTAGTTCTATCCTTAACAATTAAGATAGGTACTTACTTCTTATTGCTCCCACTAACATCAAGAATTTCTACTTGATGAAGACTTATCTTCATATTAATTTCTAGTTAATCCTTCACAAGGGTTAACTCTATTGTGGTATTTGATTAATCAAAATTTCTAATAAATCAATTAACTAATTTAACATTGTCATGTTCTTAACTAATTAAGTGCTTGATGACAAGTGTTTAGGTTGAGCAATAAGACTTTTGAACCGTGGATGCATAGAAGATATCATCAAAACATATTTTGACTAATCATTACTTCTATTCAAACTTCTTCACAAGAAATCATACATAGGTATGTTAGGAATTTAAGATGCTAATCTTATATGATAGAACGATTCCTGTGGAGCTAGTCCATGCCTTATTTAAACGGTTCAATTGAGGCCTTTAGAAAGGAGATTCTATTTGTCTTTAGCTATAGTGGTTTAATGGAAACATAATTTAAAATCAAAATGACATCGTATATGTCTAGGAGTAAAGATATAGAACAAATTTAAACAACGAAATAGTGGGAAAAATAACATTCATCGTAATATATGAAAACTTTTAGCAAGTTTTAGCATTTATATAATGACCTCCACCCAATTATATAAATGATTCCAAGATCCAAATTCATACTAGCTCGATTGTGGGACAACGGTCCCTCTAAAACTAATATAATTTGGTGGGTTAACTCATTTAACCGATTCTACACTTAGAACTCTCGGTCGATGAAATTACATTAAGTTCATCTTTAGCCCGAACCTATTGAGACAACGGTCCCTCTAAAACTTACGTTGAGATCAACCAAATTTCGAAATGTAATAACATTTTATTACCCCACTTACCAACGTTAAAAGAAAGCACCCCGGTATAATATTTCAATACCGTATTGTACCCCTAATGAAATTGGGATTCATGAGTTCCTACTATTTGGTAAGGCTAAGTCTCAATTTTTAGAAATGTGAAGGTCTTGTCAATTTATTATCTATCTCTTTTAAGTGAACTAAATTAGTGATCTATCGATAATTATAATTGAGAAGGTCGAGAACTCGATAAAAAAAAATAAGCATATGATGTTATGGCGATTTGGCATGCACGCAAACATATAAAATAGAACATGTACAGAAAAACAATTTCCTATTATGGCCTTTCCTCAAATAGAAAATCCAATAATCTATTACATATTCGGAAACCAACTCATTTGCTCCCTTTAACTTCATGTGACACGCCTCCCAAGGAAACACCGTCTTGATCGGAACTCCTTTCCAAATGGCTTCGTCTTTAGGAAACTCCGGAATTACAAAAAATAATAATAAAATACATAGCTATTCCTATTATACATTTGTAACAAAAATTTAAATCTATTAAATTACAAAACAGTGATGCGATATCACAATAAATTACAACCGAATCGATATTCCCTTACATTACGGGTAATACCAATTAAAAACTAAGGCCATACTAAGACAAATTACATGATTCAAAATTACATAAATTTAAATGACATACATCTGTAAAAATATGCAGCATTATATTTATGTATCCAACATGCAAAAATGAATGTGCCAAATCGCCCTACTAGATTATATCATATATCGCTTGGTTTTATGGAAATGCGTGACTTTTAACTTATTAAAATCACTTAAAATAATGCCTAAATAAAATTTAAGCCTAAGTTAATGGACTCAAATATTAGTCCAAACTAAGATTTGACAATAATCTAACTTGGTTTTACATTATTGCTCATTATAATCTTATTAATCTTAACAATTAAGAAATAATTCCCAATCAATCATAAAAATTTGGAAAAATTTGAAATCAAAATTTTGTATATTTTGAAATATGACCAAGATCCCAAAAAATTCAATAAAAATTGCTCACAAGCATTTTTAATTTATTTCATGAATAAATAGCAGAAATTATTATTTTTAAAACTTAATTCCAAATTAATCACAAAAATTATGAAAAATTCAAAATGAAAATTTTGAACATATTATAATAATTTCTATATCCTATAAAAACATAAATCCAACCCAAAATTTATAATTTAATTTTATGACTAATAAAGTAGCCTTTTATCGATTTTATCACATAAAAAAAATCAATAAACATAAAAAATTAAAAAAATTAATTTTTTTTTTCACATTTGATGTTCTAAATATGTGTGCAACTTTGGGGAAAAGTTTCATGCTATAAATTTCGTTTTAGCTATTTTTAGCTTATATAATCTCGATTTATTCCATTTTAACCATTAAAATCATAAATCATGCAACATTAATCACATTAACTTTAAATTTTACATTCAATAAGTACAATGTACATGTGACATCATGTTAAAATTTCGTAGCCAGAAACAACATATAACTAATTTTAGTTATTAAATAACCATTTTATTCATTAAAATGTTATTATTATCCAAAAAATTATAAAAATAAGGAATAAAATTGCATAAATCATCTACAATGACCTAAAACATTTTAGAACCAGAATGTATACATGCATCAAAAATTTCGTGTATATACTATATATACACAAATTTTCCGATTTTTATTTTAGTCATCAAATAACTCGTAAAAAACTCAAAACACGATTTGCATGCATCAACAAAGCTCTGATACTAATTGTTAGGTTGTTCAACCTAAATTAGACTCCTCTAATTATTTTCTAAATTACTCACTAATTTAGAATAATAGATCTAGTTGAATGCAAACAAAGATAACAAAATAAGGAGGAAAAATGTATTTGCTTACAATGGTAATGGACGAAATTAATGGGCACAAGGTAGGGTACCTTCTTAACCTTGTTCTTGAGCTTAACTAGATGGGATGATTCTCCAAAATCCAAAGTTCCAAATTAGAAACTCTCCTCTTAGTTGTGTAGTTCGTAAAATCTGTAGCAGCAAGAATTACGAAAGGGAAAGAATGCAGTAGCGAAATAAATGGCAGAGATCAGAATTAGAAATACCGACAGAGGAATTGGTAGTGACGCGGTGCGGAACCGCTGCCTTAAAAAACTATTTCTCCGGTGCGACCGTGGTGGCGATCAGCGACGACCGGTAGTCCCCAAGGATTACACTACTGCTGCCTCACAAACTCGCCCACTCGAGTTTGTAAGACCTGGAACGATAACAATCAGCAATACCCAGAAATTTGAGAGAACAGAGAAGATCGAGAGAGGAGAGTTTATGTTTTTTCTGTGTGTTTTGATAGAGAAGTCGGGCTCCTATTTATAGCAAAAACGCAGCAATGAAGTGGCAAAACCGACTCTAAGATGTTGCGGTCAAGGGCTACAAACGTGGAGCATGACCCTCATGTTGTGATCGGTTGGACTGACTGATTCAACTCAACAACACAGCCCAAACCAAAACTCAGATGCGGCCCAAAAAGATAGGCACAGCCCGCCGCAGGCGATTGCCAAATCCCAAATCCCAAATCCCGAATCCCGAATCACGAATCCGGATCCGGGCCGGGCCGGGCTCGGGCTCGGGCACGGGCACGCGCGCGCGCGCGTGTGCGAGCTGAATTAAGCACCTCGCAAAGTCTCTACAAAAGACTCCCCATGACCACTAGTGATGAGGTAAGGGAAGGGGTGTTATATAAACCCATAAAACACCCACTTCCTCACCAATGTGGGACAAATGGAAACTAAGAAAAAGCTCTCAAAGCCTCTATTTCCAACAATCCCCCACTAGAGGCGCCAGAGCCAGAGAAAGAAGAATTCCTGGGTAAAGGAAGGGTGGATACTTAGGTATCAATATCTTTCGATTTGAATTGACACTTTAGTGAAATGAGGAAACAACTTACTTACAACTAGAGAATATCTTGCGATTTGAATTCCTAGCTGAACTTCGGTCGATACCCCCCACTACACATATCATACCTTCAAATTAAGATCGTCCCGCGATTTCAGAGTGCAACGCGCTCTTTTAGAGCTTATGCGTTACCTTGGTACTGATAGGTGTGACCACAAGACTTCTCATAGTCTTAGGATCATTACACCTACGTAGGTGGCTCAAGTGCTTCTCATCAGCACTTCTCACACGAGCCATTAAGGACATAAGTCCAACCTAGAGTATAATTCATCAAGTGCGTCTCAAAAGCACCACCATAAAGGCTATGAATCATACTACGCCATAGGAATGGAAACTTTGGACCTAGTCAATCTCAACCTTGACTCATGGACCTAAGCCCCATTCCCCTCGATGTATTAACGACTAATCTCTTAGTCAACCCCTTAGTAAAGGGATCAGCAAGATTACTTTCGGACTTCACATAGTCCACAGTAATCACTCCATTCTCAAGGAGTTGTTTAACTGCAGCGTGCCTTATTCGCATGTGTCTCTTTTTCGAATTGTAGACACTATTCTTTGCAACGCCAATAGCAGCTTTCGAGTCACACAAACATGGAGACCGGTGTCGGCCGTCCTCCCCATCCGGTACATCGACCCAATAGGTTTTTCAGCCAATCGGCTTCTTGTCCTGCCAACTCAAGAGCTATGAACTCCGACTCCATGGTAGAGCGTGCAATACAAGTCTGTTTAGAAGACTTCCACGATATCGCACCTCCACCCATGGTGAAGACATAACCACTAGTAGAACAAATCTCATCGTTACCTGCAACCCAATTTGCATCACAATATCCTTCTAACACAAACAGAAATTTACCATAATGCAAACACAGATCAACCGTTGTTCCTCTTAGGTATTTTAGCAAACGACGAAGAGCATTCCAATGTTCATTACCTGGGGTTATGTGTATAACGACTCAGTCTACTAACCGCATATGCAATATCTGGTCGAGTACAGTTCATAAGAAACATCACACTCCCTAGAATTTTAGCATACTCTTCCTGGGAAACACTGTTACCCAAGTTTTTACTCAAATGTACACTAGAATCGTAGGGTGTTCTAGCAGGCACAACATCAAAGCAGTTAAACTTTTTCAACACCTTTTCAACATAATGAGATTGACTCAAAGAAATTCCATTGGAGTTTCGGATAACCTTAACCCCTAGGATAACATCAGCTTCTCCTAAGTCCTTCATCTCAAAGTGTGATGACAGAAATTCTTTGGTTTTAATTATCACATCTAAATTATTACCAAAAATAAGCATGTCATCCACATATAGGCATATAATAACACAATCAGATTCTATCACTTTGGAATAAACACATGAATCAGAATTGTTAATCATAAAGCCATTACTCATCAAAGTAGTGTTGAATTTCTCATACCACTGTTTAGGTGCTTGTTTCAGACCATAAAGTGACTTGTTCAGTTTACACACTTTATTCTCTTGACCCTTAATCACAAACCCTTCAGGTTGCGACATATAGATCTCTTCCTTTAGCTCACCATTCAAGAAAGCAGTTTTAACATCCATCTGATGTATAATAAGGTTATGAATAGCAGCTAAAGCGACAAGAGTTCTTATAGTCGAAATTTTGGTCACAGGAGAATAGGTATCAAAGTAATCAATGCCCTTCTTTTGTGTAAAGCCTCTAACTACAAGTCTAGCTTTGAACCTTTCTATTGTACCGTCAGGTCTCATTTTCTTTTTAAAGATCCATTTACTCGTAATGGGTTTACTACCTTTAGGTAAATCAGTCAACTCCCAAGTCTGATTAGAAACAATAGAATCTAGTTCACTTTTAATAGCATCTTTCCAAAAATTAGCATCAATGGATTTCATTGCCTCACTATAGGTTTTTGGGTCATCCTCTATTAAAAAAGCTGAAACAAACTCATCACTTGCACAAACAGAGTATCCATATTCAGATAAATGTGTTGTAACATAATCACTATAATCCTTTGGACATCTAGGTCTTTTACTCCTCCTAGGTTCAACAGCATGATCAATAGGAGTGCTACTACAACTAGCATGTGAAGACATATCAATAGATGCAACAGGTAATGAAGTAGATGAAACAACATTTTTCTGAAAAGGAAAAACATGCTCAAAAAATTCGGCATCTCTAGCCTCAGATATAGAACGGTCACTTAAAGACATAAATCTATAAGCGAGCTATTTTGAGCATAACCTATAAAAACACAGTCATAGGTCTTAGGTCCAACGGTAGGTCTCCTAAAGTCAGGTAAACCCACTTTAGCCAAACACCCCCACACTCTAAGGTAACTCAGGTTAGGAGGATAGCCCTTCCAAATCTCGTAGGGTGTCTTGTCAATTTTCTTATGAGGTACACGGTTAAGAATGTGACAAGCGAAAGTATTGCTTCCCCCACATATCGTCGGATGGCCGAACTTAAAAGCATAGCATTCATCATCTCTTTTAAAGTTCTATTTTTACGTTCAGCTACACCATTGGATTGGGGCAAGTAAGGTGGACTAGTCTCATGTATTAAACCGTTTGCAGCACAAAAGTCTGCTAAATAACTGGATTTATACTCACCACCTCTATCAGACCTTACCCTTTTAATCTTCCTGTCGAGTTGATTTTCGACCTCATTTTTAAAGTTTATAATCGAATGTTCTGCTTCATCTTTAGTCTTAAGCAAATAAACTCGGGTGTACCTCGAACAGTCGTCTATAAAAGTCACATAATAATTCTTGCCACCTCTACTTGCAACATTTTTGAAGTCAGCTAGGTCGGTGTGAATTAACTCAAGAAGACTCGTAGTCCTAGTTGTCACAGGTTTACTAGGTTTCTTTGTGAATTTAGCCTCAACACAGCTACCACATTTAGAGAATTCTTGACTCGACAAACTTGGAATTAAACTCATGGTTTTAAGTTTTTTAATGTAGTCGATATTCACATGACCTAATCTACCATGCCAAACATCAATAGACTCAGCGATATAAGCAGAAGTAGAAGCAATATTATTAAAAGCAAAATCAGTGTTCAGTACAAAAAGACCCCCAGACAGATAACCCTTGCCCACAAATTCCCCATTGCGCGACATTACAACCTTGTCAGCCTCAAAAACAAGTTTCAAACCAGCTTTGTTCAATAAGGCACCAGACACGAGGTTTCGACGCAATGTGGGTACAAATAAAACATTATTGAGAGCAAGTGTTTTCCCCGAGGTGAGTTTGAGAAAGATCTTGCCTTTGCCTGTGATCTTTGCAGCTGAAGAATTACCCATGTAGACGCATTCCCCATCGCCTATCTCCTCGAACTCAAGAAATAACCCCTTATCGCCACGAGAGGTGTCGGAAGCGCCGGTGTCCAAGACCCATTCAAGAAAGATTACCCACCAGATTAGCTTCAACAACCACAAGCAGCAATGACATCATCAGTCACAAAGATTGGCTTCAGCTTCAGCATCTTCTTATCGAGCACTTTGGTAGGCTTTGTGACCCGGTTTCCCACAAACATAGCAAACCAAAGGACCCTTAGGCTTCGAATCTTTTGCAACCGGCTTGGTGTACTTCCCCGGATCGATCTTCTTTCCTTTACCCTTACCCCGACCAACCTTGGCCTTACCCTTACCCTTGAACTTTTCAAAGCATTTGACGGACCACCAGACTCAACCAAATTAGCTTTGACAGCAGCAACAGATGCATTCACAGACTGGTAAACAGTAGGGTTGTCTTTGAGGCGATTTGCCTCTTCGGTCCTCATATGACTGATAAGTTCCATAAGGGACATGTCTTTCTTTTTGTGTTTTAGCTGATTTCTATACTCAGACCAGGAGGGAGGGAATTTTTCCAACAACACATTAGCAACAAAAAGGTCGTCTAATTTCATGCCCTCACTAACAATATCAGCACACAAGTTTTCGTAGACATGGACCTGTTCCATAATAGATTTCCCATCCACCAACTTAAATTGCAGCCACTTACCCACAACATATTTCTTTTTCCCAGCGTCATCAGCCCCATATTTTTTCAGTAAGGACTCCCAAATGACTTTAGCCGATTTATTATCAGCAAATAAATCGAACAGCGGGTTAACCATGTTATTAAGTATGTGACACCTAGCAGTTTTGTTGTCCTTAACAAATTTAGCAATAACCTCTTCATTGGACTTAACATCTTTAGAGGGAGGAGGGGTAGTCTCAAAGATCGACGGAACAATAGGTTTTGGCGGGTCATTAAACAAAACATAATCAATTTCCAACTGCTCAAAAAACATCAACAGTTTCTGGGACCATCGCTTATAATTCTGACCATCTAATTACTCAATTTTCGAAATATCAGGTACAATTTTCGAAATGACAGACATAGCTACTGCACTTAAATCAATAGTTTTTTAAATTGTAGTTCGTAAAATCAGAGCAAGCAAGAATTACGAAAGGGAAAGAATGCAGTAGCGAAATAAATGGCAAGAGATCAGAATTAGAAATACCGACAGAGGAATTGGTAGTGACGCGGTGCGGAACCGCTGCCTTAAAAAACTATTTCTCCGGTGCGACCGTGGTGGCGATCAGCGACGACCGGTAGTCCCCAAGGATTACACTACTGCTGCCTCACAAACTCGCCCACTCGAGTTTGTAAGACCTGGAACGATAACAATCAGCAATACCCAGAAATTTGAGAGAACAGAGAAGATCGAGAGAGGAGAGTTTATGTTTTTTCTGTGTGTTTTGATAGAGAAGTCGGGCTCCTATTTATAGCAAAAACGCAGCAACAGAAGTGGCAAAACCGACTCCTAAGATGTTGCGTCAAGGGCTACAAACGTGGAGCATGACCCTCATGTTGACGATCGGTTGACCGACCGATTCAACTCAACAACACGCCCAAACCAAAACTCAGATGCGGCCCAAAAAGATAGGCACAGCCCGCCGCAGGCGATTGCCAAATCCCAAATCCCAAATCCCGAATCACGAATCCGGATCCGGGCCGGGCCGGGCTCGGGCACGGGCACGCGCGCGCGCGCGTGTGCGAGCTGAATTAAGCACCTCGCAAAGTCTCTACAAAAGACTCCCCATGACCACTAGTGATGAGGTAAGGGAAGGGGTGTTATATAAACCCATAAAACACCCACTTCCTCACCAATGTGGGACAAATGGAAACTAAGAAAAAGCTCTCAAAGCCTCTATTTCCAACAAGTTGCACCCAAGACATACCCTTAAGACTAATATAATCACTAACTAGGTAATTTATATTAGTACCTTAAATATTAAATATAATATTTATTTTATTACTACCATATTAATTTTGGTGTAAATATTAGAGTTCTAGAACAAATTTTTAGCATAAAAGCAAGTTTTTTGGAGAGATCAAGAGAGAGGTTTTTCCACAAAAACATGAGAATAAGAATGATAAAAAATGAGAACTAATTCTCATCTTTATTGGGGGGGGGGGGTGCACGGTTTTATCATCACAAAAAGAGGCATGCTTATACTTTTTGTCTTATCTAGACAATAGGCTAGTGTTTAGGTGTGTAAGAGTAATCATTGTGTTTTTATAAAAAACAACAACTACATTACCACCCTAAACCCCTTAAAACCGGTTTTACCACTTAAAATGGACCTTCATTTTATCTTTCACAATTTGTCAATTGTCATATAATGTGTGACATGTGACACATGACAATTTTATTAGATAATGTATGCATATTCAACAAATTAAATATCATTACATAATCAATTAATTAAACTTAACAACTTATGTAGTAATTGTATATAAAATTGGTCATTTAAGATTTAGTTAATATAATCTACAACATTTTGTAATTATAACTAACTAATTACTCTTATCTCAAATGTTTCATAAACATTAATCAAATTTAGTAATATAACATATTAATTACTAAATTGAATCTTATTTAATCACATTACAATAAGATATAAAATTCTCACTCACAAATGAAATTTATTCAATTTAAGGAATTAATTAATCCGTATCGACATACAATCAATTAACTTATCAGTTAAGGGAATCGTCCTATAGGTGTGGCCTTAAGGGATCAACTGATCACCACCATCAAACAACAGTAACGTCAAACTCTAGTCAGCCAATCCTTACCGATTAATGTTGATCAGTTGACAATATATTGAATCATCCCTTTTGTATTCTTTTATATGAGATTTAAATATGTGATCGCACTATTGTTGAGGACATAACATTCCTCAGCCATTTTAAACTGGTTGTAGCCAGCATACCCGTGTATGAATGATAGTAGGGCGTGCTCGGCGGTGTTGTCTACCAAGATGTTGTCTACCAAGATGTCAATATGTGGCAGAGGGAAGTCGTCTTTCGGACTTGCTTTGTTTAGATCCTCGAAGTCGACGCAAACCCGAATTATTCCGTCTTTCTTGGGTACAGGATCAATGTTGGCCACCCAGTCAGAGTATCTAGACAATTTGATGAATCCAGCTTTGAACTGCTTGCCTACCTCTTCTTTGATTTTCAGGGCCCATTCAGGGCATAACTTTTGTTTCACAGGTTTAGCTCCGGGTTTAATGGGTATCCTGTACTCTGCAATCTCCCTGTCGATTCCAGGTATGTCCTTGTAGGACCAAGCGAATACGTCCTTTTATTCGTGTAGGAGGTCGATGAACTGCCGTCTTTCCGAGGGTCGAGGGTGGTCCCTATCCTAAGTTCTTGAGGTGTATTATCGGTCCCTACGTTAATAGGTTCGGTCTCCTCTATGATGGGGGTCATATCTTCTCGTTTGTCAAGTTCTTTGGCTAGGTGAGGTGAGTTGTCACTCAAGTCAAATTCCTCATGTTCGTTCAGAATTGCATTATAGTTAAAATGAGACGAGTCATAAGCATACTTAGCGTTCACTAAGTTGACTTAAGCGAAAAGCTCGGATAGGACATACATCTCAAGGGTAGTCAAAGGCGACACAGCAGAGAAGGTGGCCCCAGGAACAAGCTCCAAGGAACAAGCTCCAGGTTGCTACCTTCCATGGGAGTGTGGATAACCTTAGTTGACTCAGCCTCTGAAGCAGCCACAAGTTTGTGATAAAACAGTGGAAGAGGGACCTTGAATAGGACATCAGGAGTGCTAAGAGCTAGGACAGACTCTAACTCAGACTCAGACTCAGACTCTCCTTCACTTTCCTCTTTGAACATAAGGCCTTCTCCAGTTGTGACCTTAACGATGCGGCCTTGGCGATCGGTCCATTTGACAGTTTTCCTCCAGTCTTGTGTAGCTTTCTCCGGGTCAGTATCAGAGCTTAAGGCGATGGGATCGAACTGGTTGTATTTTAGAGCAATGTTGATGATGTCCTCATATCCGAGGTGCTCGATGTTGTCCTTTCCGAAGAAGAGATTGACGGCCTGTCCATCGAGGCATGGGGTCGACTCAGATTTGGTCGACGCAGCTTTGGTGTTGTCGGGGATGAAGTAGCAGTTTTGAAAGACCTTTACACCCGGATGCTTGGCCCTGGCTACAGAGTCATAGATCGGCTCAGGAAAGCCGTTCTAGGGCTCAGATTCTCCCTTGGTGACGAATTATCCATTGAGAGTCAAATGGTATGGATGGAGGATGACTCCGTGCTTTCTGCGCTTTCGTATTAGGAGGTTCATCTCCTGGATGTCTTCATCAGTAGGTTCATAACCTAGCCCGAAGGGGATATTAGGGACCTTAGCCTGTTTCAAGGGAGGCAAGGTGCTCTTCAGTGGATTGAGGGGCAAGCCCGGGAAATATCCTTGGTGCATCAGAATGCAAGTGGTTGTGAGGTTGGAGAACGGGTCACAATCGAAGGATGCTGATTCATCAGTTAGGGCATTCACAACATGGAATCCCCACATTTCTATGTCGTCCTCCTCAATGACTTGAGAGGCTATTCCCTTCTTCATGATAGCCTTGATCGGGAGGCGGGAATCGTGATTGTTTTTCCGTCGAAAGGGACCCTGTTTTTCTGATGGAGGGTTCAGGTGACGGCCTTGACAGCGTGAATCCAGGGGCATCCTAGAAGCATGTCGAAAGAGGCGTCGATGTCAACCACCTGAAAACTGGCTTGTCTTTCCAAGGGTCCAGTTGCAATGGTCAAGGTGATAAGCCCCACAGCCTTACGACGAGTGCCGTCATAGGCGCGTACTCCTTGGTTAGTTGAGACCAAATTAGCTTCTTTGATACCCAGTTTGTGAGCTGTCTTGAGGGGAATGACATTAACCGCAGATCCGTCATCTACTAAAACCATAGGCACATTCTTTTTTAGGCACTATATGGTGATGTATAGGGCCAGGTTATGGTTAGCTCCGAATGGAGGGATATCTTCGTTAGAGAAGATGACCGGGTTGCTCAGGTTGGGGACATCTCTTGTCATATGTGCCACCATTTCTTCAGGAGAGGAGGTAGAGGGAACTGTCAACTTTCCCAAGGCTTGTAGCAAACCCTGCCGATGCTCGAAAGACGTAGCAATCAGTTGCCAAATTGAAATTTTGGCCTTTGCTTTTTGTAGTTGTTTAATGATCGAGTTTTCGGGAGCCTTGGGTTGAGTGTCCGCGTCCGGGACAACCTGGTCATTCGTTGTTGGAACGACTGTTGAATTGTTCGGGTTTTGGTAGGGGCGTTCGTACCGGGTAAGATGACCGATCTCTTTTTCTTGTTTGCCCTTTCCTGGAACCAGGTAGACATCCTCTACGTCGTCTCTTAAGATACCGTCGATTTCGGGATCTCGAGTGTACCTTGGAGGGGTATTCCTCGGTGGATAGTTTTTGTGAGGGAAGTTTTTGTATGGGTAATTTTTGTGGGGTCGATTATTGTGGGGTTGATTATAGTGGGTTGATTATGGTGGGGTGCGTGCCAGAATGGTCGTGGGAGCAATCCTTCCTGGTGAGGGTAGTTTTGGGTGTTTGGAAGACCCTCCCTCGGGCGCGGTATTGGTGTTGGTGGGTTGAAAATCAACCGGTCGTAGGCGTCTTAAGTCGGGTAATCCTTTCTGAGAGACTGACTATGGCCTCCTCAACTTGTTGGAACATGGTGAGCATGGTCGCGGCGCTGAATACGAATATCCTGTCTGGGGCATCCTTCTCCAAGGCATTCACTTCGTCATCAATTAGCAAGATGACATGTGAGCAATCCAAGGCTGGCTCGTCATCAGAGATGGCATGGATTCCCAAAGGGTTTGTTTTATTGTTTGGTTTTGTGGGTGGAGGTAAAGGTAGCTCTCCTTTCTCGATCATATCTTGAATGATGTGTTTTAGTTTAAAGTAGGCTTTCGTGTCATGCTCCTTTCCCTGGTGATACTAGCAATAGGAATTGGGATTCCAGAAATGGGTTTTCTTCGCATCGGATGGGTCCGGAGTGGGCCCAATTGGTTGTAGTTTCCCTTGGCCCATGAGTCTTTTTAAGGCACTGGCATAGGTTGACCCCAAGTTTCTGAATACCCTTTGAGGAGGCACAGTTTTCTATGTTGTTGGTTCGAGGAGATTGACCTCATCAATTTTGTTTGTTTGACCATAGGGGCGAGATCTGGTTGATGTAGATCCTTGATAGCCTCGACCAGTGGTTTTGGCCAGGACACCCGTACGGAGGATCTGTAGGTCCTGGAACGTTTTGATGTTTTGATATCTCAACAGGTTGGCATAAACCGGGCGGAGGTTGTTGACAAATTTCTCCACCAGAGTTGATTCACTCGGCTTACTGACCAATTGAGTGCTTACCCTCCTTAGGAATTATGTGAACTCTTCCTCATCATTCTGAGTCAGGACCTCAAGAGTGCAGGTATTGGCTTGGATTTCGACATTCTCCGCGTATTGTTTGGCAAATTCAACGGCGACTTCGTCCCAAGTAGTAAGGTTCTTGGGGTCGAGGGAATAGTACCATTGGCAGGGAATCGGTTTTAGGGATGATGGGAAGATCCGGGTGAAGAGCTCATGTTTGACCCCCTTGATGGCCATGTAATCTTTGAAGGCTCGAATGTGGTTGAGTGGGTCCTCCACTCCCTTGAACTTGGGTACATCAGTCAAGATAAAGTTGTCGGGTAGTTGATCCCCAACGGGTTCGAATCTTCGACTGTTCTCAAGGTGGATGTTGTTACCACGGGCTAGGGGTTGTTCCTCCAAAAGCTTGAGCCTTTTTGCAGTTTCAGTCAAAGGCGGAGTGTCGTGTTCTCCAGTTTCCTTGTTTTCCAGGGTGTCGATACGGGTCTCGACACGGTCTAGTGTAACCTTAAGAGCGGTGAGTAGGCTGGCTAGTTGAGTAGTCGTAACATCTCTGTTGTCATTCTTGTTGTTGGACGATGCTGAAGAAGGGGCCATGGCTCTGAGGTAGAAAAACGGCTCACATTAAATCTCAATCCGACACGGTTTATCGACTAAACACAGACAACACAAAGGACAGAAAAATAGATCAGACTCAATAGGACGAGGGCGACCGTCTGTAGTGCCTCGGTGCTGACTCGTTTTATAATGTGATGGTGTTGACCGAACTTTGACTCGCGTTCAAAGTAATGGCGTGATGCCGTTGAACGAGTCTCGAGGTGAGACGACTCATAAGTAAAGACCCGTAAGTACGCTTGCTTCGACTCGATAGACACGAGGCGGAATTGGAATGGTGGACTGAAGTTTTCAAAAATAGATATTTTCAAAGATTCATTTGTCGCTTTATGGACGGCTCCCGAAGAATATGGATCTTCAAAAGTCGGTTAGTTGAAAAGGTTGTCTTAAGTTTGTTTTCAAAAGACGGTTTAAGTTTGAGTCGGCACTGAAAACAATGTACTATTTCCAGAGACTGTTTTTGAAATTCAAAATTGTATGTTTTGAAAATCGGGTTTTGAAAGGTTTGAAAAGGTCCTGGGGACGGTGTATGGTCCCTAGGATTCAAAAATGTTTTGAGAAAGGGGTGTGTGCCTTTCTAGGGTTTTGAAAGAGCCATTGTGTCGGCGCGAGACGAGTTAAAATCCGTGTCTTGACGCGTCGATTATAACGGCGTAAAAAGGTGTTTTTGAAATGGTTGTGAAAACCAATTTTGAAAATCGTCATTACGACGGCCTAGAAAGGCGTGTTGAAATGGTTGTACAAAACCGGGTTTGAAAATCGTCATTACAATGGCCTAGAAAGGCGTGTTGAAATGGTTGTAGAAAAATGGGTTTGAAAATCGTCATTACGACGGCCTAGAAAGGCGTGTTGAAATGGTTGTAAAAAACCGGGTTTGAAAATCGTCATTACGACGACCTAGAAAGGCGTTTTAAAATGGCTGTAGAAAACTGTGTTTGAAAATCGTCATTACTACAGCCTATAAAGGCGTTTTTTTTTTTAAATACGACGGTCGGCGAAAGACCGAGGTTTGAAATGGTCATTATAACGGCACAAAAAGGTGTTTTTGAAATTTTGAAATAACACGGAAGGGCTTATGATCACATAACACATAAGCACTCGCAGTTTCATTATATTATGCATAATGCTGATACGGGTTTTGCCTTAAAAGGGTGGGTTACACACCAAGTGATCAAACCCCGATTTTCGAGAGGGATACCAATCCAAACAAAATGTGTAAGGAGGGTGCCCTGGCCTCGGGCTCGAAGGAAATGAAAGCCCTTTGACGAAATAGAAATGTGTAACGTCAACGATATGCTTGACTCAATCGGGATTCGAAACGCGAGGATGAGAAAACTCACGCCGACGAGACGAGCCAATTGGTCGAAAAGAGGTAGGTATTGGGACAGGACAAGGAACCCGACTATGACCGTAATATCAATTAATGCATTACAACCAAGATCTCGTTCAAGTCTCACTATCTAGGGATCACAAAGACACAAACGTGTCCTAGTTTTCCCCAGCGGAGTCGCCAATCTGTGGATATAGCCAGCTCCAATGCCCAGCCGATCTATGGACATGCAGCGGTCTTTTGAAAGCCACGCTCGGCGGCGTAAAAATGCTTTCGACCTGATCGTTTTAGATCAGTCGGTTTCGTCTCAGCAAGGGTCTCGAAATGATGCAAGAGATGTTCGGAGTCACCACCAAGCATTTGTGGGATGCTTGGAACCCGTTCGAATCCACTTTATACCTAGGTCAACCAAGGCAAAAAACGGTTTTTGACATAGGTACTAAAGATAAGGAATCGTCCCTCTTTAGCATCCTATCTCTAGAATGACTCTCGTACGTCCTGGATAAAGTCGTCCACTATCCAAACTTTTTGAATAAGAGCTGAAGGTACGTATTAGGAAGCCCTTTAATCGGACACCCAATCTTGCCCGCGGTATAGGCCTCTACTGATCAATCTTGGTTGGTTAAATGCCGAAGTTGATAAAACGGGTAAATGCATGAATGCGCATCCATAAGTTTGAACCTAACATGTGAGCTTTCTATGTCAGTTGTTTTATCCAAATATCAAGTATTTGATGTCAATTTGGATTTAATATTGATTTGCATGCAAGACGGAAATTAAACATCCATTTACCGAGTTAGGTTTATGGTGCATAACGTGATCCATTTGTCTTAGTAAGGCGTTTTGCAAATGCAATGTAAAATGGGCAGATTCGTCATCTGCTCCGTCTTGTATTCGGGTTAACCGAAGTCGGGATCGTCCTAGACAAGTGGTGGAAGGAAACAGAGTCTGCATCAGGCAGGCTATATAGGCGCGAGCCATCAGGTGATGCAAAACAGGCCTGTCCTAGTTTGAAAATGGGAAAATCATTAGCCTGTTTAGGCGCGGGTCAACGGACGGTTGAAGTGACATCTTCTGACCATTAAAAGAATGGTTTGAAAAGAGGATGTTTGAACCCATATTGGTTTGAAAAGGTCGTTTAGACCGATTTTGTGTTGATGTGAAGAATGAGACTTGAATAATTATCATTATTTTGATAATATTCGATGTCGGGTTCGGTTTTACAAGCTTGACATTAATAGTTTTGAAAATGATTATGAACTAATTGTTTTAAGTTCATTTGTTTGTGATTAGTCAATGTTTATCATCGTACTCGGGTTAAAACCCGATATGGTATGTAGAACCGAGGATGATTTTGTATTTATGGCTAATGCATTTGTTTTGAAAATGTAAAGAAATGAAATAAAAGGTTTTAAAATACCTTTTATTATTATTTAACCAAATATTATCACCGAAACACGAATTAAACTGTCATGGTATTAGGAACCAAGGGTGAAAAATATATTTTATGGTTAAAAGTTTATCATGAAAGAAATGATTTGAAATATTTGTGAAGAGTTAGGAACGATAAAAACCTAAGAGGGGGAGGGGGTGAATTAGGTGTACCTTTTAAAAAATTTATCCTTAACTTAGTTAATTGATTAACTTAAGTAATGAATATTGAAGAACAAGACTTGAGAAACTTAATTGAATGTAAGTTCACAAGAAGGTACAATAGTTTTATGTCACAGTATAGGTGACTGTGACACAAAACTTGACTAGGTACAAGCGAGAAATAGCAAAGTAAAAGAACGTAAAATTAAGTGAACAAACAAACGACATTTTTAAAATTGGTTCAGCCTCTACTCCGAGGCCTACGTCCAACCGTTATTTTATTGCTTGTTTAGAAATTTACTCAAACTTACTAAACCCCATTCAATGAAAATAACTCGCCAACCTACTCCGGTTGCACTTAAACTTAAAGCTACTCTGCTTCAAGAGTTTATGGTTTCTATCTCAAGGTGTTACAGAATCTTGAATCTCAAGAGTTCACTAAATGAACATGGAGATAACAATTAAGATCTAACACGAGAATCATGGAACAAACTCATTATGTCACAATACAGCGAACTGATGCTTGGAGGTTTACAGCTTTTTCGAAAACAAATGAAGACTTTAAAAATATGAAAAATGTTTTGCAAACACTTGAAGAACAAAGCTTTAAATGCACAAATGATTTGGAATGTTTGACAATAAATGCTTTGGAAAGTCTTAAGAAATAAATGAGACTAAGACACTCTATTTATAGTGGATTTGATCTCAAGTAAGTACAAAATAGGGAAATTAATTCCAATATAAAAATAGTAGCTTTGAGTGATGGTAAGTGTTAGACTATAGGCTTGGGGCTTAAGTTATTGAAGAAATCAGAAAACTTAAGCTAATACACTCAACATGTGACTTTTTTCAAAAATGGCAAAAAACTTTTCTAGCTTTAAAAGTTTGACAAGTCCAACTTACCATTTATGTAAAAGGTGTTTGCACAAATCTAGAGGTTTATTCAAGTGGATTTGTGACTCAAAAATTTCAGATTGTTTTCAAGCTTTTGAAGATTCAAATGTTTAAGGTTTGAAATTTGCAAAGTTTTAACACTTAAAACGTTTCGTTAAAAACGTCCTCCATACGGTAGTATCAGAAACCACAGTACAACTTATTGTTGCATGGTCTTGCCATAACTTGACTTGAATGAGAATGTTACACTTACTCTTACATTTTTCGACTAAGGCTAGGAAAATATCATTGTCTTGACTTTCTTGATCATTTTGAGTCAGTGTTGAAAGTCCATTTGGTTGCTTCCATCACTAGTCATTTTCAACTAAGAGCAAACAATCAAATAACAAGGGGACTTGGCATCATCAACTCAATGTGTTCTAACAAATTCCCCCTTTGATGATGACAAGTCCAAACATGTGTGATATTCCCCCTTAGCCCATGGTTAGTCGGTCTTTGGTCATTTCAACATATGCATAATTTATAAACATGATCAAGGTATTCTAAGGGTGCAACATGTTTGGCCAAAGTAAAACATCTAATCATGGTAGCTAAGACATAAGTATGGTGAACGTTAGCCTAAGAGTTAAAAGATCATACATAAGCATAGTTTGAACTACTTCCCCCTCTTGACATCATCAAGGGAGGATAAAACATGTTCAAGTTTAGCCACATGATTTCAAACACTCACAAATTGTTCAAGCAAGATAAAAAACAAACATCCAAAAGTGCATAAGAGTTTTAAAGACAAAGAGCCAAAGGTTGATAAGAGATAAACGGGGTAGGAAGGCAATAGCTTAAGCCGTGAATTATGGCTTCTTATCATCAAGACGTTCAAATAGATCCTCGTTCATGGTATGAAGATCAGCCACCTCATCCCGTACCTTGGCATTTTCCTTGACCAAATGATTAACAAGTCCCATGAGTTGATCCAACTTTGCAAGCACCATCCCTAATTCAACAGTAGAACCCATCGTAGCACCACTTCTGAACTGATTTTTCCGCTCCAATTTCCCATCCATTATTTCCATATTCATCCGAGATAGAAGACCCGGTGTCATTTCATCACTCAACTTCTGAATTGCGGGACTTCCCTTTAAAACCAACCTCTCTTTCACAAATATGATGGATAGCCACATACCATAAGGCACTACAACATTCTTGTCGAAATTACCGCTTTGAAATTCAGTAGACATCTCATGAATGCGATGAAACATAAGATGGGGAAGGTTTATGGGTTTGTGTTTGATGATATGGTGGATGAGAAGCATGTCAATGAGGGAGCATCTCCCTCGGCTATTGTTGCTAGGGACGAGGTTGCGGAAATCAAGGTTAAAGATAAACCTAACGGGTGCGGATAATTCGAGGGCATAGATGTTAGTTGGGTCAATGTCATCATGAGGTCGAAGAACCTTCATGACTTGGGTAGATGTTACCTCGTTAATTTCTCCCTAATCACGTTTGGGAAAGGAGGCAAGCCCGACATCACACACATCAATATGGGCAGCAAGTTGGTCAATTGTTAAGAGAAATGGTTTTTGATTTATGTAAGCTGAGAGGGTTCCAGATGCAACATCTACCTTGACTGTTGCATAGAATTGAATGACCTCGGACAAGTACATGGGACTATACTTGTCCAACAGATTCACCCAACCCTGTGCATACATTGCTTCCTTGAAATATTTGAAGGCAAGAGCAGTATCATACCAAGACTTTTTGTATCTCCTTCCACTGTGAAAGCAACAGATCAGCATACCGTGGTATAGCTTGAGTACCTCCTCCGGAAGATCAAGTGAATTGAGATGGTTGAGGACATCATTCTTGAATGATTCTCCAAAAGGAGCAACAACTAAATCCATGCATGTATTGAGCGGAACCTTCTCCTCAATAATCTCATCCTCATTTACACTTGGCAAATCCTGATGATAATGAGGCCATTTGGGTGCCTTGGTCTTTGAACCGGATCCCCTTTTCCTTTGAGTTACTTTGGGTTTTGGTGGGGATGCTTCCGGTGTTACATCATCTTCATCACCAAAGATCTCGACCATCTTCATCTTAGACCAGTTTCTAGAGGCCGGTTTTGAGAACAATGGGTAAGCATCGAACACTTGCTCGGTATCTCCTAGATCCTCAAGATCAACAATTTCTTCAACATGCACCGTCTTTGTTGAATCAATTTTTGGGGGTTCATCAATTTTCATGGCATTAGGACCGATTTCTTCTTCAACAGTAGGAGCCTTTGTTGCATCCATCTCTCTCGGCACATTTTCCTCCACTTTTTCATTTACCAAGTCTTTCAAGAGTACATCATCATCATTCCTTTCCTTGTTAACTTCAACTTCAATACTCTTCTTCTTCTCACCCTCATTAACTTCAGCACTTTGCTCCCTCTTTTCTTTCGAATCTTTCTTTCTTTCTTTTGTTTCTTTCTTATTTTCTTTTGATTTTTTCTGACTTTCTTTTGAATCTCCCTCATTTTCTTTTGATTTTTCTTCATCTCCCTCCAATTTTTCCTCACTTTGTTTTGATTTTTCTTCATCTCCCTATGATATTTCCTCACTTTCTTTTTATTTTTCTTCTTCAAGTTCCCCCTCTTTCTTTTCACTTGAGTGACCCTCTTTTTCACCCGACTTCACAGCTTCATTCTCCTTTTTAATTTTTTCATCTTTTTCTGTTCCCTTAGAACCAATTTCTTCCTCATCGGTGTCAAAGTCCACCTCGCCATCCAAGTGGAGCGAGATTGGCGGTCTCCTACCACGACCTCCTCTGCCCCGACCACCACCTCTTTTGGCAGTTATTTTCTTTCGTGCCATAGTGGCCTTGGCAGTAGCAGGGATAGCATCATCGGTTTTGGCAGCGGATTTGGGAGGCATTTTCTTTTTAGCAATGTATTTTGGATTAAAGGTGTTTCTGAGTTGGAGAACTTCCTTTGAAAATTTTGGTTTTGAAGACATTTGAATTATTGGCAAAGGAAGGGGTTTTGACGGTTTGGGAGTTCGAGAAAGGTAAGGGGAGGTTTTTGTTTAGTGGATAATAGGGAGTTTAATGTGGGTATATGGGAGATAATTTGTGGAGTCGGTGTGGTTAACTCGGGGAGAGTAATGGTAATGGGCGGTTGAGTGTTGAGAGGTTAAATCTAGGATTGTAGGCTTTGTTTTTTATTTGACATAAAGTAGTTTTGTAAGCTCAATGCAATAATTAACTCTAATGCACAAAGACATTGTTGATTTATTTTGTTCGATACTTTGCATGCATTTAAGCAAGTTAGCCAAATTTATTTACATGTAAATCCAACCTCTAATCAATCATTGGAGAAAATAATTTCATTTAGCTACATGTCACCTAGTAAACCAATTTCCGACCGAAGCCTTACGAATTGTTCCCTTTCTAACGGTTTATAAAAATGTCCGCAATTTGATTTTCCGTTTTACAAAAGCTTAGACATATATTACCCTTTTCAACTTGATCACGTAAAAAATGATGTCTTATGTCGATGTGTTTAGTGCGTGAATGTTGTATAGAATTCTTTGATATGTTGATTGCAATAGTATTGTCACAAAATATGGGAGTAGTCTCGAAAATAAAGCCATAATCATGCAATTGTTGACGTATCCAAAGAATTTGTGCACAACAAAGAGCGGTACTCACATATTCACTTTCGGCCGTGGATAATGCAACAGTGTTTTGCTTCTTAGAAGCCCATGAGATGAGACACGGTCCTAGGAATGTAGCAATGCCCGAAGTGCTTTTCCTATCCAATGTGTCACCGGCATAATCCGCATCCGAAAATCCTACAAGATCAAGTTCGTAGTGAGTTGGGTTCCAAAGATATAGCCCTTGTGTTCCAATCAAATACCTAAAAATCCGTTTGACGGCTTTGAAATGTGATTCCTTAGGATTTGCTTGGAAATGGGCACAAACACACACACTAAATTGTATGCCGGGTCGACTAGCGGTTAAGTAAAGTAAGGAACCGATCATACCTCGATATACCTTTTCACTAATGCTCTTACCATTTTCGTCCTTATCAAGCTTGATTTTAGGCACCATTGGTGTAGGCATAGGATTATAATTAGTCAACCCAAACTTACTTAGCATTTCTTTTAAGTACTTTTGTTGATGAATCATTGTTCCATTCTCATTTTGTTTGATTTGAAGACCAAGAAAAAATCCAAGTTCTCCCATCATACTCATTTCAAATTCGGAAGTCATTAAATCAGAAAAGTACTTATAAAGAACATTGTTAGTTGCTCCAAAAATAATGTCATCGACATATACTTGCACAAGCAACAGTTCATCTCCTTATGACTTGATAAACAACGTTTTATCCATGGACCCACGTATGAAACCATTTTCCAACAGAAACTTTGAAAGCCTATCATACCAGGCCCTAGGGGCCTGTTTTAAACCATAAAGTGCTTTATCAAGTTTAAAAACGTGGTTGGGAAACTCGTTGTTTACAAAGCCTGGAGGTTGTTCAACAAATACTTCTTCATCAAGGTATCCATTTAAAAATGTGGTTTTGACATCCATTTGAAAAAGATTTATACCTTGATAAGATGAAAACGCTACAAGCATTCGTATGGCTTCAAGCCTAGCTACCGGTGCAAAGGTTTCATCATAATCAATTCCTTCTTGTTGGTTAAAACCTTGCACCACTAGTCTAGCTTTATTCCTTACGATTTCTCCAACATCATCTAGCGTGTTGCGAAAGACCTACCGTGTACCAATTATAGTACATTGTGTGGGCCTAGGGACAATATGCCATACCTTGTTTCTTTCGAATTGTTCCAATTTTTCTTACATTGCTATCACCCAACATTCATCAGTCAGGGCTACTGTGACATGGTCTGGTTCAATTTGTGAGAGGAAAGCATTGTGTGCACAGAAATTTTTGAGCGATGATCTGGTTTTTATTCCAGAGGTTAGGTCACTGGTTAGGTTTCATAGAGGATGTGAGCTTTGGTGCTTCCATTTTTTGGGAATAAGTGAGTTAGAGGATTCAGTTTGTTTGTCTGTAACAGTGGAGGGGACTGTTGCATGAGGATTGTTTGAAGGAGGTGATTTTGGTTCGTTTATAATTTGATTTGGCTGTTCTTCACCATCCTTGTTCCTCCTAGATGAGCTAGCATCATCTTGTATAGGAGGACGATTAGTTCCCCCTGAATTTTGGACATCTTCCTCAAGCAACAGTGGCTCCAACTGTTGCTCAGCCTCTTCCACCACTTGATCCATATCATGTCGTGTCATACCAATCTCAAAATCATCATCATATTCATCATCCTGATCATCAACTTGTGTGTTTGACACAAAAAGACTAAATTCGTCAAATATTACATGAACACTTTGTTCCATTTTCATAGTCCTTTTGTTATAAACTTTATAGGCTTTACTATGATCGGAATAACCAACAAAAACTCCTTCACCACTACGAGCATAAAATTTGCCAAGGTTGTCTTTTCCATTATTGTGCACAAAGCATTTACTACCTAAGCATTTTAAATGTGAGAGATTAGGTTTTCTTCCTCGTAGTAGTTCATAGGGACTTTTCTCAATGATTTTTCTAATCATGACAAGGTTGTAAATATAACAAGATGTGTTTACGGCTTCGGCCCAAAAATTCTTAGGAACTTTAGAGCTTATGAGCATGGTCCTAGCCAGATTTTCAAGAGTTCGATTTATTCGTTCCACAACGCCATTTTTGTTGTGGGGTTCTTGCGGCCGAAAAGTTATGACCAACACCATTGTCATTACAATAAGACTTAAATGACAAGTTCTCAAATTTCGTTCCATGGTCGGATCTCAATGAGACAAGTTTATAACCAAATTTGTTTTGAACCTTTTTGAACCAAATTAAAAACTCATCAAATGTTTGATCCTTAGAACTTAAAAAGAGAAGCTAAACAAATCTTGTGAAGTCATCTACAATGACACCAATATAACGACTTCCACCTCTACTCACAAGACGCATGGGACCACATAGATCAATATGAATGAGTTCAAGAGGTAAGGAAGTGCTAACAACCTTTTTGGATTTAAAAGAGCATTTAACTTGTTTTCCTTTAACATAATCATCACAAAGTGTTTTAAATTCAAACTTAATGTTAGGAATGTCGTCAACTAGATCAAGTCTCGTGAGGGTGTTAAGTGTCTTAGCATTTACATGACCAAGTCGTTTCTGCCAAAGCCTAGGGTCGTTCTTTTGAACACTCATGCATGATAGTGATTGACCCGATAATGAGTATAAATTAGTTATGTAGACATCTTTGACACATTTATCTTTAAGTATGAGTTCTCTATTTTTTCCATTGATGATTCTGCTATCACTAGCAAGAAATTCAACAATATTACCTCAATCACATAGTTGTGAAATGCTCAAGAGATTGTGTTTCAAACCTTTGGCAAGCAACACTTTGTCCACACACAATGACTTTGACTTACCAACCTTTCCAATGCCAATGATTTCACCCTTTTTGTTGTCGCCAAAAGTCACCATGCCACCATCGTAGGCTTCTAGCGAGAGGAATTGGCTTTCATCTCCCGTCATGTGACGAGAGCATCCAGTGTCTAAGTACCAATTGCTGCTGCCCCTCACTAATGCCTATAAGAAATCAAACATTTAGTTTCGGAACCCAAAAGTTTGGGTTTCTTCTTGACAACGACTTTCTTGACATCCTCTTTCTTGATCCAAACTTGTTTAGCATTTTTAGTGTTTCATTCTAAGTCACGGACTCTTTTTTCACAACCATTAAACTCGTGACCTGTTTTGCCACAATAGTTACAAATGATGTACTCAGGAAGACCGACATACTTTCTTCTTCGTAAGTCAGTTTTGCTTGGATCTTGGTTTCGAGTGCAACAGTGTGTGCTACTGTTGCATTTAAAACCAAGTCCAGCTTTCTTTGAAAAAATTTCATATTCTTGTGATTGTTTTAAGAGAAACTCCAAAACATTCTGACTTCCTTCCCATTTTAAGTAAAACATCTTAGCCTCATCTTGCTCTTTAGTCAATGTTTTGATTTTAGCAAGATGATTAAGATTCAATTTACCGAAATTGTCGAAAGCTTGTTTTGCAAGTCTTGCTTCATCACTAGTAACAACCCAATTTGTTCCAATTGTTTGTTATACCTTTGACACAATGTGAGGTCAGATAGAAGAGACTCACATTCTTTAGTCAAGGAAGACACTAATTTAGTGAGAGCATCTATTTCTTTTCTTGATTCGGATGCCACAGTAGAGACCTCTGTAGCATGAGTCTGTTCAGCCTTTTTCAAATTCTCAATTTGAGCAAGAAGGTCATCATTTGATTTTGGACTCGATCTAAGGCACTTTTGACATGACTAGACTCATCATTCAACATTTTAGCAATCTTAACAAGATCATCTTTTTCATTATTACGAGTAGCAAAGTCAATCAAAAGTTCATCACGTTCTTTACTTAGTGACGACACATTTCCTTTGTTAGAACTGGATGCAACAGTGCAGGGATCTGTTGCACCAGTTCCATCGACCTTGTTGGCTAAAAACAAATTTTGTTTTTGAAGCTTTTTGATTTCTTTTTCAAGACTCAACATGGAAATAGGTTGATCATTCTCATTTAAACTTTCTTTTAAGATAACATTTTCCTCAGCTATGTCCTCAATTTCAATTTGCATAGCTTCCAACTTATTAGTTTGGACACGACATTTATCAATAAATTGATCTAGGAGGAGATAAATTTTGTCTTTAGAGAAGGATCGAACATTTTTTTTTGAGCTTAATTACCTCATGGTCTGAATCTGAGTCTGAATCTGCGGAGTGAGCCATATTACATTTGATGTCTTCTTTCTTTGAGGATTTAGACTTACCTTTTGAGGAACTAGACGAGATGCAAAATTTGGCGTCTAATTCATCCTCAAGGACATCGTCCTCTTCAGAATCAGACATGCCCCAAATAGCAGTCATTACCTTGTTTTTGTACTCACGTTTAGCGGAATCACGTTTTTCTTTAGATTTGATATCGTTCCACTTTGGGCATTCTTTGATTTGGTGACCTTTGTCACCACATTTAAAGCAACCAACAGTGGAATTAGACCTTCTCTTAGGAAAACGACGTTTGCAAAAATTATTGTTATACCTTTGAGAGTTTCGACCATTTATCATGCCAACAATGTTTTTAGTGAACATTGCAAACTCATCATCTTCATTCTCCTGATCACTTGAGAGAGCATTAAGAGCGAGTCCTTTCCCTTTAGAGCTTTCACTAGAACGTTTCATGAGAGTTAACTCATGGGTCATAAGTGAGCCCATAAGTTCATCAAGGGTGAGTAATGAAAGGTCCTTAGCTTCCTCAATAGCCGTAACCTTCGTTTGCCACTTTTCAGCATTAGTCACTTCGATTTTGAGGGGACCCTTTTGAATGATTAACCAACATTCATAGTCTGCACTTTTGACGTAGTGCTCCATGCGATGTTTCCACCAGGCATAGTTTTCTCCCTTGAAAATGGGATACTTGGTGTGTTTTGAATCATCCATAACTATAGGATCAACTCTTTGGATTTAACCAATATCAAGAGCACGAGGCTCTAATACCAATTGAAGAGATAAGAACGATAAACACCTAAGTGGGGGAGGGGGTGAATTAGGTGTACCTTTTAAAAATTTTATCCTTAACTTAGTTAATTGATTAACTTAAGTAAAGAATATGGAAGAACAAGACTTGAGAAACTTAATTGAATGTAAGTTCACAAGAAGGTATAACAGTTTTATGTCACAGTATAGGTGATTGTGACACAAAACTTGACTAGGTACAAGCGAGAAATAGCAAAGTGAAAGAATGTAAAAGTAAATGAACAAACAAACGACATTTTAAAAATTGGTTCAGCCTCTACTCCGACGCCTACGTCCAACCGTTATTTTATTGCTTGTTTAGAAATTTACTCAAACTTACTAAACCCCTTACAATGAAAATAACTCGCTAACCTACTCCGGTTGCACTCAAACTTAAAGCTACTCCGCTTCAAGAGTTTACGGGTTCTATCTCAAGGTGTTACAGAATCTTGAATCTCAAGATTTCACTAAATGAACATGGAGATCACAATTAAGATCTAACACGAGAATCATGGAACAAACTCATTATATCACAGTACAGCGAACTGATGCTTGGAGGTTTACAACTTTTTCGAAAACAAATGAAGACTTTAAAAATCTGAAAAATGTTTTGCAAACACTTGAAGAACAAAGCTTTAAATGCACAAATGATTTGCAATGTTTGACAATAAATGCTTTGGAAAGTCCTTAAGAAATAAATGAGACTAAGACACTCTATATATAGTGGATTTGATCTCAAATAAGTACAACTTAGGGAAATTAAATCCAATATAAAAATAGTAGCTTTGAGTGATGGTAAGTGTTAGACTATAGGCTTAGGGCTTAAGTTATTGAAGAACTCAGAAAACTTAAGCTAATACACTCAACATGTGACCTTTTTCAAAAATGGCAAAAAACATTTATAGCTTTAAAAGTTTGACAAGTCCAACTTACCATTTATGTAAAAGGTGTTTGCACAAATCTAGAGGTTTATTCAAGTGGATTTGTGACTCAAAAAATTCTGATTGTTTTAAAGCTTTTGAAGATTCAAATGTTTATGGGTTGAAATTTGCAAAGTTTTAACACTTAAAACATTTCGTTAAAAACGTCCTCCATACGGTAGTATCAGAAACCATAGTACAACGTTCTGTTGCATGGTTTTGCCATAATTTGACTTGAATGAGAATGTTACACTTACTCTTACATTTTTCGACTAAGGCTAGGAAAATATCATTGTCTTGACTTTCTTGATTATCTTGATCATCTTGAGTCAGTGTTGAAAGTCCATTTGGTTGCTTCCATCACTAGTCATTTTTAACTAAGAGCAAACAATCAAATAACAAGGGGACTTGGCATCATCAACTCAATGTGTTCTAATAATTTGAAATGGTAAAAAACCGATTACAAATAAGAAATTAATTAAAGGGGAAGATGAAACCAAGCACGGCTGGATTAAGGCTTGAGAGGGGCTTTAGGCGCGAGCTCTGCTGCTATACAAGCAGCCTCTGTCTCCGGCCAAAATCCGGTTTTGACTCATTTATCCCATATTTGAATCATGTTATGCATGTTTTAGCATGTTATTGTCATAAAACAGATGAGAAACATGATAGAAGAGGATTTTTACACCCTCAAACTTACATGCTAGGCTTGAGACGAGAAATCGACGAAAGTGTATCAACTTGTTTGGTCGGAAAACCCGGTTTGAAAACCGTTTTCGCAATGTAAAAGAGTGTTTTAAGTTTAGTGATGGTGTAGTTGGTCGAGATGGTTGGTCAAGTGATTTATTGCACGATGATGGTACCAAACAATGTGTAAGGCTTGTGTTTTCGATCGGTAGCTCGAAAACACGTGTCGGTTTGTGACTTGAGAAGTCGAGTCTAGAATTTTAAGGGGGAATTGAGGGGGCGGACACTCACGTAAGGTGTTATGGTGTGTGAAGGTTGGTATTTATAGAGAAATGGGTGGTTGTGTGCGTTTTGAGCGACGTGGCCGCATGGGTTATTCGAAGAGGCGTGGGCCAATTCGCGGGTCTTCGAGGTGTCTTGTCACTATCACGCAACTGAAATCATGATTTGTTCTATCCTATTTTTTGGATGACATGATTTGTACTTGACCATGAAGTATTCCGGGAATACTTATGGAATTCTTGAAAAGTTTTGTTTTTTTTGTCTGACTCGGTTTGACTCGTTGTTGGAGTCGGGATTTGAATTTTGAGTCGATTTTTGGTCCGGTGTCGGTTTTGACTCTAGTTAGTGTCATTGTGACCCCCTCATCATATATTAACCACTCCAGGTACTTTTGAAAAGTTTTTAAATGTTTTGTTTTCGAAATCGTTTTAAGTTTTACGACGTATAGTTGTACAAAACTGTCGATTAAATGCTGCGATTTCTAAGCATGTTGTAGTCCGATAATCATCAGGTGTTTGTTGGACACTTGACAGATACTGGGTATCTATAATATGAACAATTATATCATGCAAGAAGTCTATCAACGGGCTACAACATACATGCAAATTATGGCTTTAAAACTCATCATATTCAAATACGCAATGCTCATACAAATAAATGCATTTCACATGAAACAATCCTCTACTCATATCACATGTACCTCACTCAAGTAAACATTTCCATTCCATCATTTAAACTATCACATTTTATCATACGCCAATGAAAGGTTATGTCAAGCAAGAAATATATTAACACATACAAAACCACTGTAATACTACGGTTTTCTGTACTGTTGGTTACTCTATCGAGCAAGGCTTACTCTGTCGAGTAAGTTAGTTTTGGTTACGAAACAGTTTACTGTCTGATAGGTACTCGATCGAGTAGGAGGCACTCGATCGAGTAAGTCACTTACTCGATCCAGTAAGTCGGTTTTACGGGATTACTTTGCTGCGTCTTGTTAGCAATGCGAGAAATATATATAAACACCTTTTATCAGTTCTTTTCACTTTTTACCCTATTCTAAACTTCAAAAAGATAAAAACAAGTTACGTTGCTTCTCTCTTTCGCATTTCTATCGAATCCTAAGGCTTGTGACGTCGAAATCCAGAGTTCTTTACGCCGTTGAGACCGTTGCGTTGTGGGTAAGATCCTAGTATAGTTTTTATGTTGTTTCATTGATTTTGGTTGAAACCACAATTGGGTAGATTGGGGGTTTGGTGTGTATTATTGGTTTAGATGATGATTGTATGATTGTGTGATTGATAGGAGGTGATTTCGTAGAGGAACGTTTCTGATTAGCTGATTGTGACGATATTGGTGATTGCTTTTCCAGGTAGGATTTCCTACTCAGTTATTGGTTATATGTGTATTGGATAATTCGTTGATTGTTGATGGTTGATTATTGTTACTGATATATATCGTATTGAATTGGTAATTGTTGATGTAGTAGTTGGTTGGTTGTTGTTTGTCTATGGTTCGCGAGGTGCGCCCTCGGCTGAGTAGAGTTACTTGCGGGAGTGGCTTCACGCCCTTGATTCGCCCCTTGTGGAACCCGCCATAATAGGGGATGTGCACATGAAGGAACATGGGTTTGCGCTCGGTATTGATGAGCGGGCCTTAGGTGGGAACGGCGGTGGTCCCCCCACTGACGGTGTGGATTACTGGTTGCGGCCGTAATCTGGTAGGACTAGACCTTCAGGCTAGTTAGGTGGTTGGTGATCTGACGGTGTTGGAGGATTTTATGTATTGTTGATATTGCTTTATCTTATATTGTGTAATCAGTAACTGGCCCCGCTTAATTGTTTTAAAAATTCTGGTAATCCATTCGGGGATGGTGAGCAGTTATTGAGCAGGTATGTGATGGATGCATGAGGGATAGCTGGGATTGATTCACCACCAGTCACTTAGAGTTTTTCGCAATGTTGTCGAACTTTATATTTCATTTAATTGATTTTGGCATTTAGAACAGTTGTATTTCTTTTGACAATTTTGGTTTTGGACATGTATCGCTATAACTTATTTAATAAAGTACGTTCTTTTATGGTCCTTTTAATATACATTGCCTCGGGTAACCGAGATGGTATCCCTTCCATGCATTAGGTGGTCTTGGTAAGGCACCTTGGTGTATGGGGGTATTACAAGGTGGTATCAGAGCGACGATTTTGAAACTTGTAACTAATGAAGCTAATGAATCTAGGGAGTCAAACTAAAATGAACCTGGGTAGGAGTTTTTAGGAGCTAATGCAAAGACTTGGGAGACGTCCTAAAGTCGCGAACTCGCCCTACAACTTTAAACCGGTCACTATGGAGTGTCATGGGATTGCTATATATTTACTGATGTTTAATTGCATATGTTAGATTAGTATGTTGTATGGAAATGTTGGATGAATGATTGTGGTGGAATAGAGGATGTGGTGGAAAAGGTGAAGTAGATCATATGGTAGTATGTTGTGGATAATAATGTCGCATGATGGATGATTTATAATGTGGCATAATAGTAACATGTGAATAGGATGTTTGCGTTTGTTGTATACGTATATACATATTTTGTTGTTGCGAAAGTTATTAAATTAAGGCATGCGGGTAGTTATAGAAGTCGGCATGACTCGATCGAATGGGGAATACTCGATCGAGTAGGGTGGACTCGATCAAGTAGGCACAGCTCAATCGAGTGGGTTTATGGCAAATTTGAACAGTCGCTGCTGTTTTGTGCAACTCGATCGAGTAGGAGGAGTACTCGATCGAGTGCGTTTTTGTGTACATTCTAGTCAGGTTCTGGAGTTGAGGTACTCGATCGAGTAAGTGGGCTACTCGATCGAGTGACCACTACTTGATTGAGTGGGTATAGTTACTCGATGCTTTGAGCCGTAGGCTATGTGCTTACTTTTTTATCTCCTCTTATAGCTCAAAGATATGCCGCCAAAGAGATCTACTATATATGCTAGGGCACAAGAAATGAGTGTGGATGATATAGCCAAGATGCTTGAGCATCAAGACGCGCTTACCGAGGCCCTAAAGAGATTTGGGAAAGACAGAGATTCCGGGGTAGACTTTGCCAACATGAGCACTACGATATCCCGCTTCAACTCAAAGGAATACATGGGTACTGGTGTGCCAAATTTGCTCAACAATTGGCATAGGGAGATGGAGAACATCTTGGGAGTGGTTCATTGTCTCGAGGACTTCAAAGTGGAACAAGTTGCGTTCTACTTAAGAGATGATGCGGGAGAGTGGTAGGACAAGGGAAGGGAGAGTGCCCTAGATCTTTATCTGAAGCAGGGTAAGTCAGCTATACCACGGGTTGAGTTTAAGAGATTTATGCGCCGGGAGTGTTCTAGAGCAAGTTCGTAGTAAGCTGAGGGAGGAGTTTGATTATTTCAAGATGACTTAGGATATGACTGTGGCTGAGTATTACCACAATTTTAATGAGAAATCCAGATATGCAGAGGACATGGGGCAGAGTCAGGAGAACTTGGCACTGAGGTTTGAGAAGGGGTTGACCTATTAGATAATGGAGAAGTTACCAGTTGGGGTCCTTATAGATGTTAAGGAAGTTTATGAGATAGCAGGTAGAGTTGAGAGATTGGTCGAGATGGCTAAAGAGAACAACGAAAGCGGTCCTAAAAAGAGAAAGGCTGAGAGTGAGGATGGTGGTCAGTCAAGTTATAAAAGGGCTAATCTTAACCAGGCGAGGGCTTACTCATCGGGGTCGGGTTTTAGTGGTGGAGCTTCTTATGGGCGTGGTCGTGGTGGTAGCAGTAGCAGTTGGAGTATCTCTTTTTTCAACTGTGGCGGTATGGGCCACAAGAGGCATGAGTGTACTAGTGTCGGGGGGAAAGGTTTTTAGAGGCCATCGCAAGGAAGCTTTTCGCAGGGTCCGACTCAGAGTTATGCTAGCAACCGACCGGCTGGGTCATGGAATAATCAAGGAGGGCATGGTAACAAAAACGGTGGATCCAACCGCAATGGCGGTAATGCTTATCAGAAACCGGCGGCTAACAACAATCAGGGGTCAGCTAGCAAGCCATCTACTTCAGCTAGTACAGTTCAGGGAGGTGGACAAAAGACCAGTGGCAAGTTATTCATGATGGACAAGAAATATGGTGAGGATGGTGCACACGTGATCACTGGTACCTTTCTTGTTAATGATGTTTCTACCTTTGTTTTGTTTGATTCGGAGGCATCACACTATTTTGTTTCATCGGGTCATGCTAAGCTTTTGGGTTTGAGAGAGTTTAATTCTGTAAAAGATGAGGTTTGTATACTGTCAGGTGAGTTAGTGTCTTGTGGGAGGTTGTATAAGGGTGTATCTATGATAGTTGGGCAGGTTGATCTTTCATTAGATTTGTTAGAATTTCCTATGGACGGTTTTGACATGATAGTTGGTATGTATTGGTTGGGTAAGTACAAGGCTAGAATATATTGTAACCAAAAGAAAGTCTCTTTGAGAGGTCCTAAGGGAGTTAGTGTGTCTTATCGTGGGTTTGTTGTCAAACCCAAAGTCAAAGTGATTGCAGCGGTGACCTTGAAGTCTTATCTGAGGAAGGGGTGTCCTTTGATTCTATGCCATATGAAAGATCATAGTATAGTTGCGCCGACAGCTGATCAGATACCAGTTGTGGGAGAGTTTCCAGATGTTTTTCCGGAGGAGATACCAGGTTTGCCACCGAAGAGGGATATAGATTTCAGTGTGGAGTTGAAACCAGGGACGAGACCAATCTCTAAGGCCCCGTACCGCATAGGTCCTAAAGAGTTAGCAGAGTTGAAGAAGAAGTTAGATGATTTGATAGATAAGGGATACATTAGACCTAGTGTATTGCCGTTAATAAATTAAATTACAACTCATGGCTGCTATACTCCTCTAACTAGTGTTACTCATCTCGTTACAGAGTATTGCTCTACCATTCCCCTTTCTGCTGGGGTGAGACAGGACAAGGTGAAGGGAGCCCTCTTTCCCTTTTCTTTAGCTGATGATGCCCGGGAGTGGTTGAGAGATCTTGATAGGGAGGCAGCCGGTGTAACCGACAGGAGTTCCCTTGCTTTAGCCTTTTACAGGGCGATATTTTCCGCCGCAGCGCACCCATACCTTAAGAGCTCAGATTAGTTCTTTTGAGCAGCTACCTACTGAAGATTTGAATGGGGCTTGGACTAGGTTCAAGAAGCTTGTCCGTTTTGTGCCTCATCACGGGTTCAAAAAATGGTTCATGTGTACCCAATTCTACAATGGGTTATATAGGAGCGAGAGAGCTATTCTTGACAGCGTAGCTAAGGGGAGATTCACGAAGAATGTTGAAGATGACCAAGGTTGGCGTCTCATTGAGGAGATGGCTATTCATGTCTCTGAATATGGAAATCCCCGAGGTAGTGAGCAAGTTATTGAGTCAGCAGCTGCTGCAGTGGAAGGTCCTAGCAAAAGTCTAGGTAATGTGGATATTACAGAAGTTTCAGGCGAGAGTGCTCAGGTTTGATCGATTACTGAGTATGTTGAGCTATGTGGTAGATGTGGTATGGAAGGTCATGACCCTATCGGATGCCTGGCGAGTACAGAGCGCGTCCTTGCTTATCAGAAATACAAGCAAGGAGTTCCTTTTTCTCAGTTGTACGAAGAAATAAGGAATGCTCCTACTCCTTCTACGCCAGCGCCGGAACCGGTTTCTCCACCTGCAAATCAAGAAATTGCTGAACTGAAATCATTTATGTTTAGCATAACACAACAGTTTCAGGAGAAGTGCAATAAGAAAGAAACTGTCATAGCTAAATTGAGAGAACAAGTCGCGCATTTAACACTCGCGAAAGACCAAGCCAAGCTTCTACCGACATGCGATTCAACCAATGCAATGAATCTCCAAGTTGGCCTTACTCATGAAGAGCCAAAAGTACCAGAAGACAGGGTTTTGATAGCAGAAGATACCCCGGAGGATGACATAGACGAGTTTCTGGACGAAATTATTGCTGCGTGTGTTCCAGACACTCGATCGAGTGAAAAATCTACTCGATCGAATTATTTAATTCATCCTGTCCCTCGATCGAGTGGTAATTATAGTCGATCGAGTAGTGCACAAATCGAGGATTGTCGATCGAGTGATATTCTCACTCGATTGAGTAAGTTTGCTGAAGAAATCACTCGATCGAGTGTAAAAAATGCTCGATCGAGTAAAGCAGAAAAAGGGAATGGTCGATCGAGTGAGGAAACTGGTCGATCGAGTATTTCTCAACATGAAATCACTCGGTCGAGTGATAAAAGTACTCGATCGAGTACCAGAAGCAGCGGAGATCCTATTTTACTATCTAATTCCGCTACCGTGTCATCTTCCCCTGCTGTGGAGACGTCACGCGTTGATAAAGGTAAAGAGACCCAAGTCGTCTGAAGGATGCAATGATCGAGCGACAGTACGGTAAGTTTGTGGACATTGTGAAGAACCTCCAGGTAACTGTCCCTTTTACCGAACTTGTTACTCAGGTACCTACTTACGCTAAGTTTATGAAATATATTGTGACGCGTAAGAGAGATTTAAGTGAATTTGAGACAGTTTCATTTATGGAAGAGTCTAGTAATTTGCTTTTAAACAAGGCTCCACCCAAAATGAAAGACCCGGGCAGCTTTTCTATTACCTGTATTATAGGCAATGTGGTTATTGATAAGGCTCTTTGTGATTTAGGAGCCAATGTTAGTGTCATGCCCCAATCTATCTGCAAGAAACTGAACATGAGCCACCTTAAATTGACTAACATTACTCTATAGATGGCTGATAGATCTGTTAGGAAGCCCTTAGGTGTCTTAGAGGACGTGCCTGTGAAAATAGGCAAGCTCTTTATTCAAGTGGATTTCATTGTTTTAGACATAGCTGAGGACACCCGGACCCCGATTAACTTAGGAAGACCATTCCTTTGTACAGCTGGGGCCGTTATTGATGTCAAACAAGGGCGTTTGACTCTTGCAGTAGGGGATGACGCGATCACTTTCAGTCTGCCTAGCACTTTGGCTCGGCCAATGATAGAGGATACTTGTTATTCGGTTGATATTATTGACGAGTCTATTTATGACTTCTGGTCGGGTTCTTTTATGAAGGACCCACTAGAAGCTCTTATGCTTTTTGATGAGTGTGCAGATAGCCCAGATGACGATGACGCTGTGTTGGATTTGCTTGTTGATGATTTAGATGAGCCTGAACTCACTGAAGCTGAGGGAGAGCAAGTGGAACAGATGATTAGCACCCTTTGATCCATTGAGCTAAAGGTACCAGAGCGTAAGCCTCTCCCTTCTCATCTAAAATATGTTTTCTTAGACGATACTGAGCAATTTCCAGTCATTGTTAGTGCTAAGCTTGATAATGATCAGCTAACCTCTTTGTTAGCTGTACTTAAGAAAAACAGGAAAGCACTGGGTTATTCATTGGACGATATCAAGGGGATTAGTCCCGATATTTGTATGCACATGATAGAGCTGGAGGAAGATCACAAACCTTGCAGACGTGGTCGTGCAGATGAACCGAGAAGATGCAGGATGTTGTGATGGCTGAGGTAATGAAGCTGCTCGACGCAGGTATTATTTATTCTATTGGTCACTCTAAATGGGTGAGTCCAGTACAGGTGGTCCCGAAGAAAGGGGGGACAACTGTAGTTAAGAATGATAAGAATGAGTTAATACCTACTCGAGTAGTGACTGGTTGGCGGATGTACATAGACTACAGACAGCTTAATGCCGCCACCAAGAAAGATCACTTTCCCCTTCCTTTTATTGATCAAATGGTATAAAGGTTAGCTTCTCATAAGTTTTTCTGCTATTTAGATGGGTATTCAGGGTTCTTCCAGATCCCTATACACCCAGACGATCAAGCTAAGACTACATTTACTTGTCCTCAGGGCGTTTTTGCTTATCGCAAGATGCCTTTTGGTTTGTGTAATGCCCCTGCCACCTTTCAAAGGTGTATGATGGGGATATTTTCAGAGTATATTGAGTCTATTATGGAAGTTTTCATGGACGATTTCAGTGTTTATGGAAATGATTTTTCTAACTGTCTGTCTAACCTTGAGAAAGTGTTGCAGCGCTGTATTGAGGTTAATCTTGTGCTGAACTGGGAGAAGTACAACTTTATGGTCAACGAAGGAGTTGTCTTAGGGCACTTAGTTTCTGATAGGGGAATAGAGGTTGATAAAGCAAAGGTCGAAGTGATTCAACAATTACCACCTCCTGTCAATGTTAAGGGGGTAAGGAGTGTCCTTGGCCACGCCGGCTTTTATCGCCGGTTTATCAAGGATTTCTCAAAAATTTCTAAACCACTTACACAGTTGCTACTTAAGGATGCCCCTTTTGTGTTTACTGATGAGTGTCTTTCTGCTTTTCACAGGTTAAAGCAGGCTTTAGTCTCTGCGCCGATCATACAGCCTCTCGACTGGGACTTGCCGTTTGAGATAATGTGTGATGCCAGTGACTATGCACTAGGAGCGGTGCTAGGCCAAAGAAAAGACAAAGCTCTGAATGCAATATACTATGTGAGCCGAACTCTGGATGAGGCTCAAGTGAAGTACACTACCACTGAGAAGGAGCTACTAGCTGTAGTTTATGCCTAAGAGAAGTTTCGTTCTTATTTAGCTGGCTCAGAAGTTACTGTTTTTACTGACTATGCAGCTTTGAGGCATCTTCTTGCTACGAAGGAGGCTAAACCACGGCTATTGAGATGGATACTCCTTCTTCAAGAGTTTGATTTGCAGATCAAGGATAAGAAAGGAGCTGAGAACGTTGTAGCTGATCACTTGTCGCGACTGATGCGACAAGAAGGGGAAGATTCTCTACTTATTGATGACTCTTTCCCTAATGATACTTTAATTGCTGTTATATCGTCTATTGTTAACCAAGAGCCTTGGTATGCAGATATAGCTAACTTCGTTGTCAGTGGCAAGCTGCCGCCTGACCTTTCTCATCAGCAGAGGAAGCGTTTTCTGTATAACGCTAAGCAGTATTTCTAGGATGATCCTTATTTGTTTAAGGAATGTGCAGACGGTCTCTACAGACGGTGTATTCCGCAGTGGGAGGCCAAAGTAGTCATGGAAGGCTGTCACTCCTCTTCCTATGGTGGTCACCACGGTCCATCGCGCACCGTGGCTAAGCTACTTCAGTCTGGTTTTTACTGGCCTTCTTTGTTTGCTGATACTAAGTCTTTTGTTTCAGCTTGTGATGCTTGCAAACGATCGGGAAACATTTCGAAGAGACATGAGATGCCACAAAACGGCATCTTAGAGGTTGAGGTTTTCGATGTCTGGGGCATTGATTTCCAAGGACCGTTCCCGTCTAGTAAAGGTAATAGGTATATCTTAGTGGCTGTAGATTATGTGTCAAAATGGGTTGAGGCCATTGCCTCACCCCATTGTGATGCCAATACCGTGATAAAAATGTTCAAAAAGGTCATATTTCCTCAATTTGGTGTCCCTAGAGTCGTCATTAGTGATGGGGGAATGCACTTTTAAGAAAAGAAACTAACTTCTATTCTGTCTAAAGTTGGTGTCCAACACCGACATGGTTTGGGGTATCATCCTCAAACTAGTGGTCAGGTTGAGGTCTCTAATCGCGAGTTGAAAGAGATCTTATCTAAGGTAGTTTCTAAATCACGGAAGGACTGGAGTCTTATGTTAGAGGACACATTATGGGCCTACAGAACTGCCTTTAAGACACCAATTGGTGCATCACCTTATAGGTTAGTTTAGGGGAAATCATGTCACTTACCTGTTGAATTGGAATGTAAGGCTTGGTGGGCAATTCGTGAGCTTAACTTTGATCTTAAGTTGTGTGGTCAGAATCGTCTTTTGCAGCTAGATGAGTTGGAGGAGTTTAGGCTAAATGCCTATGATAGCTCGCGCATATACAAAGAAAAGACGAAGAGATGGCATGACAAGAGAATTCTACCTCGGGAGTTCCACGTTAGGCAAAAGGTGCTGCTGTTTAATGCCCGATTGAGATTGTTTCCTGGCAAGCTGAAGTCCAGGTGGAGTGGTCCTTATACGGTGACAGCTGTTACCAAATTTGGATCCGTGGAGCTAGAAGACTCTGAAGGTAGTAGGTTCAAGGTGAATGGGCAATATGTGAAGCATTACCACGAGGCAAATGAAGCAGACAATCGTGTTGAAGTCCTGTACTTCGACGAGCTAGACGCGCCAGTTAATTGATGCCAGAAAGGTCGTGCGGGACCTCTTAAACCAGCGCTCTCCAGGAGGCAGCCCGGACTGTTTTATTGTACTTTTGTTGAACATTTTATTTTTCTTTAGCTTTATGTTGAACTTTAGACGCTGTTTTGCGAACTTTTTATGCCTTCCTTGTTGTTAACGCGAATTTTGCAGGTCAAGTTACTCGATCGAGTAGTTTATCTACTTGATCGAGCACTTTTTGGGTTTTATTCACTCGATCAAGTGATATTATTACTCGATCGACCAGAGCCAAAATCGCGCTTACTCGATCGAGTGGTTTTCTACTCGATCGAGTACTTCCATATACCAGTTTGCTCGATCGAGCTGTTCCAAGTTGCTCGATCGAGCAGTTATGTCTTCGAGCTGCTATTTTACGTCTATGGAGCTACTGCTTGACTTTCTTTGACCTCCCATGTTCATGGTCGGTTTGGGGAGGTCCCTCTATACGACATTTTGTAAGTTTTCTGACTCCACTTCTCCTTTTCTCTTCAGTTTGCATTCCTTTCCCTATTTTTGGTACAATGAGGGCATTGTACGGTTTGGTTTGGGGAGGTATCCATCAATATCTATGTCTGTCTGCATGTTTTTCTTGCATTTTCGCTTGCACGTTTAATTATTTTCGCATGCATTGTTGTTTTAATTAATTCAAAAATCATAAAATTCAAAAAATTTCATGTTTAATTTGAGTCGGAACGTTTGAACATTGACGCTACATTGAATCCTTACTTGAGCCTTGCATATTCTTGACATTTAGTTGGCATAATTATGTGCATGATCTACGAGCTTTTGTTTCTCTCTTATCTGAACGAATAGACTTGATTCATTATATCGGCAAGCTACATTACATTCTGAGGTTAGAGCTTTATAAATTGGTGACATTCATGACCGGTTTCATCTAGGATGTGACTAGTACTCTCTTTAAGGCATGTAACATTAATTTGCATAAGCGTGAGTCTAGTCTTATTAATACCTGTATGCATTCGGTCTGTGGATGGTGACACATGTTAGGAGAGGCAGTTCCCTTTTATTTCATTCTACCCATGAGCCCCACATAGCCAAATTGCCTTTTTGTCCTATTAGCTACTTTCTATAATACTTCCTACCCTAGCCGAGCTAGTGACAAGTAGTTATTGGAATGTTTTATTGCAATATGGTTATTTTGTCTGATTTCAGAAGATGGTGGAGGAATTGAAGGGAATGAAAGAAAAAATGATGGATGAAAAATGAAAAAAAATGAAAAAAAATGAAAAAAGAAAACGAAAAGAAAAGAAAAAGAAGAAAAAGAAAGAAAAATCATATGTGAAGGAAAAAATGAGAAATTGTATAATGATTTTCACTCCCATGTTTTTTTTATATTTTTTATGGGGAGTTGACGAGTTTGTTTTGGTGTTTCGTGAGTAGAGTGCATGGTTTTTGCACCGTTTCATCTTGATATATTGAGTACGAAGTTGGGATGCAGTTCAAATTTGGATTTCGTTGTTGCTAGCCTGGCTATTAACCCCACATATCCAAATTCATCTTAGCCCCTTCTTACCCATTACCTCACTTACCCAATTGTAAGTCCTCGGCATGTGTCTTGGTCATTAGTATGGTTGGAATGCATATGTACGGTTGTAGAGACTTTATTCATGTTAACTGCATGCATGTTCTTATAGGTCGAGTTAGGTGAGTGTCTTTACTTCTTTCTATCTTTCACATATATACTCACCTTGTGCCTAATTCTGAGTGATAAGCGACCCGTGAGAGTCCGATATCTTTTGAGTCTTGCAAGGTCGACGGTTCAGTAAGTTTGAAACATTCATTTAACTCGTTTGCACTTCTTATTTGCCACTTGTCAGTGTTGCATTAAATTGGTTCTGGTAGGTGATTTGTAGCTGATGCGTTGGTCCCGTTCTACTGTTCATTATTAGTTGCATTCATATTTTGCTTGGGGACAAGCAAAGGTTTGGTTTGGGGAGATTTGATGCGTGTATTTTGTATAAGGTTTTTACCTCATTTTTACATGCATTTCTGTACTATTTATGTAGCATGTAGCTACAAATACCCCCGAATATTCTACTTTGGTTCGTTTTATGTAATTTGCAGGAATAAACCAAAGAGGAGCTAAATCGAGCCTATTTTGTCCCAATTGCATGCATTTATGGAGAATAAGGAGCCGGAGCTTGGAATCTAACATTTTGGAGACGCGTGAGCTGGTTTTGGAAGGTGCTTTAAGGTCTTACGTGCCAAGATAGCTTGGTCGAGTGATTAATTACTCGATCGAATGCTTTATATACTCCAAGCTGCTCGATCGAGCAGTTCAAGGAGCTAATCGAGAAGACCTTGCAAGGAGTGCTCGATCGAGTGGTTTATTTCCACTCGATCAAGTGGTTTGGTGCTAGTTTGCTCGATCGAGTGGGTTATTTCCACTCGATCGAGTGGTTTGTCCTGCTTTAGTCTTTTTCCGCCTAATTTTCGTATGGGCTTTTGTAATTAGTCCATAGATTAGGTTTAGTTGGATTTTTCGTAGAAGACTGAAGGAGGGAACAACGTAACTTCTTCTCTCTTCCCTCTCTCACTGACTTTTACTCTATACTTTGCTACTGTTCTTGGATTTTTGTTCTTGCTTTACACTTTTGCTACTCAGATTTGGATTACGATTGGTATTATTATTCTTCTTTCATCCTTTAATCATAATTATTGCATTTGTGTTCCTATTCTCCTCTTATTACTTCATCTCTACTTAAATTCAATCTTTATTAGGTTTATTATCATGTTTAGTTTCGATTATCTATTTGTTATTATTGCTAGTTCAATGATGATGCGTAGCTAATTCCCCTCTGCTAAGACTATAGGGGATCCATAATTATGAAGGGAAAGTAATTGATCTATTGGGTTAATGCTGGTATAATCTTTGTTGTTAAGTGCTGCAATTAATTGTATCTGTTTAATTGAGTCGACGCAATTAGGCATTTATATCTTAGTGACCCTTGACCTGGACCGAAAGGTTGGAATAGGCGAGACTAGTAGCGAACAATAGAGCATTATAGTTAGGGCGAAAGCTAAGCTATTTGTGTTTTAGGGCGAATTGAGACCGAAAGGAGATATTCACTGCCCCTCAGACCGTATCTGCACTGACCTGAGACCTAGATTACTTGACTGAATGATTATGGTGAACCGTCTGTCTTAGCTATTTTCTCTACTTGATTTATCCTTATTCTCTTATTTTCTCTTCTCTATCCTTATCATTAGTTTAGAAACAATCAATTAAAACCCCCCAATTTGGTTACCGAGACGAACTTAGACTAAGCTGGCATTTTCCCATCTCCCTGTGGATTCGACCCGACTTCCCTAGCTATATTAGTTAGAGCCAGTTGATTATTTTTGATAGGTACACGACAGCCCTGTCAGTCGCGTTGTGGGTAAGATCCTAATATAGTTTTATGTTGTTTCATTGATTTTAGTTGAAACCCCAATTGGGTAGATTGGGGTTTTGGGGTGTATTATTGGTTTAGATGATGATTGTATGATTGTGTGATTGATAAGAGGTGATTTCGTTGAGGAACGTTTCAGATTAACTGATTGTGATGATATTTGTTATTGCTTTTCCAGGTAGGATTTCCTACTCAGTTATTGGTTACATGTGTATTGGATAATTGGTTGATTGTTGATGGTTGATTGTTGTTACTGATATATACCGTATTGAATTGGTAATTGTTGATGTAGTAGTTGATTGGTTGTTATTTGTCTATGGTTCGCGAGGTGCGCCCTCGGCTGAGTGGAGTCACTTGCGGGAGTGGCTTCACGCTCTTGATTCGCCCTTGTGGAACTCGCCACAAGAGGGGATGTGCACATGAAGGAACATGGGTTTGCGCTCGGTATTGATGAGCGGGGCTTAGGTGGGAATGGTTGCGGTCCCCCACTAGCGTGTGGATTAGTGGTTGCAGTCGTAATCTGGCAGCACTATACCTTCATGCTAATCAGCTGGTTGGTTATGTGACGGTGTTGGAGGATTGTATGTATTGTTGATATTGCTTTATCTAATATTGTGTAATCAGTAACTGACCCCGTTTAATTGTTTTAAAAATTGTGGTTATCCATTCAGGGATGGTGAGCAGTTATTAAGCAGGTATGAGATGGATGCACGAGGGATAGCTGAGATTAAGTCACCACCAGTCACTTAGAGTCTTCCGCTGTGTTATCGAACTTTATATTTCTTTTAATTGATTTTGGCATTTGGAACAGTTGTATTTCTTTTAACAGTTTTGGTTTTGGACATGTATCGCTATAAACTTATTTAAAAAAGTACGTTCTTTTATGGTCCTTTTGATATACATTGCGTCTGGTAACCGATATGGTAGCACTTCCATGCATTAGGTAGTCTTGGTAAGGTAGCTTGGTGTATGGGGGTGTTACAACCACGTCCTGTGAGGACTTGCTAATTTAACATTGCATACTTGAAATGAGGGATACTACTCACCCAAAACCGACCTCCTATTGTACGTACTCATGTCGGGTTCATTTTATTAGACACACTTATGTTCATTTTGTTTCATTGGTTTAGGTTCCAAAATCGCCGCTCTGATACCACTTTGTATCACCCCCTTCTTACCCGGCCAAGGTAATTGGGAGATGTTACCATCTCAATTTCCCGAGCCAGTGAAATCGGAATTACAATTAAGAAACTCTTTATATAAATAACAAGTTTAGTGATTATAAACCATAAATTAATAAACGAAGGAGAGTACAACTCATGACAACTATACTCTTCTAGCTAACTATACTCGACTCAGATGTTATCAAGGCTTGTCCCGTCTCCTACGTGCTATCAAAGATAACCTGTACTTAACCTGCTCCCGATATGATCGGAAATATCATATCGATCAACAAAGGCCACACCGAAAAGAGGTGACAATTACACATACACACAACACGTCAGTTTCAATAAATAAAGTGAGACACGACTCAAAGTGTATGAGTATGCAACATGACTATAATGTGAATGAGACGCTATCAAACAATCACTACGTCGGTACCAGGACGCGCCCAGACGTATCCACAACCACCGGTACCAGGGACACGCCCACGACACCACACCACACAATAGGTACCGGGACACACCCAGACGTACCGGGTCCGAAAGCCGACCGGATCCCCTACCAGACGTCGTGTCTCAACTACACGAGTCCCTTCGTACCCAACTCATTAATGTGCACATACCTCTTGGAGTGGGAAACTCCAAGAGGCAACCCGAGCTTGAGACAGTCTCCCAACCGCCTCATGTCTCCTCAACAACAAGTAACCAACATAAACCGTCATGTCCTCCGACAAACAAGATAACACAATAAATGCAAGATACCACACAATATGCCAATTACCGACTCACTTAATGCAAAAATAACAAATGACTCATTCAGCAAATAGACACAATATCGAAACTGAGTAGGATAAACCTACCTGTTAGCATACTCCCAAAGCAATTTGATAATAATAATCTTCCACAAAACCGTCACCTAAATAAAATAATTAAATACGTTTAATTATTAACTAATCTAATTTAATTATAATGTATAATTTAATATAACTAAATTCAAATCCCGATTCATAACCGTCTAACAACATGGTTTGAATCCCGACTCGTAACCCTTATTTCATGATTAAAACCCGTCTTAAAAACTACCCAACACGCCCATGGACACACGATTTGACCTGTGTTGGACATCCCCCAAAACAGCTCCCCCCTTTAACGCCCTTTTAACCACGACCAACCACCCTCAACTACCACCACGCACCACCCTCGACACGGCCAACCACCACCCTCGACAACCATCTCGCACGACTTTCAAAACAACAACAACAACAACAACAATAGCAGCCCAAACAACACACAACACACACGATATACACACCCGTAACCACACCAAAACCACCACCACCATTCGCACTACCAACACTAGCCTAGCCACGGTGCACCGTGGTTAGGCCCATCACCTCTAGCCACCACCAAACCCTAGTCTAACCACCTACAAAACCCGATACAATAACCACTAGTAACAACACACAACCGTTCTTACCCTTCCCTTTTAACCCATTTTATACCCCTTCAAACACCACCGAACCGCCACCTAAACCACCACCCACGACCTCTACCATAGTCTCCACTTAACCCATGATAAAAACCGCCCAACACCCTCTCAGGTGAGGCCATGAATGTGGGTTAAAATCCAACTCAAATCCGAGTCATAAACAACCACAATAAGCCCTAGATCTCTCGGTCCAACCCGAGTTTGGGTGGTCAATGGTGGTCAAAAGGGTGGTCAAATACGGTCAGAGGTGAGTCGGGGTCAAGGCGGGTCAACGGTAAAAATTAATTAAGATATAAACTAGTATAAGACGGTCATACCGCAAGATCTTGAGCCGGAGGGACAAAATCTCTCTTCATTTTTCTAATCTCTCTTTTCTCTCTTTTGTGTGTTGGAAAATGATGATGTGGTTATGGATAAGGTGAGGGTGAGATGAGGATAAGATGAGTGTAGTATGGTAGGTGGAGTGTATATGTACATGTATTATATATTATTATTATTATTATTATTATTATTATTATTATTATTATTATTATTATTATTATTATTGTTATTATTATTATTATTATTATTATTATCATTATTATTTATTATTCCGTCTTATACATAATTCGTAGAATACAATGTAATACGGGGTATGACACGACCAATTTGACCAACTCAACATATCTTTCAAACAACATATTTCAACATCTTTTTAAAACAAAATACTTATTTAAGGCACTCTTTTAAACTTATTTTGATACCGATTAGTCGCATTACGAGAAAACTGTCTCAATAGTCATCTACTTCGCGAACATCATAATTGTAATACCCCGTAATTATAAAGGTTGATAAGTGAATAATTTATGTAATTCAAATAACTAATTAATTAGTAATAATCGTATTTATACTAATAATCCTGTGAGACGGTAGTTAAATGAAATAAATAATAAGGTAAGACGGGCTTATTGCCAGTGTCGACTTGGGCATGTGTAATATGGGGTAATAATGGCATTAGTTTACTAATTTACATAATTGATTATAAGGAAAATAATATTGGTATAATGATAATAATAATAATAATAATAATAATAATAATAATAATAATAATAATAATAATAATAATAATAATAATAATAATAATAATAATAATAATAATAATAATAATAATAATAATAATAATAATAATAATAATAATAATAATAATAATAATAATAATAATAATAATAATAATAATAATAATAATAATAATAATAATAATAATAATAATAATAATAATAATAATAATAATATGTTTTCTAATTGCTTCCCAAACATATCCTACCCCTATAAATAGAAGACATAACCTAAACAACGAAACTTATTCCATCATAAACATAATAATTGATAAAGAAGAGAGCAAAGGAGATCTAAAGAGGAAAGAGGGGAGAATTCTAGCTAGAAGATCGTCACAAGGTAACTTTTCATCACCTCTTAACATACTCACCTTAAGACGAATATAACTTATTAATTACACAACCGTTGACTGACCCGAGACCGTGACCTTGACCGTGGGACACCAGGGATTGACCGGACCTACCTTTGACCACCATTGAACGGCGGGAGAGGGGCGTTCGAAGGGGGGTTTTATGGGTGGTGTATGACGTGTTTTGTATGCTATTGAAACCATATTTAGACGTGTCCAACCTGGGATGGTTTGGGTGATATATGGGGGTTGCGTCGACCACCGGGGGTGGTCAGGGATGTGTAAAGGCGGTGACTTGGGTGGTTACTTGGCCGGAGTTACGGGAAAAGGGGTGGTTGTCGTTTACAAATAAAACCGATTTTATACACCTTCTTGTGACTTATTTGACTCGGGCCTTGGTTGGCTGAGTTCGTGGGGGTTAGTCGGTGATAGTGGTGGTCGTAGGCTAGTCTGGGGTGGTGGTTAGTGTGGTGGTCGGATTTCGCATAAAACATGGGAGTCTTGTTGTCGTTAATTGTTGGTTGTTGTTAGTCGTTGTTGTTGTGTCGAGTGCAGGTATTTGTGGTCCGTGAGGGAGGTGTTATTGGTGGGTCAAGGTGGTGGACGTAGTGGTGGTGGTGGTCATAAATAGTGTTTAGCCCTGAGTTGTATAGGTTGCGTCGGGTTCGGGTTTGTATATAATGATATTGTGAGGTAGGGCGTAGATTAGTGGTTTAATGGGCTGGCTAGGAGTGGATTCTGGACCAAGGCTGGACTGCCGGCAGTGGAGCATCTCGGTGGTGGCAGTGGCAGGCCTTGGTGGGTGTCGGGTTGAGTTGTATACACGGTTGAATGGGTTGTTTTAGGTGTCGGGTTTTTGGTGTAGCTTGTAATGGTGAGGCCGTGGTTAGGGAGGTTAGTGAGGCCGTGTATGGTGGCTAAGATAGGGTGGTTAATGATGGTGGCAGTGGCGTGGTGGTGTTGGCGGCAGAGGGAGCAATCCGGGGAGGTATTAGGTGGTGGTGTTGGTGACGGGTAGGTGGAGGTGTAGGGTGTTGGCATGTATGGTGAAACACGGGCATGTCGTGTGTTTTTAAGGAAAATTAAGATGGGACACTTACATTTTTTATTTACTTGAGTCGAGTTTATTTGGGTGTTGACTCGGGTTTTGGGAAGTTGAGTTTTTAATATAATGACTTTATATTAGTCTTATAATTAATTTATAATTAATAAAATAATTAGTTGGGTGATTGTAACTCGGGTTATAATTAATTAAATCGGGTTTTTTTAATATTGTAACCTTAATATTGTTGATAAATAATTAAACTGAATAAATAATATAATCAATGGAATAAACAAATAAATATTTAAATTATTTATGATTAGGTGACGGTATTGTTGAGAAGCTTATTTGGAGTTCTACTAATTGGATTGCGTAAATTGGAGTGCTTGCTTTCGAGGTAGAATAAATCCTACTCAACTCTTACTCGATAATATTTGGTTTATTGGATGGCTTATATTAAAATGAATTCATCATATGAGAATTATGTTGGTTGATATCATTGAAATTGTTGGAAGGGAGAATTATATTGTATATGTTGGTTATATTGTGGTGGAGTATTGTTGTAGTATTAACAGATTTACTCTGACAGACATTACTTATAGTAATGTGGAGTGGTTGAACAGATTTATTCTGGCAGACAATATTTATCATGTTTACTCGACGCAGGACCCAGATTGGTCTGCAGGCCATCTGGCGGATATTACTCAACTATATGTTGAGGCAGACATTACCTTATGGTAATGTAGTGTGTGGTTACTCACCTTCGGGTTGAGGCTGCCCCGGCCAGGGATTGGCGGGATGATTAGTGTAACGAGCAGAGCTCGGCTGAAGTGTGCTAATAAGTCATATATTGCGGAGTTATATTGTCGTTGTTATTTACTGTTTTTAGTTATTCTACTCAACCTCGTGGTTGACAGTGTATTCGTGAACACCTGCGGTGAACCATAATGGGGAGCAGATTTGACAGGTACTAAAGATTAGCTGACTTGGGAGCATTTGGGACGTGAGCTTGACTTGGACCATGGTTGCTGTAGAGATCACTTGGATTAGTTAATAACTTTATTTATTTCCGCTGCGAGTTGTAATTATTTTATATTAAGTTTTAGTTGGTTAAGTTGTAATAAACATGTAATCATTAAGTTTTAGTTTAAAGTACTTTGGTGAGTTGGACTTTGTTATTCACTACCTCGGGAAACCGGGATGGTAACAGCCTTAGTTATTTGGGAATGTCTAGCTAAAGCCTCCTGAATAAATGGGGGTGTTACAATAATATGTAAGTTTAAGGGTGTAAACAACTCACCTATTTTATGTATTTTTTGTTTTCATGACATAAACAACATGAATGAGTCATAACATGATCCAAAACATGGAAACATGAGTCAAAACTTGACTCTTACCTGAGTGAGGGGCATCATTGTCTTGCACGGTGACCCGCGCCCCAATGACCTCTTTGGTTTGAGTCAAGTCATGTTTGTATTTGTTCTTCCTTTGATTTTTTTCTTTCTTTTTCCTTTTATTGCGACTTTTGTCATTTTATCTTATTTTCTTCCTTTTGATTCGATTTTAACCATCTCCTAAATCGTCCTTGGTTAATTATACCATGTCGGTTAAATCCGAGTTTCAACGATATTTGTTGGTTAATTAAAAATTTATTAACCTTTAAGCACTTTTTATTTCATATTTCACTTCTCCATTTATTTACCGTTACAAACAAGTTTGATCACATTAAAACTCGTCCTTGTTTGATAATAATACCATGTCGGTTTAATCCAAGTACGATGACATATGTCGACTAATTATAAATAAATAAACTTAACATTATTAGTTCATATCAAACCATTTTCCTTTTCTTATTTTTCTTTTTCTCTAACTTTTAAACTATCCATGTCAAGTTTGCAAATTGATAATCAAATTCAAACTTGAAATCGGATATTTCTCATGCAATTGCAATTATCCCGAGCCATGCAAACGACATTCGAATTTATTCATTTCAAACACATTCTTTCCCCTTTCTACGACATTTTAAAACCTAGAAGGCATCCCTTATGTTGCAGAACATCTCGCGCCTAAAAGGGGGGCCTCCTCTGTTCTTCTCAAATCTGACCAGAGGCTATTATGGTGCATCAATGCTCTCGCCTCTATAAGCTGTCATGCACCTTCGCCCTTGTCTTTCGGGCATATTTAGAACTTCCTCGATCACGTTCAATCATGAACGTATCATAGGTCGATTTAACACACATACACTTTTACACATCTTATCATTTTAGGTTAAACTAATGGATGCGCATTTATGCATTTAACCCATTTTATCAGTTTTTGCACTAGTAACCACGATCGATCAGTAGAGGTTGCTCGAGCGGACGGGATTAGGTGTTCGAATAATGAGCTTTCCAATACGTACCCTTACCTCTTACTCGAATTTCTGGATAGTGGATGGCCTTATCTATGGTAAAACGAGAGTCATTCTAGTCATAGAATGCTAGAGGGGGACGAGTACTTATCTTTAGTATCTTTGTCAAGCACTGCTTCATGCTTTGTTTGACCAAGGTATAAAGTGGACCCGAACGGTTTGCAACAACTCCACAATTGCTTGGTGGCGACTCTGATCATTTTTCTTTTTGAGACTTTCATCGAGATGAAACTAACCGATCTAAAGCAATCCGGTCAAAGTAGCTACTTCCCCGAATGTGGCTTTAGACCGCCGCATGTCTACAGGTTGGTGCGGGGGTGGCATGTCCACAGATTGACAACTTGTGTTATTGTGATTCTTAGAGGTGAAACTCGAACGAGGTCGTGGTTAAGGTGCATTAATTGATATTATGGTCATAAGTCGGGTTGCTTGTCCGGTGCCACAACCTAACCCTTATCGACCAATTGGTTCGTCTCATCGGCATGAGTTTACTCATCCCCGCGTTTCGAATCCCGATTGTGTCAAGCATACCGTTGATTTTACAGCCTTTTGTTTCATGAAAGAGCTTTCCCTTCTTACGTGAACGAGGCTAAGGGCGCCAACCTTACACATTTTATTTAGATTGGCATTCCTCTCGAAGATTGAGGATTGATCGCTTGGTGCGTAAACACCCTTATAAAACCAAAACCCGTGTCAGCATTGAGCATAATATAATGAACTGTGATTGCTTACGTGCTATGTAATCCTAATCCATTCCGTTTCAATTTTCAAAACACGTCAAACCATTTTTATGTCGTCATAATGACAATTTCTATCCTCGATTTTCAAAACATTTAAAAACCCTTTTTACGTCGTCGTAATGACGATTGCGATCCTCAGTTTTCAATATCAAAATTGTTTTCTAACCCGTCGTGATGACGAATTCAATCCACACAATCTTCAATCCAAAATTAAAATTAAATCTTCTGAAAACAAATTTAACCGTTTTCAAATTTTCAATCCAATTCAAATCTTTTGAAAACATATTTAACCATTTTCAAATTTTCGAATTTCAAAGTCTCTTGAAAACAAATTTAACCGTTTTCAAATTTTCAAATTTCAAATCTTTTGAAAACAAATTTAACCATTTTCAAATTTCAATCCAAAATCAATATTTTGAAAACAAATTTGACCGTTTTCTACGCCGTCATAATGACAACTTCAAAACTTGCTTTTCCAACCATTTCAAAATGTATTTTTTGCGCCTACATAATGGCCGTTTCAGTCTTCGAAACCTCGATCTCGAAAACCATCTTCGAAAACAAGGCACCGTTTTCTAGGCCGTGACAATTTCAACCTTTCAAATTTTCAATTCTTGACTTCCAAACCAGCGATTTGAATTTCGAAAACCGTTTTTGAAAACAACGCACCATTTTCTAAGATGTAATAACCCCAGATTATTACAAACCCGTCTTCTGAAAATAAACTTAGCCTTTTTCGAAAGACAACCCTAAGCAAATCCCACTTTTTGAAAATTTCTATTTTCAAAAACCCTCTTTAAATGATAACATCGTACATACCAGGCCTATTTTCTGATTCAGCCTCGAGTCGAGTCAAGTCGCATTCGAGTCAAAGTTGTCTAGATAACTTCAAGTCTCCGCCAAAGTCAGTACTCACTTTCTGGTCTAGGTCGTGCTGCGTAATTGTCGAGACATCTTCAATGGTTTTAGATGGAGTCAAAATATATCGGGTTTTAAACCCATCTTTCCACTAGATTACAGGCCGAAGGTCAAATTTCTATACATTACTTGTCCAACGGCGTCACGCCATCAACAAACCTCCAAATCCTGTAAGAAGTCGTCTGTCTAGGCATCACAATGCCAAAGTCAACACTCGAGTCTAAATTCAAAATCATGCTTAGTGAGTTTAAACACAAGAAGTCATTCACAATTTATCATGAACTAAAAATCTAGCGACACCGCCCCCGTCTCCACGACAGAAATTGCCTCTTGTACCTATCTGTCGCACCTGTCGTTGTTTGTGCAATCCCCTGCAATGACAAGTTTAACACATATCGTTATGTCAAATAAGAATCCCTCGGGTGCCACCGATCGTCAGCATTAAACTCAAGATGCCGATCAATCTGTACCCGTCATGACTCCTACCAAAATCAACAAGGTGGTCCTTCGACTCCTAACTACTGTGAAAAACTTGAGCACTCTCTCCTATATTGAGGACAAACTGACAACTCGGAATTCCACTCTTCTTATACTGAGCAAAAAGTTAAGCTCCTTGAAACTCGACTACTTGCCAATGACAAAACCAACCATAATTGGAAGGTTACTAAAACCACTGAAGCGAACCCCTTACATACGCTACCAAGCAAAAGCAAACGACCTCATAGGTCCTTCCCTAATTTGGGTATGCCTTATGCCACAGCCTTGCAAAGGCTAATCTCTAAAGGAAAACTCAAACCGATTGGTCCAACTCCAGACCCTCTCCCAAACAAACGAGGAGGAAGATGAAAAACTATATTGTCAATATCACCAAGGTTGTGGACACGGTACTATGATGTGTCTCCTCCTAAAAGGTGTCATCCATGATATAATTGAAAAGGGCGAATTACCACTACCTCCCTTGGCGGACAACAAGAACAACAACAACAACCCTGTTGAAAACATTATTGAACACAATCAAGAACCTTTCCTAGGCTGTTCTCACCTCATCTCTCCCAAACATGAGAAAATTCATGCAATTGAAGAGGATGAAATACAAAGCGGTATACTCATGCTCTCCGTCTCCATCAACAACATATTCTCAAAGGTGCAAGTGGCTATCGATGATTTGGACAATCGGGTGGCTAATTTGGAGAAAAGTTCTTGTAATACAAACGAACCTGAAGCAAACCATTAAGGAGAAGACCAACCAATAGCTGCTGAAAACGAGGAACTATCCGATGGTTTCCACACCCATGGATCGACTAACAAAGAATATGAAATTGCCTTACCAAATCCCCTTCAAAATACAAAGCAACATCCCAAAGACTTCCCATTAACAATGACCAAATCCTGTTTTCGCCCAGGGTTAACAAACATAATATTCACAAATATATCCGAAAAAACACTAATGTGGGAGCCGTGGGAAAAAATTGAAGGGTATTCACAGATCTAGGAGTAATATACGGCACTGCTGTGGAGATACTTGCTTAAGAAGAATCACTACATCCTATTGGTCCGACTCCGCACCCGCCTGAACATAGGAGAAGCCGTTTGTGGAACAGAAATGCCTATTGCCAATACCATCAAGGCAATGGGCATGATACCAAAACCTGTTACAAGCTGAAGAACGCCGTTCAAGATATGATCGAAGCTGGCAAAATCTTAGTCGCGCCTCGCAGTTAAGATAATCCTCCTGGATGTCTTAAGTCAAACAACAAGGTAGAACGTCTTTGATAACAATAATTTTAGTATCAACTTTCTCCTTATTTATTCCTTTATTTTATTCGATTTTATGTGCTTTAATAGATAATAGCTCATTTTATAGGTTAATTAGTACTCCCTCTGTCCCGGTCATTTGTTGTCGTTTTCCATTTTGGGGTGTCTCAGTCATTTGTTATTCTTTCTATTTTAAGAATGAACTTGATGAGTAATTTGATCAATCTCATTCATTTTGTTCCACTTGTCATTTAGTTATTGGCCTTTTCCTCTTTTCTTGGTCTTTGTGCCAAAACGAAAGGACAACAATTGACCGAGACGGAGGGAGTAATTATTAATTTTGTTATTATTATTGCGAATTGTTATTATTATCCGAGAATTGGTACTGGTTTTGTTGTTTTAATAATGGTAGGAATCAGGTTGCAAGAATAAGACGCAGATCGAGTTCAAGACGGGTCCAAAGTTGGTCGGTGACCAAATGAATAAGTTCGAAATCCAATGAAGGTAAATGAAATGGTTGATTCTAGAGTCAAGCACAATGTTCACCTCGAGAATATCATCCCACCACCATTCGTTTCTATGCTACCAATCACCATTGCAATCTTCAATTAAATCAGCCAAGCAACCCAGAATTTCGAACCACCATGGCTCAACCCTCGAGCTCCATCCCAGCATGCTCCTCCATCCCCGACCACCTCAATTCGCATCACCAGGTGCCACCACTCCACGGCAGTCCAATTATCCCTCAAACACCACCGTACTCGCATCAACCAACCCAGAAACGAGTCCCATCCCGTGCCCATGATACCGACTTGAAACCGGAAACCGACATCGACACAAACCCAATTACCACCATTAACCCACCTGCGACCACTATTGCAACTCGTCATCTCGACACAATTCCATCAATCAAATGACAGCCATTACCATATCACCTCCATCATTCACACCTGTAACCACCTCGCATCATTATTGAGAACCCGAAGAACTCGGACAAAAGCCATCGTGGAGCAGCAGCATCTCCCAAGCCCCGACATCGTCATCGCCACCGAGCATTCCACGCATCAAATCTGATTCCGAAACCGGAATTCAAACAAGCAGCCCCTCGTCCTCCACTGTCCACGGCAGCAGCAACAGCGCACAAACACCACCTGCCGCTCCTTCAACCTCGATGTTCCACCATCAAATCCATCATTCCCTACCTCCGGTTCTCCTGTTCGACCAACACAATATCACCACAACCTTTCAATTCAACCACCGTCAACACACAACTGTTCGATCACCAACTCCGAGCTGCCGTCGTTTATCACGGAGTGCCAGCCATGTGTTTGATTATTTCAGTCAAATGTTTTGCTGGTGAGTTGATTGATTTTTGAGGGGGTGTTTAGTTCAACTTATAAAGGTATGAGGTATGGGCTTGGAATGAGCCAAACCCATACCAAGTGTTTTTTTGGCAAAAATAGGGGTTTCATACCCATACCTCAAACCCATGAGGTATGAGTTTCTCATACCCAAGGAGGGAGGTGGGTATGAGATTGAAACCCATGGGAATCAAGTAGTATAACCAAAAAACATGAAAAAAACTTAAATGGAACATTTTAAATGAAATTTTTTTTAAATTTATTTGATTAACTCTTCATTTTCATGATTTTTTAGTATCAAAAATAATTATTTTCAATGTTGTATTTTAGATTTTTTAACTTTGATGAAATTCGATCTCATTCCACCCGAAATTGAAATAAACACATGGTATGAGGAATCAAGTTCCAAATCCATACTACCTGGGTATGATTCCTGATTCTAAACCCATACCCACGCACGAACCAAACACCTCCTGAAGAATGAAAAGAGGAAGTGAAAAGACGCTCATACCCCTAGTTTTTATTTAAAATGAAGACCTGCGTTTTGTGTATTTTGGGCGGTCGTTTCGTTTTACTTCCCCTGGCTTGAGATACTTTACTCTCAATTTTAGACGGTAGCATTTTTAGAAGATAGAAAACAGTAGATTAGTTTGTAGAAAATAAAAATCCATCTTTATCCCCTTTAATTAAATCAATAATTACATTAGTTTAGTTCTGTAATTTGCACGGAAGATTCGGACTTTATTTTATCTAGCTTCGTCCTATGTTCATCTACTCAATCTTATTTTCATCTTGGTATGAATTTCTCACTCTTAAGTTATTTATGGTTGTTCTTTCAAATTTATTGTTTTCATAAATCTAGTGTATACTTTCTCCAAAGTTTGAGTCTTTGTTAATTTAATTATGTTTATTTTCATGTTAATGTTATTTGTTAGTTTACTTAGTTTAATATAGTTGGTAAAGATCTTAACTTTGTCTCTTTAATTTCATCTTAATGCATTTCTCTTCCCTTGTTTTAGTTAATCTCACAACTAATTATGTTTAACAAGTTTTATTACTTTATTTGTGTTGTTTATGTTAAGTATGTGTGAGTAGATTAATATTAGGGTTAAGGGGAAACTCTTGTTGGATTAATGAGTTTGATTTGAGTTGTTTTTGAATGCTAAATGTTTGTTTGCCTTTTATCTTGTGCTTTGAACTTGTTTGTGGGATTGCTTGGACGGAAGTTTGGCTTTCCTTGTTTGGTTTGACACACCTACGGCGAGAGTCAAGATTAGTTAGGCTGCACTAGATAAGTGGGTTAGGACTAGTTAGGACGAGAGTTCAACTATGTTTGACTCAAGGACTGTCTCCAACCGAGAGATAGAGACACACCTAGACTTCATTCTCCGTTCCATCTTTTATATCGACTTACGACTAGACCCCCTCCTACTTGGGTGACCCCGACACCCTAGTCTCCCTTCTCATTGTTCTTAACTTACTTCTTTATTTGCTTGTTCAATTACTTCATGTTCTTAGCTTAGACTTTTTAGCATAGAAAATCACTTCAATCTTATTGACGGACTAGGCTAAAACGAAGACCGAGACTTCTAAACCATTTCTAACACACCATATCTGTGGATTCGACACCCTACTTCCCTACTACATAGTTTGGTTGTACGGTTAATTTGTTTGATAGGCTTTGGCGACAAAAGCTACCATCAAAATAGCGCCGTTGTCGGGGATGGTGCATAGTTAGATATAAGTCTCAGTCTAGTTTCGGGACTAGTCATTTTATTGTTTTACATAAAAAAAAAAACATGTTTGTTCATTACTTGCATCCTTAGTTGAGTTATTATTCTCTGGCATTTAGAATCACTTGCATTTAGATTTTTGCATTTAATAATGTCTTCATCCATGACTTTTGACGATTATAATAGACCCGATCCTATGCTTTCTTATTCTCCCGTTAACATTTTAGTTTTTAAAGGCCATGATTTTGATATTGATCCGGAGTTTATTATGTCAATTGGCCGGGATGCTTTTCATGGACTTGAGAGTGAGGATGTGCTTGGACATCTTAGGACTTTTGAGTATTTGTGTGGTTTTGTGAGAAGGGAGGGAGTGCCCAATGGCATCATAAATTTTCTTCTTTTTCCATTTTGCCTTAAGGATGGAGCAAGAAAATGGTTGTACTCACACCCTTCAAATACCTTCTCTTCTTGAAATGATTTGGCCCAAGCCTTTCTCTACAAATATTTCCCACCTTTTAAGACCTTCAAGTTTAGGCATGGCATTCTTACCTTTCAACAAGGTGAGTTTAAGGGTTTTAGTGAGTCATGGGAGAGTTTTAAAGGGCTTTTGAGTGCTTGTCCCCATAATGGAATCCCCTCTTGGCTAACTACCTCGAACTTCTTTCAAAATTTGCTTCCATAAAATAAATATTTTATCATAATGGCTTCTTAAGGAAAATTTGATGATTTGGATGCTAACCAGGCTTATGACTTGATTGAGAGAATGGCTAGAGCCGATGAGGAGCGGGGATTTGATAGAGTGGTACCCAAGGGAGGACCACAAGTTAGAGTCAACCCGGATATTCATTCATTGCTTAATGACTTGACTAAGAAGGTAGACTCTTTGTTTCTTGATAATTTGCATAACATTAAATCTAAACATGTTTCCCTCCTCCCAATGAATGTATGTGGTATGCATGGTTTTTCATCTATTTGTGAGTCATGTGGTAGAGTAGGACATATTTTTCAAGTTTGCCCTTCATATGCTTATTCCTCATCCCCTTTAGATTTGAATGTGATGAATGATTTCAATTTTATGCTACCATCTAATGAACACTTGACACACTATCCTTCTTCAATTTCACCTCTTAAAGACCAACTCACACCTAAAAATGTGAATCTCAAAATATCAAGCAATGGTAGTGAGTTGGAGTTTATGAGGTTTGATGATGGTTATGGTTTTCTTGATACAAGTTGTTTTATTGTGGAGAGTGATTTAAATGATCTTTATTTAATTGACTTAGAGTGCGTGACATTTGTTTAAAATCTTGAGAAAGAAATGTGTTGATGATGGTGTTGATGCGTGTCTTTTATATAAGGTTTTCACCTCATTTTTACACGCATTTCTGTGCTTTTTATGTAGCATCTGGCTACAAATACCCCCGAATATTCTACTTTGGTCCGTTTATTGTAATTTGCAGGAATTGACCGAGGAGGAGCTAAATCGAGCCTTAATTGTCCCAATTGTACGCATTCATGGGAGATAAGGAGCCGGAGCTTAGGAATCTTACACTTGGAGGACGCATGAGCTGAGTAAAGGAAGAAACTCAAGTCCTGACGTGCCTATGTAGCTCGATCGAGTGGTTTACTGCTCGATCGAATGCTTTATACACTCAAGGCTGGTCGATCGACCAGTTCAAGGAGTCGATCGAGGAAGTTCAGCAAGCAGTGCTCGATCGAGAGGTTGTCCTGGCTCGATCGAGTGATTTGGCGTTCGATCAAGTGATCTTTCTCCTCGATCGAGGGGTTTTCGTATGCTTTTGGTTTATTTCCGCCTAATCTTTTATGGGCTTTTGTAATCAGTCCATAGATTAGGTTTAAGACAATTTCTCAGTATAAGACTGAGGAGGACATGACGTTACTGATATCTCTTCACGACGCACATTTTCGACTACTCTTGTTACTGTTCTTTGGATTTCTATTCCCTACATTTGTTACTCGGATCCGGTATTATCAATCTAATTTATTTTTACTGCTTTTAATTCCTTTTCTCTCTTGCTTATTAATTGTTCAATCGATCTCTTAATAGTTCGTCATCATGCTTGGTTTTAATTATTTGGTTATTGCAATTGTCAATCCGACGATTATGAGTAGCTAATTTCCTATGCTAAGACTATAGGGGATCCATGATTTGAAGGAAGAGTAATCGATTCACTAGGTTAATACCAAGTACCATAGTCTTTGTTGTTTAAGTGCTACATATAATTGTAATTGCCTAATTGAGTCGACGCAATTAGACCCTTATCCTCAGTGGACCTTAACCTAGACCGAAAGGTTGGAAGAGGCAGCCTAGTAGCGAACAATAGAGTATTGCAGCGAGGGCGAAAGTTAAACTGTTTACACTTTAGGGTGAATTAAGGACCGAAAGGCGACGTTCGCTACCCCTTAGACCGTCTTTGTATTGACTGGGACCTAGATTACTCGACCAGATAATTATGGTGAACCGTTTGTCTTAGCTACTCTCTTTTATCTGTTAACCTCCTCCTTTTCATTTCTCTTCCCTTATTCTCTTAGTTAGAAATCACATTTTATAAACCCCCAATTGGTTACTTAGACGAACTTGAATTTAGCCGACAGATTCCTACCTCTCTGTGGATTCGACCCGACTTCCCTAGCTATATTAGTTAGAGCCAGTTGGTTATTTTTGACAGGTACGCGACAGACGTGTCAAGTTTTGGCGCCGTTGCCGGGGAGGTGGCGCAATTTTGTTGCTTTAATTAAGTTTGTCCCTCGTCTCAAGGAATTCATTCCTTGAGGCTGATCTCATTTTTGCGAAGCTTTGATTAGTTTTGCAGGTTAGTAGCCTATTTGCCAAGATGCCTACGATTACAGAGCATACAGAGCCATGTGGTAGATGCGGCGAGGAAGGGCATGACCTTTACGAATGCACGGCAGGTGTAGAGCGTGCCCTTGCATATAAGAAGTTCAAGCAGGGAGTTCCTTTCTCCCAGCTATATGACGAGATAAAGAGCGTTTCTACCCCTTCTACGGCCGTACCACGACCGGTCTCTCCCTCTCCAAGAGAAGAAATTGCCGAGTTGAAATCCATTATGATGAGTATGTCACAAAAATCTGATACGGTTATATCGGAGTTGAAAGAGCAAGTCGCGCAGTTGACACACGCGACGGATCAAGCCAAGTTTCTCCCAATTTGCGATCCAGCCAGTGCAATGAACTTTCAAAATAACCCTCCTCGTGAAGAAGACGAGGTTTTGGCAGCTAATGGTGACTCAGATGATGATCTAGACGAGTTTTTGCAGGAAATACTTGCTGCGTGTGCAGTAACCACTCGATCGAGCAACTCATCTACTCGATCGAGCGGTTATAATCATCCAGTCACTCGATCGAGTGACAATGGCGGTCGATCGAGAACTACAGAACTCCAAGTTGGTCGATCGAGTAAATATGCTGAAGAAAACACTCGATCGAGTGTCAAGACAGGTCGATCGAATGAAATTGAAGAAGAAAGCGGTCGATCGACCGAAAAGTGTTCGACAAAGATCTTTGTAAGTGGCGGGAATCCTAATTTATTATCTAATACCGCCACCGTGTCATCTTCCCCTGCTGTGGAGACGTCACGAATTGATAAGGGTAAAGGAAAGGTTGCGGGACCACTCATCGCTACCAGGGTACCCTTCCCGAGTCGCTTTGAAGGACGCGAGGATCGAGCAACAAGATGGTAAGTTTGTGGACATCGTGAAGAACCTTCAGGTAATCTGTCCCTTTTTCGAACTTGTTACTCGGTACCCACTTACGCCAAGTTTATGAAAGATATCGTGACGCGTAAGAGAAATTTGAGCGAATTTGAGACGATTTCATTTATGGAAGAGTCTAGTAACCTGCTGTTAAATAAGGCCCCTCCAAAAATGAAAGACCGGGCAAACTTTTCTATTACCTGTGTCATAGGCAATATGGTTATTGATAAGGCCCTCTGCGATTTAGGTGCCGGTGTCGGTGTCATGCCCCATCCCGTCCGCAAGAAATTGAAGATGAGTCACTTCAAGGTGACTAACATTACCCTACGAGATGGTGATAGATCTCGTTTAGGAGACCTTTAGGTGTCTTGGAGGATGTGCCTGTGAAAATAGGCAAGCTTTACATCCTAGTAGATTTCATTGTTTTGGATATAGCTGAGGACACCCGGACCCAAATTATTTTAGGAAGACCGTTACTTTGTATAGCTGGGGCCGTTATTGATGTTAGACAAGGGCGTCTGACTCTTGCAGTAGGGGATGACGCTATCACATTCAGTTTGCCCAGTACTTTAGCCCACCCAATGATAGAGGACACTTGTTATTCGGTCGATATCATTGATGAGTCTATTTATGACTTCTGGTCGGGTTCTTTTATGAAGGACCCACTGGAAGCTCTCGTGCTTTTTGATGAGTGTGCAGATAGCTCAGAGGACGATGACGCTGCATTGGATTTGCTTGTTGATGATTTAGATGAGCATGAGGGAGAGCAGGTGGAACAAATGATCAGCACTCTTTGCTCCATTGAGGTAAAAGTACCGGAACGTAAGCCTCTCCCATCTCATCTTAAATATGCCTTTCTAGACGATACAGAGCAAAAGATATCAGTCATTGTTAGTGCCAAGCTTAGTGATGATCGGTGACTTCTTTGTTAGTTTGTACTTAAGAAAAACAGAAAGCAATGGGCTATTCACCTGGATGATATCACGGGGATTAGTCCGATATTTTTATGCACAGGATAGAGTGGAGGAGGATCACAAACCTTGCGAGACGGTGGTCGGCGTCGGGCTGAACCAGAAGATGCAGGATGTTGTGATGGCTGAGGTAATAAAGCTGCTGGATGCAGGTATTATTTATTCTGTAGGTAATTCTAGATGGGTAAGCCCAGTACAGGTAGTCCCGAAGAAAGGAGGGACAACTGTAGTTAAGACTACAGACAGCTGAATGCCGCCACTAAGAAAGATCACTTTCCCCTTCCTTTTATTGATCAAATGGTAGAAAGTTTAGCTTCACATAAATTTTTCTGCTATTTAGATGGGTATTCGTGGTTCTTTCGGATCCCTATCCACCCGCACGATCGTGCCAAGACTACATTTACCCGTCCTAAGGGCGTTTTGCGTATCGACGAGAATGCCTTTTGGTTTGTGCAATGCCCCCGCCACCTTCCAAAGGTGTATGATGGGGATATTTTCAGAGTATATTGAGTCTATCATGGAAGTTTTTATGGATGACTTTAGTGTATATGGAAGTGATTTTTCTAATCGTCTGTCTAATCTTGAGAAAGTGTTGCGGTATTTGTATTGAGGTTAATCTTGTCTTTGAATCGGGAGAAGTGCCACTTTATGGTCAACGAGGGAGTTGTCTTAGGGCACTTAGTTTCGGATAGGGGAATAGAAGTTGATAAAGCAAAGGTGGAAGTGATTCAGCAATTACCACCTCCCGTTAATGTTAAGGGGGTGAGGAGCTTCCTTGGTCACGCTGGCTTTTATCGCCGGTTTATCAAGGATTTCTCCAAAATTGCTAAACCACTTACACACTGTTGCTTAAAGATGCCCCTTTTGTGTTTTCGACGCTTGTCTTTCTGCTTTTAACAGTTAAAGCAGGCCTTAATCTCTCGCGCGCCGATCATACAAAGCCCCCAACCGGGACTTGCCGTTTGAAATCATGTGTGACGCGAGTGACTATGCACTAGGAGCGGTGCTTGGCCAGAGGAAAGACAAAGCCTTGAATGCTATTTACTATGCGAGCCGAACTCTAGATGAGGCTCAAGTGAAGTACACTACCACCGAGAAGGAGCCGTTATGTAGTTTATGCCTTAGAGAAGTTTCGTACTTATTTAGTTGGGTCGAAAGTCACTGTTTTTATCGACCATGCAGCTTTGAGGCACCTCCTTGCTAAGAAGGAGGCTAAACCACGGCCATCGAGATGGATACTCCTCCTTCGGGAGTTTGATTTGTGATTAAGGATAAGAAAGGAGCCGAAAACGTTGAAGCCGATCACTTGTCGCGATCGATGCGACAAGAAGGGGAAGATTCTCTACCCATTGATGATTCTTTCCCTGACGATTCTTTAATTGTTGTTATATCGTCTATTGTTAACCAAGAACCTTGGTATGCAGATATAGCTAACTTCGTTGTCGGCACACAGCTGCCGCCACCGATCTTTCTCATCAAAAAAGCGTTTTCTATATAACGCTAAGCAAGATTTTGGGACGATCCTTACTTGTTTAAGGAATGTGCAGACGGTCTCTACTGACGGTGTATTCCGCAGTGGGAGACCAAAATAGTCCTGGAAGGTTGTCACTCCTCTTCATATGGTGGTCACCACGGTCCATCGCGCACCGTGGCTAAGGTACTTGATCCGGTTTTTCTTGGCCTTCTTTGTTTCCGACGCCAAGTCTTTTGTTTCAGACTTGTGATGCTTGCCAACGATAAAGGAACATTTCGAAGAGACATGAGATGCCACAAAACGGCATCCTAGAGGTCGAGGTTTTCGATGTCTGGGGCATTGATTTCCAAGGACCGTTCCGTCGATAAAGAAAGTAACAGGTACATTTTAGTAGTCAGAGACTATGTGTCAAAATGGGTTGAGGCAATTGCTTCACCTCATTGTGACGGTAAGACCGTGATAAAAATGTTCAAAAAGATCATATTCCCCCGTTTTGGTGTCCCTAGGGTCGTCATTAGTGATGGGGGGATGCATTTTAAGGAAAAGAAACTCACTTCCATACTGTCTAGAGTTGGTGTCCAACACCGGCGTGGTTTGGGGTATCATCTCCAGACTAGTGGTCGGATAGAGGTCTCTAATCGTGAGTGAAAGAGATCTTATCTAAAGTAGTTTCTAAATCACGGAAAGACTGGAGTCTTAAGCTAGATGACACATTATGGGCTTATAGAATCGCTTTAAGACACCGATTGGTGCATCACCTTATAGGTTAGTTTATGGGAAATCGTGTCACTTACCCGCTGATGGAATGCAAGGCCTGGTGGGCAATTCGTGAGCTTAATTATGATCCTAAACTGTGTGGTCAGAATCGTCTTTTGCAGCTAGATGAATTGGAAGAGTTTAGGCTTAATGCCTATGACAGCTCGCGCATTTACAAGGAAAAGACGAAGAGATGGCATGACAAGAGAATCTTACCTCGGGAGTTTCATGTGGGGCAGAAGGTGTTGCTGTTCAATGCCCGTTTGAGACTATTTCCGGCAAGTCAAGTCCGGATGGAGTGGTCCATACACGGTGACAGCTGTTACCAAATTTGGATCCGTGGAGCTTGAAGATTCCGAGGGTCAAAGATTCAAGGTGAATGGCCAATATGTGAAGCATTACCATGAGGCGAGTGAAGCGGACAACCGCGTTGAAGTCTTGCGCTTCGACGAGCTCGACGCGCCAGTTACTTGATACCAGAAGGGTCGTGCGGGACCTCTTAAACCAGCGCTCTCCGGGAGGCAGCCCGGACAGTTTTATTTGTACTTTTGTTGAACTTTTTGTTTTTCTTTAGCTTTACGTTAAACATTAGACGCTGCTTTATGAACAATTTTTGTGCTTTCCTTGCTTTTATGCGTTTTTTGCAGGTTAAAGTACTCGATCGAGTGCTTTTGTTTTCGATCGAGCACTTTCTGATGCGGCTGCTACTCGATCGAGGGATGATGTCCTCGATCGACCAGATCTCTACCCGTGCTTACTCGAACGAGTGGGTTGTCAATCGATCGAGCCCTTCCAATACACTGATTCACTCGATCGAGCTGTTCCAGGCGCTCGATCGAGTAGTTATAACCTCCAGCTGCTGTTTTACGTCTACAAAGCCACTGTTTTACTCCCTTTGACCTCCCATGTTCATGGTCGGTTTGGGGAGGTCCCGCTATATGACGTTTTGTAAGTTTTCCGACTCCGCTTCTCCCTTTCCTTTTAGTTTGCAGTTCTTTCCCTATTTTTGGTACAATGAGGGCATTGTACGGTTTGGTTTGGGGAGGTATGCATCCATATCTGTGTCTGCATGTTTCTTGCATTTTTGCTCGCACGTTTATTTATTTCCGCATGCATTGTTGTTTTAATTAATTCCAAAAATCATATAAAAATCATAAAATTCAAAAATTTTCAAAATTTTCATGTTTAAATTGAGTCGGAACGTTTGAACATTGACGCTACTTTGAATCTTTACTTGAGCCTGGCATATTCTTGACTTTTACCTGGCATGATTATGTGCATAATCTACGAGTTTTGTTTCTCTCTTATCTGAACAAATAGACTTGATTCTTTATGTCGGCAAGCTACAATACATTCTGAGGTTAGAGCTTATTAAACTGGTGACATTCATGACCGGTTTCATTTAGGATGTGAGTAGTACTCTCTTTAAGACATGTAACATCAATTTGCATAAGCATGAGTCCAGTCTTCTTAATACCTGTATGCATTTGGTCTGTGGATGGTGACACGTGTTAGGAGAGGCGGTCCCCCTTATTTCATTCTACCCATGAGCCTCACATAGCCAAATTGCCTTTTTGTCCTATCAACTACTTTCTATAATACTTCCTACCCTAGCTGAGCTAGTAACGAGTAGTTCTTGGAATGTTTTATTGCAAAATGGTTATTTCATCTGATTTCAGAAGATGGTGGAAAGATTGAAGGGAAAGAAAGAAAGAAAAAATGTTGAATTGAAAAAAAAAATGGAACGAAAAAAAATTAAAAAAAAGTGCGAAAAAGAAAAGAAAGAAAGCGAAAAAAGAGACAGAAAAATTCAAAAAAGAAGAAAAAAAAAAGAATGAGAATTGCACAATGGTTCACACTCCCATGCCTTATTTATATCTTATGGGGAGTTGACGGCTTTTGGTTTTGTGAGTTTAGTGCATAATTTTGCACCGTTTCATCTTGCTGTTATGAGTACGAAGTTGGGATGCAGTCTATATTTGGATCCGTTGTTGCTAGCCTAGCTATTAACCCCACATATCCAAATTCATTTTAGCCCTTCTCTCCCACTACCTCACTAACCCAAATGTAAGTCCTCTGCACGTGTCTTGGTCATTAGTATGGTTGGAATGCATATGTACGGTTGTAGAGACTTTATTCATGTTAACTGCATGCATGTTCTTATAGGTCGAGTTAGGTGAGTGTCTTGCTTCTTCCTATCTTTCACATATATACTCACCTTGTACCTGATTTTGAGTGACGAGCGACCCGTGAGAGTCCGACATCCTTGAGTCTTGCAAGGTCGACGGTTGTTCAAAGAGGGCTTGAAACATTAATTTAACTCGTTTGCACTTTTCAGTTGCCACTTTGTCATTTTGTTGCATTAAATTGGTTCTAGTGGATGATTTGTAGCTGATGTGTTGGTCCCGTTCTATTGTTCACCCTTAGTTGCATTCATATTTGCTTGGGGACAAGCAAAGGTTTGGTTTGGGGAGATTTGATGCGTGTCTTTTATATAAGGTTTTCACCTCATTTTTACACGCATTTCTGTGCTTTTTATGTAGCATCTGGCTACAAATACCCCCGAATATTCTACTTTGGTCCGTTTATTGTAATTTGCAGGAATTGACCGAGGAGGAGCTAAATCGAGCCTTAATTGTCCTAATTGTACGCATTCATGGGAGATAAGGAGCCGGAGCTTAGGAATATTACACTTGGAGGACGCATGAGCTGAGTAAAGGAAGAAACTCAAGTCCTGACGTGCCTATGTAGCTCGATCGAGTGGTTTACTGCTCGATCGAATGCTTTATACACTCAAGGCTGGTCGATCGACCAGTTCAAGGAGTCGATCGAGGAAGTTCAGCAAGCAGTGCTCGATCGAGAGGTTGTCCTGGCTCGATCGAGTGATTTGGCGTTCGATCAAGTGATCTTTCTCCTCGATCGAGGGGTTTTCGTATGCTTTTGGTTTATTTCCGCCTAATCTTTTATGGGCTTTTGTAATCAGTCCATAGATTAGGTTTAAGACAATTTCTCAGTATAAGACTGAGGAGGACATGACGTTACTGATATCTCTTCACGACGCACATTTTCGACTACTCTTGTTACTGTTCTTTGGATTTCTATTCCCTACATTTGTTACTCGGATCCGGTATTATCAATCTAATTTATTTTTACTGCTTTTAATTCCTTTTCTCTCTTGCTTATTAATTGTTCAATCGATCTCTTAATAGTTCGTCATCATGCTTGGTTTTAATTATTTGGTTATTGTAATTGTCAATCCGACGATTATGAGTAGCTAATTTCCTATGCTAAGACTATAGGGGATCCATGATTTGAAGGAAGAGTAATCGATTCACTAGGTTAATACCAAGATCTTGTCTTTGTTGTTTAAGTGCTACATATAATTGTAATTGCCTAATTGAGTCGACGCAATTAGACCCTTATCCTCAGTGGACCTTAACCTAGACCGAAAGGTTGGAAGAGGCAGACTAGTAGCGAACAATAGAGTATTGCAGCGAGGGCGAAAGTTAAACTGTTTACACTTTAGGGTGAATAAAGGACCGAAAGGCGACGTTCGCTACCCCTTAGACCGTGCTGTATTGACCTGGGACCTAGATTACTCGACCAGATAATTATGGTGAACCGTTTGTCTTAGCTACTCTCTTTTATCTGTTAACCTCCTCCTTTTCATTTCTCTTCCCTTATTCTCTTAGTTAGAAATCACATTTTATAGACCCCCAATTGGTTACTTAGACGAACTTGAATTTAGCCGACAGATTCCTACCTCTCTGTGGATTCGACCCGACTTCCCTAGCTATATTAGTTAGAGCCAGTTGGTTATTTTTGACAGGTACGCGAGCGACAGACGTGTCAGGTGTCATGGGAAAGAGCTCTCATGAGGAATATGAGATTATTGATGAACCTTATGATGAGGAGTAGGTAAGTATAACTTGTGATTCTCTTGATATGAATTGGAATGAAAATTGTGTACTTGAAGAAATCGAATTACGCACCCCTTGTCTTGAGGATGTTCGTATTCCTAATTTGGTCAATGACAAGAATGACAATTTTGAGAGTTCTTCTGTAAAAGGAGTTTTGGACATTATTGTTGATAACCTTGATAAATAATGGGATGTTGTTAATGATCCTGAAGAGCCAATTTTAGAGAAATTTGAGGTTTTCCATTATGTTAAGGATGAACCACTCACCTCCATTTATTGTGTTGACCTTATTTCTCTTACCCCTTCATTTGAACTCATGGTTATAGATGAGTATTGTGATAATCCTAGTATAGAGGTTGCTTTGACTTATGGTTTGTCACTTGATAGTGGTTTGATGGAGAGTCTTAAGGGTAGAGACATGGACATCACCCCTAGGGAAAGTTTGATAGGGGAGAGTGATTTTTGAGTAACTTTAGAAGTTTTAACCCTCTTCTTGTGAATTTGGAATCAAATGACAAATCCTTGCGTGATAATGAGATATTTGGTGTTCACTTTTTACCTCACAAGCTGCTCACTTGTAGTCTTCTCCTTTCTTGATCTTATGGATGGTCTTGTTTGGTTGTTAAGATGCATTATGACCACTTTCTTGAAAATTGGTCTAGTACATTTGACAAGTTAATGAGGATCTTTGACGGGATTTTTACATGACTAACTTCCTTGATGTGTTTGAGTGTGTATATTTCTATGTTTTTTGTGTGTGTTTTCTTTGTTGTTCAATGTGTGTAGGTACCATTTGTGAGCTCCTAGAACAAACAAGAAGGTGGTGAGTTGAAGTAGACAATTCAAAGTTACTTCACTTAGTGGATTGACCGAAGAATGTGCTTGAAACGGTAACATTTTTCACTCACCCTTTTTCCTTTTTGGCCTCCCTAGTTCTTAGACATTGGGGACAATGTCAAGTTTAATTGTGGGGAGGTTTGTTATTGTTGGTTTGGATGGAGTTGTCGTTGGATTGCGGATAGATATTGGTGGTGTTGGTCCCTTGTGAACATTTGTTGTGAAGTTGGAGCGTTAGTAGCTTTAGTGGCGTCTTGGTTTTTTTATATGTGTTGTAGTGTAGTTTACATTTCTTGTCGTGGAAGTATCATATTTATGTTTATGTTCATTTTTATTTTGCTTATATTTCGAAAAAACCTAAAAATTTGAAAAAATTCAAAAATTCCAAAACATGTAATTTACTTTAGTGTCCCAAACATAGAATGGTTGGGGAATCTTGTAACCAGCTTCAGTGGAGACCAAGCATACCTGAATCAAACAAAATAATGTGAAGAGGAAAGACGTCATCTAACGAAAGTAAGATAGCTTAAAAACTCCATTGTTTCTCACTTCTATCAGTGATTGTTCGAACCCACAATTGTAAAATGACACAGTTACTACACGAAATACAAATGATAGCAGGTGACCCCAAACCTCCAACTCCAACGACCAAAATCAACAAATCAACAAATCAACAGATTTGACTGCCCTACAGAGGTGCAGCTAGTAGATCAGAACTAGAGAATTACCATGATCATTAACTTTGAGCTACAGCTCAAATGAACTTATATGACCAAATGGATTGTGTCTAATATCAACACTCTGTGAAATGGATTTCTGCAACAAGTTCACTAAAAATAACTTAATTATCTCTGAGAGTGTTGTAAGTATACCGAACAAAAGATGGATTCAACTGCTTCCTTCCAGTTTCGGGTTCAACTGCTTCCTTCCACTAGTGGTACCTGCATATTCATGAACCAAAAATTAACAAATGGAGATACTTTATGAAGCTCAAAATAACACACATGAATGAACTATAAGATAAATGATGCACATGAAAAACTCATAAGATAAATAACACATTAATAAATTGGTACCTGGAAATTCTTGACAAGTTTTCAGTATACGCACAAATGGAAATTAAGGGCGACAAGTACAAACCATTAAATTGCATTACAGAAATGAAAAATATAACAAACCAAGGTAACTTATGGAGATTAAAATAACAAATGTTAATGTTAAATTGAAGAATTCATGATTTAGGGTTTGTGAAAGATGAGAAGTGAACTTGAACCATAACTCAGTCTCAGTTTGTTCAACAACAGGCATGTATTCTTGAACCACGCTTTTTGGGATAAAGGCATCTTCTTCAGATGACATTACCCTTGTTATTTTACAGTTGTGGGTCAAAATCAATTCACTAAATTTCTGGCTACAAATTGGGTTTCCCTGAAAGTTAAGTCATCTCATTTCACTTTAATTTCGTAGCGTAAGAATCATTGCAAGGCACGAATCCATAGTATCCTATCAATTTTGCATAGAGCTGGTAATCTGCATAGATCTGGTAAACTGGCCCCCTAAGCGTAGGTATCCGGCTAGGCTTGTTCATTAATTTCACTCGTCATGAATGCTATTTAGAGGAGGAAATCTCAAGGGCGTCTAACAGGATTAGCCCTACTAATGATCGGCCTAATGATCGGCCCACACTCCTGGCCATAGATATGAGATTCTCTCTTCACATGCTCACTCTAAATCAATATTGAACGAGTTGAGTCTACGAGACAAGCCCGAAGGCGCAGAAAGTACAAGATAACCCTAGCGATCAGATTGGGTCAAAAACTCATCACAAACAGTAGCTTTGAGGCACAAACACAAGACATACATGCAATGATGAGGATGAGATAAGTGAATTAACGAACTTTAAAACCGAAAAAATCAGAAATCCCTAATTTGTATTGAAGAAAAAAAATCCTAATTTCATCAACCCTAATCATCAAATCTACTCAGTCTAAGCCAAATACTTATAATGCAACATAGTATATTTAACTTCAAATCACAGTACAAACATTACAAAACAATCCAATTTTGTATAATTTGAATAAAAAAAAACTAATTACCGAAAAACCTAATTAGTTAAATCGAAATTATTCAAGTTAGATGATTATACCATGGGAAAGAGAACGAAAAGTTGCAGAAGGGTGAGCCGCTGTTGCTGGGGTTGTCACAGTGGAGAAGTTAGCGGTCGATGATGGCAAGGACGAGTGCGTCGATCGTAGAAACTGAGATCTCGGAAATTAGGTTAGAGCTGAAAATGATGGTCGTATAAGCGTCTTCTTCGGTTGCATCCTGATCTTTGTGGTTGACAATGATGGAATCCAAAACAACTAAAGAAACTCATCATAAACTTAATTACCCAGAAATTAGAACTAGAAATTTAAAGCAACAATTACACTTGGAACTTGAAAAGGAACAAATTAGGGAAAATTACCTATTCGCAATAGGGCTGATGTTGAGATGGATCTGCCCCAGATTTGTGGTAGGTTGTGATTGTGGAGAAATCCGAGAGAGAGAATGAGAAAGGGAGAGCGATAAAAAATGGATCAGGGTTTGGTGATGAAAGGATAAGCATGAGTATTTAATTGTTGTTTTTTTTTTTTAATTAACTATCATTTGATCAAATTCATAATACCAAATAAGTCGGTTTCAGCTTTAGTTGATGCAAAAACATAATACCAAATAAGTCGGTTTCATAACATAACTGATGTATTTGATCAAATACATCGGTTTTGCTGAGAACCGATGCATTGTATACGTCAGTTTATTCCAAGAACCGACGCATTTAGCTTATCTATAGGGCGAAATTGCATTCCCGCCAAAAGTGAGTACTTTTTGCGTCGTGATTTTTAGAACCGGCGTAATTCAATTGACGCAATAGGGGTTTTTTCTACTAGTGTATCCCCTACATTTTTCGGCTTCTCCCACTTGACAACTGCTTCAATCTTACTTGGATCTACAGACACTCCATATTTTGACACCACATGACCCAAAAATGCCAATTTCTCCAACCAACTCACATTTACTCAACTTGACATAAAGATTATTCTATCTCAAAGTCTGCAACACAATCCTCAAATGCTTCACATGTTCCTCCTTATCCTTAGAATACTCTAGGATATCATCGATAAAGACAACTACGAACTGATCCAATTAGGGACTAAACACACGGCTCATTAAGTCCATGAAGTCTGTCGGTGCATTAGTTAATCAGAATGGCATAACAACAAATTCATAGTGTACGTATCTAGTCCCGAATGTAGTCTTAGGAATATCTTCATCCTTAATTCTCAATTGGTGGTATCCCGATCTCAAATTAATTTTAAAAAAATATTCCAACCCCACTCAACTAGTCAAACAAATCATCAATTCGAGGCAAAGGGTAACGATTCTTAATGGTCACATTGTTCAACTCTCTATAATCAATACACAACCTTATACTCCCATCCTTCTTCTTGAAAAATAACACAGGTGCTCCTCAAGGTGACACACTTGGCCTCACAGAGCCCTTATCTAACAACTCCTCCACCTGCTTCTTAAGCTCCTCCAACTCCTTAGGTCCCATCCTATAAGGTGCTTTAGAAATAGGTCTCGTCCTAGGCTTTATGAAAATTCCAAAATCTATGTCCCTCTAAGGTGGTAACCCAGGAATATAATCCTGAAACACATCCTGAAAGTCCTTCACCACCTCAATATCGCACGCCCTTAACGCTTCCTCCCCAAGGTCTCTCACATGACATAAAATCAACCGTTCTCCCTTCCTTAAGAAAGATTTTAAGGTAACAGTAGAAATAAGTTTTACTTTAGGCTTAACAAAAAACCTCTTATAAGACACCCTTACTCCCTTAGGTCCCCTCAAGGTGACTTTCTTTTGGTGACAATCAGTAAAGACTTTATATTTTCCCAACAAATCCATCCCTAAGATTACCTCAAAACCTCCCAAGGGAAACTCAATTAAGTCAGAATGAAAAATAAACTCCCCAACCTTAATAGGTACTTCTTTATAGACTCGATTACAAGGTATAGATCTCCCGAAAATATAGTTACAACATCTTTAATAGCATCACACAAATCTAATTTTAAGGCTCTAGCATGTTCACTTGATATAAAGGAATGGGTTGCCCCCGAGTCAAACAATATAAAGGTAGACTTAGAATTAACAAGGAATGTACTCGTGACAACATGCTCATCCTCCTCAGCTGCTTCCTTCCCCATCATGAATAACTTCCTACTATTTTTAACTCCTCCCTAGCTAGCTGATGTTGACGCATTTTGCTGACCTCAACTGTAATACTACGGTTTTATGTGTCTATGGGTATTCTATCGAGTGGGGCTTACTCTGTCGAGTAAGTAGTTTTTGACACAAAACAGTATACTGCCTGTAGGGTATTCGATCGAGTAAGTCACTTACTCGATCGAGTAAGTGTGTTTTACGGGCTGAGTTTGACGGGTTTTGTTAATAATTGTTTGGGCTAAAAATAGCACAATAAAGAAGACCCACTTAATAAAATAAAAAGCTATGGAAGGAGTGATAAGGAGGAAGGAAGCCCGCAGTTGGAGAAAGGGGAAACGGGCTCAAGGGAGATCAGGAGCCCATCATAGAAGGCGTCCAGATTAAGGAAAGAGGAGTTAGGGAGAAGATAGGGACAAGTTAGGAAGAACAGGGAGAATTGGGAAAGGCGGCCAAGTATGGAAAGAGTTCTTATGGAAATTATATTCCCTTTCCATATTCAAAGTAGGACATATCTAGGGTTCTTACCCTATAAATAGCCAAGGAAGCAAATCAAGAAGGACATTCAACACATCCGCACTCACACATCCACATTCAAGAACACATCTACATCACGACATATTATTATACTCAAATATACATTCGTCCAAGATCTTGCAGGCCTGACGCCTAGGGCCAGCAAGATTAGCTTTGTCCCTCAATTGTAATCATTCTCCTATTCAAATAGTGCAATACTTGGCAGGGTACCGTCCCTCCCGCGGTTGTTCCCACATTGGGTTTTCCGCGTCACCAAATCTTATGTGTTAATTTACATTGCGTACTTTATTTCTTTATTTAAATAGCAACAAAAGAACAATCACGATTAACCAACGAGTAAGACTGCATTGACCCTAACCAATCAACTTGGTAAAAAATACCTAAACAGTTTGGCGCCCACCGTGGGGCATTGTGGTCGTCAATCGTTTATATTCTAGATACACAATGGATAAGCAAGCATCTGAAGCCGTGTCAGGGAGCAGGTAACCATCGCCACCGCCATCAACTACTCAAAACCGGACAACAACAGTGGCTACACAGGTTCCCGGTGTTGAAGCTTGTGTCCTCCACAAATTAGTGTGATAACATTTGTAAATCTCTTACAGGTTCACAAGGGTATACTTCGTATTTTAATCAGTTGATTAACGATTACCTAATAACGGTTGGCTTGCTAGAAAGTTTGACGTTATTATCATATAGATGGCGGTAATCAACTGGTCCCTAAAGGTCACACCTATAGGATGTGTTTGAGAGATGTGGTTATAGAAATATAATCGCATTGATGCCTTATATGACTAAACAGTTAGTCAATGTGTTGATGAAACAATTATTTAATGAAGATTAAATAATATTAGTTGAGACGAATTAACTGTCAATTCGTAAATTGAATATAATAAGTTATATTTAATTAAATGCATGTAATGTTAGCTTGGACGAATTAATATGTTAATTCGTAATTAAATATAATCGGTTATATTTAATATCAACAAGATGAATGTGTCATAGTGGTAATAGTAAGGGTACTCAAACCAAGAGGTTATGCGTTCGATCCTCACTAGATGACAATTTATATTTAACACATTTTTACATTTTGGAATAACCGAAAATAAGGAGATTATACTCCTTGCTATTTCGGGATTTGGGCCGAATAACTAGAAAGAAAAATCTACCCTAATCTACCTCATACACGGTTTAAGAGGGATTAGTGGTGATTTTTCTAACCTAATTCATTCTAACTCATTTTCTTTGCCTCTCATCTAAAAAACACAAAAAAAAACTAATTAATCAGTTAATTTTTGGTGGATCGATTCTAGCAAACAAGTTAAGGGCATTTCTCATATCGTCTTGGGTGCAACTAATAGGCAAATATCATTGCGATATTGTTCTTAGGCCGATTTTGCTAGGACCGAAGGTTGTTTCTTAATCCTTTATGCTTTTGTTTATGCAATTTAGTTTTATGACTCGTAATCATCACTTTATTATTCGTTATAATCCTTAAATTTAAAGGGATGCATACAGATAAATCCCACAAGTGGTATCAGAGCCAAGGCCACGAATTATAATTTTGATGATTTTCATAAAATTGTTTGTTAAACAATAATTAAGTTTTTCGAAAAAAAAAGAAAAAAAAACGGCTGAAATTTTTTTTGTGCCGTGAAGGTTTTTTTTTTCGACCGATTGTTGCGTTTTTGTTGTTGTTGTTTTATTTCCATTTGATTTTCATATTGTTGTTTTAATCAGTTAAGATAATAATTATGATAATTTGTAGATGTTTCGATTTTATAAATCGAGATGTAAATGGAAATCGTTTTTGTCGGATTGATGAATTGTTTTTGCTGTTATTGGCATATAACTTAATTTAACAAAAGTTCAAATCAATTATGATAATCGGTTATATCATGATTTAGATATTCTTTTAACATGTTAATTTGAATAATCTAGTTTGAATACTTATATAAATTATAAGTCGTTGTATATGCCAATCTTGTTAATAGCAACTTTAAAACAATTGTTCGTTTTTTTCCAATGTTTGCGGTTGTTTTTCAAAAAAAAAAAAATTTGAGTTTTTTTTTTCGTTTTAGGGTTTTTACAGCCGAAAGAAAGAAAAAAAAATTTTTTTTTGAGGTTTTTACTGAAATGCCGAGAAGAAAAAAAGGGGAAGTATTTTTTTTTCCTGTTTTTTTTGCTGTTTTCTGATTTTTGCCGAATGCAAGAAAAAAAACGGTGTTTTTGTTTTGTTGTTTTGCCGTGGGTAAAATTTTTTTTTGTTTTATTTTGGCAAATTAATTATTGTTAAGCGGTTCATAATTAATAGATACCTAATTATTTTAAAGCAGTTTAAAATATTAATGGATTAAATTCATATTACAAGTTTAATATGAATTAAGTTTTAAATTAATGTGATTAATGAGTAATTGTCACTTAATTTGACAATTTAAATAGGTGGTTTGGATAAATTAATCAACATAATTAAGGAATTGTGTCATATTTAATTTATTTTTTAGTTGATGCATTTTAATTTTGTTGAATGAATCATTGAATGAATTTATTTACGTATTTTTGCAATCGGTTGTAATTTGTAATACTTAGTGTGACCTTAGTCAAATTATGTTTTCGTAATAAAGGAAACATGATTTTTTATGTAATTATGAGATCTCGAATCTCTTTTATTTTTCTTTAGTTTTTGGGTTTTGAAATTAGAATGTAATAAATAGGTTTATTATGTAAATTTATTTATTGTAATTTTCGAAGAAGACTAAAGATGGAGATTGGAGCTCACTCCCGCTACATGGATCAAGATGGAACATCGAGATAAGCTTCTCGGGTCCAAGGATGGATTCCAAACTTGTATTTAATGTTCATTTTGATAGGATAGGCCACACTAGGACTTTATTATTGCTTTTACGTTTTTCATTCCTATTGCTTTTCATTCACATGATAGTTTATGCATCATATTCCGCCTAAAACCAAACCACCTACTACTAAAATGCATGAAAATTGACTCATATAAGCTGTATGTAAGTTTTCATGGACATACAGATGTCACAGACTTATTAAGCCATCACCTTAGTTTATTCGATTCTCCCATGCTAGATATTAGTTCACTTAAAATGAATTAAAATAAAGTTGATGGGATCTTCCTCTAAAATGGAAATTGAGACTAGTCTTTATAAGGGCAAACAACTATGAATCCCTTCTTCGTCGGTATGCAAAATATGACCCCTTCTACGTTGGGTAAGTAGTTGTGTTGACTTAGTTTACCTCAACATCATAGTCCGAAGAGTTTCTCGTGATTATGATGGACTAAAGATAGTATTTACAGAAATTTATCGACCAAGAATTCTAACGGTAGAATTAGCTAAAAGGTTAGCTTATTAAATTTGCAGATAATTGAGTCTTGGGATCATTTATATAATTCTTGAGGGAGGTCAATTGTATAAATGTTTTGAGTCTTCGCGTTATGACAGTAGTTCATTAGACTTATAAATATAAACGATGCACATGCTTATTATTTTTATTCTTCTTCTCGTAGTGTAGAACACGTATATTTTGATAATACTGTTACAACTAAATGGCTGGAAAAAACGTAATCTTAATGCCTAGTGCCACACTTGGACGCGAGTCCTGGCTGAAAGCTTTCATGGACCACATGAATCAGTCCACACGACTGAAGAACGATGGGTCCAACTTTGCGGACTGGGAGGCGGCACTACGGAATGCTGCCATTGCTGACGGTAAGCTCAAGTACTTAACTGAGCCAATACCGGTCAACCCAGGCCCCAATGCAGGAGTCAACGAGTCAATTGCTTATAGTGACTTCGTTATGGAAGCGGGTGCGATAAAGAACGTACTCATCTTTGCAATGGAAACCAATTTTCAGAGACGCTTCATTGCTCACGGTGCGAACAAGATTTTCACCACGCTCACTAACGAGTTCTCTAAAGCACCGAGAATCGTTACATATGAGCATACTTGTCGCTTCTTTGATGCGAAACTCCAGACGGGCCAACCGGTTAGCCCTCACATTCTTCACATGATTGAGAATGTCGAGAAGCTGGAGGCACTTGATTGCAAAATCAGTGAGAGCCTTGTCATTGACCGAATGCTTTATTCTCTTCACGATGGTTTTGCCCTTTTCAGGGCAAACTACTACATGAATGACTTGAAAAAGAGTCCTCATGAGCTATACTCCCTTCTCGTACAGACCGAGAAGGATATGAAATTGAGTGGGAGCATGAAGCAGGATGTACTCACGATTTACAACAAGGGTAAAGGTAAGGGCAAGGCTCATGGCGACCTAGCTGTAGGTAAGCCAAAGTTTAAGAAGCCAGGAAACGGTAAGAGTGCGCCTGGTGAGACTAGTGGCTCACAGGGTAAGGCAAAGAGCAAGGGCGGTGACATTGAGTGCCACCATTGTCACAAGACTAGACATTGGAGGAGGAACTGTCCCGTGTACCGTGAGGACATCAAAGCAGGCCGCGTCGTTCCTGTTGGTATGTCATCTTATATTCATATGATTGAGATTAACCATGCAAGTTTCGGAACTTGGGTACTAGACACTGGTTGTGATTCTCATCTGTGTAATCATTTGCAGGGCCTAAAGAACATCATGCCTCTCGAAAAAGGTGATGTGGACCTGCGAGTCGGGAATGGAGCATGGGTTGCTGCTGTCTAGAAGGGAACATACGTAATCTAACTCCCTAGTGGTTTTGAGTTATTTTTATATAACTGTTACTATGTACCCAGTTTGTCTAAGAACATTATTTTAGTTTCCGTACTTGCTAAAGACGGTTTTGCATTTTCAATAAAGGATAATAGCTGTATTTTCTCTTTCAATGAAATGATTTATGGCAAAGCAGTTTCCATGAATGAAATTTACATCTTAGACCAAACCACGGAAGTATTCCACGCGAATAATAAGAAAATAAATGATGGTGACAAAGATCAAACCTATCTATGGCATTGTCGAATGGGACACATAAATGAGAAACGCGTGAAGAAACTCGTCGATAATGGGACTATTCCCGCATTCGATTTTTCTACATATGGCACGTGTGAATAATGTCTCATTGGCAAGATGACTTGAATTTCCTTCAAAGGTGTTGGAATGCGCGCTAGTGACCTATTAAGACTCATACATACTGATGTTTGTGGACCTATGTCAATTATCGCTAGAGATGGCAATAGATATTTTATCACTTTCACGGACGATTTAAGTTGATACGGATATGTCTACTTAATGAAGCATAAAAGTGAGTCCTTTGAGAAATTCAAGGAATACCAGAACAGGGTACAAAACCAACTGGGTAGAAAGGTTAAAGCACTCCGTTCAGATCGGGGTGGCGAATATCTTTCAAATGAGTTTGATCAACACCTGAAAGACTGTGGAATCATTTTGCAGTTAACTCCACCTGGAACACCTCAATTAAATGGTGTGTCCGAACGGAGAAATCGAACCTTACTTGATATGGTTCGATCAATGATGAGTCACACGGTAGTGCCTTATTCATTATGGGGTTTTGCTCTTTTGTCAGCTGCTCTTATACTTAACCGAAGTCCGACTAAAGCTGTCGACAAGACTCCATATGAAATGTGGAAGGGAACGGTCCCTAACTTGTCCTTTATTCGGGTTTAGGGCTGCGAGGCTTATGTCAAGTGGAGACACGAGGATAAGCTCGGCCCGCGATCGGTCAAGACATACTTTATAGGTTATCCAAAAGGAACATTTGGTCATTACTTCTATTCGCCTACCGAACATCGAGTTTTTGTTGCGGCTAGTGCGACATTCTTAAAGAAAGAATTTCTCGAGAACAAGACGAGTAATAGAACCTTCGAGCTGTCGGAGACTCCAGAACCAACAACCGAGGAACAGATGGAGGAAGTTTTTCCTCCAACTGATGATACGGTTGATATTTCTGAGGAACCTAGGAGGTCGGGTAGAGTCTCTTATCCTCTGGACAGATACATTGGTATGGTCAAGGAGAATGACGTTTTACTCCTAGAGAGTAATGAACCCGCTACCTATAAAGGTGCTATGGCCTGTTCCGACTCAAAGCTATGGCTCGAAGCCATGCAATCCGAGATGGACTCCATGTATGAGAATGACGTATGGGATCTATTTGATTTACCTAATAAGGTAAAACCTCTACAGTGCAAGTGGCTTTACAAAATAAAGCGTTCTGTAGACGCGCAACCAGATACCTATAAGGCACGACTAGTGGCAAAAGGTTTCACTCAAGTGCACGGATTGCATTATGATGAGATTTTTGCACCTGTAGTCATGCTACGTTCCATTCGGATAATCTTAGCGATTGCCACTTTTCATGATTATGAAATTTGGCAAATGGATGTGAAAACCGCCTTCTTAAACGGTTATTTGGAGGAAGAGTTGTAAATGGTGCAACCCGAAGGTTTCATAGATCCTGAACATCCTAAGAAAGTACGCAAGCTTAAGCGCTCCATTTATGGACTTAAGCAAGCTTCTCGGAGTTGGAATCATCGTTTCGACCAGGTGATAAAAGAGTATGGTTTCACTCGATCGGTCGAAGAACCATGCTTATATATCAAGTCGATTGGGAGCAAGATTGTATTCTTGATATTGTATGTCGATGACATCTTGATTGGGAATGACATTCCTCTCCTATCTTCGGTTAAAGAATGGTTGAAGAACCATTTCCAGATGAAAGATCTGGGTCAGGCACAACGCATTTTGGGAATCCGTATCTACCGAGATAGATCACGACGGACGTTATCACTTAGTCAGGAGTCTTATTTGGATAAGATTCTTGAGAAGTTCAGTATGACCAACTCCAAGAAGGGGAACCTTCCAATGACGCCGGGATACGGATTGAGCAAGTCTCGGTCACCCACGACGCCTCGAAGGGATTGAGCGCATGAGTCTGTTCCTTATGCATCCGCAATAGGATCGATCATGTATGCCATGATATGCACACGTCCGGACGTGGCATATGCATTGAGTATGACGATTCGGTACCAAAAGACTCGGTGAAACACATGGATAGTGTTAAAAACATCCTCAAGTACCTACGGAGGACTAAGGATTGGGTATTGACTTATGGAGGCGATACTAAGCTATGCGCAATCGGTTACGCAGATGCTAGCTTCCAAACGGATCGAGATGACTCAAAATCTCAGTCCGGGTTCGTCTTCACTCGTAATGGTGCTGCGGTCAGCTGGAAGAGTTCAAAACAGAGTGTTGTAGCAGAATCTACTACTGAATCCGAGTACTATGCCGCTTCGGAGGCAGCAAAGGAAGCGATATGGATGCGTCAATTCTTACAAGGACTTACGGTAGTTCCTAGTTCGAATGACCCGATCACCATCTATTGTGACAATAGAGGTGCCATCTTCCAGGCTAAGGAGTCAAAGTCTAGCAACAAATCTAGACATGTACATCGAAAAGCTCACTTGATCCGTGATTATGTGGAGCAAGAGGAGATAGTGATTGACAAGATTGCGACGGATGATAACATCGCGGATCCTCTCACTAAACCTTTGAATTATGATAAGCATGTAGGGCACGTTATTTCCATGGGAATTAAACGTGTTCCTCAGTTGTAGTACTTGATTATGGATTTGATACATTATCTTTTTCATATACTATTTATAACTTCGTCGTTTTATTATAATATTTTGTTTTTCATGTGGATTGTACTGACAACTTTGAACACCACAAAGTGAACTGAATTACATTATATTTGTTTGGTCCGTAATCGCCCATGTGAGCTGATAACTCCGGCTATTATATTGTGCAGTCGATTGATGGTGGGTTCAACGAGCCATAAGTCGATCGTTGATCGATCGATCACAAATGCGAGATTATAACGATACCTCGTAGGACAAATTTTTGTGACAACGTAATGGAGTCCTAAATGTTTAAAACATTCGGTGCCAGGTCGTGGATAGGACATCCATTGTGTTCCTAGAGGTGATTCTTTTGACTATCGACTGTCTCTTGAGATTAAGGCAGTTTTTGGGTGACTTTGGTTTCTTTCTCACGGTCTGCCGTTACTGGAGGCTAAGTAGATTTTTTCTGGGTCATTTTATACCGTGCTTACATCTGCAGGATTCGAGTTGAGGAAAATATCCAACCCTTATCAGGTATAGTTATTTCTCAGGGCCACTCGAGGAGTTGTAACTGAAATGCATGGCCATGCTCGAATGATGATTCGTTTATCAGTTAAGTTACTCTCTAGTCGGGGAAACCACTCTTGATGATGATCGCTTGTAAAATACGACATTTGCGAATACGGATTTTGCAAATTGTTTTACATTGAGTGGGAGAAATTTTAGGATATGAGAATCGGTTATCGCACATACACTTGTGAGGACAAGTGGGAGTTTGTTGGAGCTTGTGTCCTCCACAAATTAGTGTGATAACATTTATAAATCTCTTACAGGTTCCCAAGGGTATACTTCGTATTTTAATCAGTTGATTAACGATTACCTAATAACGGTTGGGTTGCTAGTAATTTTGACGTTATTACCATACAGATGGCGGTAATCAACTGGTCCCTAAAGGTCACACCAATAGGATGTGTTTGAGAGATGTGGTTATAGAAATATAATCACATTGATGCCTTATATGACTAAACAGTTAGTCAATGTGTTGATGAGACAATTATTTAATGAAGATTAAATAATATTAGTTGAGATTTAATTAATCACAATTCGTAAATTGAATATAATAAGTTATATTTAATTAAATGTATGTAATGTTAGCTTGGACGAATTAATATGTTAATTCGTAATTAAATGTAATCGGTTATATTTAATATCAACAAGATGAATGTGTCATAGTGGTAATAGTAAGGGTAGTCAAACCAAGAGGTTATGGGTTCGATCCTCACTAGATGACAATTTATATTTAACAATTTTTACATTTTGGAATAACCGAAAATAAGGAGATTATACTCCTTGCTATTTCGGGATTTGGGCCGAATAATTAGAAAGAAAAATCTACCCTAATATACCTCATACACGGTTTAAGAGGGATTAGTGGTGATTTTTCTAACCTAATTCATTCTAACTCATTTTCTTTGCCTCTCATCTAAAAAACACAAAAAACCCTAATTAATAAGTTAATTTTTGGTGGATCGATTCTAGCAAACAAGTTAAGGGCATTTCTCATATCGTCTTGGGTGCAACTAATAGGTGAATATCATTGCGATATTGTTCTTAGGCCGATTTTTCTAGGACCGAAGGTTGTTACTTAATCCTTTATGCTATTGTTTATGCAATTTAGTTTTATGACTCGTAATCATCACTTTATTATTCGTTATAATCCTTAAATTTAAAGGGATGCATACAGATAAATCTCACACCCGGACACACCTCAAGAATCATACCGACAACAAAAACCTCTTTACCTCCTAGGACTCCTGTTGTCGCGGCCCAAGCCAGATCAGATAAAGGAACAGCAAGTTCAGGCCTCCCTTCGCCACCTAGTCCCACACAAATCTTACTCACTGGCGTAGAAAACCTTCAGAAAGCTATGGAAAACATGAGAGAAGACCAGAGGAAAGCTGAAACTAAAGCAAGAAGGAGGGACAGAGAGCTCTGGGCATAGATAGACATCCTGAAACAGCAGTCTGTCACCCCAGTAAGCAGGACAGATGTGGGAAGGTCTACACTAGTAGATCTGACGCAGGGGGAATCAGGCAGCAGGAATCCACTTCGACAGGTACCGGCTGAATTGATAACGAGATTGGATCTGTCCACGATACCATCAGATGGAAGGATAACCCCATAAGGGCTGGGATACCTCACGCCAGACAACTGGCCCGCAGCTAACTCTATGGAAGTACGAGCAAGTGGCATCCCCGTCAGTAGCCCCGCCACAATCGATCAGACGCCTGGAGCAGGATCCGAGTCAAACCAACAAATGGACTGGCAGTAGGGGACAGTCGTTACAACAACTCCTCTAGCAGCTGGAACACATCAGAACCTTCAAGAGCTCGGATCAGGAGGCAATATATTGAACCAGCAGGCAGCCGACAGGCGGACCCCAGATTCAGGCAGCATAACAAATCAGCAGTACTTGGAGTTAAAAGAAATACTGAGCAGGGTCCCAGGATTGCCACCCCCACTCGAGAAAGCGGCATTAGACAGCTATGCCGATTCACCGTTCGTGGACACCATATCCATCACAGCCATGCCAAAGAGATTCACAAATCCAAATATGCCTCTCTTCGACGGCACAACAGATCCCTTTGTTCATTTATGCCAGTACAAGCAGAAGATGATGACAATAACAGTTATAGGGCAAGTCAAGGAGGCTTGCATGTGTAAAGGGTTCGGGTCCACCCTATCAAGACCGACACTTCGATGGTTTGTGAGCCTGCCCAACAGGTCGATATCTACATTTGCTGAATTGGTAAACGCATTTACTCAACAGTTCGGAAGCAGTAGAAAGCCGCAGAAGCATGTAGGAGATCTGTACAGAATCGTCCAGGGGGCAGGAGAATGTGGGAAATAATCTGTATACTTCCCTTTAACATGAAGGATTATAACGATATAATAAAGATGATCTATGGTCATAAAATAAAATACATAAGCATAAGTAAAAAGATTTAGAATTAACCTTGGGTCCTTGCAAAACTGGCCTAAGAACAATATCAAAATTGATATTCGCCTATTAGTTACACCCAAGACGATCTAAGATATACCCTTTGATTATGCTAGAAATCAATCTAAAATTTTCTGTAAAATTTTATTGTATTTTTGTTTTTGTGATAAGAAAGAGGAGGCTAGGTCATAAAAAGAATTAGGTTAGAAATAATTCTCCACCTTTCTTTTTATATAGACTGAAATTCGAAATCAATTAGGAAAGATTTACATCTCCTAATTTCGGCCAATGTGATCCGAAAATAAGGAATTAAATTTCCTTATTTTTGGTCTTTCCAAAAATATATAAAGTGTGTTAAATTGTCATCTAGTGAGGATCGAACCCATGACCTCTTGGCTTGTGTACCCTCACTATTACCACTATGACACATTCAACTTGTTGATATTAAATACAACTGATTATATTTAATTACTTAATTAGCAGATTAATTCTTTCAAACTAACCTTATATATATTTAATTAAATATAACTTATTATATTTAATTTACGAATTGACAGTTAATTCGTCTCAACTTAATATTATTTAATTTTCAATAAATAATTATCTCATCAACACATTGACTAACTTTTTGGTCATTTTGGGCATCAATGTAATTATATTTCTATAACCACATTTCTGAAATACGTTCTATAGGTGTGACCTTTAGGGACCAGTTGATCACCGCCATCTGTATGATAATAACGTCAAACTTTCTAGCAAGCCAACCGTTATTAGGTAAACGTTAATCAACTGGATTAAATTTACAAATGTTATCACACTAATTTGTGGAGGCACCAGCTCCAACAAACTCCCACTTGTCCTCACAAGTGTATGTGCGATAACCGATTCTCATATCCTTTAAAATTTCTCCCACTCAATGTAAAACAATTTGCAAATCCGAATTCACAAAGGTCGTATTTTACAAGCGATCAGTATCAAGAGTGGTTTTCTCGACTAAAGAGTAACTTAACTGATAAACGAATCAACATTCGAGCATGGCCATGCATTTCAGTTACAACTCCTCGAGTGGCCCTGAGAAATAACTATACCTGATAAGGGATCGATATTTTCCTCAACTCAAATCTTGCAGGTGTAAGCACAGTATGAAATGACCCAGAAAAAATCTACTTAGCCGCAGTTACGGTAGACCGTGAGAAAGAAACCAAAGTCACTCAAAAACTGCCTTAATCTCAAGAGACAGTTGATAGTCAAAAGAATCGACTCTAGGTACACAATAGATGTCCTATCCACGACCTAGCACCGAATGTTATAGAACATTTAGGACTCCATTACGTTGTCACAAATAAAAATTGTCCTACGAGGTATCGTCATAATCTCGTATCTGTGATCGATTAGTCAACCGTTTAACTTATGGCTCGTTGAACCCACCATCAATCGACTGCACAATATAATAGCCGGAGTTATCAGCTCACATTTGGCGATTACGGACAAAAACAAATATAATGTAATTCAGTTCACTTTGTGGCGTTCAATGTTGTCAGTACAATCCACATGAAAAACAAAATATTATATATATAAAACGATGAAGTTATAAATAATATATGAAAAAGATAATGTATCAAATCCATAATCAAGTACTACAACTTAGGAACATGTTTAATTCCAATGGAATTAACATGCCCTACATGCTTATCATAATTCAACGGTTTGGTGAGAGGATCTGCGATGTTATCATCCGTCGCAATCTTGTCAATCACTATCTCTTCTTGCTCCACGTAATCACGGATCAGGTGAGCCTTCCGTAGTACATGTCTAGATTTGTTGCTAGACTTTGGCTCCTTAGCCTGGAAGATGGCACCTCTATTGTCACAATAGATGGTGATCGGGTCATTCGAACTAGGAACTACCGAAAGCCCTTGTAAGAATTGACGCATCCATATTGCTTCCTTTGCTGCCTCCGAAGCGGCATAGTACTCGGATTCAGTGGTAGAATTTGCTACAACACTCTGTTTGGAACTCTTCCAGCTGACCGCAGCACCATTAAGAGTGAAGACGAATCCGGACTGAGATTTTGAATCGTCTCGATCCGTTTGGAAGCTCGCATCTGCGTAACCGGTTGCGCATAGCTTAGTATCGCCTCCATAAGTCAATACCCAATCCTTAGTCCTCCGTAGGTACTTGAGGATATTTTTGACTGCTATCCAGTGTGTTTCACCTGGAGTCTTTTGGTACCGACTCGTCATACTCAATGCATATGCCACGTCTGGACGTGTGCATATCATGGCATACATGATCGATCCTATTGCAGAAGCATAAGGAACACGACTCATGCGCTCAATACCTTCAGGCGTCGTGGGTGACTACGACTTGCTCAACTGCATCCCAGTCGTCATAGGAAGGTTCCCCTTCTTGGAGTTGGTCATGCTGAACCTCTCAAGAACCTTATCAAGATAAGACTCCTGACTAAGTGATAACGTCCGTCGCGATCTATCTCGGTAGATACGGATTCCCAAAATACGCTATGCCTCACCCAGATCTTTCATCTGGAAATGGTTCTTCAACCATTCTTTAACCGAAGAAAGGAGAGGAATGTCATTCCCAATCAAGAGTATGTCATCGACATACAATATCAAGAATACAATCTTGCTCCCACTCGACTTGATATATAAGCATGGTTCTTCGACCGATCGAGTGAAACCATACTCTTTTATCACTTGGTCGAAACGATGATTCCAACTCCGAGAAGCTTGCTTAAGTCCATAAATGGAACGCTTAAGCTTGCATACTTTCTTAGGATGTTTAGGATCTATGAAACCTTCGGGTTGCACCATGTACAACTCTTCCTCCAAATAACCGTTTAAGAAGGCGGTTTTCACATCCATTTGCCAAATCTCATAATCATAAAATGCGGCAATCGCTAAGATTATCTGAATGGAACGTAGCATGACTACATGTGCAAAAATCTCATCATAATGCAATCCTTGCACTTGAGTGAAACCTTTTGCCACAAGTCGTGCCATATAGATATCTGGTTCGCGTCTCTGAGCGTAACGCTTTATTTTGTAAAGCCATTTGCACTGTAGAGGTTTTACCTTATTAGGTAAATCAACTAGATCCCATATGTTATTCTCATACATGGAGTCCATCTCGGATTGCATGGCTTCGAGCCATAGCTTTGAGTCGGAACAGGCCATAGCACCTTTATAGGTTGCGGGTTCATTACTTTCTAGAAGTAAAACATCATTCTCCTCGACCATACCAATGTATTTGTCCGGAGGATGAGAGTCTCTACCCGACCTCCTAGGTTCCTCGGGAATATTAACCGTATCATCAGTTGGAGGTACAGCTTCCTCCATCTATTCCTCGTTAGTTGGTTCTGGAATCTCGGACAGCTCGAAGGTTCTATTACTCGACTTGTTCTCGAGAAATTTTTTCTCTAAGAACGTCGCACTAGCCGCAACAAATACTCGATGTTCGGTTGGCGAATAGAAGTAATGACCAAATGTTCCTTTTGGATAACCTATAAAGTATGTCTTGACCGATCGCGGGCCGAGCTTATCCTCGTATCTTCACTTGACATAAGCCTCGCAGCCCCAAACCCGAATAAAGGACAAGTTAGGTACCGTTCCCTTCCATATTTCATATGGAGTCTTGTCGACAGCTTTAGACGGACTTCAGTTAAGTATAAGAGCAGCTGACAAAAGAGCATAACCCCATAATGAATCAGGCACTACCGTGTGACTCATCATGGATCGAACCATATCAAGTAAGGTTCGATTTCTCCGTTCGGACACACCATTTAATTGAGGTGTTCCAGGTGGAGTTAACTGTAGAGCGATTCCACAGTCTTTCAGGTGTTGATCAAACTCATTTGAAAGATATTCGCCACCCCGATCTGAACGGAGTGCTTTAATCTTTCTACCCAGTTGGTTCTGTACCCTATTCTGGTATTCCTTGAATTTCTCAAAGGACTCACTTTTATGCTTCATTAAGTAGACATATCCGTATCTACTCAAGTCGTCCGTAAAAGTGATAAAATATCTATAGCCATCTCTAGCGGTAATTGACATAGGTCCACATACGTCCGTATGTATGAGTCCTAATAGGTCACTAGCGCGCATTCCAACACCTTTGAAGGAAATTCGAGTCATCTTGCCAATGAGACATGATTCACACGTGCCATATGCAGAAAATCCGAATGAGGGAATAGTCCCATTATCCACGAGTTTCTTTACGCATTTCTCATTTATGTGTCCCATTCGACAATGCCATAGATAGGTTTGATCTTTGTCACCAACCTTTAATTTCTTATTATTCATGTGTAATACTTCCGTGGTTTGATCTAAGATATAAATTCCATTCATGGAAACTGCTTTGCCATAAATCATTTCATTAAAAGAGAAAATACCACTATTATCCTTTATTGAAAATGTAAAACCGTCTTTAGCAAGTACGGAAACAGAAATAATGTTCTTAGATAAACTGGGTACATAGTGTGATTATTTAATGATAACTCAAAACCACTAGGGAGTTGGATTACATATGTTCCTTCGAGGCAGACTACTCGTGCTCCATTCCCGACTCGCAGTCCACATCACCTTTTTCGAGAGGTATGATGTTCTTTAGGCCCTGCAAATGATTACACAGATGAGAACCACAACCAGTATCGAGTACCCAAGTTCCGAAACTTGCATGGTTAATCTCAATCATATGAATATAAGATGACATACCAACAGGAACGACGCGGCCTGCCTTGATGTCCTCACGGTAGACGGGACAGTTCTTCCTCCAATGTCCAGTCTTGTGACAATGGTGGCACTCTATGTCACCGCCCTTACTCTTTGTCTTGCCCTGTGAGCCACTAGTCTCACCAGGCGCACTCTTACCATTTCCTGGCTTCTTAAACTTTGGCTTACCTACAGCTAGGTCGCCATGAGCCTTGCCCTTACCTTTACCTTTGTTGTAAATTGTGAGAACATCCTGCTTCATGCTCCCACTCAATTTCATATCCTTCTCGGTCTGTACGAGAAGGGAGTGTAGCTCATGAGGACTCTTTTTCAAGTCATTCATGTAGTAGCATGCCCTAAAGATTCCTTCCTGCTGTCTCATATTGATGCAATGGTAGATGCGACAGCTGGACATGAGTTGTTAACATTCCTGGACGCATGGAGTGGATACAATCAGATCAAGATGGATCCTGCAGATCAAGAGAAGACGACATTTATGTCTGAAAGAGGAATATATTGCCACAACGTCATGCCATTCGGCCTAAAGAACGCAGGCTCCACATATCAAAGGCTGATTAACCGAATGTTCAAAGAACAGATAGGAAGAACAATGGAGGTGTATATTGATGACATGGTGGTGAAATCAGAAAAAGCCAAAGATCATATGCGGCATCTGGCAGAAACATTCAGCACCCTCAGAGAATACAAAATGAAGTTAAATCCATCTAAGTGCACCTTTGGAGTATCTTCTGGCAAATTCTTAGGCTATATAGTAACCCAAAGAGGAATAGAGGCCAACATCAAGCAAATCAAAGCCGTCTTGTAGCTGGAGTCACCTGAGAAGCCTAAGGATGTTCAAAGACTAGCTGGAAAGGTAGCAGCCCTGAATAGGTTCATTTCAAGATCTTCAGATAAATGTAGGTGGTTTTACGACGTACTAAGGAAAAGCCAGAAGTTTGAATGGACCCATGAGCACAAGCAAGCCTTCAGAGAGCTGAGGCAATACCTCAGCAGCCCGCCGCTGCTATCGAAGCCAAAGTCAGGAGAACCACTATTCCTATACCTGGCCGTCACAGAAGTGATAGTGAGTGCTGTCTTGGGCAGAGAGAAACAAAAGGAGCAGAAACCAGTATACTACGTGAGCAAGTCTCTGCTGCCGGCAGAGACCAGGTACACATCTCTTGAAAAGTTAGTACTAGCAATGGTAGTAGCATCTCGCGAACTGCGCCCCTATTTTGAGTCCCACATCATACATGTCGTGACCAACTACCCGCTAAAATCTATCATGAGGAAGCCTGAACTATCAGGCAGAATGTCAAATGGTCCGTACACCTCAGTGGGTACGATATCCAGTATGACCCCAGAACAACAATCAAATCGCAAGCACTTGCCGACTTCGTGTCAGACTTTAGCCCACCCATCCAGAATCTGGCAGATACGGAGATCCTCATCTTAGAAGCAAACAAGGAGACAGAATTCTGGCAGATGCATATTGACGGAGCCTCCAACCAAAGGGGGGCAGGCGTGGGATTAATCCTGCGATCACCACAGGGAGACCTGATAGCGTAAGCAGTAAGATGTGAATTCAAGGCAACCAACAATGAAACGGAGTACGAGGCCTTGATATTAGGAATGGAGCTAGCTTTGGAGTTAGGGGTCAGGCACCTGCTCATATCCAGTGACTCTCTATTAATAGTCAACCACGTGAATGATGAGTTTATAACCAGTGATTCGAAGATGATTGCATACTTAAAAGTAGCAAAGGAGTTAAAACAGAAATTCGAATATTGCAAGCTTAAGTAGATCCCCAAAGATCAGAATGTGGAAGCAGACGCCTTGGCAACTCTGGGGGCAACATTTAAAGCAACAGAGCTA